>NC_134095.1:47607916-48221805 GCF_000715075.1 Nicotiana tabacum | reverse complement strand
TAGGAAACAAAAATATTATTGAAATAGTTGAATTTGAAGTATATTTATATGTTTATTGGATCAAAATAAAGTAGTATTTGAGTACTCAGAGAAAACAAAAAAATAGTGAATCAATTAACATTACAACAAGGATTCGATCTTACTGGCCAGAAGACAAGTTCCTAGAAAAAGTTAATATTGATCAAGGTTTTGTGAAGGATTTGATAGCATTTTTTCTGTATTTTAGCAGAGTATCATGTATGTTTTCTAATTGTACGAATTTGCTAAATGATTTTTTTTTATGTAAAATTACATATCTCGATCGTTTATGTTGAGAGGAAGAATGTCTATTGCTCAAAATTTGAGTGGAGTTGTTTTTAAAAGTAAAGTTGGAGAAAACTATAATCTCCACCCGAAGTTTTAATATTACTCCTAAATTAGACAAAGATGAGGAACATTGGAGTTTGATTAAAAAAAGAGCGAAAATAAAAATAGTGAAAATTTTTCTTAACCAAATGGCATTTATGGTGTTTGCTTTGAAAATAACTTGAGATAAGGGTTCGAACGAGCCCGGAAGTAGAGAAGAGTAAAGGGCTTATCCATTATCCATTAAGTTTCGAACCGTGCTCCATTGGCCTTGAAATTTCTTGGTGATATAATTATTAGAAAAGTTTTTAACAGCTTTTTGAAAAACTTTATCAGGAACTATATATTCTTTCGCATGTATGTGTACATGCAATACACTACTCATACACGCGTGCACATAAGGCGCATAAGTTTGTATATTGTACTTGTCACAAACTAATAAAGTGTACTTTGTTGGTTGGTTATTTTGTTTATTGATTTTAAAATACCAAATCCTTAGTGTCAGTGGGATATGTATCTCTCTCAAGTTTCTGGAATAAGAAAATATATGATTTAGAAGTGAATAATGAGTATAGAATAGTTGAACAAAAGAGGATATAGAGATAACTTCAAAGCAAATATATCGGGGGAAAATTCTGCTTACCAGGTACAAATTTGTGATTTTTGATTTATTCTTACTCTTTCTTTTATTTCATAAATTGGGAAATATCTAAAACATGAAAACAGTTGGGTATAAACTCCCTTGTTGCTATGGTTGGCTAGAAGAAAAATTATTTGTGTTCTAGACTTTCAAACTTTCAATATGATGACTTCTCCTCAAAGTTTCAAATATGTATATAGTGTCTATTTCTGAACTATGATTTTTTCCTTTTTTGGTTTGATGACTCTGTCAGACCATGTGTATTTTTTCATTTTCATGAATTTCAAAATGGATTTATTTTGTATTCTATGGTCAAGAAATGATAAATGAAAGGATGAGCAATAGTGAGAGATCTACTGAGCAACCTCTTCGTAGTGTTGCTTGGGACGGCAATGTGTATTCCCAGGTATTGGAATTCAAGAACTAAATTTGTCAAAAAAATCTTCTTAAAAGACTGGGTTATTCCCTCGTAGTCCTTTAAGCAGAAATGTAATTTGAGAATTTAGAAGTTGAATAGATGCAAAGTTTCTTCAAATTAATAAATCAGAGATCATACTTTACTTGTAATAGTCATCTGGAGCATGACTCTTTCAATGTTTGGTAAATGAAATGAGAAGTCATTTGTTATATACTCATATTATACTTAGTCAACACTGTGCTGCTGGAAAGAGTGTAAAAGTCCACAAGATAAATTAGATAATAGGACATTAAATAAGCTTTTGTGAGGCCCCCCTCCTTGTTGACTGGGCAAAGACAGTCAGAGACAAAGATGTAAGGATTTTATTGTAGTTTTTTTTTACACAACGAGAAGCTATAAATCAAAAGAAAATCACAACAGCGGGCATTAATGAGACAAAGAGGATTCCAAATGTTTTCTTAGATTTGGCTTAGTTTACCAGCAATGGTTGCAGAAGAAAGACTACATATTACTGTCCTCTTCACTTATTTCCTCTTCTGTTCGTCTCAGTTTGCTATATTCCAAATTTTCTGGAACATAAATGCCAGTCTTTTGAATTCCACTGCCGGACATAACAACCTCCTCCCAAATTGTTCTAAAATTCTAATCATATAAAAGTATTATTATCTAACATGTTAATATTTATTAGATCCCAGACGCCAATAGTGGACATGAACGAGTATCACAAACATCAATGATGCATAGTTTTGCTGAAAATGCTCAACCTTCTCACGGTACTACTCATATTTGTCCTTCGTCGCTACTGCTTGAGTTTTCCTCCTTTGATTTTTTATTAATTTATTGTTGTATTTGGGTTTACCTTGGATGCTTCTTACTTTTATATATTCTCTTTTCTCACGGTTGTTAATGTCGTAAGGTTGTGATAATAGTAAATTATTTTAAAAATAATATTCTTCGTGATAGTGATCATATGTGTAATATGATTTATTTATTCGGACATTATTTGTGTTTGTAAATCAATTCATAGTTGCCTGCTTGAATTAAATTCACCTTTTCCATAATAGAATGAAGTCAGATGAAGAAAGCACTAGAATGATAATCCAAGAGGTCTATCAAAAAGTAGTTAGTTTCTTACATTATCAGTGCATCTCCATAAGCTGAATTCTTACTTTCTCTAGTTTGCTAGTGACTGAGTAGTAGTCTTCAGGGCCAGTGATGCGTACATATTATGCTTTTCTTAAATAGTCTTATTAATTAATCCTTCTGCAAAAGGTTATCTACACTCAATAGCAATATCTCTCCATAGACAACAAACACTAGCAATCCTTTACCCATTTATGATCATCAGTTTGCAAAATGAATAGCTTTAAATGCTTGACCAGCACAATATGACATTTTAAGCTCATCATTTATATTTTGTAACTGCAACTCCTTTGATGTATATAGCACCTGCCATTAGACTTTTCCTTCTTTCTGAGCCTCTGATTCATTAGCGTTTTGATTTCCACCGGGACTACATATAAAATTACCCTCTGAAACTTTCTGTTGGTTCTCACTAGAAATATTTGATCTTTTAAACTGCCACTAAACTTCAGAACAAGTGTTAAGTTCATCAATTGTTGAGAACGCTACATCAGAAGGACAAGAAAACTCAACTAGATTTTCCACCCACTTCACATGTCCTTTATCCATCACAATTACCAAGTCTGCAACATATATTGCCTGTAAAGTAAAAGAATAGATTAGTATATGGAACATAGGCACACTACTTTAGATATCTTAAATGAATGGTCCTTTGTATTGGCAATGTCCAGTCAATTTATTAATAAAGATGTTGATCTCAACTTGTTTGGGATTGAGGTGTAGTTGTTGTTAATAGTTGTGCTTGAAATTCCTAGCCTGAGATTACTGCATCTTTTCTAATTATAAATGCATTTCCAATTCTTTCTTTAATAACATATTACAAAACAGAAATGCACCTTTACTTATTATTTAGGCATTTCCAGTTCTTTTTTACCTAGTGTTCTCAATAAATGCCAACAAACAATAGTAAATTATTTCACCATCATAATTTGGTGCATGAATTAATATCACTCACCTTGTGACATACATGTTGATAGTTGAGCAACATGTCATTGAGAGAAAGGACAAATAGCACTGCATATATAGATTTTCAAAAATGCACAAGGATCAACTTAAGTAAATTACAACCATATCTTACACGGGCACATCCTTCTCCCAGCTCCAAATGGCAAAAGCATAATTGTTTGTACATGCATTTTATTCGTCTATTAATCCATCTAGTTATTTTTGCTTATAGATGTTAGATGAGGGAGATGGATGACAAAGAATCAAACAGTGATGAAATCTGCAAGATATTTTTTCACATTATATTTTATCTTTTGACATAGTTATTTTATAATTTTAGGTCATACAGTCTGATGTTCAATAATTTAGTGGGTGGAAGATTTCAAAATGATGAAAAGCTGCGAAGATCATTTGAAGACCACCATTCGCCTAGATTAGTTATATAATGACATTAGCTATTTAGTCCAAACGATAAGTTTATGTTTTAAGTTACTGTGACATTAATATTTTTATTAGTACTTTCTTTTATTTGTTATGATTTGATGAGATATATTATAATTTTTAATTAATATATTTTATTATTTGGGTCATATTCAAGACGAATGTAGTAACTATTATTAATGGTGGCAAAACTATTGCTATTATCGCTTGTGACTTTTAGCGCTAATCTAGTTGTATATACCAGCTATAAAAATGGACGATAAAAGGGCAAATTAAGATATTTTCACAAGCTATATTGCAGCCGTTATAATTGATGTAAATCAATTGCCATTAAAAATATTGACTTTTAGCAGTAATTTAGTTAAACATATTAGTCACTAAAATGAACGCTAAAAAGGCAAACTAAGATGTTTTCAGAAGGGATACTATGGCCATATTAATCGCCACAAAATAATTGCCGTTAAAGATGCAAATTTTTAGCGGCAATTATTTTGAATTTAGCGATTATATAAATGGATGTTAAAGAAGTATAATTAGCCGTTTTGGTTTGGATTTAGTACCCATTGTAATTGTCGCAAACAATTGCCATTAATGATAATAATTTTTAGCGGCAATAAATCATACCCTTTACCAGCTTTTGTGAGAAAAGCCGCAAAAGGCTTTGCCGACCCCCGCTTCAGCGGCAAAATACTAATTGCCGGTAAATGATATAGCGGCTATTGTTATTGCCGCTAAAGTTGTTTTGTATTGACTCTAAAGCACATTTTTGTTGTAGTGATAAGTCATCCAGTACCAAGGAAAAAGGGCAATCAAACCCTGTGGAGAAATCCATCTCCAGGTATCAAGTACTTTGGAAAAATCCACGTCTAGGGAAATCCATCCCTCAATAGCATCATTCGCGCTCACTAGGTGTGTGTTACAGACTCCGGAGGGGCTCATTCAGCCCAAGCGCTATCATAATCATCAATTTAACTGCTCCAGCGTGCAACCCGATCCCATAACTATCACTCATAATCATGCTCTCGGCCTCACTCAGTCATCAATATCACTAGCCTCGCCCACGAGTTCACATTGTCATGAAAATAGACCCGGAACAATAATATGATGTATCAATAAGTAACAACTGAGACTGACATATAATATGAATGCATGAATACGACTGAGTACGAAATATCAATGAAATCAGTGAGATGACAGCAAGCCAAGACCACTATGAGTCCTAACAATATTAGCATAAAGCCTAAATATGATATCTAGCATGATTAACAGTTCAGTTACTTTATCACATGGTGAAAACACATATATCAACAAGAATTGGCCACTAAACAATGCCATGAAAACAACGGAGTCACAGTTCACTGGGTGTACGCCCACACGCCTGTCACCTAGCATGTGCGTCACCTCATCATCAATTACATAGCACAACATTTGGGGATTCATACCCTTAGCACTAAGTTTAGAAGAGTTACTTACCTCAAACAAGCCAATTTGAATACCAAGCAAGCCAAACGATGCTCCAAGAATGCCATCACATGCATAGCGACCTCCGAACGGCTCAAAACTAGCCAAAAGCAACTCAAATATATCAAATAAAGCCCAAGGAAACAGTTCCAAATGATAAAGATCGAATCCTAAATCAAATCCTAAATCTGGCCAAAAATCACACCCACACTCGCACCTCGGAACCCGACAAAACTCACAAAATCTGACAACCCATTGAATTACGAGTCCAACCATACTTGTTTCACTCAATTTTGAATCCAATTCGATGTTCAAAACTCAAAAAATCATATTATGAAACTTAAGGCAAAAACCCCTAATTTTCTTCTTAAAATTCATCAACCAAAAGCTAAAATCAAAAATAGATTCATGGAATATAACCAAATCGAGTAGAGAATACTTACCCCAATTCATATGGTGAATATTTCTTCAAGAATCGCCTCGATCCAAGCTCCATAGCTCCAAGAATCGCCTCGATAACCATCACGTTTGCGATGAACAAAAATTATCAGCTGCCAAAATGCTCTACGCATTCACGGCACAAGCCTCGCGAACGCGATACACATTGGAGACAAAACTATACGAACGCGGCACGAGCCTCACGAAGCAATGAAGAAAGACCCTCCAGCTCCTAGCTCAACTTTACACGAATGCAATCTTTCATACGCGAATGCGAAGGAGACTAACCCCAACTCTTCGCAAATGCGGACCAATGAAGAAAATGCCACTTCCATCAAAATACACTACGCGTTCGCGACTCTTGCCACGCGAATGGGATGAAGGACCAAGACATCAGAAAACCAGCAGAACACAGCAGTGGAAACATGAAGGAAAATGATCCGAAATCAATCTGAAATACGCCTGAACCCCTGGGGTCCCCGTCCAAACATACCAACAAGTCCCATAACATAACACAGACCCCCTTAAGACCTCAAAACACACATAACAACATTGAAACGATAAATCACACCTTAATTCAAAATCAATAAACTTTGAAACTTTAAACTTTCACAACCGATGCCGAAACCTATCAAATCGCATCCAATTGACCTCATATTTTGCACACAAATCACATTTGACATTACGGACCTGTTCCAACTTCCAAAATCAGAATCCGACCACGATATCAAAAAGTCCACTCCAGGTCAAACTTTCCAATATCCTAACTTTCGCCATTTCTAGCCCAATTCGACTATGGATCTCTAAATCATGATCCAGACGCGCTCCTAAGTCCTTAATCACCCAACGGAGCTAACGGAACCACCATAAATCTAATCCGAGGTCAAATGCTAAAAAGTCAAAACTTGGTTAAACCTTTCAAATTTATAGCTTCTAGTTGAGAATCATTCTTCCAAATCAATTCCGAATAACCTGAAAACCAAAACCGACGATTCACATTAGTCATAATACATCATACGGAGCAACTCATGGACTCAAACAAGCGAACAAAGTGTAAATGCTCAAAACGATCAGTCGGGTTGTTACATCGTCCTGCACTTAAACATACGTTCGTCCTCGAACGTGCCTAGAGTTGTTCTCAAAGCCATCAAATCACAGTGTAACCTTACCATACATATACCCGGGGGTGAACCCACGTCGCCCTATCCCATATAGGTCCAATAACACAACATATCTGAAATTTTCTTAATTCAATCAAGCCTTAGAATCCAATTTCCAACATCCAGAGTTTCTTTGATCTGAATCTTGCAACCTACACACTGTATAAGTCTGAACAAACTGTATAAAGCCATAACCATAATCCAAGACACAATCACATGATATACCTCATAACTTAAATGCTCATAGCTGCTCAAAAGAATGCAATGTCGGTAATAAACCTCTTATCAAACAAAGCCTCATTATAACACCTTCATACACTGCCAATGATGACAGAACCATACAGAAACTCATAACCATTCACTAGATCAATAGGTTGTGGAGCTCTCTCTCCTTTGACAAGAACTATGGCAAATTTCTAAGCTGACTTTCAATATTATCCTTCCAAATATACACCAATCAAATCTGATAGTATCCATCCTAGGTTCAATGACCTTATCTCGTCCAACCCGTCTACTCTAGTGCCATGACACATTAATACAATCTAAAACCACCACACGTACAACCCGTGCACCAATTAGCAACATTCCAAATGTACTCAATCATGGAAAATAACTCAGACGAGAGAACTGTCCCACCAGCTTAACAAGTACCATCACAATGCCATGCTAAGAGTCTAGCACACACCGTAGAACCAAAACACACAAATCCAACACAAATGATCATATATAAATATAACTTCACTACAATGTGTGACCCCATCCAAACACTTCTCCATATTATATACCTCGAGCCACCTTGCTCAAAATCAATAACCACATTAAACTTGACATCAAGCACCCAAAGTGCATTACCATAACTACGGAGAGCATATAACATGATACCAAAATCCGGAAAGAACATAGCCAACGCGCAATCAATCATGTAGTACCCAAATACTCATCTCGCTCAAATTCCGCTATAAATCCCAAATAGAACCGCACATATAAGCATATAACCAACGAATCACAATACCTCATAGCTTGGAAGAGTAACACATAGAATATATGCGATACGAATAAAATCAATTCTAACCGAATGGGACATCCCTTAACGATAGCAGTATGGAGCCAACCAATCCGGCTTGGTGTAGAATACATATCCAATTTGGGCCAACCAATGGACCTCCAAATCAGCTCTAGTCACCCACAGATAGATAAATAACCCTCCGGAGATCCACAATGACCCAACCATAACACATACCATCCTCTGACTAGCTTTGGCCACATTTTCGTGGTCCACAACCATGAAAAATCTAATCATGAGAACTTCCAGTCTCCAAATCTATAGAACACACGAATCACCATATCTAATCTCAACTCCACTGCCTGAATGTCTAACGCTTCTCTAATACGCGATTATCCCACAAGGAATACTTCTATAATGCTTCTTTTGCACAAAGTAAAATTTGGACATCAGCAGTCGATCAACCAGGAGAGTGCCGCAATACCAATGAAGTACCCAAAAATCAAAACACAGTGCCCCTTCGGAAACTTACACCCTCATCAAGCCATATCTAATAGTAATATCATTTATCTAGTCATCTATGACCATCCAAGCTGACTAAGAATTCATGACCTTCCCTTCAAAACTGAACTGTGACCTTGCACATGCAAATCTCAATCCTACACAACACACCGAATATACCATGCCATCATATGAAAAAAAAGAACTTCGTAATCCACTCTGAGTCACAAACAAATACTTGTTCAATTAGCCAAGAACTTTCCATTTGATCCCATCTAGAAGAAAATCACTATAATTGCATGCTCCTCATGCCAGTAGAAAATATACCCCTCGAACCGTGGCAGAAACCATTGAGAAATCTTCCAAGCCCATTTTCACATAATCAAGCTATCAGAACCGAATCTCTCTAACTTCACCAAACCACGCAGGTCACCAAAACCCGGGAGCATTGCCACGAAATACTTGTAGAGACTAGCCACATCATAAGTACCCAAAGAACCGATCATATCCATTAATGTGCAGGTCCAACCTACTACCAACTTGTCCTAATTCTCTGAGTTCCTCCCGAATTGCCTTCAAATAGATATCTTCCCTTGCTAGAACACTACTAACCTTAACAAAAACATGCCCCACGAATTTTTGCATAAAACCACACCGCTCTAAGGCTCATAAACTGTTGTATCCCTTCTTAAGCACCCCCAAAAGTACCATAACCGAGACACCTACTTTAATGAGACCTTCTGTGAATTTAAAGTTGTTTATCTTACCTTTCTGATACTTAATGTAGAATCCATAATGATATAGAAATACTAATAGTCTCGACACCATCCAATGAAAAAATTCCCGACCCTAGCCATATACAAATCCTGAAAAATTTCCAATTGCTACATTTAAATCTCGAATCCATTAGGACCTTTCACAAGATTTTTCTACTCTGTTTAAATCTCAACTGAATTAACCAAGCGAACCGAATGACTCATGCCCCATTAGCACACCAACACCTTGAGAAGTAATTCATACCTCTAAGCAACCGAGTGATACCACACTCCATTCGCACTACATCTTTTACGCATAACAACTCAATTATTCCATGTTTCCCATATCCTCATAAACCATAATACAACCTGTATCAAGAAATTCCCTTACTCGATCTCACGCTTTGCAGAACATAGCTTATTCACAAGTATACCTCAAACTGAAATCAATACAACACATAACCGTGCAATCAACTCGTCGATAGCAGACTCCCCCACTTGTCTCAAAGCCATAGATCAAAACACACAATAACTCATGATTTCCATACTCTATTATTGCCAGAATGCCACAGTGAGATTTCACTAAATCCTCCAAAAGCTCATGTAACACAAACCATTTATTATCTCAAATCATCTGCAAATCTCGCATTTGCCCTTGTAATAGGCAAGCCAACTCTCATAAATAATCCAAACTCAAACTGCAACACATATAATTCACTCGTAAAAGAGAACTCGCTACAAAACAACATAGGAATCACACAAACCTCAGGACACCCCGCAGAAGATAACCCACCTGCTTTGCTTCAAATTGACATCTCTTTATACCCTTCCACAGGCATAACTATTATGCAATCGCTTAATCTTCCTAAGTCTGAACTCATATCACGACATGAAAATCTACTTCACTCCTCAACTAAACAACATGAAAATATCCTTCAACACATCTATAACTTGAGACTATACACAAATCAAGATGGAAAAAAGCACCCAATTTACATCTCAATCAAACTCTTTTTGTCAAATCAAATCTATCTGAACACACCCATAGTCATATCATACTCATCATATAACGACCTGACCACTCATCTAGTCATAAATTCCACTCATAGGGATGCTACCGGACATATAATGTTACAACCCATATTCATATACGTTGGCTCATACCATAAGTTAGTCGACGTAAATCTGAGAAGAGATTATCTTTGAGATGATAAGAAGTTAATTCTATTCGTCTTAAATGATACAAGGGTCTATAAGGGTGGTTAACAAGTATTAGAAGTGTTGAAGTCAAATGAGTTATGAAACAAAAGTCGACCAAATTTTTCGCAACTTATGTTCATCATTTTACTTAAACTTTAGATCAAATGTTACTACGCTTTTCTCCCAATTTACATGGAATTACAGGGTTATCTACTCACCAAATTGAATATCTATGAGTCAAGATTCTAATGCATTAAATCGTTCATCAATATGATCTCGTAGTATAGAGATATTTGCATTTTTGTAAGACTACACAGATTGGTAGGTAACAAGTAGGTACATCACCTACTTGCCAAAATGAGAGGACACAATTAAAAGCCCCAAAGTCGGCCAAGAGGGGAATTTTAAGGGCTTATAAACTCATTTATTTCACCCATCGTTTAGACCTTGAAAACCAAATTTAACCCCTGCAACTCCTCCCCAAAAATTCCACACAAACCCTAGGGTATTTCGGGTGTTACGACGTAATTCTAGTGCCGAAAGGTCGGGACAACCTACTAGTTTCTCTTTCTCATTCTTGTAGCTACGTTGAGGAACTGATTTATGATGATGAAGGACCAGGTTTCATGGGTTATACTCAGTACAAGGTAAGGTTATGCTTCTTCTTCCATTATCTATGCGTTTGCGAGTTGTAACTCGATCGTAAAGACTAGACCTAGCGAGTTTTGAAAGAGTGGTATGTTGTTTGATGTTCCATCATGGTTAGCTGATTGTGAACTTATTTTTAATTGAATCCATGTATGTTTATTGTATAATAGGCTTAATTATTTACTTTTGGTTGTGTTTCGCAATTTGAAAGAAAAGACTATTCGAAACATGTTTAAGTAAACTGAAAAATTAATTTTGAGTTGCTGAACTTGTGGGACTGTTTTGTGGGCTATTTTGTATTGCTATTGGGTTGTCTCTTTTGCTACTATTTTTATGGAGTTGAGAGGAGAAAGGGTGTGGAGAAACACTACATAATGGCAGGGTTCTTTGCTGGTCGTTCGTCGTAACATTTTCGAATTGTTTGACACTATTATGGTTGTCGTTTTGTGTATGAAGTGATAGTGGTATGTTGGGTTGCTTGGTGATTGTTTTGAATTGTTTTAAGTCATATATATTGGGGAGGTTCTGTCCATTTTATCGTAAAATAGGTTATGGTCAATACATAATAGTTACGACGCTTAAACGATAACGATAGTTTCATTTCTCTTATTATAGAATAAGGAGTCATGACATTTACATAGCTTGAGGTTGGGCAGTGCATATACAAGGTATGTGAGTCTATCCCTTTCCTTCTTTTGCACGACTCCGATTGTACATAATGTAATGAACGAGCTTCCAAAGATACTCTACTCTTAGAAGCTAGCAGTACTTACATTGTTTCCCTTCTTATGGAATGATTAATGTTGATGTTGCTTCTCTTATTCTTATGTTATCAATCTTGTTGGTACTTCCTGATTCTTACAAGATTCATGATGAAGAGTTAGTCCTAAAACATGTACGGAGGATACCGACCTTACGTCACTCCGAATGATTTAGAACGTGATTCATGAGTTATGCATTATATATATGTATCTATTTTACTCTACCGAGCCACGCTATAGTCGGCCGGGTACAACACCTATTATACAACCACTGATCAGTTGGGTTTTACCGAGCTCTACGTGGCTGGGTACGATTCTACCGTGCCTTATGATGGCCGGGTACGTTTTTACCGAGCCTATTACGGCCGTGTACGATATATTGATAGTGATGCCCACAAAGGCATATATTTTAAAAGTGTATGTATATATATGTATGTATCATGCATTTCATGTCAGTAGCCCTCAGAGGTACCTAGATGTTATAGGGTGTATATTCTCTATCCCTGTTTACATTACTATTCGTACTTATGTTTTCTTTCCTTACATACTCAGTACTTTATTCGTACTGATGTCTTTTTTATTTGTGGATGCTACATGTCGTGCTGCAGGTCCTAATAGACGGGTAGACGCAACTCCCCCAGCACAGTAGGCTACCTAGTTTAGCGGTTATTGGCGAGATCCCTTTTCCGGACTTGTCGTGGTCTTGGTATACATTTTTGTTATAGACATTATAGGTATATCGGGGCCCTGTTCTAGCAATATTGCAACATTTATGTTTCTTTAGAGGCTTATTAACAAGTGTGGACTCATGTATAGTTTGGTATGCCTTGTCGGCTGATTTTTGTTGTATAGTTTTTTATGTGAGCGTGGTAGCTCATACCTTATAGGTAGTTTCTTGACAGTCTTATCATCCCATGTTATGTATGTTCATTCCACTATCTTTCATTGTTTGTTGTTCATGATCCATTCCTACCTTTTAAAATGATCTCGTCGACCATTAAAGATAATAAATAATGTTAGATAAAATGTATGTTGGTGCCCGACAATTATGGCCCGAGTGCTAGTCATGATCCTCCAATTTGGGTCGTGACAAACTTGGTATCAAAGCAAGTTTGTCGTAGGGGTTGTCTTGATTATTGATGTGTAGCGCGCCACATTTATAATCAAGAGGCTACATGACATATAGTGTTGTTACCTTCTTCATGAATCTAGATTATGCGTAGAGTTGAGTCATAAATGTTCGTCTCTAGGAAGAAAGCGATTAGTAGACTGCTTAATACATCTGTAGGAGTGGGTACCAGTCAGGTGCCCCAAGCTAGAGCAGGCCAAAGTGAGGCTCAGAGTGAGATGTCGTCTTATACCTCATCTACTCTATCTCTTCTAGAGGATATTAGGAGGCACCCAGCACCACCAGTTCCTCCGTCTGGCACTATAGACCAGGATATGCGGAGTGCAGTACAGTTTTTCACTAGCTTGATAGCTGATCAGGCTCATAGGTAGTGTTAATAAACCGACTAGTATGAGAGTTCGTGATTTTATTAATATAGACCCTGCAGTGTTTACCAGATCAGATCCCAAGGAGGACCCGTAGACTTTTATTGATCAAGTTCATCATACAGTATGGGCTATGTATGCTACTGATACAGAGGTAGTAGAGTTGGCTTCTTATCGGTTACGGGATTTAGCGGTTTTTTGGTATGATAGTTGGGAGAGATCCAGGGGTCCGAACGTCCCTCCGGCTGTGTGGAAGGAATTTTTTGAGGCCTTTCTTCTTCACTATTTGCCAGTTGAGATACGACGAGCTAGAGTTGATAAGTTCCTGCACCTTAGATAAGGTAATTTGAGTGCGCGAGAGTATAGTATGCAGTTTGATTCTTTAGCTAGGTATGCTCCCCATATGGTGGCTGAGATGAGTGATCGGGTCCATATGTTCGTGAATGAGTTGGGACCACATCTGATAAATGAGTGCATGATAGCCTCCTTGGTGGAGGGGATGGATATTTCCCGTATTTAGGCTTATGACCAAACCCTAAAGGATTGTAAGTGCCAGTAAAGGGCATATAGGGAGCAGGATAGGGGCCAGAATAAGAGGGCGAGATTTGTAGGGTATTATGATGACTTCAGAGGCAGTGTCAGGCCCCAGTCTTCGAGGAGTTCAGCGCCACCTGTAACTAGTGTTCCTCCACAGTTTAAGAGGTCTCGATATGATTGATTTACCTATTCTAGTCCATGTCAGAGTTCACGGGTATCAAGATCGCAATATCACATGGATACTAGTCAGACGAGACCACTAACATCACGTTGTGATCAGTACGGCAAGGCCTACTTTGGACTGTGTCGTCGAGGTTCTGATGTGTTCTATCCTTGCGGACAGCCTAGACATATGATGCGGCATTGTCCTAATAGAGGAGGTGGTGGTATGGATCAGCCAACTGGATCTGTGTCTAGTTCTACCTTATCGGTTCTACCTCCAGCACGGGGTTTCCAGCAATCGACAAGTCATGGTAGAGGTAGAGGTGCAGTGCCGAATTCGGGTGATTCTCAAAATCGAACATATGCTTTCGTAGGTCGACACGATCTCGAGTCCTCTTCGGATGTTGTTATAGGTATATTGTTTATGTTTTGTTACGATGTATATGCGCTGATTGATCCGGGATCTACATTATCATATGTTACACCCTTTGTGGCTAATAAGTTTGGTGTTGAACCTGAATTGACAAGTAAACTACTTGCGGTATCTACTACGATAGGAGATTCTATGATTGATAGAAGGGTATATAGGGGTTGCACAATGATAATTTGTACTCATCAAACCTCGTCGAATTTATTTGAGTTAGAAATGGTTGATTTTGATGTGATAATGGGAATGGACTGGTTGGCCTCCTGCTATGCAAATGTTGACTGTCGTATGAAAATGGTTAGGTTTCAGTTTCTTGGTGAACCCGTCATTAAATGGAAGGGAAACATTGCGACGCCGAAAGGTAGGCTTATTTCCTATCTTAAGGAAAGGAAGATGATCTCAAAAGGCTACATTTATCATCTTTTTCACATTAGGGATGCGGATGCGAAGCCGCATACTCTACAATCAATTCCCATGGTCAATGAATTTCCAAATGTTTTCCCAGTTGAACTCCCAGGCCTTCCTCCTGAAAGGGATATTGATTTTAGCATTGATGTGTTGTCTAACACTCAACCCATATCTATTCCTCCATACATGATAGCCCCGACAGAGTTGCAAGAGTTGAAGGTGCAGTTGAAGGACTTACTGGATAAGGGCTTCATAAGATCTAGAACTTCACATTGGGGTGCGCTAGTTTTGTTCGTGTATAAGAAAGACGGGTCGTTAAGGATGTGTATTAATTATCGACAATTGAATAAATTCACTATGAAGAACAAGTGTCCACTTCCAAGGATTGACGGCCTTTTTGACCAAATCCAGGGTGCCAAGTATTTCTCCAAGATTGACTTACGTTCAGGGTATCATTAGGTGAGGGTTAAGGAGAAGGATATTCTAAAGACGACCTTCCGAACAAAATATGGGCACTTTGAGTTCTTAGTGATGTCATCCGGGATGACAAATGCCCCAGCAGCTTTTATAGATCTCATGAATACTTTATTCAAGCCCTATCTTAATGTGTTCGTGATTGTATTCATTGATGACATTCTAGTGTATTCTCATTCGGAGACAGAACATGAGGGCCACTTGCGGATAGTATTACATACGCTTTAGGATCATAAGTAATATGCTAAGATCTCCAAATGTGAATTCTGTCTGAACTCAGTAGCAATCCTTGGCCATCTGATATCTGACGAGGGTATTAGTGTCGACACTCAGAAGATCGATGTAGTAAAGAATTGGCCGAGACCTACAACACCATCAGAAGTCTGCAGCTTCTTGGGGCTAACAGGAAAATATAGTGATTTGTAGAAGGGTTTTCCTCTATATCAGCACCATTGACTAAGTTAACACAAAAGCTACTAAGTTACAGTGGTTTGACGCTTGTGAATGAAGGTTTCAGGAGCTAAAGAATCGATTGACATCCGCACCAGTGCTCACTCTCCCAGAAGGAACAGAAGGTTATGTGGTATATTGTGATGCCTCAGGTATAGGTTTGGGGTGAGTATTGATGCAACGTGGGAAGACGATTGCTTATGAATCAGGACAATTGAAGAAGCATGAAAAGCATTACCCTACCCATGATTTGGAATTGGCTGCAGTAATATATGCTTTGAAGATATGGCAGCAGGACTTATACAGCATCCATGTTGACATCTACATAGATCACAAGAGTTTACAATACATCTTCAAGCAGAAGGAGTTGAATTTGAGGAAGCATAGGTGGCTTGAATTACTGAAAGATTATGATGTCGAGATATTGTACCATCTCGGTAAAGCCAATGTTGTGGCAGATGCTCTCACTCAAAAGTCAATGGGAAGTTTAGTACACATTGAGGCGGGTAGACAAGGGTTGACTAAAGAGCTTCATCAGCTAGCCAATATGAGAATCAGATTGTTAGACTCTAATGACAGAGGTGTTACTGTACAGAATACAATAAATCATCTTTGGTAGCCGAGGTAAAAGCACAATAATATTAAGATCCTACCTTAGTAAGATTGAAAGAGAACATTCAACAGTGTAAAATTACGGCTTCCGAGATTGGAGGAGATGGGTCACTGAGATACCAGGGCTGATTATATGTGCCTAATGTGGCAGGGTTGCAAGAGAAGATTATGATTAAGATTCATCAATCCCGATATTCCATCCTTCCTGTCTTGACAAAGATGTATCATGATGTTAAGGAGCAGTATTGGTGGGATAACATGAAGAAGTCTATTTTAGAATTTGTAGCCCAGTGTCGTAGTTGTCAACAAGTAAAGATCGAGTATCAGAAACCCAGTGGATTGCTTTAGAATATAGAAATTCCAGCCTGGAAATGGGAGGTAATTAATATGGACTTCATTATTGGATTACCTCGCTCTTATCATAAGTTTGACTCCATCTGGGTGATAGTTGATCGACTTACAAAATATGCCCATTTTTTGCCAGTTAAGACAACTTACATAGCTGAAGATTATGCGAAGTTGTATATCAAGGAAATTGTTAGGCTTCATGGTGTACCGGTATCTATTATATCAGATCGATGAGCATAATTTACGGATAAATTTTGGGGGTCTTTTAAGAAAGGTGTAGGCACACAAGTGAATCTCAGCACTACATTCCATCCATAGACTGATGGACAGACTGAACATACAATTCAAACACTTGAAGATATGCTACGAGCATATGCTCTAGATTTCAAGGGGAGTTGGGATGACCATCTTCCACTCATAGAATTTGCCTACAATAATAGCTACCATTCTAGTGTTAAAATGGCCCCATACAAAGCACTATACGGGAGGAGATGTAGATCACCACTTGGATGGTTCGAAGTCGGTGAAACAGAACTATATAGCCATTTTGATTCACCAAGCCATCGAGAAGGTGAAATTGATACAAGAGCGGCTGAGGACCACGCAAAGCACGCAAAAGTCTTATTCCGATGTCCAAAGTCGTGATGTGGAGTTTGAGGTTGGTGATTGGGTTTTCCAGAGGGTCTAGCCGATAAAAGGTGTTATGCATTCTGGGAAGGAGGGTAAGCTGAGATCGCGGTATATCGATCTGTACAAAATTCTTCGACGAATTGGACAGGTTGCTTATGAGTTAGAATTGTCATCCGAATTGGAATTTGTCCACCCGGTATTCCATGTATCCATGTTGAGGAAATGTATTAGAGACCCTTCTCTGGTCGTACCTATCAAAGATGTACAATTTACAGAGGATCTATCATATGAAGAAGTGCCAGTGGCTATATTAGATCGACAAGTCCGCAAGTTGAGAACAAAAGACGTAGCTTCCGTCAAAGTATTGTGGAGGAACAAGAACATGGAAGAAATGACATGGGAAGCAGAAGAGGAGATGAAGTTTAAATACCCTTATTTGTTCCAAATTCAAGATAACGAGGATGTCGGGGAGGGGGGGCAAGAAGCATTAGAAGGTGAAATGGCCTCTATGAGGTAAGTAGTAGCTTGAGAATACTCTTCCTTAATACAAAATGGTGATCCACAGATCACGTACATAACCATAATGCTCGGTATAGTCTTGTGATACTATATGTTGGGTTTAACTGCTTGCAAGTTTTGCAAGTGTCCATTATATAGGGGAAACTCAGCAGGAAATTTTCGTTGAAATCCACGATGAGTTAGACTCCCTATAAACCCTTACATTCGAGGACGAATGCTGCTAGGGGGGAGGGGAGAGTGTTACAACCCATATTCACGTACGTTGGATCATGTCATAAGTTAGTCGACATAAATCTGAAAAGATATTATCTTTGAGATGATAAGAAGTTAATCCTATTGGTCTTAAATGATACAAGGGTGTATAAGGGTGGTTAACAAGTATTAGAAGTTAAACAAATCAAGGATGTTGTAACCCGTATTTTTGGGTAAACCTAGGGGTGCTAATATTCTCAAGAGGTCGTATTTTAAGGTATTTGAATCATATAATATCTATATCATAAGTCTTGAAGTCAAACGAGTTATGAAACAAAAGTCGAGAAAAGTTGTCGCAACTTATGTTCATAATTTTACTTAAACTTTAGGTCAAATGTTACTATGTTTTTCTCCCAATTTTCTTGGAATTACGGGGTGATCTATCTACCAAATTGAAGATCTATGAGTTTAGTTTCCAATTCATTAAACCGTTTGTCAAAATGATCTCAGAGTATAGAGATATTCGCATTTTTGCGAGACTGCACAGATTGGTAGGTGACAAGTAGGTGCATCACCTACTTGCCAAAATGAGAGGACTCAATTAAAAGCTCCAAAGTCGGTCAAGAGGGGACTTATAAGGGATTATCAGCTCATTTATTTCACCCATCTTTCATACCTCGGAAACCAAATTGAACCCCTGCAACTCCTCCCCAAAAATCCCACACAAACCCTAGGGTCTTTCGGGTGTTACGACGTGATTCTAGTGCCGAAAAGTCCGGACCGCTAGCTAGTTTCTCTTTCTCATTCTTGTAGCTTCATTGAGGAACTGATTTATGATGAAGAAGGACCAGGTTTCATGGGTTATACTTAGTACAAGGTAAGGTTATGCTTCTTCTTCCATTATCTAAGCATTTGTGAGTTGTAACTCGATCGTAAAGACTAGACCTATCGAGTTTCGAAAGAGTGGTATGTTGGTTGTTGTTGCGTCATGGTTGTCTAATTGTGAACTTATTTTTAAGTTGAATCCATGGCTGTTTTATTGGATAAAAGTCTTAATTATTTACTTTTGGTTGTGTTTCGCAATTTGAAAGAAAAGACAAGTCGAAACATGTTTAAATAAGCTGAAAAATTATATTTTGAGTTGTTGAACTTGTGGGACTGTTTTGTGGGTTGTTTCGTGTTGCTATTGAGTTGTATCTATTTATACTATTTTTATGGAGTTGAGAGGATAAAGGGTGTAGATAAACACCACATAATGGCAGGGTTGTTTTCTGGTCGTTCGTCGTAACATTTTCGGATTGTTTGACACTATTATAGTTGTCGTTTTGTGTATGAAGTGATAGGGGTATGTTGGGGTATTTGGTGGTTGTTTTGACTTGTTTGAATTCATATATATATAGGGGAGGTTCTGTCCGTTTCATCATAAAATAGGTTGTGGTCGATACATAATAGTTACAACGCTTAAAAGATAACGATAGTTTCATTTCTCTTATTGTAGACTAAGGAGTCGTGACATTTGCATAGCTTGAGGTTGGCAATGTATATACAAGGTATGTGAAGCTATCTCATTCCTTATTTTGCACGACTACGATTGTACATAATGTAATGAACGAGCTTCCAAAGATACTCTACTCTTAAAAGTTAGTAGTACTTACATTGTTTCCCTTCTTATGGAACTATTAATGTTGATGTTTCTTCTCTTATTCTTATGTTATCAATGTTGTTGGTACTTTCTGATTCTTACAAGATTCATGATGAAGAGTTAGTCCTAAAACGTGTACGGAGTATACCGACCTTACGTCACTCCGAAAGGTTTAGAACGTGATTCCATGAGTCGAGCATGCATTATATATATGTATCTATTTTACTCTATTGAGTTGCGCTATAGTCGGCCGAATATGGCACCTATTATGCAAGCACTGATCAGTTGGGTTTTACCGAGATCCACATGGCCGGGTATGATTCTACCGAGCCTTATGATGCCCGGGTATGTTTTTACCGAGCCTATTACGACCGGGTACGATATGATGATGATGATGCCCGTAGGGGCGTATGTTTAAAAGTTTATGTATTGTATAATGCATTTCATGCCAGTAGCCCTCAGAGCTACCCAGATATTATAGGTTGTATATTCTCTATCGCTGTTTACATTACTATTCGTACTTATGCTTTTTTTGCCTTACATACTCAGTACTTTGTTTGTACTAACGTCCTTGTTATTTGTGGATGTTGTATGTCGTGCTGCAGGTCTTGATAGATGGGTAGACGTAGCTCCCCCACCAGAGTAGGCTTCCCAGTTCAACGGTTATTGGAGAGATCCCTTCTCCGGACTTGTCGTGGTCTTGGTATCCATTTTTGTTATAGACATTATGGGTATGTCGGGACCCTATTCCGGCAATGTTGCAGCACTTATGTTCCTTTTGGAGGCTCATACACAGGTGTCGACTTATGTATTGTTTGGTATGCCTTTTCGGCTGATTTTTATTGTATAGTCTTTCATGGGAGCGTGGTAGCTCATACCTTATAGGTAGTTTCTTGGTAGTCTTATCATCCCTTGTTAGGTATGTTCATTCCACTATCTTTCATTGTTTGTTGTTCATGATCCATTTCTACCTTTTATAATGATCTCATCGACCCTTAAAGATAATAAAGAAGGTTAGATAAAATGTACGTTGGTGCCCGGTAATTATGGCCTGGATGCTAGTCATGATCCTCCAATTTGGGTCGTGACATATAAATCTAAAAGCACGTGCTCACACAAACAACACCTCTGTGCTCAAGCTACAGTCAAAACCCAGCCTCAAGTTTTCCAGACTGGCCTATCATCAGCATATTGATATCATATCTCGCATCTCATCCACGGAATCATAAGTGGTCGATGCACAGCTGATACCGAGCGCTCATGTGCGTTGAAGGAATTCAAAGAGTTACGCTTCAAATTGAATCAATGTCGCACAATTAGGAAAGAAAAATGGGAAGTATATCCTAAATGCCCTATATCCTCTCAAAGATAGATATGGACGTCATCATACCGATCCGCACGACTCTACTAGACACTTGCTCATGACTTGTAGAACCTAGAAACCTAGAGCTATAAAACCAATCTGTCACGACCCAAAATCCTCTAGTCGTGATGACACCTAACCCAATCCTCTAGATAAGCCAACTAATAATTTTTCAAATTCCAATAATATTAACAAGACAATTAAGAATTTTTTTTAATCTTATACTTTTCCAAGGATTGGTATTACAAATTATGAGCTCCTAAGAATAGAATCTAGAAAGTTGATATGAAGTAAATATATCTTCTGTTTGAAAAGTACATAAACAGACTTTTTATAAAATCTAAGGCTACCATGAACAAGAGGCAGCTACAACAGGAATGCAGGTACGTCTTCAAATTCGACAAACATCGAGCACAGCAACAACTACAGCCAACATCTACACACAATGTGCAGAAGTGTAGTATCATTACAAAGACCGAATGTACGGAGTAAGTAACAAACCTAACTTTAGGTTGAAAGAAGTGACGAGCTGGAACATAGGTCGGGTCCATCACCAATAACCAATAGCAATTCATAACAACTCAGAGCATATAACTAAGAAAGTAACTAGGTGATAAAAATGCTCAGTTTGTTCACAGTTATCCGAAAATAGTTCCACCTTTCAAGAGTATCAGTAAAAACTCAAATCCTTTACCAAAGTCGTCACAAAATATGCGATAGTTTGAAAGTGTACATTTTTTTCAAAATATCCTTTCCACAATAAATTAGATATTTCGTTTTCTTTCCAGATAGGAAGTTTGAAATACCACTCTATGCCCATATATCAATGTGTGTAAAAAGTCATGAATGACGTGAAGCCGTGCAGCATGAGGAAAAATGCATCTCTATGCCTGTATGTCATATGTGCATGCCAATGCCATTTATCTCAGAGATGAATCATGTACTCACACTCTCAGAGTACTCAATCTCACTATCTCATACCTTCTACGCATCATGCTCAACCACTCGGTACAATATACGGCCCAGAGAAATCCATCCCGGAACATATACAACACTGACTATAAGTCATCCAGTACAGAGGAAAAAGGAAAATCCAACCCTGTGGAGAAATCCATCTCCAAGTATCAAGTACTTCGGACAAATCCATGTCCGGGGAATTCCATCCCTCAATAATATTATCCGCGCTCTTGAGGGGCTCCTTCAGCCCAAGTGCTATAACAAGCCAATGAAGGCATAAACAATTATTTGCTGCAGTGTGCAGCCCGATCCCATTACTATCACTCATAATCAGGCTCTCAGACCTCACTCAGTCATTAATCTCTACAGTCTCACCCATGGGCTCACAATGTCATAATATTTGAACGAGAATAATGATATGATGTATCAATAAGTAACAACTGAGACTGAGATATGATATGAATGCATGAATACGACTTAGTACAAAATATCAATAAAATCAATAAGATGACAACAAGCAACGACCACTATGGGTCATAACAATATCAGCATAGAGCCTAAACATGATATCTAACATGATTGACAGCTCAGTTACTTTATCACATGGTGAAAATACATATATCAACAAGAATAGGGCCACTATATAGTGCCATGAAAACAACAGTGTCATAATTCACCGGGTGTATGCCCGCATGCCCGTCACCTAGCATGTGCGCCACCTCATCATCAATCACATAACATGAAAGTTTAGAAAATTTACTTATCTCAAACAAGCCAATTCCAATACCGAGCAAGCCAAGCGATCTCCAAGAAACTCAAATACATTAAATAACCAAACAAAACTCAAATACATCAAAAAAAGCTCAACGAAATAGATCCAAATAATAAAGGTCGAATCCTAAATCAAATTCCAAATCCTGCAAAAAATCACACCCGGGCCCGTACCTCGAAATCCAACAAAGCTTACAAAATCCCCACAAACCATTCAATTACGAGTCCAACCATACTAGTTTCACTCAATTCCGACTCCAATTCGATATTCAAAACTCAAAAATTCATATTATGAAACTTTAGGCCAAAACCCCCAATTTCCTCCTAAAAATTCATCAACTAAAAGCTAAAATCAAAGATAGATTCATGAAATATAACCAAAACCGAGTAGAGAACACTTACCCTAATTTATATGGTGAAAATTGCTTCAAGAATTGCCTCGATCCGAGTTCCATAGCTCCAAAAATATAAAAATAGCCGAAACCCTCGAAATAGATTACTTTATACTTCTGCCCAGACATCCTTTTTCGCGAACGCGGGATAACCATTGCGTTCATGATGAACAAAAATTATCAGCCACCAAAATGCTATATGTGTTCGCGGCACAAGCCTTGCGAAAACGATGCACATTGGAGATAAAACTACGTGAACGCGGCACGAGCCTCGCAAACGCAATGAAGAAAGATCCTCCAGCTCCCAGCTCAACTCTACGCAAACACGATCTCTCATACGCAAACGAGATGGAGATTAGCCCTAACTATTCTAGAACGTGAACTAATATTCGCAAACGCGATGAAGAAAATGCCACTGCCATCAAAATACACTACATGTTCGCGACTCTTGCCGCGCGAATGCGATGAAGGACTAAGACACCAGAAACTAGCAAAACACATCAGTGGAAACATAAGGGAAAATAATCTAAAATCAATCTGAAACACGCCGGAACCCCGTCCAAACATACCAACAACTCCCATAACATAACACTGACCTACTCGATGCCTCAAAACACACATAACAACATCGAAATGACGAATCACACCTCAATTCGAAATCAATAAACTTTGAAACTTCAAACTTTCGCAATTGATGTCGAAACCTATCAAATCACATCTGATTGACCTCAAAATTTGCACACAAGTCATATTTGACATTACGGACCTTCTCCAACTTCCGAAATCGGAATTTGACCCCAATATCAAAAATTCCACTCTCAGTCAAACTTTTCGAAAATCCAACTTTCGCCATTTCAAGTCAAATTCTACTACGAACCTCCAAATCACGATCCAGATGAGCTCTTATGTCCAAAATCACCCAATGGAGCTAATGGAATCATAAAAAATCCAATCCAATGTCAAATACTAAAAAGTCGAAACTTGGTCAAACCTTTCAAATTTAAAGCTTCTAGTTGAAAATCATTCTTCCAAATCAATTCCGAATAACCTGAAAGCTAAAACTGACGATTAACATAAGTCATAATACATCATACGGAGCTGCTCATGTCCACAAACAAGCGAGTAAAGTGTAAATGCTCAAAATGACCGGTCAGGTCGTTACATCATTGAACAAAGATGGCGCATCCACCTTACTCATTTTCGCCTGGTATTCTTCGGTTACCAGGAACTGGAGGTAGCTAGATACCCTGATAGGGGCGGAAAGAATATGGGCCTCCTCTGGGACAGTGATAATAACTTACCGCTTCCGGCCAGGATCCATGCTCAAAATGGGGAATCGACTGATCAACCTCAGACTTGAGTTCGGCCCGCCAGTCTCCGAGGATGGGCTTTTCCTTAGTACCTCTAATTCACCCAACCTGGAGAAGTCCTCTAGGGCAGTTAAGTCCACGCCATCAAAAAGCAGTGTTTGGGATCGTCCGCTCTGTGAGCCCCTTCGTTGGTTGCTCTTTCACCATTCGGACCTCATCGAACATGGACTCGGTAAACGAAGGCGACCTGACAATATATATCACACCGAGTGACTCCTTTAGGGAACTACCGGCATCCTGGGAAGTCTCGTCCATAGCCTCCTCATCAACCTCCCTAACTTGAGGGAGATCAGCCTCATGGGTCTCTTGTTCAACAGCCCTTACTCTTCAGGGGGCGACAGATCATGTGCCGCAAAAGGCCCATCCTCCTCGGACTCATCCTTAAGCTGGCAGAGCAAGTCTGAATCTGGTACTCGAGAGCTAGAGCTCTCATTTGGCTTACGAGCCAATCTTCTCTTCGGTTTTTTCTTCTTTGAGCTTGGGGAACCCAAAGCCTTTTTTTCTTCTTCTTCTCTCCTGTTGCAGCCCCTAGCTTCCCCGAACCATAGGAGTCAACGAGGCAAGTCCTCGCCCGACAGAGGCCTATGCTCGACGGTCTTTGGCAAACCTGCGAAAAGAAAATAAAGAAAATAAGAACACGATGCTAGAAGAAGAAACTCAATACAACTTGCTCGAGAAAGAAATCTTACCATGGGAACGGGCATCCTAATGTCTCTTTGAGAGTTTGTGCCACGAGCACTCAGAGTAGGGCATCTATGACACAATACCCTCGATCCACTCCTTGAGATGAGGAATCGTGCTTGGAACTCGAGCAAGGGCTGCACCACAACAAACACCAATGAGAAAAGGGAAGATTAAACATAAAATCGACGTATAAAAGGAGTTATACTCACATGATATGTTCCACTTCTCGGGGAATAGCCTCCACTCGGCAGGTATCATGTCGGTAGTCCTCACTCAGACAAAGCGTCCTTTCTATCCCCGATCCCGGTCCTCGTCGATGCTTGAAAATGGGGCTTTGCGGCCTGGCGTACAAGTTATATCTGTCATACCCAAAGATTCGGGGGACTATACATGCAGAGTAGATTATCGATGGTGTACGTGCACGAATAAATTTTGTTCACAATGAATCGGAGGAGGATCATGAACCTCCACAATGATGGGTGAATTTAGCTGAGGCATACATTATACTTCCTGCAGAAATCTAACATAACCGGGTTCACCGGGCCCAATGTAAAGGGATAAGTGTAGACACTCAAATATCCCTCAACAAGGGTGGTAATGGCTTCCTCGGAGTCGGGGACCACTATGTCCTTCTCGACTCAATTGCAGTCCTTTCGGACTGTTGGGAGATCCTCTTTGGTGATTGGGCAAATATATCTTGAGGCCTCCTCATGCCAACCATGCACCGTAGAAGGCTTCCCAACCTTGAAGTTGTCGGTGACCGAACAACCCTCGGGCAAAGGAGATTCAACGGCCGGTTCATCGATAACCATGTCAGCAGTGGACCTCTTGAGGTCGACCATATCGGGAATGATCTCATTAATTTTGGCAATTTGTTGGGAAGTAGAAGCACCCTTTTGGGAAAGAGATTTGGAGGTTTTGGCCATTGCTATCTGAAAAAGGTTGAAAATAGATAGAGAAAGGTTGAAAGTTGAAAGCTCAGCTGTGTTGGCTTGGGTAGAGAATGAGTGAAATCATCAATTTACTGAGGAATCTTGAGTAACGAATGTAAAATTACTAGAGTATAAAAAAGGGTAATGAAATCCTGAAAGCACGAGGGTAGAAGTTTGGACGTAAAGTAAGAAATGGACGTAGGAGGGAATATTTATATGGGATCCGCGTCGTTTCGCGCCCTTGGACAGCCAACCGACGGCTAACACGCAGTTGAGATCAAAATGGCATGACTGACGAGACGTTTCGAGTTTTTTGTCATTTTTGACATGACGAATTGAAGAAGGAATCGAGGAGCTCATGTCGTTTCTCGTCAACTTACTCTCCGAGAAACGAGGGAACTATCTGTATATGGGTAAAACCGAGCTCATGGTACCCCCTAGCTTCTAATAAGATAAATCGAGCTAGAGACATAATGACAAGAAATCGAAATCGAGGCAAGGGCCTCATTGAGTCGGAGTCCGGGGGAGTGACACCCACCCTCGAGAATATCGGGGCCATGATCCGGGATTGGTCCAAATCCCAAAAGACTTTGGAGAATATTGTCGGGCAACCAAGCACGACTTACAGAAGGTCGTAATATCCGCGATCATCCAGATATCACGGTGTAGATCTCGACACGCATCGATAGAGAACCGGTGATTAGTTAAGCAGAAGATTTCTTACCTTTTATAGAATTGTACTTAGGGTAAAACTCCCCTACTATATAAATGAGAGTCTGATTATTCATTGAACACATTGTAACAAACACATACCAAGACAATATACTATTATTTTCTTTGTTCTTATTCTTCAGTGCTGGTCATTGTGAGTCTGGATCGGGGATGGATATTTCATTGAGGCTAGAATCCTCCTTCTCACGTGGTTTGAATTTACTATATCTTTATTTATTTAATCTAACGCAATTTATAATTTGTATCAAATTAGTCCATGTATCTTAAAAGCTACTTACAAATATAATTGTTATCCGTTTCTGAGGGTAAACATTAACCGTATAGATAGGCAATGTACTTTTCACTTGCCACAACTTTGTCGTACTTAGGAGTCGTTCGGTATAAAGGTGGGATATATCATGAGATTAATTATCCAATCTTCTCTATGAGATAACTAATCCCATCATTTTAGTGTAAAAGTTATCCCGAAATTAATTAACACCCCAAATTAAATATAAAATAAAGTTAATCCTAAATTTTATATTGGGATTATTATTCTTATCCCACGTACCAAACGATCCCTTAATTTGTACATATAGACAGAAACATATATAGTATAATGGAAAAACAGTACTGTTACAAGATTTATAAAAACTTTTATGGTTGAAGTTGCTACCGTTAACTTCTTATAAATTCTAGTCATAGCTATTCATATATTATAATTTCGTGATAAATTATTTTTGCTGCTATTTATGTATCAGTGATACTCCCTCCGGTACTATTTACGTATTTGTCACTCTTGTTAATGGTTGTTCCAAATATTTACCGTTTTTAAAACGTCAGAAGAATTAGATATTTTATTCAATTTTATCGCTAACTATTATAATTAGTATTCTAGAAAGACGAAATAGTTTGAGAGATCAAAGAATAATAAAGGATAATTTAAACAATTATCTCTTACTACTAATTTGGAAAATAGGTCACAAACTTTTACAAAATTTTATGGCTATTTTCACTAGATCTCTATATATATAATTAAGGGACGTAGGACCGGTGTTGTGGCACTCTACTGAGCAAGTATTTTAACTTATCTTTTATCTCAGTTTTTTTACCTTTTCTCTATTATTTTGTGTCTTAAAAATCATTTTTACCCTTCGGTTAGCCATTCAACAGTCACGCTGCTTCATTAACCCTTTTCATTGAACCTTCCTCTACTAATCATCTTAATTACGCCTCCTCTGCTCCTCTTCTCTCTCATAAAATATACCATAATCAGTTTATCCTTTTCTCTTTGTGCCTTGCCGGAAAAAAAAATGTTAGTAAGACAAGATTATGTGGCATCGTTTTTTATTTTCGACTTTGAAGCCAAATTTTAAGTCGAAAATAAAAAACGATCAGCAACGTTATTGCTTCAAATCACTCAAAAGCTTGATTCAAGGACATGACACTTTCTGCTCCGAAAAAAAAAACCCAAAAGCAGTTCATGACTTTGCAGGTTCCTTTTCTTCGAATTATCTTAACTTTTTTTACTCAATTATATTTGCTATTTATTTTAGGAACAATTTTAGAGGATGTCACGAATTCTCTAGATATTGAAATTAGAACTTGTGAAATATATACAAATAGGACAGCGTTGATTGAAGTGTTGGTCAATCTTTTGAGGTTTAGTTCGCGTAATTCTTACTTTAGTATTAGATTATTTTTTATGCTTCTACCATCCTTGAAAGCCAAAATTGGCTCATTTTGTCCACATTTCTTTTGCGACCAATACCTAAACATACCATGAATGGGGGTTTGTCTTCTTGAAAAAATATCCAATACCTAAACATACCATGAATGGGGGTTTGTCTTCTTGAAAAAATATTCTTTAACTTTTTGTGTTAAAATGATTTTTTTTAATGACAAATGATTGAAATTATCTGCATGTCTGATCTGAGTATTTTAAGGATGTTATTGCAGGACTATTTCAAATATGTTACCGACAAATCTATATATATATATATAATTGAGGGACGTAGGACCAGTGATGTGGCACTCTACTGAGCAAGTATTTTAACATATATTTTTTCTCAGTTTTTTTACCTTTTCTCTATTATTTTGTTTCTTAAAAATCATTTTTACCCTTCGGTTAGCCATTCAACAGTCACGCTGCTTCATTAACCCTTTTCGTTGAACCTTCCTCTACTAATCATCTTAATTACGCCTCCTCTGCTCCTCTTCTCTCTCATAAATATACCATAGTCAGTTTATCCTTTTCTCTTTGTGCCTTGCCGGAAAATAAATGTTAGCAAGACAAGATTATGTGGCATCGTTTTTTATTTTCAACTTTGAAGCCAAATTTCAAGTCGAAAATTAAAAACGATCAGCAACGTTATTGCTTCAAATCACTCAAAAACTTGATTCAAGGACATGATACTTTCTGCTCCGGAAAAAAAAAATCAAAAGCAGTTCATGACTTTGCAGGTTCCTTTTCTTCGAATTATCTTAACTTTTTTTACTCAATTATATTTGCTATTTATTTTAGGAACAATTTTAGAGGATGTCACGAATTCTCTAGATATTGAAATTAGAACTTGTGAAATATATATAGATAGGACAGGGTTGATTGAAGTGTTGGTCAATCTTTTGAGGTTTAGTTCACGTAATTCTTACTTTAGTATTAGATTATTTTTTATGCTTCTACCATCCTTGAAAGCCAAAATTGGCTCATTTTGTCCACATTTCTTTTGCGACCAATACCTAAACATACCATGAATGGGGGGTCTGTCTTCTTGAAAAAATATTCTTTAACTTTTTGTGTTAAAATGATTTTTTTATGGCAAATGGTTGAAATTATCTGCATGTCTGATCTGAGTATTTTAAGGATGTTATTGTAGGACTATTTCAAGTATGGTGCCGACAAAGCAATCGATAATCCATGGGCATCTATTATATTCTCGTGCTTCCTTCTTATAAAGTTGGCTCAGAGTTTGTGATCATGTATTTGTATGAAACCATTTTTGTTAAATTTGTGCTATAGTTTAGCGCAATACGAGTATTTACAACTTACATATATGTATGCCATTTGGATTTACAGATGTTTTACATAGTTGGTTTCTTAATTTCAGTATACAATTTTAATGGAGGTATATGTAATTGGGGCAATGGGTTCCTTCTGGTGGTTCAAGTGCGAGAATATTTTTGTTTATAACTGAGAATGTGTTAGACATTTTATTTTTCTCCTGCTAAATCTGAAAATATATTAGTATCAAATAGAGTCTTTTGTTCTTCTATGATGTGCTTGATAATTTTATTTTTGTTCTTTCTGTGTAATATTGCTATTTTTTTTTTCATTTCCCTGAAATGAATATGCCAGATATTAAAGATTACAAAAATAGAATGGTCTAATCATTCTCCTACTTCTCTTTCTGTTTCTTCTCCTTTGTCTTTCGTTTGTCCTTTTTTGGTAAGTAATCTTTCATTTTGTAAAACCAAATGATGTATTTTTGTATGTTTTAGCCTTGATTATTTACTATTGATCATATTTTGTATCTTTAATTAAATATAATATTAAAAAGAATTAAGAAACTATGGAAATACAAAGAAAACTGAATGGTATGTTGAACTTTAATTAAATATTGTAGAAGTGATTATATTTTCTCTCACTTTGCTTTTAATACCTTATTTTGAAATTTTAAAAATACTCCGAATACAAAAGCAAATAAAAAGAATGAAAATGAAGGATGATGTAAAGATATAGAAATATAAGACTAAACCTAGTGTCATTGTTTATTTATTTATTTATTGCTCTTGAAATTATATAATAAAAGTTTTTGCTGTAACATATAGAAGAACTATTTGTCGTGATGAATTTCAAAATTATATTGTTTAATAATGATAGTATCACTTTGTGGCATGATATAGGATATCATCAAAATATCGCAAATAGTACAAAGAGGTTCCGAGGTCAATAGTTAATGTTCATTCAAGGACATTATCTTAATATTAATATATTATCCAATTTTATTCTCATCAAAAAAGAAGATTTAGCCCTTCCATGTGTGTAAAATTAGATAAAGCTGAGTCTTAGAAGATTTTAAAAAGGAGCAATTAACTTTGGAGTACAATTACATCATAAGTGATAATGTTATGGTTGGAGAGCATAGACAAGATAAAAATGAACAAAGAATAAAGATTAAATTTGTAATTATAAAAATTTTACCATAAAATTTCATCCATACCTTCATATTTTTCGGATCGTGCGGAGCGCGTCCAAATTGACTAGTATATTAATATAAAGGAGAGATATAGAAGAGTGATGTGGCATCTTTCATAGGTGAGGATTGCTATTTATCTTTTTTCATGTTTTTTTGCCATTTTTCCTTCTTTTTTAATTCCCATTTGTATTATCAAAAGTTTTTTTTTCAAAAATGAGAGGAACGGTGCAACAATTAATTACTGTTGGAGTTTGAAAGACGCTTCCTATGAAAGGTTACGACAGTTATTTCCTTTTCTAATTATGGCAATTAAAGTAGTAAACAAGTAATTGCCTCTAAATATTTTGGTCAATTCCCCTGTAATTAATGTTATTAATTAATACGTTTAATATAAATTAGGCTAAGCTCTTCCTTTTTGACAACTATAGTAGCACTCCAACAGATATATTTATTCGCTTTAGCAACTTAAAAAATATAATGCAAATGATGGAAATCCATGTCATAGAACATTTTCTTTAACTTTGGGTATACTTTTCTTTGAGGAAGATAATCTCATGAAAAATACTCTGTAGAAGCAAGCATCTATAAACCGATTGGTTCATCATAAGCGATCGAGAAAGGATTGGACAAACATGTATTAACAGAATAATTGAGGTGAGTTTTTCAAAATCTTATTTGGAATTTTCTTATTCATTTTATATAACTATATATAATTAAAAAGAAATTTTTAGCGAAACCCGACATGATGCAAAAGAATAGGAAGACAAACAACTATGTATATATAACCTATTTTTATTATTTTTAATATCCGAATATTAAAAGAAGATCATTTCGTAAAGAGGTTTTTTCTAAATAGTTCACTAGTTAACTATAATTTCAAGTCATGACTATTTGAAAGTTTTATCTTTTATGAATAAACCCTTTGGTAACTATTTACTAATTATAAAGACAAACCTGTTATATCACGGGTTAGGCAAAAAGATAATGACGGCTGATTGGGTCCTAATTTCCCATTTCTCTTCGTTGAGCCATCTTAGGCCGTTCTGGGCCGCTCATTCCCCTTTTCTCTTGGGAAAATGACATGAAAACTTACACAAATGTCCCAAATAACTCTCAACTTATCAATTTTTAGCCATTAGTCATAAACTTATCAAAACTAGTTAAAAACATATAAAATTTTTAAAAAAAATAAATAAGGTTTTTTCTCTCAGAGAATCACATGGAAAAATCATCTTTCATATTTTTAAGCGTAATTAGCAACATTAAATGCAAGACGGAAAGGAAATTTCATGGATGGGGTAGCACATAAGGTGATGAAATATAATATATATATATATACCCAAAAATCTAAGCAAAAAAAGAAGTTTTCCAATGGGTATGATTGAAATTCATTAAAAACATATAAATAAGTCAATATACAAAATTTGAGGAAGATTAGAGGTCATTTGGACTGGTTTGTATCAAGATTCGTAATTAAATCGAGTTCAAAAAATGCTTCTGTAACATATGTATCAAACATGTATCAAACATGTATCTCACACACATGTATATATGGATATACATGTGATACACAATTGATACAAATATGATATATATGTGATACACAAATGATACATAATATGATACACATGTCATTTTTTTTATGTTCAGTTATTACTTCGAATTTTCAATTAAACCACCTCAAAACTTCACCAAATCATCCCAAAATTGAGATTCAAAATCCTAAAGATGTACCCAATCTATTCTAGTAACACCCACTAAAAAAAAAAAGCAAAAATTTGATTTTTTTTGTTACAAATAGCTAATTGGCTAATACTAGTAATATATGGCTAATAATAGTAATATTTTATGAATTTGCCAATTTTTGTAATGAGCTACTTATAAATGGACATAACTGGTACAATTCCAAAATGACACTGTATAGGTTCTCTCTAAATAATAGCAAAAAAATATATTTTGTATATGTATATATATAAATTACACAAACTTTATACATTTTTTGGTTATCGAATGTAAATAGTTTCTGGCGTGGGCTAAAAGTTAAAAAAGAAGAAGCTTCTCTCATGTAACGACCCCGCGGTCGTTTCGAGAGTTGTAGCCTCGTTCCCCTATTTTCCTGCTTCTTATGTGTTCTACAACTGTATTTTAACTTATCGGGTTAGTTGGTTTGGGTCCGGAGTGCTTTCGGAGTGAATTGAGAATACTTAGTCTCTTAATTGAAAGCTTGAGTTGAAAAAGTTGACCGGATTGACTTATGTGTAAACAATCTCGAATTTTAATTTTGCTGGTTATGTTAGCTCCGTTAGGTGATTTTGGACTTAGGAATGCGTCTGGAATGAGATTTGGAGTCCGTAGTGGAATTAGCCTTGAATTGGCGAAAGCTGGAATTTTTGCTATTTTGGCCAGCAATGAAAATTTTGATATCAGGGTTAGATTTGATTTTCGGAAGTTGGACTAGTTCCTTGGTGTCATTTATGACTTGGGTGCAAAATTTGAGTCGGATGTGGTTTGGTAGGTTTTGGCGTCATTTGTAGAATTTGGAAGTTTCGAAGTTCATTAGGCTTGAATTCGTGTGTAATTCTTATTTTGATATTGTTTGAGATGATTTGGGGATTCGACTAAGTTCGCATCGGGTTATAAGACTTCTTGGTACATTTGGTTGAGGTCCCGAGGGCCCCAGGGTGATTTCGGGTGGCTAACGGCTTGAATTGAGTTGAAGTGTGCATGCTGAAGTGCTGCTGGTTCTGGTATTTTCGCACCTGCGGTGGGGAGCCCGTTGGTGCGGCCCCGTAGAAGCGAGTAGGAGGTCACAAATGTGGGCAAGGTTGGGTGGGCTGGAATTGCAGAGCGAAGAGGTGTGCGCATCTGCGAGCCTGAAGATGCGAGGATGGCTCCACAGATGCGAAGGCAGGGATTTTGGTTGTTCCCGCACAAGCGGATGAATGAGAGCAGGTGCACCTCCGTAGGTGCGAGACCAGTGTTTTAAGTGAGTTTCCACAAAAGCGGAGTTCTAAATGCAAAAGTGTCTCCGCAGGTACGGATATTGCACCGCGGGTGCGGGTTTGCTAGGCAAAACCTATAAATAGAACACTTCGAGATTTTTCACCATTTTTCTCACTTTGAGCTCGGATGTTTTAGAGGGATTTCAAAGAAATTATTGAGGTAAGTTCCTTGTGCCTATTTATCTTCAATAATGGTATTTTTCCACTGATTTTACGCCTAATTAGTGAGATTTTGAAGTGAAATTTGGAAGTTTAGGGCTTGAGAATTGGAGAGTGAATTTTGGAGTTTTAGATGACCAAATAATGTCAGATTTTGATAATTTTAGTATGGCTGGACTCGTGAGTGAATGAGCTTTCGGGTTTAGTGACTTTTGTCGGATTTAGAGACGTGGCCCGGGGGCCGGGTTTGAGCCAATTTCGAATTTTGAGTCTAATTTAGTAGTTTTCTTATGGAATTGATTCCTTTAGCATATATTAATTGTATTGTACATGGATCCCAAAGGGCCACAATTGGGGAAATAAACCTGTGCCTGCAGATGGGTCCAACTTGGTTTGATGCTGAGTTTCAAGTATTGGACATATCCACCACATAAAATCTGTTGTTGGGACGATCTTGGATACATGCTGCTGGAGCCGTAGCATCTACGATACACCAGGCCGTGAAGTTTGAATTGAATCATCAGGAAGTGATCATTCATGGAGACGGGAATAACCCCATTTACACCAATCAAACTATTCCGGTTGTCGAGAATAGAAGGAATCTGGGTGGAGAAATGTACCATTGCATCGAGCGTGTCAATGCAATTGAAAAGGATAATTGGTGGAGCAACAAAATAAAAAGTATATTGACATGGACAGGGTATGAACCCGGCAAGGGTTTCGGCAAGAATCTCCAAGGGATCACCAAACCGATACAGTTAAAGAACCACGATACAACCTTTGGTCTTGGGTACGAATACACCTGGCAGGAGTACGATGATTGGTCACTTCCATGGCGTGGTCCCTATTACCCTCTCGAACAGCCAATACCATATTTGTACTAGACGTTTCAACAAACTGGCATGATATGGGGATCTGAAGAAGATGAGGCTCTAGTTGGCCGAATGAATCTGTTTTTGGACGATGAAGACATGGACTGCAATGCAATTGTTGAGGAGGAGGAGGAAGAAGACCTCATCATTTAGACCATGGAGAAAGGAGCCATTCTCAAGAATTGGACTGCTACACCATCCTAGGCCTGTCGACTTCCTGGGTAGCCTGGCAATTAGCATGATCTATTTTTAAGCAATTTTAAGCATTTATGACATTTTCAGTATTTTATTTTAAGACGCATTTTGTTTTGAAATAATTGCTCGAGTCATCAAGCCGTACTTGTTTTGATGCTTTCAAGATTTAACTAATGCATTGCTATTTTAGTATTTATTATTATCCTTTACATTTTCTCTCTACAATATTATTATTACTTTTCCTGATGAACCAATGACTATGACATGTAATGAGACAACGCAACATAAGAATAGTGATTCAGAGGAAATAGAAGAAGAAGATATAATCCCTCAGGAAATTGTTAGAGAAGTGGAAAATTTTGAGAATAAGCCTAAGTCAAATTTGGATGAAACCGAGATAGTCAACTTGGGAGATTTTGAAATGGTCAAAGAAACCCGCATAAGTATCCACTTGTCACCATCAGAGAAAGAAGAATACACCCATTTCTTGAAGGAATATGAAAATATTTTTTGATATGACTAGTTTGAGCACGTCTATCGTGGCTCATAAACTACCCACCAATCTGATCTGTCCGTCTGTAAAACATAAACTCAGAAAGTTCAAGAATGATATGAGTTTGAAAATCAAAGAGGAAGTCACCAAAAAGATCAAAGCTAAGGTTCTTAAAGTGGTTGAATACCCTACTTGGTTGGCCAACATCGTGCCAGTTTCGAAGAAGGATGGGAAGGTCAGAGTATGTGTTGACTATCGAGATTTGAACAAAGCAAGCCCCAAAGATTATTTCCCCTTACCCAATATACACATATTGATTGACAACTCTTCCAAGCATGAACTCCAATCCTTTGTGTATTGCTTCACAGGATACCATCAGATCTGGATGGATGAGGAAGATGCCGAGAAAACAACCTTTATCACTCTGTGGGGGATGTATTGTTATAAAATGATGTCGTTTGGCCTGAAGAATGCTAGGGCCACTTATATGAGAGCCATGACGACTATTTTTCATGATATGATTCACAAAGAAATAGAAGTATACGTGGATGGCATTATCATCAAATCCAGAAGATGCGCGTAACATATAGCATATTTAAGGAAATTCTTTAATCGGCTTCGAAAGTAAAACCTAAAACTAAATCCTGCAAAGTGTGCCTTCGGAGTCCCTTCTAGAAAATTGCTAGGTTTCATCATCATTCGCCAGGGGATTGAGTTAGACCCTTCAAAGGTCAAAGTCATCCATGATTTGCCACCTCCGAAGAGCAAGAAAGATGTGATGAGCTTCTTGGGGCGTCTCAATTACATCAGCCGGTTCATAGCACAATGGATCGTGATCTGTGAGCAAATTTTCAAATTGCTGAAGAAAGATGCTGCAAGAACATGGACTGAAGAATGTCACAAAGCCTTTGACAGAATCAAGGAATACCTATCCATACCACCAGTCTTGGTCCTACCAGAACCTGGTAGACCTTTGCTACGCTATTTGTTCGTACTAGATGGAGCTTTCGGTTGTGTTTTAGGACAACACAACGAGACATGAAGAAAGGAACAAGCCATATACTATCTGAGTAAGAAGTTCACACCCTATGAGGCACGGTATTCTTTGCTGGAACGCACCTGCTGTGCCCTAACTTGAATAACTCAGAAATTGAGGCACTACTTCTGTGCCTACACTATATATCTCATATTAAGGATGGATCCCCTGAAATACATCTTTTAGAAACCCATGCCTACAGGGAAACAAGCAACATGGCAGATATTGTTGAGTGAGTTTGATATCGTCTATGTGACTCAGAAGGTAGTCAAGGGACATGTGTTAGCAGATTATCTTGCAAAGAATCCTGTTACAGGAGAATACAAACCACCAAAAACGTATTTTCCCGACGAAGAAGTGTCGTTGTAGGAGAAGATATCACCGAAGTTAATGACGGTTGGAGAGTGTTCTTCGACGGGGCTGCAAATTTCAAAGGAGTGTGTATTGGAACAGTTTTGGTGTCAGAAATAGGTCAACACTATCCAGTATCCATGAAGCTCAGGTTTTCGTGCACCAATAATATGGCCGAATATGAGGCTTGCATCGTGGGGCTTAATTTGGCCATCAACATGAATATCCAGGAGTTGTTGGTAATTGGTAATTAAGATATTTTGGTACATCAGGTTCAAGGAGAATGGGCTACAAAGAATACTAAGATATTACCATATCTATATCATGTTAAAGAGTTGATGAAGAGGTTCACGAAGATAGAGTTCAGACATGTTCCGAGAATCCAAAATGAGTTTGCAGATGCATTGGCCACTTTGTCTTCCATGATACAACACCCACATAAAATTTCATCGACCCTATCCAGTAAGAATCCATATCCAACCGTCTTATTACGCTCATGTTGAAGAAGAAACAGATAGAAATCGATTGTTTCACGATATCAAGGAATATTTGGCAAAAGGAGAATACCCGGAGCACACAAATCATACTCAGAAATGCACACTATGGAGATTGTCCAATCATTTCTTCCAAAGTGGAGGAATTCTGTATAGAAGGACTCTAGAGCTAGGGTTATTATGGTATGTTGATTCCAGAGAAGCTTCTAAACTGCTCGAGGAGATACACGCTGGAACCTGCGGGCCGCACATGAATGGTTTCGTTCTAGCCAAGAAGATATTAAGAGCATGATACTTTTGGATGGCTATGGAAACAGACTGCATTAGGTATGTCCAAAAGTGTCACCAGTGTCAGGTACATGCAGATATGATACGTGTACCACCAAATGAACTCAATGCAACAAGTTCACCATGGACGTTTGCCGCTTGGGGAATGGATGTCATCTCTCCATCTGAGCATGCCGCTTCGAATGAGCACATGTTAATTTTAGTGGCCATAGACTACTGCACAAAATGGGTTGAGGTTGCATCTTACAAGGCTGTAACCAAGAAAGTCATCACAGATTTTGTTAGAGATCGTGTTGTTTGCCGATTCGGGGTACCAGAATCCATCATCACCGACAATGTTGCCAATCTCAGCAGCGATTTAATGAAAGCTATGTGTGAAACCTTCAATATCAAGCATAAGAATTCCACAGCATACAAACCTCAAATGAATGGAGTCGTGGAAGCAGCCAAAAAGAACATTAAGAAAATTCTAAGAAAAATGGTAGAAACCCATAAGAAATGGCACGAGAATTACCATTTGCCTTATTGGGATATCGTACCACAGTTCACACATCAACCGGAGCAACTCCCTACATGCTGGTTTATGGTACTAAAGCTGTTATTCCCGCCGAGGTTGAAATTTCTTCTTTGAGAATTATACAGGAAGCAGAACTCAGTGATGTAGAATGGATAAGGAATCGCTATGAACAATTGGCTCTTATCGACAAAAAATAATGAATGCAGTATGTCATGGTCAACTTTATCATAGCAGAATGTCCAGAGCTTTTAATAAAAGGGTCAAACCTAGACAGTTCACACCGGGGCAGCTGGTGTTGAAACGAATCTTCCCACATCAGGATGAAGCCAAAGGAAAGTTTTCACCCAATTGGCAAGGGACCTACATGGTTCACAGGGTACTAACAGTAGGAGCACTCATACTTGCAGAAATGGACGGAGAAGTTTGGCCAAAGCCTATCAATTCGACGCAGTCAAGAGCTACTATATTTAAATTATTTACATTTCTTCATTAGATGTAACTAAACTATGCTTGACCTGATTCTCATTTAAGAGGGGTTATGTAGGGAGCCTTGTGGGTTCGGTCACATCTCAATAAAATTTTCATTTTCCCACTACCAGTAACTGGGGTAGAATTTTGAGGAGGACCCTCAAAATTCCGGAGCAAGTCTAGCCAAAGTTATGATATGCAAGATAGTCAAAGAATCAATTAAGTAACTAGGGCAAAATTTTGATAAAGATTCTCAAAATTCCAGAGCAAATCCAACAAACTTTATCACATGCAGAACGACCGAAGGATCGCTTACTAAACTGGGGAAGAATTTTGAGGAGAACCCTCAAAATTCTAATGCAAAGAAGTCACAATGTCTCTAAAAGTGTCGCAGTCATTGATTCATTTAGTTTACCTAATATCATAAACTATTATGTTATAAAATAACTATGTTTATCAAATACATGCATACTTTTCAAAAACTTTATTTCTATGACAGACATATGCTACCCATGGTAACTGGAATAGGATCTCGATAAAGAGCAAAGCAAGAAGGCGAAGGCACGAACTGACCTCCCCCTATAGAACTCACAAATCTTTCTTTAAATGCAGGTATGATAAAACGACGATACTCGCAGATATATCAAGACACGACCTTCAAGACAACGAATTATCTAGCATGAACATCTTCAGCTAATAAATACTTTACTTTTCCATTTGTCTCCCATTTGTATGAGGCTAAGCACTTCCTTCCACTACATGAGACTAAGCATTGTCTCCTCTTCTTGTTTAAGACTAAGTCCTGACTCCTCAATTGCATAAGGCTAAGTTCTGCCTCCCTAAATGCATGAGACTAAGCATTGTCTCCCTTTCTTGCATGAGGCTAAGCCCTGCCTCCCCAACTGCCTAAGCCTAAGCTCTGCCTTTTCTTGTCTAATGTCGAATGCTACGTTGATTGAAATCCAGGACTATCTTGCTTTTCCCGGGCTAAGCTCTGTCCCAATCATATGCAAGACTAAGCCCTGTCTTGTTTCACCCATCATCATGTCTCTACATTTCATGGGATGAAACATCGCCATCTATCCGAAGGCGCCATAATCCGAAGGCATCATCTTCATAGCTTGAAGACACCATGTCATGGCCTGAGGACCTCTCAATATTGCATATCATTATTCAAAGGCATCATGGTTCAGAGGCACCATTCTCATAGCCCAAGAACATCATTTCATGGCCTGTGAATCCCTTATCTCACGATTCATGGCTCATGACGTCATGGTCTAAGACACCATCCTCAACCTCCGAAGACAATCTTCATGGTCCAAAGAGAATTTAATCATATATAAATTCCCGCAATATCCTATATATATATATATTTGCGTGCATCATGTTTTATGTTTTGCAGGTAATCAAGGAAATAACCGTTCATCAAACAGGAGCAACCTTCGCTCTGGTTTCCGCTCACATCATTCACACCCTACCATTATTTCAAATATAACTGAATCCCATCAATTACTCGCTCTTACTGTATGACCGTTCAGATATCTTCCCTGTGATACATCCATAACATCTCAAATTCATAGTCGTGACTTCGCATAAATTCATCTGATACTATCCTACTCAAACGAATCCTTTTCGAAATACACGACCATCCTTACAAAAATGACATCGGTTTCGTTCACCGTTGGATCCAGAACTACATATGGCCTGATTTATGTAAAACTAGGATATGTAGGTAGCTTAGAGACCAGGGTGTTGCCTATATTTTTTAAAATACCTCATTCGTTCAAAATCAGTCATTATTTCTTTACCCGACAACTCTTTCATCCTTCTCAAGTAAAGAGGGACAACTGTTGATACCCAATTTTCCCTATATATATATATATATATATATATATATATATATACACACACACACACACTCTTTCAAAATAGTGCACATGCATCATCATTTGATTTACAAGCATGCACAAATATTTTTTTTATAATTTTTCATAATTTTTAAAATCTTTAAATCAATTTATTTCTGCATTTTATTATATATAAATATGTATTAATTACCTTATAAATTATTTTATGATGATTTTATCATCTAAACATATCATTTACACCCATATTAAATTTTAAATATTTTTAGCACATTTGTCATAATAATGTTTGCATTTTAAGGCAAAAATGCACATTTTGCAATAATAGATCATACAAACTTATAATTACTTTATTCATGTAAATAATAATCTTTTATATTTTTATAGTATTAATATTTTTTTAAACTATTTTTATGCACAAATGATATTTTTGTTATTTATTTATTACTTTTATAAATTATTTGTTTAATAAATTGAGTATTTAATATCTGGCCCCAATTTTCAATTAAATATTTCGGACCTAAAACTACCCAAACCTACCCAATTACCCCAAACCCAATACCTTTTGCCCAATTACCCTAACCCACTCAATTAAACCCAACCCAGTCCGCTAAAATCCTAGCCATTGATAAAAAATGATTAACGGATCATAAACGATCCCTCCCTTTCCTTATATATCCACCCCCAAACCCTAACCCTCGTTTCCTAAATTCACCGCCTCTATTTCCCTTCTCTAATGAACCTTAATCCCGCCGCCTCACTAAAATCCCACCAAATCCCGTTCCTAATGGGATTTTTTCCCCATTCACTTACCATTTCAGTATTTTTCCTTTACTTGGTGTTATTCTACAGAATAACTTAGGTACTTGCCTAAACATGTCAAGTACCTCACTTTAAGGTTGTCCTAATCGATTGTCACCTCTTGAATCTGGACGACCTTAAGTCCAAACGCGTTATTTTGTAGCGTCTGAGCCCGATTTGCTCGCATCTCACTAATTCATACTTAACCCTAAGGTTAGGGTTTTCAGTTTCTCTTTTGATTCGAACCAAAACTGGTTCAAGCTTTGATTTTGAGTATTATTTCGTCTATATTCACTCTATTATGCGTAATCTGCCTAGTTCTGTTGATTTCTTTTACTTACCCTAAATTAGGGTTTCAGATCTTCTTAATTGAACCAAATCTGGTTCAGTTCCGTGCTTCATTTGAATAATCTCCTATCTATGTTCATTTTATGAAAATATGTGATTCTTTGCCTTTACTTTCTTCCAATTTTGCGGTTTACATAGTAGGGTTTCAGACCCTTTTACTTGAACTAAATTTGGTTCTTTTCTGTGCTTCTTGTGAATAATTTCCCGTCTATGTTCATGTACGCATTATGTGATTCTTTGCCTTATTTTCTGCCAATCTCGTGTATTTTTACCTAAAATTTGGGGTTTCAATTTTATTGACTCAAACACTTGCCTTTTTGGTGTTTAAACCAATTATTTTCTATGTTTATGTTCTAGTTATTGTATTTAAACCCCTCTGCACTCCCTTTTGAAAGAGGTCCTAAGTTCTAAGTTCAAAAAATACTTAAGAACACTATAAACTAAGGTTGTGTGCTTCCACACTTGAATAATCTTGTTATGTATTCTAATTCCTAGCCGGCTAGAAGCCAAGGCCAGAAATTTCCAAGTTCTTGCTCTTGTTCAGTGATATTTACCATACTGTTGAATTCCTTCTTCCTTGCTTCATCTTAACAGGTGAGTGACCATGCCTTTTACCATTTCATTCTGATTATCTGCCATTTCATCTATGTGTTACTTCAATTGAACTATGATATCCTAAATGCTATTACATCTAAGACATGCTTAAATCTACTGTGAATTTATTAGTTCAATCCTGCTTAACCATATGTCACAGATAGCAATCTCTTTAAGTTCAGCTCTATTATAATTTTGTTCTGTGAACATTTTCTTATATCTCCTTTTATGGGCTAGTTAACTATGTATAGATGTATGCAAATCTATTTGCTGAACCTGTTATAATGTGGCATGTTTGATCCTGTTTCATCATATTTTTGACACTTCTAGTAACTTCCCTAATTAGTCCCTAACATATCATGATCTGTTACTAATTGTTTTCTTCTTATGACACTAGTTTCTGCACTTAGCCTAATTTGGATCCTCTTTTATCACTATAAATCTGTTTTTGTGACTTTTGACTAACTTCATTTCCTAAAAACTTGACTAAGTTTGCCTAAGTTCAAGCATGTCTATTATTTGTGTGTATATGTTCAATTTGGATTCTGTCATCCAGTGAAATCCCTTGACTCCATTCTATTCCTTTACTATTTGTCTTTCTGAATTCTTATTCTTAGCCGGCTGAAAGCCAAGGCTATTTAAGTTCTGCCATTTGGCCTCCCTAGTGTGAGCATTGCTCAGGGTTCATGTGAGACCCTTGTGAACTCTGACGCACTAGGACCTGGTCCCTAGTCTTTCCCTGAACTATTTCTGATCAATCTCTCTAGTGTGAGCACTGCCCTATGTTCTTGAAGCCATTGGGAACTCTGACACACTAGGGACTTGGGTTTCGTATACTCAGCTTTGATATATGGGTGAATCACTCAACAACCGGTTATTTTGTATCTATTAACATGAATTTTGGAGCTATTATGGGTTGAAGGTCTGGCCTGTCCAGGTGTATTTGGGCATACTGTAGGCTCCCTATAGTTATACTTATTCTGTAATTCATTCCAATAAATTATGATTTGTAAGAATTATTTGTAATAACTATTTGGGGTATTAGTAAATTTGGGGAAAGGGCTTTATCCTATCCTTGCACTGAAATGGGCAGAAATCCTGCCTATAGGCTCATCACCTAGCTAAAATATTCTATTATGTTCAAACATGTTCAACTTCATGTGCTAGAAATTATGCCAATAGGTAATCTGTCTTTGCTCAAAACATGCTACTTTTCTGAAATCATGCCTATAGGTACTCTATCCTTGTTCAAAATGTATTATTTTCCAGTAGAAATCCTGCCTATAGGTCCTTTATTTGGTTAAACTATGCTCTACGTCCTTCGTTAGAAATCATGTCTATAAGATCTAAAAAATTAGTTTTGATCGTACAAACCATGCATATAGGAACAAAAGTCGATTTTAGAGATCATGCCTATAGGATCTAAAATCAGTTTGAATTATAGAAATCATGCTTATAGGATCTGAATCCGTTACCTGTTTTACTCGTTTCTTTAATAGTCCTCAATACTAGGTTAACTATTGTCACTAGAAACCATGCCTATAGGATTCAATTAACCAATTCTAAATATAGTCCCATAATTACCATTGTTAGTTGCTACACAAAGTGCCTAGATACCATGCCTATAGGTTAATCACTTATACCTATAATCAGTAGACAACTCTATAGGTTTCAGAGGTTATAAATTGTCCGCTCATTAAATTTAGATTCATATAGAGATCCTGCCTATAGGTTTCTGCAATCTTAACTATTTAAAATCAACAAACTATCTTTGTCAATCTGACTTGCGTGCATTTGTTGTCTAATTACGGAGGCCAACTTAAGCCCTTACTTGCTTATAAGTGAAAGTCCAATGTGTTCTATTTGTCGCCTAGCTTTTGATATTTTTGAGCAGCCTAAGTTAAAGTCTAGAACTACCCTAAAATAGAGGTCCAAACGCTTCTTGGACCATAGGCATGGGATGGGTAGTGCATGCATAGGACACAACATAGAATTGACTAGTGCGCTTCAAGTAAACAACTTAAAGATAGTAATTAGGTAGCAGGAGATGATAATCTGTGCCCGCTGAATAAAATGAGTAACACCCCATCTCGAGGGAGTTACGAAGTATTATTTATGTTGCACACGGTGATCCTTTCGCTAAAAAACTTAGGATCCCCCTCCCAGTAGGTGATCCTTTCAATCGATTATTCAAGTTTAGTAATTCCTTGTTTCTTAGCTTTGATCACATAGACTAATTCATATAATTGAGTTTGGTCGGGACCCACAGTTGTTGACCTCGAAGAGTGTATAACACCTTCTCTTCGAGGTAATTTGGAGCCCTTACCCGATCTTTGGTGATGCAAATTGGACAAGCAAAGTTATTTGCAAATAGGTGCCCTAACGTGTAACGACACGACCAGTCGTTTTGAGCTTTTGCACTTTGATCGCCAGTTCTCGGGCAGACTTTCCATGTATGATGTATTATAACTGATGTAAAACGTTGGTTTTGGTTATCACGGAAATCAGTATGAATTTGAAAGAACAGTCTCAGCTGAAAGCTTAAAATTTGAAAGATTTGACCTATTTGTATATGAGCTATGATTGGAATTTTTATGATTTGGTTAGCTTTGTTGGGTGATTTATGACTTAGGAGCGTGATCGGAATTGGTTTCAGAGGTCCCCCGTAGAATTAGGTTGGAATTGACGAAGTTAGTAATTTGGCGAATTCCGGTTGATAGGTGAGATTTCGATCCAAGGGTCGGAATGGAATTCCAAGAGTTGCTGTAGCTTCATTATGTCATTATATGTGTGCAAAATTTCAGATCATTTGGACGTGGTTTGATTGGGTTTTTTATCGAAAGCGTATTTAAGAAGTTTTTAGAAAACTTAGGCTTGAATTCGATGTGAATTGATGGATTTGATGTTGTTTGAAGAGTTTTGATGATTGGAACAAGTTTGAATAAGGTGTTGGGTCATGTTCGTGCTTTTGGTTGAGGCCCCGGAGGGCCTCGGGGTGATTTCAGGTGGTTATCGGAGAATTTGAAAATTTTTGCAGCTTCAGATTTTGCTGCTTCTGTTATTTTCGCAGATGTGGAGAAATGACCGCAGAAGCGGTACCGCAGGAGCAGTGGTGGGGTCGCAGATGCAAAAACCTCTGGGCAGAATGTTTTAAGTTATTTCATCCGCGATTTTGAGTCATTTTTCTCCATAGCTGAGTATTTTGAGAGATTTTTGAAGGAAATCGAAGAGGGGTTCAAGGAGAAACGTTTGGAGGTAAGATTTTCGAACCCAAAACTCGAATGTATTGTGAAATCCACATAGAAATATATGGAAACTAAGCAAAAATATGGAAGAACTAGGGCTTGGGATTTTTGAAACTTTTAAATTGGGATTTGAAGGACCATTTGAGGTCGGATTTGAGAACTTTTGATATGTATGAACTCGTGGAAGGATAAGGAACCCGTTGATGTAAACATTTCTGAGTTTCAAGAAGTGGGCATGGGGATCGGGTTTTGGTAATTTCGGGATTTGTGCCCGTTATTGATTGTTTTCGCTTTGGCTTTGTTCCCTTAGCATATTGTGATGTATTCGTTCTAATTTTTGATAGATTCGTCGCACGTGGAGGCCGATTTGAGGGACAACGACGTTGCGAGCTAGAGATTTCGTCTGTTCGAGGTGAGTAATGATTGTAAATGATGTCTTGAGGGTTTGAAACCCCGGATTGCACAATGTAGTGCTATATTGAGGTGAGACACGCACTTAATGGAGGGCACGAGGTCATTTACTATTGGGGATTGTGACTTGGTCCATCTCGATTGATGTTTTTACCGTGTATTTATATGAGACTTAATTGTTATCATCATGATTTGGGCTTATTGCCATATTTGGGCTTCGTGCCTTCTATTTGAATCCTTCGTGGACTTTTATCACTGTTTCCTCACTATTTTGACATACTACTTGAACTCAGTCCTATTGATTTACATTGCTTTACAAACTCAGCCACTTTTACTTGAATTTGAGACTTAAATGATCTTTCAAATGCTGTTTGGGCTGAGCACTACTGTTTTACTGATGCCCAAGGGGCCTGTGATGATTTTTGGACTGAGTGAGACCGAGGGCCTTTGTGAGGATATGCTGACTGACATGAGGCCGAGGGCCTGAGATACTTTATATGCCACGAGGTGGCTTGAGTGATGTGAGGCCGAACGCCGAGTGATGTGAGGCCGAGTGCCAAGTGATGATGCCACGAGGTGGCTTGATATAGCGCTTGGGCCGTAAGGGGCCCCTCCGGAGTCTGCACACCCACAGTGAGCGCGGGTACCCATATGATTGAGAGTGAGCCCGAGGGGCTGATACTATGCTGAGTGATTGAGAGTGAGCCCGAGGGACTGATATTATGCTGAGTAACTGAGAGTGAGTTCGATGGGCTGATACTGTGCTGAGTGACTGAGAGTGAGCCCGAGAGGCCGATACTGTTCTGAGCAAGTTACAATGTGCCCGAGGGGCGGATTTTTACTTGTTATTTAAATGTCAAATTACCTGTTTTACTTGGTTTTAAGGGATTCCTACTGATTTCTCAATGTTTTACTGCCTTAAATGATTTTTACTGCTTTAATATAGAATTACTTTGTGCCTTTACGTGTTTCATACTTTCAGTCATTATTTATAATTATTACTCACTGGGTTGGAGTACTCACATTACTCCCTGCACTGTGTGTGCAGATTCAGGCATAGGAGAGTCTGCACCTAAGCACTGATTCCTTCCAGACCAGGCAGCAATTTGGAGTTACGAGGTAGTTGTTGACATTCGTAGCCCCTTGTCTCCCCTATCCTCTATCATTTATGTTTTCTTCAGACTATTGTATCGGATTCCATACTTCGTAGGCTTACAGCAGATTCTGTAGTAGCTCATGACTTATGACACCCAGGTTTGGGTTGTGTCGGGATGGTTTCCCTTTTGTTATTATCGTTGTTTCTGCAATTATGGCTATATTAATCATGTTTTAGACTTGTTTATGTTAATTAATTGTTAAAAGAGCTGTTTTGTTTGTTTTGGCTGGCCTTGTCTTCACGAGAGGCGCCATTACGACCGGGTTTGGAAATTGGGTCGCGACAAGTTGGTATCAAAGCCTAGGTTACATAGGTCTCATGAGTCATGAGCAGGTTTTGTAGAGTCTTGCGGATCGGCACGGAGACGCCTGTATTTATCCTTGAGAGGTTGCAGAACCTTTAGGAAAAACTTCACAATCTTGAATTCTTATCGTGCATCCTTGATCCAGCTTGAAAAGTAACTCTTGAAATTCCTTCCACGCGTTCGCATGTGCGCGTGAGCGCTTAGTATCAAATGTGCCTTGATGGCTTGTGATTCCCTGATCGAAGGGCTAGATGTGATCTTTGTGAGTTTGATGTTGGGACAGTCTGGAGAACTTTGAGGCCGGATCTTTGCCTATGGCTTGAGCACCGAGGTGCTGATTGTGTGAGCAAGTGTGTTGCACTTATATGTTTATTATTGTCCCTATTAGTGGAAGTGATGGCTGCATAACTGTGTAGTGAGTATGTTAGTATTGTGAGATGTATCTATACGACTTGGAAGTAATGAGGAAGGTCGACTGGAGGATAGAAGAACTATTAGGTGCTTGAATTCCATCTTGATTCAAAGTATAGCCTTAAGTTATGGTCGCGTGAAGGATCTTTTCATGTTTTCCACTTGAGAGTGAAGTAAATTTTATATTGCGGTACGAGTTCAGACTCAGTAAGACTAAGCGACTGTGTAATGTGTAAGATGGTGGACGGGATATAGAAATGTTAGATTGAGGCGAAACAAGTGGGTTATCTCCTGCGGAGTGCTCTGAAGTGGTGTGATCCTTATGTGAATGTTAGAATATCTCATGTGTAAGTGAAAAGTACGTGTTGAAATTTGAAATTTCGGGTCGCTTAAGAGAGTGGGCTTAACTGTTACGGGGATGAATGCGAGATTTGCAGAAGATTTAAAGTACTAGATGATCTGTGTTTTCACAAGCTTACAAAAGGATTTGAGCTTAATCTCACTATGGTATTGTGGCATCAATAGAGTGCAAGTGTTATGAGTTATCGAGTGTATTTTGATCTATGGGTCCGATCCAAGTGGGGGAGTCTTCTGTGAGTAGTTGGTTGCACGGTTAGGCGCTATGTTGTATCCAGTTTGAGGCGTGCGGGCGAATCGGTTATGGCTTGCGGAATTGAGACCAAGGATGACTAGAGTATAGGAAAAAAAATTGACAAAGGTTATATTATGCTTCATAGAGGAAGAAAAATCACGGGATGTCTTAAGTTGTTGTTGGTAAAGAATGCTCGGTGGATAGAGTAGGAAGTTTCTTGGATGTGTTGGAATGAGGATTTCATTCTGTGGTGTCAGAGTGCTAATGAGGCATGGGTGGTTCTGTTCGTTTGATCAAGCTAATTGCAGTTTGAAGAGAGTGAGTGACTCTAGAGAATGGTTCTAATGTGTTCGAGGTTCTACATGTAACAATTGGGTATCTTAAAGTTGTATATGGGGTTAGAAACTATGCTTTCATTGGAAGAGGTTAAGACTTGTGATATTTATATATTGATTATAGGATTCTATGTATCAGTATCAGGAAAGCAAAGGTAACAAATTTAGATTCGCAGGAAGTTCCTCAGATTAAAGTGTTCTGGAATGTGGTGTTTCCGGGAGTAATTGAGTGTGTATTCTGCGGCTTATAGGTCTTAGACAGTGTGGTCTTGTGCTTGGGTCTCATGTGGTGAGCCTAGGTTGAGGAATTGTGGTGCTACAGCAAGAGAGAATATCAAGTTGAAAATGAATCAGAAGGAAATTTAGATGAATGGAATAGTTTGATAGTAGACCGAATCGGTATGGTAAGGATATGATTAATTCCTTGTGTGTGTTCGAGGTAATGAGTTCTTTTAGGTATTTTGCGGCGATGCTCTTAGGTTTTGATGGCTTGCTTAGCTTGATCGAGTTAGAAGGATTCAGTCCTGACATGTCTGATTTGTGCAAAGGGAACTCAGAGAGTTCTTGATGGTTTTTACCACAGTTTGGATATGTATATTTTCTATGGGCATGCGGAGCATGGGATGTATAGTGATTCTTCTTCTAGATTGGGACCAATGGAAAGTTCTTGACCAATTGAGTACGTAGATGTTTATGGCTCGGAAGGAAGATGAAGTTCTCATGTTATCCTGAGATGGTATGGTATATGCGGTAGGTTGTGGAGGATTGACAATTGCGTGTGGAAGGTTACGGTTCAGTTCTGAATGGAAAGTCATGAATCCTTAGGTGGCACGGGCAGTTTCAGATTATTGGGGTGATCTGACGAGGGTATATGTTTTAGAAAAGATAATGTGATTAATTTGATGGTACTTCGGTAGTATTGCGACACTTTCTTGTTAGATCGACTGGTGATATTCGAGTTTGCTTGGTGGGATAGGGAAATTTTGAGTATCTATCGTGGAATGATTGGGTATTTGAGGCGTAGCATGTATTCAGACGGCAAAATTGGGATTGGATATGGTAATTCATGGGCCATGTGGATTTGGAGACGGAAGTTCTCATATTCAGGCTATGTTGTGGCTATGGATCATATGTATCGGCATTGTTTAGCGACTATCGGGATTTGGAGGCTCGAGTGGATCTTTATTTGTTGGTATGTTAGATGTTGGATGTGATGTTGTAGTTCAGACTGGTTGTCTCAGTATTGGGTTATTCTGGACTATTACGTTGTGGGCTATGCTGGAAATGCCACGGGTTAAGTGGCGAGGTGCGACGGATTATGTTCTAGTAGATTGGGTTATATTTCAAGGACCCATCGAACGGCTGGGAAGGATTGCCTTTCTTAATTGAGCCTTCGTGATGGATGTCAGTGTAGAGTATTCTACCACAAATTCAGTTCCGGTGTTTAGGAACTCTTCGAATGTGTTTCTTGTGGCCGGGCATGTCACTAGGTTGGGTTGTTGATTTCGGTATTGATTTGGTGCCGGGCACCGTATCGTATGGCTCCGACAAAAGTTATAGTAGTGGAAGGAGTAGCTTCAGGCTTCCTTGATCAGGAGTTCGTTGGCAGGCCAATGTGGATGCATGTTCTAGCAGAGTCGGCTTGGTTGGCCCCGAATTGTATTGTTGAGGGATAGGTTGATTTGACCGTTATTGAGATTACTAGTGATCTGGGAGATCTATGAGTTGCCTTTCTGTGTTGTGAGACATTATGATTTGTTGGTTATGGGCACACATGGTGCGGTTCTATTGGGGTTCATAGTGGAAGTTGAGCGGGAAGAGTAATTGAGTGTTGCTCGGTTAACGACGTATTGGTTATGTCCTATCGGGTTTGCGTGGTATATGTTACTTGTTTCACCGTGGGTGTAATGATCTGCTTTGGTTCCAGACATCAAATTGTGCGTGGTTGTCAATTTCGAGCATAGTGACTTGAGGTGTCTCATGTGGAGCAGTGTTTGGATAAGATCGCACATTGCAGCGAAGCTATGTGGGATATGACCTTGCGGGTTAGATTTGTGTGTTCTATTCTATGATGTGAGACGGGTTCTCAGCCTTGTGTTGTAATGGTATTGGTGAGCTTGAGGGGCAGCTCTTTCGTTAGAGTCATTTTCATTATTTGAGTATGTTCGGACCGTTGCTTATTAGTATGTGTATTATGCAAGTTGTGGATTAAGCCTGTATTGATGTGTCATGTCACCAGAGTGGTGTGTTGGATTAGAGGAGATCGTTGGGATCATTAATGAATACGAACAGATTTGATTTAAACATGTTGGAAGGATAAGATCGAGGTTCGGCTCGGAAATTTGCTATGGTATTTGTCAGAGGAGAAGTAACTTCATGAGTGGTTGACCTGAGAAATGGTCGTGGCTTAGTGCGTATTTCATTTATCGTTGGCAGTATATGAAAGTGTTGGAATGAGACTTTAGTTGATAAGAGGCTTTCTACCAATATTCGGTTGTTGTAGGCAGCTGCTGTGAATAGAAGTTATCGCTACAAGTGTTTGAGTTATGTGGTATATCATGGGATTGCTCCCGAGGTTGCAGGCATGGGTTATTACAGCTGGTTCGGGTCTATTTAGAGTATATGTGTGAGGTTGTGATCGTATTGATGGTTTCGGAAGTGGAAATGTGGTTCTATGGCTTATGGGCCAAACTGGATTGTGTAATTTCAGTTACAATGTGTTACCAGACCTACATAAGATAGGGTGACGTGGGATTACCCCCGGGTATATGCATGGTAAAGTTATTCAGCTAGGGGTTGGCTTTTAGAACAACTCTGGGTACGTTTGAGGACGAACGTGTGTTTAAGTGGGGGAGAATGTAACGACCCGACCGGTCGTTTTGAGATTTTGCACTTTGATTGCCAGTTCTCGGGCACGACTTGCCCCGTGTGATGTATTATGACTGATGTAAATCGTTGGTTTTGGTTTTCACGGAAATCGGTATGAATTTGAAAGAAAAGTCTTAGTTGAAAGCTTAAAATTTGAAAGATTTGACCTATTTGTATATGATCTTGGATCGGAATTTTTATGATTTGGTTAGCTTTGTTGGGTGATTTATGACTTAGGAGCGTGATCGGAATTGGTTTTGGAGGTCCCGTGTAGAATTAGGCTGGAATTGGCGAAGTTAGTATTTTGGGGAATTCCGGTTGATAGGTGAGATTTCGATCTGAGGGTCGGAATGGAATTCCGAGAGTTGCTGTAGCTTCATTATGTCATTATGTGTGTGTAAAATTTCAGGTCATTCGGACGTGGTTTGGTTGGGTTTTTGATCGAAAGCGTATATCGAACGTGTTTAGAAAACTTAGGCTTGAATTCGATGTGAATTGATGGATTTGATGTTGTTTGAAGAGTTTTGATGACTGCAACAAGTTTTAATAAGGTATTGGGTCATGTCCGTGCTTTTGGTTGAGGCCTCGGGGGCCTCGAGGTGATTTCGGGTGGTTATCGGAGAATTTGGAAATTTTTGCAGCTTCAAATTTTGATGCTTCTGTTATTTCCACATCTGCGGGTTGTGGACCGCAGATGCGGCACCGCATGTGCCGTTGATTAGTCGTAGAAGCGAAAATGCGCCTGCTGGGCAGAGACCGCAGAAGCGGTTAGGCGGGCCGTATCTGCGATGTCACAGATGCGGGGATTTGATCGCATATGCGATTGTTGGCCGATTGAGTGATTTCCGCAGATGCAGAGAAATGACCGCAGAAGCGGTACAACAGGAGCGGTGGTGGGGTCGCAGATGCGAAAACCCCTGGGCAGAATGTTTTAAGTTATTTCATCCACGATTTTGAGTCATTTTCCTCCATAGCTGAGCATTTTGAGAGCTTTTTGAAGGAAATCGAAGAGGGGTTCAAGGAGAAACGTTTGGAGGTAAGATTTTCAAACCCAAAACTTGAATTTATTGTGAAATCCACCTAGAAATTTATGGAAACTAAGCAAAGAATCGAAGAACTAGGGCTTGGGATTTTTGAAACATTTAAATTGGGATTTGAAGGACCATTTGAGGTCAGATTTGAGAACTTTTGATATGTATGAACTCGTGGAAGGATAAGGAACCCGTTGATGTAAAAATTTCTGAGTTTCGAGAAGTTAGCCCGGGGCTCGGGTTTTGGTAATTTCGGGATTTGTGCCCGTTATTGATTGTTTTCGCTTGGGCTTTATTCCCTTAGCATTTTGTGATGTATTCGTTCTAATTTTGGGTAGATTCGACGCGCGTGGAGGCCGATTTGAGGGGCAAGGGCGTTGCGAGCTAGAGATTTCACCGGTTCGAGGTGAGTAATGATTGTAAACGATGTCCTGAGGGTTTGAAACCCCGGATTGCACAACGTAGTGCTATATTGAGGTGAGACACGCACTTAATGGCGGGCGCGGGGTCGTTTACTATTGGGGATTGTGACTTGGTCCATCCTGATTGATGTTTTTACCGTGTATTTGACTAAGACTTAACTGTTATCATCATGACTTGAGCTTATTGCCATATTTGGGCTTCGTGCCGACTATTTGAATCCTTCATCGACTTTTATCACTGTTTCCTCACTATTTTGACATACTACTTGAACTCAGTCCTATTGATTTACACTGCTTTACAAACTCAGCCACTTTTACTTGAATTTGAGACTTAAATGATCTTTCAAATGTTATTTGGGCAGAGCACTACTATTTTACTGACGCCCAAGGGGCTTGTGATGATTTTTGGACTGAGTGAGGCCGAGGGCCATATGTGAGGATATGCTGACTGACATGAGGCCGAGGGCCTGAGATACTTTATATGCCACGAGGTGGCTTGAGTGATGTGAGGCCGAGTGTCGTGTGCCGTGTGATGATGCCACGAGGTGGCTTGATATAGCGCTTGGGCCGTAAGGGGCCCCTCCGGAGTCTGCACACCCACAGTGAGCGTGAGTACCCATATGATTGAGAGTGAGGCCGATGGGCTGATACTATGCTGAGTTATTGAGAGTGAGCCCGAGGGGCTGATACTATGCTGAGTGACTGAGAGTGAGTCCGAGGGGCTGATACTATGTTGAGTGACTGAGAGTGAGCCTAAGGGGCTGATACTATTCTGAGCAAGTTACCCTGTGCCCGAGGGGCGGATTTCTACTTGTTATTTAAATGTCAAATTACCTGTTTTACTTGGTTTTAATGGATTCCTACTGATTTCTCACTATTTCACTGCCTTAAATGATTTTTACTGCTTTAATATAGAATTACTTTGTGCCTTTACGTGTTTCATGCTTTCAGTTATTATTTATAATTATTACTCACTGGGTCGGAGTACTCACATTACTCCCTGCACCATGTGTGTAGATTCAGGCATAGCAGAGTCCGCACCTGAGCACTGATTCCTTCCAGACCAGGCAGCGATTTGGAGTTACGAGGTAGTTGTTGATGTCCACATCCCCTCGTCTCCCCTATCCTCTATCATTTATGTTTTCTTCAGACTATTGTATCGGATTCCATACTTCGTAGACTTATAGCAGATTCTATAGTAGCTCATGACTTGTGACACCCCGGTTTGGGCTGTGTCAGGATGGTTTCCCTATTGTTATTATCGCCGTTTCCGCAATTATGGCTATATTAATCATGTTTTAGACTTGTTTATGTTAATGAATTGTTAAAAGAGGTGTTTCATTTGTTTTGGCTGGCCTTGTCTTCACGAGAGGCACCATCACGACCGAGTTCGGGAATTGGGTCGTGATATAACGCACCTTAATCCGTTAGGTGACAACTCTCTCTTTTAAAACCCTTCCTTAAAAGAGTTGTCACGTGTCGAAACCCGATTTCGCGAGAAAAAGGGGCGCGACAAGAGTCCTAAGTCTACCCGGATATAAACATGCTTTAGCTACGTACGGACTATCACCTTGTGCGTACACAACACCCAAAACTAGTAGCACATAACAATTTTAATACCTACGGGGTAGTTTCCCCCTCACAAAATTAGATAGGAGACTTACCTCGCTCCAAAATATCAATAACCGCCTCCAATGCCTCTCTAACTCCTCAATTGAAAGCCAAACGATCTAAAATTAGTAAAACAACATGCAAACCAATAAATATATATTCCAACTCTCATAATAATCAGTTTATAACAAATTCCAACTCCGCTTGAAAAGTAAACAAGTAACCCTCAGGCCTACGTGCTAGGATATTGAAAATATTTGAAGATAAACACTACCCATAACACCACGAACTCAAGTATATAATTTATTCCCAATTCCATGTCTAATTTCGTGGTCAAAATCCAAAAATACCGAATTATGGGTTTTCCCTAAAATACCACAATGTCAATAAATTTTCATGCTTAAATTCACATATAAACCATGTATTTAACTCACAAGGTGTAGAAATCACTTACCTCAAGATTGATGATGAAAATGGTTCTCCAAAATCGCACTAGAGTCGGATCCCATGGAAGAAATGAGGTGAAAATGAGCCAAACCCCTGATTTTAATATAACACTGCCCAGTCCGACCTTCTTCACGAACGCAGCAAGGCCCTTGCGTTTGCGAAGCACTACCGGATTCTGCTCCCTAACCCCTCTACGCGAATTCATGAAGACTAAATACCCCTGCCAGGCTAGCTTCACTTACGCGAACGCAACTAGGCTATCGTGAATGCGGATCACCACTACCCAGCATTTCGCGAACGCGAACTCCCTATCACGAACGAATTGAACATAAGGCCCCCAGGTCAATTCCTTCTTTGCGAACGCATGAGACCTCCTGTTCGCGAAGAACTAAACTAGCACCAGCAAACCAGCAATAACAACTCAGCCAAACATTGTCCGAAACTATCCGGAAACACACCCGAGTCCCCCAGGACCCCGTCCAACCACACAAATAAATCCCAAAACATAACACAAACCTTCTCGAGGCCTCAAATTACACCAAACAATATCAAAACTATGAATCAACGATCGAAACCTTCTTTCAACTTTCAAACATTCAAAGTTCGACGAACGCATTCGATTCATACTTAAACATTCTGGAATGATGCCAAATTTATACACAAGTCTTAAATCATGCTACTAACCTATCCCAAGGCTCGGAACCCCAAAAAGACATCGAAAACACCAAAGTTCACTTCAAACCAAACTTAGAAAATTCCAAAACCTTCAAAATGCCAACTTTTCATAATAGGCCCCGAAATGTTCCCCGACCACCCGATACTCAACCCGAACATACGCCAAAGTTCGAAATCATCATATGAACCTATTGGAACCTTAAAATCCCAATTTCGTGGTCATTTACAAAAGTTAAACCTTCGTAAACCCTTCCAACTTAAAGCTTCCGAATGGAGAATTTTCCATCTGAATCAACTCCAAACTTCCCGAATTTCCATTCCAACAACAAGTACAAGTCATAAAATATGAAGTGAAGCTACTCGAGGTATCAAACCTCCTAATGACACACTAGAGCTCAAAACGACCAGTCAGATCTTTATAGGAATACAAAAGAACGGTAATACTTATGGGATACGTTCCACTCTCGGGGAACGACAGGAACTCAAGAGGGATCAGGTCTTTGATTTTCACTCGAACAAACCTCCCCTGCCAACCTTGGTCTCGGTCCTTATCGATGCTCGAGAAAGGAGCATTGCTTGCTCCGTGAATGAGCTTGATCAGTCCCCTTGGAAGATTCAGGGACTGTGTAGGCAGAGTAGATGATCGAGGGTGAATCGAGGGGCTTCAGTGTTGTTCACAAATATTGCGTAAGAGGATCACAATCCTCCAGAAGTACAGGTGGATTTGCCCAAGGCACACCTCGTACCTTTTGCAGAAAGCAAGGATTACGGGGTCCATCGGGGAGAGCATGAAAGGGTAAGTGTAAACACTCGGAGACCCCTTAATGTGAGTGGTAATATCATCATTGGGCCTGAGAACGAACACGTCCTTACCCTCCCATTTACAGTCCGCTCAGACTACGGGTAGGGTTTCTTCAGTACATGAGCATATGTATCTCCATGCTCCCTCGCCTCAGTTTTGTTGACTAGAGGTCTTCTCGACCTTGAAGTCATCACCTATAGAGAAACCCCCAGGTATGAAGCTCTTCATGGGGGGGGGGCTCCTGAGCCACCTAGGGAACGGCCACTTGGGCATCCACGGGTTGGAAGATGAAGGGGCAGCCTGCCGAGACACTAACTTGGATGTTTTTGCCACTATAATCTGGAAAATATATGTCTGAAGAAAAATATGAAGATTTGAAGATGGCATGAAGGTATGAAGGTTCAAAGAAGATGTATGATGATGAAGATATAAAGCCTCAATGAACAATGTATGAAGATCTGGATAAGTTAAAAGCCGTTAGAATGTTTGAAGGTAAAGTCTAGAATCGGAAAGTGTAAGAAGTGAAGAGAGTTGAGGCTTTTATAGGGGAAAAAGTAATCAATACGAGACGTTTTGCATTCGAAGGCAGCCAGTCGATGACTGACGCGTGTTCGAAGTCTGAACTACGCGACAGATGAGACGTTTCGATTTACGCGTCATCTCATTTATAACGTACGAGGGAAGAAACTAGGGTTCATCTATCGTTTCCAATCGTTTCGGCAAACCTAGTCTTCAGAAAATAGAAGGACTATCTGTATACGGGTAAAATTGGAGATAGATCATGTCCCAATTTTTCGGTGAAGAAAACAGAAGAAGGGCATATACACACGAGACTGAAATCGAGGCCGGGAATCTTTTGTATCAAGACCCACGAAAGAAGAACGATGTGTTCATCACCGGTCATGATAAAGCGATGCTCCCTGGATCCAGAACGAGTTCTAAAACCTCGGGAAACATGGTCAACAGTTACACACGACGAATAAAGGGTCGTGAAATTCGTGCCTGATCGGATTTCACAGCGCGGACCTCGCTCGATATCAATTACGGACCAGTAATTAATGAGAAAGGAAGTTTTTTTTTTTACCTTTTTTAGACTTGGACTAGGGATGAAACTCTCCTACTATATAAAAGGGAAGTTTTTTCTTTTGAGAGACACATTGTAACACACAAATCAAGGCAATACAAATTCATTTTCTGCTTTCTAGCTATTGCAAAAGTTCTCACTTAATTGTTTGTTTTTTGTTCGATTTGGGTTCGAACCAAGGGTCCGATCTAGGGCGAAATTACTATTCAGCCTAGGTTCGGGCTAGGCCATAGCATTACAACTGTTTTGATTAGTCATTTTTTCTTTACCTCGTTTATCTAATATTCTTGATTATTTGTGTTGAATCAATCCACATATTCTTAAAACCGCGTACAAATTTAATTATTATCAAATTTTAGGGTAAACAATTTTTTTTTCTCTTACTACATAAAATATAGACTAATCAAATACTAAAAATTAAATAAAAGCACCAAAAGAAAAACGTTGGATCTTAGAGAGTGATCAACTATTATTCAAATGCTAATTCCGTCCCCTAGAAACTTAACAAGAATGAATCGATAACAAAGAAGCATACGATGCCTTTGTGGTATGCGTTCAATTGAATTTCTGCATGTAACACGATTATGAACCCTTACTTTAAAAATTATAATAAATTCAAATGCTAATTAAGAATTTTAGAATTTGAATCTATCAGGGGTACTAGGGTTATGTGTTCTTGAGATACAAAAAAACATATATGAGTTAAAAATAATAAAATAAAAGTAATAAAAAATAAAATTGAATAAATTTCAGTTGAATATATTGCATAGAGATGATTGAGGGTTTCTATGGAGATGTTTCTTTTTTTATCGAGTAACTAAAGAGGGCCGAAATAACCATTTTCTGTAATAAATATATTATATTATGGATGTTCATTTAGTACTCTGTTGTAAATAAGCTTCCTGAAGAAGCTTATCAATATGAGACTCCACCGTAAATATGTTTATCTATTTAAGTACTCTATTGGAAATAAGCTTCCTGAAGAAGCTTAACACTTCGATACCCGTTTATGGATAAACATTACCCCCAGTAGAAGATTATCCATACTGGGTATAATAAGCTTATCCTTTCAGTACCCAGTTATGGATAAACATTACCCCCGGTAGAAGATTATCCATACCGGGTATAATAAGCTTATCCTTTCAGTACCCAGTTATGGATAAATATTATCCCCGGTAGAAGATTATCCATACCGGGTATAATAAGCTTATACTTTCAGTACCCAGTTATGGATAAACATTACCCCCGATAGAAGATTATCCATATCGGGTATAATAAGCTTATCCTTTCAGTACTCCGTTATGGATAAACATTGCTCTCAGAAGAAGATTATCCATATCTGATATAGTAGCAGCTTACACAACAGCTTCCTTTCTTCTATAAATAGAAGAGATTTCAGTTCATTATGTACATCAGTTTGAATTCGAATAATATATCAGTTTCTCTCTATACTTGTCTTTACTTTATAGTCTTTATTTAACACGTTATCAGCACGAGACTCTGCCATCTCGAGCAAATATTTTGAAAGTATATGAGGTAAGACCTTTCTTTTCCTAAATAATGTCAAATCTTTCTAAACTTGAATTTGTAGCCCTGGATATATCGGGCAAAAGCTACATGTCTTGGGTGCTTGATGCTGAAATTCATCTTGATGCGATGGGTCTGGCAGACACCATCAAAGACAAAAATCAGGCATCAAACCAAGACCGTGCCAAAGCAATGATATTCCTATGCCATCACCTTGATGAGGGCCTGAAAATGGAATATCTTACTGTTAAAGATCCAGTCATACTGTGGAATAATTTAAAAGATAGATATGACCACCTGAAGATGGTCGTTCTTCCACAGGAACGATATGATTGGACTCATCTAAGGCTACAAGATTTTAAATCTATCAGTGAGTATAATTCTGCTATGTTCAGAATTATTTCTCAATTGAAGTTATGTGATGATAATATTACTCATCATGATATGTTGGAGAAAACTTTTACCACTTTTTATGCCTCGAATATGCTCCTGCAGCAGCAATATCGAGAGATGGGATTTAAAAAGTATTCTGAACTTATCTCACATCTTCTTATAGCCGAGCAACATAATGGGCTATTAATGAAAAATCATGAAAGCCGACCTACTGGTTCTTGTCCATTCCCTGAAGTGAATGAGACAAACTTCCACCAGGCTAAAATGTGGAAAAGGTCGTGGCCCCAGTCGTGGTCATGGTCGTGGTCGGGAAAGAAACTCTAATCATGGTAATAATAATGCACCAAAGAACACTTCTCACCACCAGCAGTGAAAAAGGAAGGAACAAAAGAATGAAGCGGTGCAAACACCAAATGCTGAAAATGCATGCTATAGATGTGGAGAAAAAGGGCACTGGTCACGTACCTGTCGTACGCCAAAGCACCTGGTTGAGCTTTATCAAGCCTCCCTAAAGAAGACAGAGAAAAATGCTGAAGCAAATTTTATTTCTGAATATAATTTAGACTTCATTGTGTGGTAAATCTGTAGAAATGTAAATATTTTAATTTTTGTTGTTTGTAATAGATAGTATGGTTATGTAATTGTTGTACATAAAGAAAAAAAATTATGATTTGATAATGATGTTTACTATAATATATCTTATTTATGTCATTTTGAAGAATATGGATAATATTATTAGATCAACTTAAACTCTAGCAGAGTTTGCAAGAAATATACAACCACCAGAAGTAGTTATATTTCATATATCTCATTGTAATTATATTTTGTTAACCACCAGAAGTGGTATATGTCTATGATCACCAGAAGTGATAATTTAGGCTTTCTATGGTTACAATTGAAGATAAGCTACATAAATATTCTCTATATTAAATGCACGCCTCGATTTGCTCCTGAAGTAGTAAATATTTTAAAAGAGATTGAGGCATCACAATTTGATGTGATTAATGCGCATTCAGATAATTATGTTCGATTTTCTGAAGGATGAGAACTTTGGATAATATTAATTCATTCCCTGCAGTGAATGTGACAATATTAATAAATCGGGTAAATATGAACGCGCTCTTGATGTGAATATATCACAATTCACTTTAGAAGAGGTAATATAATTGAGAGAATATATAATCAATATTTCGTATTTTAAATTTGCTCCTGAAGAAGTAACACAATTGAAATTGCCTCCTGAAGTAGGAAAATATTATGAAGAAGAGTTTTCTTGTGCTTAAACAATTGTTTACATTGTTTATTTGATTGTGATTTTCTCTCATGATACCAGAAGTGTATGAGAAATATTTGATAGTACAAAATGTATCAACAACTCCTGAAGAGCTAACTGTTTGCCTAAAAGATACATGACACCAGTAGTGCCCGATAAATATTAGATTGTGGATAATAAATGAAGGCTCTCGAAGAGCTTATATACAAATATGTCATTCATACTATATGATTATGGTCAAAACATATGTTGTAGTAAACCTGAAGTTTACTAATACAAATGGCTATCATATTGAGACTACAAATGATTGGAAGATTGATAATCTTCATGTTTCCACTATCATAGGGGTAAAATAATATGTATGTGAGAAGTTACCCGTCTTATTCTTTAATTTGTACTATATCATGTATCACAGTAAACCAGAAGTTTACTAAAGCAAAAGTTTATGACATAGTAAACCAGAAGTTTACTAAGAGATAGCACATGACATGATAAACTTGAAGTTTTAATTTGCCATTTTTAAATGAGCTATTTGAGAATTCAGATAAGCATATACTAAAGAACTAGAAGATTCTTCAGGAATTCTCATGTGTTGCTTGCTCTCATAATGAATTGATTATACCAGCTAAAGTTGGGACTAAGACCCCTGATTCTGAAATATATAAAAGGTGAATATGGGCTCGTTCACCTATCATGTGAACCACTTATAGGTGCATATATGAGATGGTTACATGTGTAATTATTGTCAACCTGCACTTTGACATTTGGAATTGCTTTTCTCGATTAAGAGCATAATTTTCAGATTATGAAATCAAGACAGTTCATCTTGATAATGCTGGTTTATATCCAAGCTGGTTTAGCATTAGATACCTCATATTAATGGCTAAACCATTGCTTATGAGAACAAAGCTTCATGTGTTGGTCTAAGGTTTTCTAAATTGCATATAGTAGCACTTGTATGCATCAGATCAATAATATATCATAATTCCTCCCTTCACAATTGGTTTAGGATCGGAAACCAAATATTTTTACTATCTTTTATTGTGTGGTGTATGATTAATTTCTCTACCATAATACACAAAGATATATTTCCCAAAGATGATTGGGGATATACGTTAGTTTTTCTAACATTTGGGGGATGGAATAAACAGTTAAAAAATATGCTATATGAATCGAATTATTATTAATATGATCCTCACTTAGAAGATAATTCAAGTCGAATGCCAGAAGCATTTGCTGATCCAAAATTAAATATCATATTTCAGCTACAAATGCTCCTATTAAAATTAAAGTCCTTGAAGGATAGAGTTTACTATACGCATGAAATGTGGTAGACCAATCGGTTCCAAAGGTAACAATCCTTGAAAAATAGTAATGATCAAAATGATCATAATGAGGAGGAAATAAGCTCTAGAAGAGTCCACGACATAACATTTCATGAAACTCCCGAAAAAGTTCAGGTACCTGAAAATAAAGAAAGTGAGGAGATCTCCACAAGTTATGTTGCTTCGGAACTGACACAAAATGATCGTCGACGATATATTTGATACAATATAGTGCACAATATTATAAAAGATTGTGAGGATAGGACCAGCAGTCCAGACACTTGAAGATGTCATACCATTTAGATACAAGACCTATATGACTTATTTGGCTAAATCTATATGAAGATCCTTGAAGGATTGAAAATGCCCGAAGCATATAATTCAAAGTCTTGAGAAATGTACTCGATCAAATTATAAAGACTTTGTACGGTTTAAAGCAATTTGTGCGCGTGTGGTATAATCGCCTCAGTAAATATTTGCTGAAAGAAAGTTACATAAATTATGTTATTTGTTCATGTATTTTTATAAAGAAAATGTCATCAAAATTTGTTACACTTGCTGTTTATGTTGGTGACCTAAATATTATTGGAACTCCGGAAGAGCTCCAAGAGGGTCTTAAAAATACTTTTACATGGACAAAGTGTATCCATTAAGTACACCAATGAATATTCAATCACTTGAAGTGAATAAGGATCCGTTCCAACCTCTAGAAGAGGATGAGGAGCTCCTTGGTCCTGAAATACTCTATCTCGGTGTAGATGGTGCACTTATTTATCTTGCTAATGCTAACAAAAGTGGTGCAGATCGTATTGGTAATGCAGATGCAGGTTATTTATCCGATACCCATAAAGCTCGATTTCAAACCGGCAAGCAGGGAGTGCATATGATTGAGATCAATGATTCATTCGAGAAACATGTGGGTTGGAATGTGATAAAAGACCCACAATATTATACAGAGAAAATGTTTCATGCATATCCCTATTAAAGGGAGGATTTATAAAAGGAGATAGAACGAAGCATATTTCACCAAAATTATTCTACACACACGATCTTCAGAAAAATAGTGACATTGATGTGCAACAAATCCGTTCAAGTGATAATCTAGCAGATTTATTCACTAAATCTTTGCCGACTTCAACTTTTGAGAAGATGGTATACAAGATTGGAATGCAGAGACTCAAATATTTGAAACAAGGTTCTCATCAAGGGGAGTAAAATACGCGATGCACTATTTTTCCCTTACTAAGAGTTTTTCCCATGGAGTTTTCCTTATAAGGTTTTTAATGAGGCACCTAGTAATGCGTATTACTAAATATGTGTACTCTTTTTCCTTCACTAGGATTTTTTCCCATGTGGTTTTCCTAGTAAAGTTTTAATGAGGCACATTATCTTTTAATGAACATCCAAGAGGGAGTGTTATAAATATATTATATTATGGATGTTCATTTAGTACTCCGTTGTAAATAAGCTTCTTGAAGAAGCTTATCCATATGAGACTCCACCTTAAATATGTTTATCTATTTAAGTACTCTATTGGAAATAAGCTTCCTGAAGAAGCTTATCACTTCGATACCCGTTTATGGATAAACATTACCCCCGATAGAAGATTATCCATACCGGGTATAATAAGCTTATCCTTTCAGTAACCAGTTATGGATAAATATTACCCCCGGTAGAAGATTATCCATACCGGGTATAATAAGCTTATCCTTTCAGTACCCAGTTATGGATAAATATTATCCCCGGTAGAAGATTATCCATACCGGGTATAATAAGCTTATACTTTCAGTACCCAGTTATGGATAAACATTACCCCCGATAGAAGATTATCCATATCGGGTATAATAAGCTTATCCTTTCAGTACTCCGTTATGGATAAACATTGCTCTCAGTAGAAGATTATCCATATCTGATATAGTAGCAACTTACACAGCAGCTTCCTTTCTTTTATAAATAGAAGAGATTTCAGTTCATTATGTACATTAGTTTGAATTCGAATAATATGTCAGTTTCTCTCTATACTTGTCTTTACTTTATAGTCTTTATTTATAACATTTTCATAATTTTACACTCTTTTCTTTAACTTTTATTATACATCTCTAACCCAAGTTCTAGAATAATAATTATATGTTGTTTTAAAATTTAGTATTCCTTGAGATGAAATACACGGGAGATGCGTGTACTCTAAGATTAGTTTGTCAAATTGAAGTTTACCAAATAGATCAATTACGGACTTTTGGGCGTAACACTTTTAGCCCGCGCCAGAAACTATTTACATTCGATAACCGAAAGAGTGTATAAAATTTGTATATAACATAAATAATGTATATATATACAAAAAATATATATTTTTCGGATATTATTTTAAGAGCGATTATACAGTGTCATTTTTATGATTTTGATATGTTTTGTATAAAACTGATAAAAGCAAATCGTATGCTTAGAGAAAAATGCAAATAGAGAAGAGGAAAGTAAATGTCACGACCCAGATTTTCCACCCTTGGGAGTCGTGATGGCGCCTACTCGTAGAAGCTAGGCAAGCCGCTAAACATAGAAAATTTCTAAATCTTTCATTTTTAACCCTTTTTAACAATCTGAATTAACAGGTATCCAACATTTAGATATTAACGATAAATGAAATCAAGCGGAAGACTTAATCTAATTTAATAACCAAGACCAGTACGATAATGACAACACATAGCTCTACCCGGAATCAGGTGTCACAATGTCACGGACGGACTAAGATTACTACAACAAATGTCTGAAAGAAATATAATTTGTCTCTAAATCTAATGAAAACAGAGTACATAATAAAGTAGAAGAGAACGTCGGGCCTGCAGACGCCTGCAGGACTACCTCGGGATCTCTGGCTGGACTGAAGGCAGGCTCCCCAAATGCTACTATTCAAAAGCTGCTCAGGAATCTGCACATAGTGCAGAGTGTAGCATCAGCACAACCGACCCCATGTGCTGATAAGTGCCTGACCTAACCACGACGAGGTAGTGACGAGGCTAGGACCAAACTCCATATAAACCTGTGTAGTTATATAATATACAGCGAAAAATAAACAAGAATAAACAATTAACAAGGGAGGGGTACATGCTACGGGGGAAATATTGAATCCAGCAGAAACTTAAGAGAAATATGAGAGAGCAATTCAAGATTTACAACAAAACCATAATAACACTGTTGCTCCGCGCAACCCGATCCTATCATTTAACAATGTTGCGGCGTGCAACCCGATCCATTTATATCATTGTTGCGGCGGGAAACCCGATCCAATATAACATTGTTGCGGCGTGCAACCCGATCCAACATAACATTGTTGCGGTGCGTAACCCGTTCCATATATAGTATTGTTGCAGCGTTCAACCCGATCCAACATAACATTATTGCGGCGTGCAACCCGTTCCATATATAGTATTGTTGCGGCGTGTAACCTGATCCAAGATAACATTTATATACCTTTAGCAACAACCATACCAAGTGTCCGGGCAATGGATCAACAATAAGCTACACTATCCTAGCAATGGATTCGATAGTAAAAATAAATACGTCCTGGCAAGGGAGAAATAACTATAATCAATCTTAACCCAACTTCTACTCATCTCAACTAACACCAATACTCAATCATAAGTACTTTCCACGAAAAACAAACTTAATGCTTGCTCAATATCGAGAATCATCAATTAAAGCATCTGTAGTACTATTTAAGAACACAAAATAAATTGCAATTTAAGACTCACGGTCATGCTCGACACCAACGTAAAGATACTCGTCACCATGCCTATACGTCGTACCCAACAAGAAGTAAATAGCAAATAGGACACAACTCCTAATCCCTCAAGCTAAGGTTAGACCGAACACTTACCTCGAACATCCACGGCCAACTCAAGCCTCAAACACCGCCTTTCCTTTTGAATTTGACTCCAAATCAATTGTATCTAGACATAATCGACTTAATAACATCAAGAAACGCTAAACAATCCAATCCAATGCTTAATTATAGCTTTCCCATCATTCTTCCCAAAAAGTCAAAAATTGAGCCAGGGCCCGCTTAGTCAAAACACGAGGTTCAGACCAAAATCCGATCACCCATTCACCCACGAGCCCGAATATATATTTTGTTTTGAAATCCGACCCCAAAACGATGTCAAATTCCCAAATAATCAAAAAGCCCTAACTCTACCCAAATACCTACTTTTCTACCCTTAATCTCACGTTTTAGGCTTAGAAATCTAGTAGGTGTTGATAAAAATGGAAGAAAACGAGCTTAGGATCGCGTTCGTGGAAATGGGCTCGCGTTCACGGAGAACTAACTCCTCGAGCCTTCGCGTTCACGTCCAGGTTGTCGCGTTCGCGTAGGTATAATACCCCCCTACCCAGGCTCATAAGCCATCGCGTTAGCGTATATTGGGTCGCGTTCGCGAATGGTATCCCCTCTTAGCCTCGCGTTCACGTCACCAGCTTCTTTTATGAGTTCAAAAACCTTCCGAAACACATTTGAAACATACCCGATCCCTCGGAGCTCCAAACCAAACATACGTACTAACTCAAAAACATCATATAAACTTATTCGTGCGATCAAATCGCTATATTAACCCCTTAAATAACAAATTAAACCTCAAAATCAATAAAATATTTCAAAACTTCTTAAAATATTAAAGTTTGCATTTAAGGTCTGAATCACGTTAAACAGATTCCATTTCTTACCAAACTTCACAAAATTATCTTAAATCACATATAAGACCTATACCGGCGTCGGAACCAAAATACGGGCCCCATACTAATATGTTCTAATCAAAATTCATTTCCAAATCCTTTAAACAATTTCGAAAAATAATTTTCTTTAACAATTCATTTCTTGGGCTTGAGAACTCAGAATTCGATTTCGAGCGCAAGTCCCATATTTTCCTACGGACCCTCCCGGACCGTCAAATCACGAGTCCGGGTCCGTTTGCCCAAAACATTGACCGAAGTCAAATCAATTTATTTTATAGTCTAAATTTATCATTTTCACATATAAGCTTTCCGGCTACGCGCCCGAACTACGCACGTAAATCGAGGTGATGCTAAAAGAGGTTTTAAGGCCTCGGAATGTAGAATTTAATTTAAAAACAAGTGATGACCTAAGATCATCACATTCTCCACCTCTAAAACAACCGTTCGTCCTCAAACGGACAGAAGAAGGAAGTACCTGAGTCGGGGAAAAGATGGGGATAACAGCTCCACATATCGGACTCGGACTCCTAGGTCGATGCCTCAGCAAGCTGACCTCTCCACTAAACAGGAACAGAAGGAAAACTCTTCGATCTCAACTGACGAACCTGTTGGTCTAGAATAGCTACCAGCTCCTCCTCATAAGACAAGTCCTTGTCCAACTGGACAGTGATGAAATCTAACACGTGGGATGGATCGTCGTGATATTTTCGAAGCATGGACACATCAAACACTGGATGCACGGCTGATAAGCTCTTCGGCAATGCAAGTCTATAAGCCACCTATCACACTCGATCAAGGATCTCAAACGGGTCAATAAACCTAGGGCTAAGCTTGCCATTCTTCCCAAATCTCATCACGCCCTTCATAGGCGACACTCGAAGCAAAACTCGCTCACCAACCATAAATTCTAAATCATGAACTTTGCAGTCAGCATAGCTTTTTTGGTTGGACTGAGCTGTACGAAGTTTATCCTGAATGATCCTGACCTTGTCCAAGGCATCCTGAACCAGATCCGTACCCAACAACCAAGCCTCTCCCAGCTCAAACCATCCAACTGGAGTCCAACATCGCCTACCATATAAAGCTTCATAAGGAGCCATCTAGATACTCGACTTGTAGCTGTTGTTGTAGGCAAACTCTGCTAAAGGCAAAAACTGACCCCACGAGCCTCCAAAGTCAATGACACAAGCTCGGAGCATATCCTCCAAAATCTGAATGGTCCGCTCGTACTGCCCGTCCGTCTAAGGATGAAACGATGTGCTCAACTCAACCCGCATGCCCAACTTTCACTGAACTGCTCTCCAGAAGTGTGAGTTAAACTATGTACCTCGGTCCAAAATGATAGACACGGGCGCACCATGAAGGCGAACAATCTCCCGGTTATAGATCTCAGCTAACCTCTCAGAAGAATAAGAGACTTCCACAGGAATGAAATGCGCTGACTTGGTCATCCTATCAACAATGACCCATACTGCGTCGAACTTCCTCCGAGTCTACGGGGGTCCAACAACGAAATCCATAGTGATCCGCTCCCACTTCCACTCAGGAAGATCAATCCTCTAAAATGAACCATCGAGCCTCTGATGCTCATACTTAACCTGCTGACAATTCAAACACCGAGCCATATATGCAACGATATCCTTCTTCATTCTCCGCCACCAATAATGTGCCGCAAATCCTGATACATCTTCAACTCTTTATGTCCATCCACATTAGGCACACAAACTTGACCCTGCAATCTCAAAACTCCATCATCACCTAAGGTAACCTGATTGGCACCTCCGTGTTGTACCGTGCCTCTAAGGACACACAAATGGGGATCATCATATTGCCGATCATAGATACGCTCCAATAATGAAGAACGAGCGACTATGCAAGCTAACACACGGTTAGGCTCAGAAACATCCAACCTCACGAACTGATTGGTCAAAGTCTGAATATCCAAAGCAAGCGGTCTCTCACTAACGAGAATATAAGAAAGACTGCCCATACTGGCTGACTTCCTACTCAAAGCATCGGTCACCACATTGGCCTTTCCCGGATTATATAAGATGGTGATATCATAGTCTTTTAACAACTCCAACCACCTCCTCTGCCTCAAATTCAACTCCTTTTGTTTGAACAAACACTGAAGACTCTTGCGATTCGTGAACACCTCACATGCCACGCCATATAGATAATGCCTCCAAATCTTCAATGCGTGAACAATGGTTGCCAACTCCAAATCATGAACTGGGTAGTTCTTCTCATGAATCTTCAACTGCCGCAAAGCATAGTCAATGAACTTGCCATCCTGTATCAACACTGCACCAAGTCCAATATGAGATGCATCACAATAAACTGTATGAGGCCCTGAACCTGTGGACAAAACCAACACTGGCACTGTAGTCAGAGCTGTCTTGAGCTTCTGAAAGCTCGCCTCATACTAGTCCGACAATCTGAACTGGGCACCCTTCTGGGTCAACCTGGTCATCGGGGTTGTGATAGATGAGAACCCCTCCACGAACCGACGATAGTAGCCTGCCAATCCCAAGAAACTCCGAATCTCTATAGCTGATGCTGGTCTAGGCCAGTTCTTGACTGCCTCAATCTTCTTCGGATCAACATGAATACCATCTACTGATACAATATGACGCAGGAATGCAACTGAACTCAACCAGAACTCATATTTCGAGAACATAGCATATAACTAACTATCCCTTAAGGTTTGAAGAACCACTCTAAGATGCTGCTCGTGCTCCTCCCGGCTGCGGGAATATATCAAAATATCATCGATGAAGACTATCGCGAACGAATCCAAGTAAGGCCTGGACACTCGGTTCATCAAATCCATAAAAGCTGCTGGGGCATTTGTCAACCCGAATGAAATCACCAAGAACTCATAGTGCCCGTACCGAGTGCAAAAAGCTATCTTAGGGACATCGGATGCCCTAATCCTCAACTGATGGTAGCCAGATCTTAAGTCAATATTTGAAAATACATTAGCACTCTGATGCTGATCAAACAAATCATCAATCCTCGGCAATGGATACTTATTCTTGATCGTAACCTTGTTCAACTACCGATAATCAATACACATTCTCATCGATCCTTCCTTTTCCTTAACAAACAACACTGGCGCACCCCAAGGCGAAACACTCGGCCTAATGAAACCCCTTTCAAGTAAGTATTGCAACTGCTCTTTCAACTCTTTCAACTCAGGCGGGGCCATAGGATACAGCAGGATAGAAATGGGCTGAGTGCCCAAAGCCAAATCAATGCAAAAATGAATATCCCTGTCGGGTGGCATACCCAGCAGGTCTGAAGGGAAAATCTCAGGAAACTCACGAACAATAGGAACAGAATCAATAGAAAGAACCTCAGCACTAGAATCACAAATATATGCCAAATAGGCCAAACACCCTTCTCGACCATACGAGCCTTCACATAAGAAATAACACTACAGGTAGAATGACCAGGAGTCCCTGTCCACTCTAAACGAGGTAAACCCGGTAAGGCTAAGGTCACAGTCTTGGCATGACAGTCCAAAATAGCGTGGTAAGGTGATAACCAGTCCATCCCTAATATGACATCAAAATCTACCATGTCCAAAAGAAGCAAATCTACACGAGTCCCAAAACCTCAAATCCCAACTATACAAGAACGATGGACTTGATCTACCATAATAGAGTCACCCACCGATGTAGACACATATACAGGGGCACTCAAGGAATAACTAGGCATGACCAGATACGGTGCAAGATAATATGACACATAGGACTACGTAGATCCTGGATCAAATAAAAAGAAAGCATCTTTGCCACAAACCAGAACAGTACCTGTGATAACTGCATCGGAAGCCTCAGCCTCAAGCCTGGCTGGAAGAGCATAACATCGAGGTTGAGCCCCACCACCCTAGACTACCTCTCTGGGACGGTCTGTAGCTGACTGACCTCCACCTCTAGTACCTCTATCTCCACCTCTAGCACCTTTATCCCCACCTCTAGCTGGCTAGGCGGTCTGTGGAACACCTGGTGCCTAAACCATAGCACGGGAACCCTGCTGCTGTGACTGAGTACCCACCAATCTCGGACAATCCCTCCTAATATGACCATACTTACCACACTCAAAACATCCACCTGAGTGATATGGCTGAGGAAACTAAGACTGACCTTGGCGACCTGAATGAACACCTCAAAAACTCTGGAGCGGCAGTGCACTGATAGGAGCTGGTGGTACACTATAGGGCTGTTGAACAGAATACTACATATGAGAACAACAACCACCTAAAGCACCGTGAGAAACCTAAAGTGCTGACTTAAAGGGCCTAGGGGGATGACCTCTACCATACGAATCCCTGCCTCTAGACGAGGCAACACTTAATCTACCTGAATGACGGGGCCTCTTGTCCAACCCATGACCACCTCCCTACGATAGAACTATCTCCACTCTCCTGGCCGCCTCCTGAAAAGTAATCTCACTCCCAGTCTCCCTAGCCATCTAAAGATGAATCGACGGAATAAGTCCATCAATGAACCTCTTCACCGTCTCTTTATCGGTGGGAAGTATGACAAGAGCATGACGAGACAAGTCGATGAATCTGGTCTCATACTAGGTAAAGGTCATGGAACCCCGCTGGAGATGCTCAAACTGCCTCCGATAGGCCTCTCTTTGAGTGATGGGGAGAAACTTTTCCAGAAATAGCTGAGTAAACTGCTCCCAAGTCAAAGTTGGCAATCCGGCTGGTCTAGCCAAACAAAAAACCCTCCACCAAATCTTGGCGGATCCAGACAAGCGAAAAGTGGCAAAATCGACCCTATTGTTCTCAACTATCCCCATGTTCCTGAGAACCTCATAACAGCTGTCTAGATAATCCTAGGGATCCTCAGTAGATGCATCGATGAAAGTAGTAGTAAAGCGCTTGGTGAACTTATCCAACCTCCATAAGGCATCGGCAGACATAGCTGCTCCATTACCGATCTAAGCTACCACAACCGACTAAACTGCTCCAACTGGATGAACTATTGGAGTCTAAAACTGGGGAGCTACCTGCTCCGGGGTGTGAGTGGTAGGAGTCTGGGCTCCTCCTCGAGCCTGAGAGATGGCTGGTGCTACAAGAAGCAAGCCTACCCGGGTGACACTCTCCATAAGGCCCACTAGACGGATCAGAGCATCCTGAAGTACTAGGGTAGCAATAAACCCCTCTAGGACCTAAGATGGGCCCGCCGGAACTACTGGGCCCGGAACCTCATCATCAAAGTCAACATGAGGCTCCGCTGTGGGTGTTGCTGCCTTGGCTGAGCTCTTCCCCTACCTCGGCCTCTAGCACGGCCTCACCCTCTGCCCCTTGTGGGAGCTGCTGCTGGGGGCTCGGGCTGCTGGTCAGTGGATGAGGAAGCACGTGTTCTCGCCATCTACGAAAGAACAGAGTAGAATTTCAATTAGCATTGAGAAACCAATCCGCACGACATGAAAGAATAAATGTGGAATATTTCCTAACTCTATAGCCTCTAGGGGATAAATACATACGCCTCCTTACCGATCCCTCAGACTCTACTAAGCTTGTCCGTGATTGTGAGACCTATGTGACCTAGAGCTCTGAAACCAACTTGTCACGACCCGGATTTTCCACCCTCGGGAGTTGTGATGGCGCCTACTCGTAGAAGCTAGGCAAGCCACTAAACATAAAAAAATTCTAACTCTTTCATTTTTAACCTTTTTTAACAATCTGAATTAACAGGTATCCAACATTTAGATATTAACGATAAAAATCAAGCAGAAGACTTAATATAATATAATAACCAAGACCAGTACGATAATGACAACGCACATATCTACCCGGAATCCGATGTCACAATATCACGGATGGACTAATATTACTACAACAAATGTCTGAAAGAAATAAAATCTTTCACGAAATCTAATGAAAACAGAGTACATAATAAAGTAGAAGAGAACGTCGGGCCTGCGGATGCCTGCATGAGTACCTCGGGATCTCTGGCTAGACTGAAAGCAGTCTTCCCAAGTGCTACTATGCAAAAACTGCTCCAGAATCTGAACATAGTGCAGAGTGTAGCATTAGCACAACCGACCCCATGTGCTGGTGAGTGCCTGGCTTAACCCCGACAAGGTAGTGACGAGGCTAGGACCAAACTCCAAATAAACATGTGTAATTATATAATATACAGCGGAAAAAATATAGGAATAAAAAATTAACATGGGAGGGGTACATACTACGGGGTAAATATCGAATCTAACTTGGGAGGGGTACATACTACGGGGTCAATATCGAATACAATTCAAGATTTACAACAAAACCATAATAACACTATTGCGGCGCGCAACCTGATCCCTATCATTTAACACCGTTGCAGCATGCAACCCGATCCAATATAACATTGTTGCGGCGTGCAACCCGATCCAACATAACATTGTTGCGGCGTGCAACCCATTCCATATATAGTATTGTTGCGGCATGCAACCCGATCCAACATAACATTGTTGTGGCGTGCAACCTGTTCTATATATAGTATTGTTGTAGCATGCAACCCGATCCAACATAACATTAATATACCTTTAGCAACAACCATACCAAGAATCCTAGCAAGGGATCAACAATAAGCTACACTATCCCAGCAAGGGATTCGACAGTAAAAGTAAATACGTCCCGGCAAGGGAGAAACAACTATAACCAATCTTAACCCAACTTCTACTCATCTAGCTAACACCAATACCCAATCATAAGTAATTTCCATGAAAACAAACTTAATCCTTGCTCAATATCGAGAATCATCAATTAAAGCATCTGTAGTACTATTTAAGAACACAAAATAAATTGCAATTTAAGACTCACAGTCATGCTCGACACCAACGTAAAGATACTCGTCACCACGCCTATACGTGATACTCAACAAGAAGCAAATAGCAAATAGGACACAACTCCTAATGCCTCAAGCTAAGGTTAGACCGAACACTTACCGCGAACTTCCACGACTAACTCAAGCCTCAAACAACGCCTTTCCTTTTAAATTTGACTCCAAATCAATTGTATCTAGACATAATCGACTTAATAACATCAATAAACGCTAAACAATCCCATTCCAATGCTTAATTATAGCTTTCCCATCATTCTTACCAAAAAGTCAAAAATTGAACCTGGGCCCGCTTGGTCAAAACACGAGGTTCGGACCAAAATCCGATCACCCATTCACCCACGAGCCCGAATATATATTTTATTTTGAAATCCGACCCCAAAATGAGGTCAAATTCCCAAATAATAAAAAAGCCCTAACTCTACCCAAATCCCTAATTTTCTACCCTTAATCTCATGTTTTAGGCCTAGAAATCTAGTGGGTGTTGATAAAAATGGAAGAAAGCGAGCTTAGGATTACATACCTATGAAGCTATGGTGAAGTTCCTCTTCAAAAATCTCCCAAGAGGTATGGAGAAGATGAGGTTTATGGAAATTGGTGGAATTCCCGTAATACATTATGTTTTTGGAACTTAAAAAAACTGGGCGAATTTGCTCTATGTGTTCGCGACAGAGGCCTGAGAGACCTTCGCTTTCGTGGAAATGGGCTTGCGTTCATGGAGAACTAACTCCTTGAGCCTTCGCATTCGCGTCCAGGTGGTCGCATTTGCGTAGGTATAATAACCCCCTGCCCAGGCTCATAAGCCATCGCGTTCATGTATGCTGGGTCGCGTTCGCGAAGGGTATCCCCCCTTAGCCTCACGTTTGCGTCACCAGCTTCGCGTTCGTGAAGAAGAAATTTGGCACCTTGGAGATTTGCCTTATGCATTCGCGAGTGTGCCCACGCAAACGCGAAGAGAAAAATCCCTGGGCACTGAATAGCAAAAGCCTGCAACTTTTATGAGTTCAAAAACCTTCCGAAACACATCCGAAACACACCTGAACCCTTGGGGCTCCAAACCAAACATACATACTAACTCAAAAATATCATATGAACTTATCCGTGCAATCAAATTGCCAAATTAACCCTTAAACAACTAATTAAAACCTCAAAATCGATGAAATGTTTCAAAACTTCTTAAAACAACAAATTTTGCATTTAAGGTCCGAATCACGTCAAACGGATTCCATTTCTTACCAAACTTCACAGAATTATATTAAATCATATATAAGACCTGTATCGGGCGTCAAAAATAAAATACGGGCCCGATACCAACATGTTCTAATCAAAATTCATTTCCAAATCCTTTAAACAATTTCAGAAAATAATTTTCTTTAAAAATTCATTTCTCGGGCTTGGTACCTCGGAATTTGATTCTGGGTATACGCCCAAGTCCCATATTTTCTTATGGACTCTCCAGGATCGTCAAATCATGGGTCCGGGTCTATTTACCCAAAACATTGACCGAAGTCAAATTAATTTATTTTATGGTCAAAATTTATCATTTTTCACAAATTTTCACATATAAGCTTTCCGGCTATGTGTCCGGACTGCACACGTAAATCGAGGTGATGCTAAAAGAGGGTTTTAAGGCCTCTGAACGCAGAATTCAATTTTAAAACGAGTCATAACATGGCAAGGTTATATTACTCTTTAGCACAATGAATTAAAACTATATGTATATTAGGCACTATAAACATAAATAAAGAAAATGAAAAGAAACACTTTTAGTCCTTTAATAATAATCCCAATTTCCAATATCTGGAAATTAGACATCATTAAACGACGTATTGTTATTTATTGTATCCAATAACTCTTTAAATTTATGGGGAAAAATAAATAAACGGCCCCTTTAAGTTATTTCCATCAACTAACTAGATATTTTAATTGAGCCCATTTTCATTTAAACACTTTAAGTGACTATAAAGTATGTGAAGTAAATATCAACATAGTCGGACCCTATCACGTGTAATGTACTCTCTGAAACGCACGTCACTTACCCATCTCAAAGATAATAAACATTAACTATTTATGAAATTCCAAAAATACCCTTAATGAACTCTCTTATTTAAACCCCAAACCTGAACCTAATTTTCAGTTCACCCATCATTCATCTCCTTCAAATAACCAAGATGTTCCCAACCCATTCAATCACCTACACAGACGAACCAACACTCACAACAGGCACAACACACATCGCCTCAGTCATCAACAAACTCCATACACTTTCCCTCCTCCGCAACTTATAATGGAACCCAACATCATAATATTCATTGCTCTAACACCACATGCAACGACAACTCCAACCTCTTGGTTAGAGGTAGGACTACAGAATCATGCTCTCACCTTCACAATGAAGGTAAACAACCAAGAAGTCACAATACTCATTAACAATCTGAGGGACCTTGCACAAATAATCATGGAGGGAATGAGCCTAGGGACGGAAATCTATGGCAGGTACCATTGGTCTATGATGGAAGCCTCTTACCTTGAACCATACCAACCTCTCCATCCACCGACACCAATATGGGATCCCACTCATCTCTACACCAATCTCATTCAAATGCCCTTTTACCCGCCAACCACATCAATTCCTTTAACCCCTTGGATACAACCCTAAACCCTTCCAAACCCAAACACAACACTGTTGGAACCCTTAACACCTCCACTTCCCTCACCACCATAATCCCCACCCAACCTTCCCAATCCAGACGCACAAAATAATGCCTTTCAACAAGAACTAGCAGTAGTATTGGCTTACAACACGGAGACACACCTGGTTCATGCTTGGCTCAATGGCATCAAGGTCTTTGTCCAGAAGGAGGAATACAAAAAAAATCCACATACGCTGCCTTCCAAACCTAATAACAAGATCCCTTCGCATAAGACCCACCACAAATCCAGGGGTGGAAAAATAGGCAATTCTTCTACTTCCAACACTTCGTCTACGCCCGGGGGAGCATAACACCACCCTGAAGAACCCATAGAGCAATCAACTGCTCACACCAAACAATAATAATATGAATTTAATTATCAAGAACTGTAGAGGAGCTCAGTCTGCTAATTTTCGACATAATTTCCGTACTTGATTACCATCGACCTTCTCTTTTTGTGCTCCTCGAAACCCACTATGTAGACCACCAAAATCTGAAGGAGGAATTTAATTTTATGGGCATGACTGAGGTGGCTGCTATAGGCCAATCGGGAGGTGTTGTAATCCTATGGAATTGTAATGAACTCACAGTAGAACAAGTGGCTACCACAAAAAAGTGGCTACTCACAGTTTATTACAACTAAAACACTGCCCTTTACCTACGAAAAACAAATTTATTTTTGAAACAATTTGGGCTTCACATGCTACTTTTCCCGCATTAGTTCAACAAGCTTGGCATGAACATTCACAACTAATCTCAGCAATTGAACATTTTACAGAAGTTATCCAAGAATGGAACAAATCCACTTTTGGCAATATCTTCAAACGCAAGAAAAAAATCTTGGCTCAATTAGGAGGTATTCAATTTTTCGTAAACTATCATACTAGCACTTTCCTCAAAAATTTGGAACATCAATTATTAGATGATTTCAAGCTCCTCCTTAAATTAGAGGAAGACTTCTGGAAATTAAAATCACGTATCAACTGGTTAAACGAGGGAGATGCATAATTTGTTTTCGTCTCTCCACCCTTAAATCGTAAACGACACAATAGAATCACTGCCCTACAAGACCTAGGGGGAAACTGGCTTACTGACCCACAACTAATTAAAACTCATATTACTAATTAATACCAAACACTCTTTACTACACAAACCGCACTTTCCTGTTGTTACCACTCAATCCAACTTTTTAATGTCCTAACCTAGGTCGAACAAAATTCTTTGGATAGGACCATACAAGATCATGAGATCCTGAATGCCATTAAATCACTTAAACCATTCAAGGCTCCTGGCCCGGATGGACTACACCCCTATTTCTATCAAAAATATTGGAGCACCATTGAAAACTCAATCAAACACTTTTTGCACAAAACCTTTCTTGACCATAAGATAGACCCTTTCATTAACACCACTCTTATTTGCCTAATCCCCAAAAATAAACACGCCTCTACTATATCCCAATTTGACCCATCAGCCTATGCAATATGCTGATATCTAAGTTTTCCCTATATATTGTTAATAAATATATATACTTTTAAAATAGAGTATATGTATATATAAGCATGCATAAGCATTTTTATAATTTTTCTATAATTTTAAAGGCTTCAAATTGACTTATTTCATCCTTTTTACTCATTAAATTTCCAATAATTATTTTAAATTATTTTTGTGGTGGTTTAGCCATATAAATTCGTTATTTATGCAAAATATTGTTTAAATATTTTAGTGCATTTTTTTTACAATTGCATTTACATTTTTAAAGCGAATATGCATATATTTGCAATACTAGCCCTATCAATGCATAATTATATTGTTGATGCATAAAATGATCTTTTATATTTTTAAAATGTTAAATAACTATTTTAAATCATTTTAGTACATGAAATTATTTTTCAGAAATCATTTATTATTTTTTATAAATTATATAGTGTTAAAATAACTATTTAAAATCTAGCCTAATTTCATTTCAATTTCAGCCCCAATACCCAACCCAATTTTTTAATTAAATTACCCAAGCCCAATACCCACCTGACCCTAACAAACCTACCCGACTCGGCTTTTGTTAAATCCTGCCCGTTGATCATTTTGATCAACGGTCCAGATCTCCCATTATCGACAGATCTCCCATTATCGAAAATAAACTAACCTATACCTCCCCCCAAATCCTAACCATTTCCCAGCTTACACCGCCACCATTAAATCCTCTCTGCTCTCAACGCTCTCACCCAAACCCTAATCCCCAATCTCATTGACCCTATCTATGGCTATCTCCGGTAACCTCTCACCACCTCTCAGTCCTCCAATGGCCTCTCTCTTGTCATGTTTGCCATCTCTATGGCCCTCAAGGGACCAGGGCTATATCGAGTTGCACCTAGGTTCATCTCTCTCTTGTTCCAGTCCATTCCGGTGTGATTTTGAGTGAGATCGTCATATATTAGCCACGATCTATGGGTTTCTAAACAAGTTTCTTCATCTCTGTATGGTTCTCTTCGAAACCCTAATTTCTTCTCTAAAAACCTCCTAGATTTGTACAGATCTAAGGTGATTTGAGTTTGTTTCCTGTGAGTTTTACAATAGCCTTGAGATTCTTTACAAGAATCGTATGATTTCAAGTGATTTTCAAACTTTTTCTAAAATTAGGGTTTCCTGATTTTTTTAAAAAAAAAATTGTTCGATGATTCTTTGTCTTTAAACGTCTGCTTCTCGTACGTTTTTTGACTAATTATATATACCTACTACAACTATATCCCGTTTGTACTAAAAACCCTATTTTTGGAGGGGTTCTTCGTTTGATTTCTGGATATTAGTACATCTGATTGTGTTCTTGTCTTCGGTTCTTATGACTTCTCGTGATTTTCTTGTCCTAATATGCTTATACTAAATTTTCCTAGTTCAAACTTTCACTGATATTATGTACTTGTGTTCATATTGACCATTCGTGCAAGACTTGTATATTTCTCCTTGAATCAGTGTTGTTTAACTTTTGTTTTGTTAAAATTATGTATCGATTCCTGACTACTCATGCTTTAACTCATTTTATATTCTAAGCATGCTGATTCTTCCATGACATTCTCTTTGACTGAACCCTTGATTATTCTGAATCCCTGGTTTAATTTGAGTACTTTCCTTTAAACGATTGATTCTTACCTCTTTACTCAATTTGATGGAATTTGCGTGCCTTAATTATTTTTTCCTGCCATGTTTGTATTCTGTTGATTATTTGTTGATTTATTTCCTTAACTAAACTGATGTACATTTACCTCTAATTACCTATTATATACCTTAAATACTTAGTATGTTTTACCGTTGATTGAACTGTCTCTTGATTGAGGGAGGATCTTGCTGATTTACATATGACTTTCTTAATTTACTACTTAATTGATCTCTTACCTTATGTGTCAAGCTTTTGATTATTATATAAACCTTCTCTTCTTTTAAGTTCAAGAGGCAATAACAATGAACACTAGTTCAAAAAATCTCTCTTATACTTAAGCTTTCTGCTTTTTTTCTATTACTCGCTACTTCTATTTAACTATCCGGTTGTAAGCCAATGCTAGTTATTGCACTACACTGCTCTATACCTTATGTCTGCTCTCCTTAACTGGTATGTCCCTAATTAAGTTTTGAAAATCAAATCCTATGTGTTTCATTCCCGCATTAGTCCATCAATTATGATTTCAACTTGTATTCTTGTTTATATCTTTCCTCAACATGTCTAAAGTTTTGTCCTGTTCAACGTATGTTGTACATTCTGTCCTCTTTCCTACTTACTCATTTGCTTAATATATCTAAAATTCCTATCCCATTCAATGCATGTTTTACACTTTGCCTACTTCTTTACTTAGCATGTCCAAACTATATGTTTAAATCATGTTCAAGTCAGGCCAAGTATTATTTATGTTCTAAACTATTTACTAAGGCTCCAAGATCCTAAGTGTGTATGAAGTTTGTGACTGTATATTTCTACTATCCCTATCCCTGTAACCTGAAGTGATTCTTATGTGCCACAATCCTTTCATTCCTATGTGAAGTTCTGTTGTTAAGGGATCAGAATATGACCAATTGATTGTCTGCTGCTTGATACTCTTCTCAAACGATCTTTTACCACTAAGTTACGTCATGTTTTCTGAAAAAAACTTTCCTACTTCTGAAGTCATCTCCGCACTATTTTAAAAAAAAAAATATGTCAGACACTCTCACACTACTCCTAGAATATTAGGTTCTTCCCCTCTGGCATGTGTAATACCTTGAGATCCTTGAGATTTCTCTGAACGCTAGCATGTCAGATCTGGACTTTCCACACTGCACTTAAATCAGTTCTTGTTTGGGAAAAGTCTAGGCGTGAGAGTTGCCAGGGATCCTTGAGGTCCTTAGGAAACTCTGACACACCTAAACAAGATATTGTCTATGGAACCTTGGCATTTGAGGCTATTAGAGGCTTGGGAAAGTCATTTGGGCCTTCTTCAGGCTCGCTATAGTTAACTTCTTCTTTTTCTTTATTGTTTATGTAATATATTCAGCTGGTCTGTAATAATTATTTGTAAATAATATTGGGGTGATTAGTGAAAAGGGCTGGGTAGTTACATATCTGTTGGGTAACTCAGGTAGATACCATGCCTATAGGATAATGTTAATACTTTGCTTTGTTTGCTTTGCTTTCACGATATTAGAAATCATGCCTATAGGATCTAAATGGATTCAATAATAGAAACCATGTCTATAGGGTTAAAATCAACTTTATAATTAGATACCATGTTTGTAGAGTGTAAAGTGATTGAGTTCAATTTCTGCCACTGCATGTATCTGTATTCGTCTCACTAGAAATCATGCCTATATGTTCGAAAATGAGCTCTTAACAATTAGATACCATGCCTATAGAAATTAAAATCAGAAATCCTGCCTATAGAACTAAAAATCAATTTAGTTAAACAAATCTGTTTAATCCATATTAGTTCATTTGAATTAGTTTAATCAACTGTCCGCTTCTTTAATGAGTTTTCAAACACTACCTTAATTTACTACCGCTAGAAAATATGTCTATAGGATCTGAAGTATCCGTTTAAAACTGTTTGCTGTTTTACTGCATCAATGTAGATATCATGCTCTTAAGACATCACTGTTCTGCGTTTAGGCAAGCCTATAGGATGATTTAAATTCTGCAACTCTGAAACTGTGCTTTTGTTATTTAAAACTGTCCAGATTTAACAGGTTTTAATCAATAGGCAAGCCAAATATGATTTTGACACTTTGTCCTAATTCAATACTATGTAATCCATGCTCACCTAGATATCATGTTCTAGGATTTTCTCTTAAAGTACCTGACTATTGTTTGAAGGCGTGCATTTACTTGTTATATTTGTGGAGGTAACTGTGGGCCTATAACTTGTTCCCTTTAAATGCAGTCCTAACTGTTCTTGATTGACGCCTAGACTTTTATCCTTTAAAACCTTAGGAAGGTCTTGAACTGTCCAAAAATAGAGGTCCTAAAATACCTCCAGTGCCACGAGGAAGGGACGGGTAGTCCACGCATAGGACATTTTTAAGGTTGCTAGAACTCTTTAGGCTATGACCAAGGAGAGGGAATTGGGTACAAAGGGATATGATGACTATACGCTAATGTCACGTGTAGCCCCTCATTGAGGAGTATTTACCGGGTATTGTGTGGGTTGATCCTGTAGGCTAACCAACCTAGAACCCCTCCTTCCCAAATTCCCATTGCTTAAACTTTACTTTTCTATATATATATATATATGCAATTTGCTCAAGTCTTTCCTTTTGTCTCATTATTTGAGTCATATAATGTCCAAAACCTGCCCCCTTATTTGCAAATATGTGTTTAAACCGTTTATTTTTTTAAAGGACTAATTCATACGTATAAGTTCGGTCGGGACCCACCCTTGTGGACGGAGAGGGGTGCCTAACACCTTCCCCTCAAGGTTATTTCGAGCCCTTAACCTAAATCTCTTATAATCGTAAACCAGTCAAAGAGTTAATCGCTCTATGTGCCCTAATGCACCATAATCCGTTAAGTGGTGACTCTTAAAAATACCCAATTCCCAAAAGGAAATGACTTATTACCCCCCATGAATGTCGAAACCCGGAGTTCCCCGTTCTTAGAAAGGGAAAAAGGGGGCGCGACAGCATGGTGACTCTGCTGGGGATATTTTTAGGCTCTTGCCATAACGAACTTATTTTTGAATTAGTTTAAGCATGTTTTATCCCGTACCCTTCCCCCTTATTTGAATTTAACTGTCTATTTTCTTTTAAGACTTTATAATTCTTTATTCATGAAAATGACTTGTCTCTTTTTTTCTTTTCCTGTAACTATCTTTCAATTATTTAAATGTTGTATTTAATTTTTCCCTACGTGCAAATACTTGACTACATGCTATTTATTGCTGAACATATCATGCTCCACATCATATTCTGCTCGTGCATATTAAATCCTATAGCAACGCTTGATGGGTGGTTGCACTCTCCCTATTAATTACCCTTAAATTCAAAAAGGCTTATTTGGGGTAAAACCAGGCGATCAGCAGTGCAGTCGATGGTTCCGTGCCTTTTTCCCTCAAGTTATCCACTTGAGGGTACCAGTCTAAACCCCCATAGTAACCTTAGTCTGATCAAAATTGTGCATGTATCATGGTCAAACCTAGTCAGATCAATTATGTTGTCCACATAATGATCCTTTAAGATGAGCCTTATCCAAAATCCACCGGGGTTTCCATAATCCCAACAGACACAACCACGTTTTGTGCATTAATTTGGAGAACTAAATGCCAATATGCTAATCATGATTGTATAAATAGTCGAGTCTGGTGGGGGAGAAAGGCCTAACCCTTTTATTTTGCAGAAAATGAGGCACGAGGTCCCCAGATTCGGTATGGTTAGCACACCCGCCTCTTGCTAGGCTGGTGGATGGATCTTTCATCAAGTGACCAAATCAATGAATGGAAAGAGAGGGCCGTCAAATCTAGCTAAAAGCTAGAAAATCTGGAATACAATTTGATGGAATTGGAAGGAAAAGTGTGGAAGAGAGTCACCGACTACCAGAACGCTGAGGGAAACGTAGGAAGACATTTGGCAAAAACATTCTTACTGATGAACCTACACGAACTGGGGGATTTGATCGACAAGAGCATTCAGCCTGAGGAAGGTCCTTCTAGGACCAAATATGCTAGATTTATTTGCTTTCCTAAAATGTAATAAGGCCAAGTGCCAGTAATGACTTATTTTTCTATTATCTTAGTGTCATTTTGGGATTCGTTTATTTTTATATTATGAAATGAAGCATTTATTGGCATTTAAAGTTCTACATATCTATTTATCGCTAGGCCTACCTCGAGCACAACGAGGCTCCCAAATTAATATATGACTTTACATTTTTGAAATATGTGTTTAAATACGGCAAACATTTCAAAATCCTCACTGACTTGTTACCTTTTTTTTTCCTTATTTTGATTATTCTCATCCCCTTAGGTTAGTTCAGTCATACTGGCCTCATCAACGTATCATACCAGATCTAGAGGTCCTCCACCTCCTCCTCCTCCAAGAAACACAAAAGGTAGAGGAAAAGCAAAAATGGTCGACTTAAGTGGTATCCGAAAGGAGAATGTTGAGAACGCAGAAACTTCAGATGGACGGAGTACTCTGGCCCTAAATGATCTAGTCTTGAGTCTGGAACTGCAATGAGAACTTGAGCAGGTTTGCAGCTTGGCAAACTTGTCACTCACCCTGAATGTCCCTGATATCAACCAACAGAACACAAAGAACCCAACACCTTCCCAAAACATACAAAACCAACATCCACAAAATCCTCCTGCACCAAATCAATACGGAACTCTACCCTAAAATCTCAATCCCTTGCCAATACCAATTCCACCATAACATCACCATCAACCAATTCAGTACCCACCAACCACCACTTACCACACTCCCTAAAATACACCAGAACCCATTCTCGATACCCAAAACTCAACTAATGACCATCATTATACCCAAGTCCCTGGAACCCATCAAAGCGACCCTATATACGTAGAAACTGTACCTCACTCTATCCAACCCATCTCTTATACACCGGAATCCTCCGAAAAGGACGTGCTCATTAAAAACATGGCTGAAGAACTCAAGAAGTTGACAAGCCGAGTTCAAGGTGTTGAAGACAACAAAGAAATAGAAGGGTTGAACTATGAAGACCTATGCATACAGCCAGACGTAGAACTGCCAGAGGGACACAAACCTCCCAAGTTTGAGATGTTTGACGGCATAGGTGATTCCAGAGTCCATCTGAGGACCTATTACGACAAACTTGTCGGGGTTAGGAAAGATGAAAAGATCCGAATGAAACTCTTTATAAGGAGTCTTACTTGGGATACTTTGTCCTGGTAGATCAGCCAAAATCCCAAGAAATGGTCTAATTGGGTAAGTATGGCGTCAGATTTTAGGTACCGATTCAGGTTCAATAAAGAGAACGCACCAGATGTTTTCTACATTCAGAATCTTAAGAAGAAACCTACTGAGACTTTTCGTGTGTATGCTACTCGTTAGAGGTCGGAAGTGGCCAAGGTCAGGCCATCTTTGGATGAGGAACAAATGAACAATTTATTCTTCAAAGCATATGATCCGCAATATTATGAAAGGTTGATGGTTATTGAAAATCATAAATTCTCTAATATCATCAAACTTGGAGAAAGAATCGAAGAAGGAATCAAGAGCGGGATGGTAACGCATTTTGAGGCACTACAGGCCACAAATAAGGTATTACAATTAGGTGGCATATCGAAGAAGAGAGATGTTGGGGCAAAAATGGTGGCCCAGGGCCAAAAATCTCCACTTACCTATAAAACACCTCCACCCACATATCAAACACCTCCACCCACATATCAAATACCTCCGCCCACATACCAAGCACTACCGCCCACATATCAGCCATCATCTCCCAAATGTTTCCCACCAGCCACTGTCCATCACACCTATCACTCCCAACCATCACACTTCCAATAACCTCCAACTCGCCAAAACGTTCCAAGACCAAGACCCAACTTTGACCGTAAGCTACACAGATAATACACTGCCATTGTTGAGCCCATCGACTAGTTGTATTAAAGGTTGAAATCCACGGGCTACGTCTCTCCTATTCCCGCTGTGGCATTTGAAAACCTATCCTAATGGGTCAATTCGAACAAAACTTACGCGTACCATTCTAGTATGAAGGCTCATACCACTGCTGAGTGCCGAACATTGAAGGATGAGATCTAGACAATAATTGACAACAAGGTCATACAGGCAACGAAAGCCACACCTAATGTTCGTGACAACCCGCTCCCTGATCATAGAGGTGGTGGAATACATGTGATAGAAATAAGTGAAGAGTGGGACTTTGAGGGATTGATTGGGCTTATTCGAGAAGGTAATGACTTTAAAGTTGCAGTCACACTTACTGCTATCGTGATACAGACACAGTCACCAATCGAGGTTGAGGTAACTGCATTAGTTCTATTCGAGGAAGAGGTGGCTCCACCTGCGGCCACCCCCGCTCTATTTGAAGTAGAAGTGGTCACACCTTTCAAAATGACAGTATCAAATACACCTCCCTTCGATTCAAAATCAATACCCTGGGATTATGTTGCTAAGGCTCGGCGAAAAGGGAAGGCCAAGGTAGAGGAATCTGATGCTGCACAAGGAATGACTAGAACTGGAAGAGTCTATACACTTGAACATTTGGGAGGTTCAAGTAAGGATGCAACTACCAGGCAACCTATAATTGAGACAGGGCCAAATGACCTATGGAGGAAAGTGCAAGCAAAGGAGTACTCCATTGTTGACCATTTGAACAAAACCCCTGCTCAGATATCTATCCTGATACTATTACAAAATTCAAAGGCACATAAGAACGCTTTAATGAAAGTGCTGAGCGAGGCTTATGTACCCAATAACATCACTGGCGGAGAAATGACCAACATGGTAGGGCAAGTATTAGAAAGTCATATGATCATCTTCCACAAATATGAGCTATCGCCTGACCGGTTGAATCACAACCAAGCATTGCATATTATAGTGCAATTTGAAGATAAATTCATTGCTAGGGTCCTGGTTGACGAAGGTTCCAGCCTTAATACTTGTCCGTTGGACACTCTGAAATGTTGGACAAAGGTTTCATTAAAAACGGGTAGGAAGCATGAACGTGAAAGCTTTCGATGGGTCTTAAAGGGCCATGATCGAGGAAATCAACCTTTGCTTGCAGATGGGGTCAACTAGGTTCGACGTCGAATTTCAGGTGCTTGACATACTAGCCTCATATAATCTTCTATTGGGCCGACCATATATTCATGCTACTGGGGCCGTGCCTTCCACACTACATCAAGCCGTGAAGTTTGAATGGAATCGTTAGGAGGTGATCATCCACGGAGATGGAAGTAACCCCATCTACACCAATCAAAATATCCCGGATATTGGGCATAGAAAAAGGCTAGGAGGGGAAACCTATCATCATATTGAATGGATCAATTCCTTCGAGAAGGATAAATGGTGGAGTAGTAAAATAGAAATCATATTGGCCTGGTCTGGATATGAACCCGGCAAAGGATTGCGAAAGAACCTCCAAGGTATCACTAAACGGATATAGCTGAAAAATCATGGTACCACGTTTGGGCTCGGATATGAGTACACATGGCAAGAGTATAGAAATTGGTCGCCTCCATGGCGTGGACCATACTACCCTATCGAGCAACTAGTTCCACGCTTGGAGCAAGCTTTTCACCAAGGTGGTACGATATGTGGGACTGTAGAAGAGGAAGCACTAGCTGGGTTGAAGAATTTGTTCTTGGAGGATGAGTACATGGACTGCAGTGCCATAATTGACAGATTTTACTTCTATAGCCATTCTAGGCATTTAAGATTTCCAGTAATTTTGTTTTAAGATTTACTTGTTTCAGAATAAATGCTCGATCCATCGAGCCGTACTTGCCTGGATCATTTTTTCAGTTTTAATCAAATCCATTTGCTCTTTATTATTCATTACTATTTTTATACGTTTTCTTTCTATAGCGTTATTATTACTTTTCCTGATGAACCAGTGATTGTGACATGTAATGAGACAACACAACATGAGAATAGTGATTTAGATGAAGAAGATGAAATACCCGAGGAAATTGTCAGGGAGGTTGAAATTTTTGAGAATAAGCCTAAGCCCAATCTAGACGAGACCGAAGCAGTAAATTTGGGGGATGCTAAGACCGTCAAGGAGACTCGCATCAGCATTCACTTATCGCCAACAGAGAAAGAGGAGTACATTCATTTCTTAAAGGAGTGTGATGACATTTTTGCATGGTCGTATAATGACATGACTGGTTTGAGCACGTCCATAGTGGCTCACAAGTTGCCTACTAATCCCACGTGTCTACCAGTGAAGTAGAAACTCAGAAAGTTCAAACCAGATATGAGCTTGAAAATCAAGGAGGAAGTTACTAAGCATATCAAAGCCAAAGTTCTCAGGGTTGTTGAGTACCCAACCTGGTTAGCCAACATTGTACCGGTTCCGAAGAAAGACAAGAAAGTCAGTATGTGTTGACTATCGGGATTTAAATAGAGCAAGTCCCAAGGACGACTTCCCACTATAAAACATACACATTTTGATCGACAACTGCGCCAAGCATGAACTCCAACCCTTTGTGGATTGCTTCGCGGGTTATCACCAGATCTAGTTGGATGAAGAAGATGCAGAGAAACCAGCTTTTACCACACCTTGGGGGTATACTTCTACAAGATGATGCCATTTGGTCTAAAGAATACTGGGGCTACTTACATGAGAGCCATGACAACCATCTTCCATGATATGATACATGAAGAAATAGAGGTGTATGTGGACGACTTCATCATCAAATCCAAGAGGGCCACAGACTACATAGCAGAGTTGAGAAAGCTCTTTGACAGGCTATGGAGGTACAACTTGAAACTAAACCCTGCAAAGTATGCATTCGGGGTTCCCGCAGGAAAGTTATTAAGATTCATTGTCAGTCGTCGAGAGATCGAGCTGGATCCGTCTAAAGTCAAAGCTATTCAGGAGTTACCACCACCTAAGAGCAAAAAAGACATGATGAGCTTCATAGGACGTCTCAACTATATCAGTCGCTTCATAGCACAGTCCACAGTCATAAGTGAATCCATCTTTAAGATGCTGAGGAAAGATGCCGAAACAAGTTAGACCGAGGATTGTCACAAAGCTTTTGATAAGATCAAGGAGTACTTGTCCATACCACCAGTTCTAGTCCCGCCAGAACCAGGACAACCTTTGTTACTCTATTTATCTATATTGGATGGAGCCTTCTAATGTGTCTTGGGACAACATGACGAGACGGGAAGGAAGGAGCAGTCATATACTTCCTGAGGAAGAAGTTCACACCTTATGAAGCATGATACTCTCTGTTGGAACACACTTGATGTGCTTTGACCTAGACAGCTCATAAATTGAGGCACTACTTCTGTGCCTACACTACATACCTCATATCTAGGATGGACCCTCTGAAGTACATATTCCAGAAACCCATGCCGACTGGAAAGTTGGCCAAATGGAAAATACTATTAAGTGAGTTCGATATCATCTATGTAACTCAAAAGGCAATCAAAGGACAAGCATTGGCGGACCATCTTGCTGAAACTCCAGTGGGAGGAGCATACGAACCTTTGAAAACATATTTTCCTAATGGAGAAGTGTCATTCATAAGAAAAGACATTACCGAAGCATACGACGGTTGGAGGATGTTCTTTGATGGAGCTGCAAATTTTAAAGGAGTGGGCATTGGAGAAGTCTTGGTATCAGAAACATGTCAACATTATCTGGTATCTGCTAAACTCACATTTCCCTGCACCAATAACATGGCAGAGTATGAAGCGTCCATACTAGGGTTCAACATGGCAGTCGCATGAACATTCAGGAGTTGCTGGTAATCGGTTATTCAGATTTTCTTGTGCATTAGGTACAAGGAGAGTGGGCCACCAAGAATTCCAAGATATTGCCATATCTGTACCATGTACAGGAATTGTGGAAAAGGTTCACAAAGATAGAATTCCGACATGTGCCCAGAATTTAGAATGAGTTTACCGATGCATTGGCCATCTTGTCATCTATGATACAACATCCAGATAAGAATTATATTGATCCCATTCTGATGAAGATCCATAATCAGCCAGAATATTGTGCTCATGTTGAAGAAGAAACAGATAGAAAGCCTTGGCTCAGAAATCACACTCAGAAACGCACACTCCAGAGATTGTCCAATCGCTTCTTCCATAGCGGAGAAAACTTGTACAGAAGAACTCCTGATTTTAGTTTGCTAAGATGTGTCGACGTAAGAGAAGCTTCTAAACTGCTTGAGGAGGTACATGCTGGGACCTGTGGCCCATACATGAATGGTCTCATCTTAGCTAAGAAGATACTCCGGGCTGGTTACTTTTGGATGACCATGGAGACAGATTGCATCCAGTATGTTCACAAATTCTTTCAATGCCAGGTGCACGTCGATATGATAAAAGTGCCGCCAAACGAGCTCAATGCAACAAGCTCACCTTGTCCATTCACCGCCCGAGGAATGGATGTTATTGGTCCTATTGAGCCCACCGCTTCAAAAGGACACAGATTTATTCTGGTAGCCATTGATTACTTCACAAAATGGGTAGAGGTTGCATCTTACAAAGTTGTAACCAAGAAAGTCATCACAGATTTTGTCAAAGATCGTATTGCCTGCCGATTCGGAGTCCTTTAGTCCATTGTTACTAATAATGACGCCAATCTTAACAATGATATGATGAAAGCTATGTGTGAAACTTTCAAAATCAAGCACAAGAATTCCACAGCCTATAGACCTTAGATGAATGGAGCCGTAGAAGGCGCCAACAAAAATATCAAGAAAATACTAAGGAAGATGGTAGAGAACCACAAACAATGGCATGAGAAGCTACCTTTTGCTTTATTGGGGTACCGCACTATAGTTCGCACATCAACCGGTGCAACTCCCTCTTTAAGAATCATACAGGAAACTAAACTCAGCGATGTAGAGTGGATGAGGATTCGCTATGAACAATTGGCCCTTATCGATGGAAAGAGGATGAACGTAGTGTGTAACGGCCAACTTTATTACAACAGAATGTCCAGAGCTTTCAACAAAAGGGTCAAACCAAGGAAATTTGCACCAGGTCAGTTGGTACTGAAGAAGATGTTCCCACACCAAGATGAAGCCAAAGAGAAATTCTCTCCCAACTGGCAAGGTCCGTATATGTTTCATAGGGTGCTAACAGGAGGAGCACTCATACTTGCATAAATGAATGGAGAAATTTGGCAGAAACCAATCAATTTAGACGCAGTCAAGAGATACTATGCTTAGATTATTTACATTTCATCATCTGATGTAATTGAACTACGCTTGACCTGATTTCCATTTAATAGGGAATACGTAGGCAGCCTTATGGGTTCGTTCATATCATAATAAAATCTTCATTACCCCCAAGATCAGAAACTGGGGAAGAATTTTGAGGAGGACCCTCAAAATTCTAGAGCAAGTCTAGCCAACGGCAATATCTGTCAGACGGTCAGTAATCAGTTAAGAAACTGAGGTAGAATTTTGAGGAGGATTCTCAAAATTCCGAAGAAAGGTTCAGCAAGGCCTTGTCGCGCCCTCTTTTTCTCGCGAAATCGGGTTTAGGACATTTGGAATGACAACTCGTTCCTTTGGGAACTGGGTTTGAAGAGTCGCCACCTAATGATTAGGGTGCATTAGGACACCGAAAGAGTTTAATTTGAGCAACCAGAGATAGGGTAAGGGCTTGAAATTATTCTAAGGGGGGATTTCAACACATGATGGTTTGAAAGTAAATAAAGTTTGAAAGAACAATTAGAAAAGCTGATTTTTTAGAATAAGGAGTTAAATTGCTAAAAGAATAAAGAATAAAGAAAAAGGGGTCCTAGGTTTATTAAAAAATATGGATCACCCCCCATAATGTCCGGTAATCACTCCTCAATGAGGAGCTACATGTGACATTATTGCATGATCATCATATCCATATCTACCCTTGCTACCCATTTAAGGTATTAAAGCGCGAATTGGTGTCGATTACTTATTACATGCTATTACCCGTCTCATTCCTTTCAGTCATGGAGGCACATAGGACTACTAATCCTAAAAGGAAGGGATGTTGGGCTTATTTGGAGTTTCAAAGGTAAAAAGTCTAAGGTGACATACAAAACACATATTGCATATTAAACAGAAAGCATATACACAAACAAGGCTTATATATACCTCCCTAAACAAAGAAAGCACATAATTAGCATGACTTACACATACTGTTTAGGTCTGATTTTAAGGTATTAAAGACGAGGGAAAGGAGATTATTGAAGCAGTTTTAGTTTATTATAGAGCTCAGATAAGAAGCCTGAATCAGGCTTGCCTGCTAGTTGTAATGATTAACAGGAGCAGATTCAGTTTATAGTTATTACTCTAAGTCTTGCCTAAGTGTTAGATGGGGTCCTATAGACATGGTATCTACTGAATTCAGAAGGTGATGAAATACTAGAAGCTTGAAATAAATTATTCAAAATGCTATAAGCATGCTTGTTAAACCTTGTTAAGAGAGGAAATTAGGTTATTAAGAGAAGCAAAATGAACAAAAAAAACTGAACTGGTTACAAGTTTTGCAGGTGGTAGTATCTACTATTACTGACTTTAATTCCTATGAGCATGTTATCTAACATTGACTGCGAATGACAGCGAATCAGATTGATTTAAGAAACCCTATAGGCATGATTTCTATGCGTTACTCGTTTTAAACCTTATAGGCATCGCATCTAAATGAAGTTTTACTATGCAGAATTAAAAGTACCCTATAGGCAAGTTTTCTACATGAAGTTTGAATATGCAGAATTAAAAGTACCATATAGGCAGGTTTTCTACATAAAGTTGAATATGCAGCATTAAAAGTACCCTATAGGCAGGTTTTTTTACGTGAAGTTCAAATATACAGAAGTTAAAACATCCTATAGGCATGTTTTCTACCTTTGCATGTGTAGTTACCTAACCCTTTTCACTAGCCAACCCCAAGTGTTTATTACAACTTAATACAAACCAGAATAACAAATTACATCAGAACAGAAAAATACAAAGAAAGTACAACCAGAGGTGGCCTGATTCTTGACTTACTCTCTGAGTTATGAGATAAACCAACTGAAAGACCAATCAACCAAAGCCTTTCTCCAATTTGAGTGTGTCAGAGTTCCCTAAGAGACTCAATGGGCTCCGGAAAGTGGTCACACCCAAATTATATTACCAGAATAGGGACAAGTGCAGTGTGTAAGTGCCAGCCCTCAAGTGTCCAAGTTCAGAGGGAGCTCATGGGTCCCAAGGCAAGGCTCAAAAGAGGGGGGGGGGTAGAACTTAAGTCTAAGAGAGAGTGCAGGTGAAGAAACAGAGTAAAGAAGAGGGAAAGAGGTGATGGGAAACAGTTATAGAGTTAAGGACTTCACACAAAGGGGTTCAGGGATTGGGGATTGCAAAGAGCTTATGCACTTAGGAATTAGTTAATTCTGGGCATGCACAACAATAAGGAGTGCTGTTATGCTTACAAAATCAACCAAAATACGCAATCACATAATGGTAACATAGAGGTTATGATCCCAGGGGAATCACGTTTAAGTCATAGACATCAATACTTAATATTTTCATTCCTCAAACAAACCATCAGTATCAAACACATTGGGAAGTGGTTTAGGATACATCATAAATTCAGAACAGGTGGAATTGCTAAAATAAGTACTGAATTAAACACAAGCAATAGGCAGACAAACAGGTAAAAGGATTAAGTAAACATATTGTTGTGACGCTGAAATCTTAATCAGTACATACCAGTTCAGAGAAGCAAAATACAGTAAAGTCAGGTAGCATAACTTTGAAAACAGGCCACAGTACAAGTAGTAAAGTAGAAGAGAGTGTTTTTTGAGTGTAAGTGATTTTAGAACTCAGAGTGTTCATGTGTGTGTGTTCATGAAAGAGTGGGGTATTTATAGTTTGAAAACTAGTAGAAAATAAGGCAAGAATCATAGCTTAGCAGTAATTATGAAACTATGTACTAATTAAAATCAAATCAGTATTAAGGACTCCCTTTAATTAAGGAGTTGAAATCAAACGGTAATGGGCAGAAAATATTTAAGGAAGGAAATCAAGTAAGCATCATGTGCAGAGTAGACAATTAGGGGTAAGTGCATAGAGGTTTAATTAAGGGAAGAATATTTGAAATACTCGGTTAGCCAAATAAGGTAAGAAACACAATAAGTTTGCAGAATATGGAAACAATCAGCACATAATAAATCAAGGAGTCAGGGATTTCAAAATCACTAATTTAAGGAGAGTAACATGGGTTCCCATGAATAAACAAATAACCCATGTCAGAAATGGGAGAATTGAAAGTCTAAGGAAAGTTTTCAAATCAACCCAAGAAACAGGGGAATCAGTAAGGCGAAACAAGGAAAAAGTCAATCACTTAACACATGAATGCAATCAAAATTACACAAGGAGGTTTGAAATCAGTCAAAAATTGAAGGTAATTTCAGAGGGAAATTCAGCACATAAAAGAGTGCATAAGTATTAGTCATACAAGGCTGAATTCAGGACAAAGAGAAGCGCCATGCAATCACAATGTCAGTAAGTAGTGGACTATCGAAACATGGTACTCACATAGGTCAATCTTAGTAACTCAGTAATAGAGAAAAGAGAGAGTATCAAATAGCATGCAAGGGGATCAAGTAAAAAGACTTTTCTGAAAACTGTAGTCTAGTTTCATGGAAGTCAAAATCACATAAAGAAATAACGGATGAAAAAAAAAGATTTCGAATCTAGTCAAGCAACAGATGAGGCAGCTTCAGAAGCTCGAATAGGTCCAAAGAAGTTAGGGTTTTGAAATCAATCAAATTTAGAGCATGACGACCAAGGAAATCACATAGCAAATAGCCTCAGAACTCGACTGAACCCCAAATTTTAGGGTTTTCACCATCAATCGAGTTCTAGAGATGAAAACGAGTAAATCAGACAAATACTAACAGAAGTAGATTCAAAAACCTTAAAAGAAACTAGGACTTTTAACATGCAAACTCTAGTAGAAGAACAACATAAAGAAACACAGTAGAACATGTTAAAAATCAAAGAAAGCTTCAAAACAACTTTAACAAAACCTAAATCGGAAAAGACAAGGGGTTTTGGAGGCAGAGTTTTGAAAGAAACCTTGAGAAAAGCGTTTAGAAGTTTAGAGTAAACACAGATCTAGAACAGATCTAAAGAAATCGGAAGAACCTCAAAGGCTAGGGTTTCAGAAGAACCCCAAATGGTGAGAAAGGCTTGGAAAATCATCGATCTTAAACAGAGAATTCAAGAGTCAGGCTTCAATGGCCATGGCTGGCCGGAGTAAGGTCGAAAGTGACTGGAGACAACCATAGAACTGAAATCACCAAGCTCTGGACCAAACTTCTTCGAGGTTTGGCCTTGACACCATAGCAGTCAGGCATGTAGGAGCCAAGGGAGGTAGATACATGCCTTTAATAGCTTTGAAGGCCATAGATTTGGGAGATTTTAGGTGGTAATTGAGGGCGACGGCTAGGGTTTGAGAGGGAGTTTGAGAGAGAATTTGGAGAGGGGGGGATTCAAAGGCGGCTACAGGTGAGAAATGATTAGGGTTAGGGGTTAGTTCAGGTTAAAAAAAGGAAGGGGCAGATGTGAGCCGTTGATCTAGGCGATCACGACTGGGATTAAAAGGGAATTTAGGTGGGTTATTTAATTAGGTCATGGGTCGGTTCAGATATGGATTGGGTCATGGTGATTGGGTTTAAAATTGGGTCCAATTAGGGTGCCAAATCCGGCTAAAACTGAAATGAAAAATGGGCTAACATTTAAATAGCCATTTTTTCCTATTTGATTTAAAAAAATAGTAAAATAATTTCTGAAAATAAATTAAAGGTACTAAAATGATTAATATCATATACTTATCAAATTAAAAATATTGGACCTAGTTTTTATAGATATAAATGTAATTAACTAAAAGAGGCTAATATTGCAATTATATGCAATTTAGCTTTAAAATACTAAATAAGTTTGTAAAAATATGGAAAAATTACATTAGCTATATTTTAGTATAAATATGAGAGTCTAATAAATGAATCACCAAAAATGATAATTTTGGGAATAATTATCGGGGTTTTTCTGGATAAGATAGGGCAATAAATTGATTTAAAAATCTTTAAAAATTAAGGAAAAATAATAAAACATTTGGACATACTTATATATACATACATATGCTATTTGAAAGTATTTTGCATATTAAAATATATATATATATAAAAAATTGGGTATCAACAACTGCCCTTCTTTACCCGGGAAGGATGAAAGAGTTATCGGGTAAAAACATGATGGCCAATTTTGACCGAACAAAATGGTTCGAGGAGACTTAGGTCGTGCTCTGGATTCTGAGTTGCCTACATATCACTGGTCTTACAGGAATCATGTCATATGTAGTTCAAGATCCGTCGGTGGAGTATGCCGATGGAGACTTTTCAAGAACGGACGCAAGCTATTTGACGGGGTGAATGAATGAAGTCTGATAGGGCTGCGGGAACCGGAGCGGGATCGCTCCTGCCGAGACGGCCGTTGCCCCCCGGATTTTCTGCAAATAAGCAATACAAGCATATATGGTGTGTAATTTAAACATGATGCACATTCCTGTCGGACAATGAATGTTGTCTTTGGACAGTTAGGATGACGTCCTTAGACCCTAATGTCCTGGGCCATGAAGCGTATAATAAAGGATTAGCAGGCCATGAAATGACGCTTTCGGGCTATGAGAATGATGCCTCCGAACCATGAGCCTTTGAATAATGATATGGAAAAGATTAAAAGGGATCCTCAGGCCATGGCATGGTATTCTCGGGCTATGAAAATGGTGCCTCCGAACAATGATGCCTTCGGATAGTTTGGCGATCTTTCAACCCATGAGATGCAGTATTTGGCAATCTTTCATCCAATGCAATGCAGTAGGTGGCGATCTTTCAGCCATGCAAAATGTAGAGGTGGCGAACTTTCAACCATGCAAATGTAGAGGCAACGATCTTCCAGCCATGCAAATGTAGAGGTGGCGATCTTTCAGCCACGCAAATGTAAATAAAGTGGCGATCTTTCAGCCATGCAAGCGTAAGTATGACGGTGATCTTTCAGCCATGCAAATGTAGATGGAGGTAGAGCTTAAAGTCGGAAGACACAATGGTAGCCTTATGCTATGCAGAAATGCAGATGGAGACAACGCTTAGTCTCGGAAGGCAGAATTGTAGCCTTATGCAATGCAAGAATGCAGTTGGAGACAGAGCTTAGTCTCGGAAGGCAGAATGATAGCCTTATGCAATGCAGAAATGCAGATGGAGATAGAGCTTAGTCTCGGAAGGCAGAATGGTAGCCTTATGCAATGCAGAAATGCAGATGGAGATAGTGCTTAGTCTCAGAAGGCAGAATAGTAGCCTTATGCAAAAAATAAGATAGCAAATGGTAATAGAGCTTTCTTAGCTGATAGCAGATTGCGATATTGTGACTGCTGGGGATATTGTGCCTGTTGGGGACACTGTTATGTGCGGATAGCAACTGCGAGTAAGTGCAATGGTTCTGAGAGTTGTATTCCTGAACAGTGTTTGTCTCATGAGTGTATAGTATATTTGATGATTTTGTAATTCAAGTGCCTGCATCCAAAGAAAAATCGTGAGTTTTGAAAGAAGGGGGCGGTTAGTTCGTACCCCTCGCTGCCTCTACTTGACTTGCTCGGCTTTGAACTGGTGATATTGTATGTATCATTGGGGTAGCGTTGCTAAACAAGGCAATTTCAATAATAGACATGCATGATTTAGTAAAAATGTGACATAATAATAATAATTTTTTTTAGATGAATCGATAACTGTGACGTAGTTCAGGACATTGCAACCTCTCTTGCTACGGACATTTGAGGGTCCTCTTTAAAATTCTGCCCAGTTTAATGGTTGATGTTTTTGACTGTTGCTTGCGATGATTGGCTGAAATCAACTTCCGAATTTTGAGGGTCCTCCTCAAAATTCTACCCCAGTTTCCAATTGCGGGGGAAAATGGAAATTTTTTTAAATTGTGACCAAACCCATAGGGCTGCCTACGTATCCCCTCTTAAACGGGAATTAGGTCAGGCGTAGTTCAGTTTACATCATATAGGAAAACATAAAGATTACACATAGTAACACTTGACCGCTACTAAATTGATCGGCTTTGGCCAGACTTCTCCGTCTATTTCTGCAAGTATGAGGGCTCCTCCTGTTCGAACCTGGTGCACCATGTACGGACCTTTCCAGTTGGGAGAGAATTTCCTCTTGGCTTCATCTTGATGCAGGAAAATTTTCTTTAACACCAGCTGCCCCGGTGTGAACTGTATCAGCTTGACTCTTTTGTTGAAGGCTCTGGACATTCTGTTCTGATAGAGTTAACCATGGAAAACTGCATTCATTCTCTTTCCATCTAGTTGCGCCTGTTGCTCGTAACGACTCTTCACCCATTCTGCATCGTCGAGCTCAACTTCCTATATGATTCTTAATGAAAGAATTTCCACCTCGACGGGAATGACGACTTCTGTACTATAAACCAGCATATAGGGGGTTGTCCCAGTTGATGTGCGGATTGTGGTGTGATACCCTAACAAAGCAAATGATAGCTTCTCGTGCCACTACTTATGCTTCTCTATCATTTTCCTTAGTATTTTCTTGATGTTCACCACTTATTGGCTCGTTTATTTGATTTGACCTCACATGTCACATGTGACATGAACTTGTGCTTTAGAAATGAGCTATAAGCCAGTTGGATACCAGACTAATAAAGTTGTACCATTCTCATGAGTACATTGGACCTTAATCTAAAAGGAATGTTCTCATGCATGGCTTGTAAGACGATTCTGCTAAGGTTGGTTGAGGGACTGTTATATATGTTGAATTGTCAGTAAGAGTTATGAGACTTGTTTAATATCATCTATACAAATTTTTGTGAGAATCATCGTAGCTAAGCTAGCCAGCCTAAACCAAACAAAAGAATCCAATAACTACAGCAAGGGAGAGAAATGTGAAAACTGTAACGCCGCGCTGCCAACGTTTTGAACTTATCAACTCTTCATAATGACATGACTAAATGTTTACCCTCTTAGGAAGGATTTCTTGTTGTATGGGCAGGACAAAGAACCCAATGAACATAATTCGTTTGGTTCATTGTCATAGTCCGGTCCATTGAATGCCAATAGTAAATATTCGATATTTCAGAAATAAATGCACCTTAGGAGATTGAAAAAAAAAAAAGAAAAAAGAAAATAAATGAACCCTCATCAATCCTTTATAAGTTCTTCTTTTATCTCCTTTTACAATTCCTTATCCATTTTCGACTTGCACTTTTTTAGTAGCTAGATCACCACAGTGTTTTTTTTTGTCAATGTGTGTGTCCATCATTTAGCTGCCTGGTGATTTTAGAGAGTGTGTGTGTATATCATTAAGCTGTTTGGTGATTTTAGTTTTGTTTTTTATCTATGTATGGCGAGGAAGAGTAGTGTGGAATGATGGGAAGAGCTAAACTAGAGATAAAGAGAATAGAAAACAAGACAAACAGACAGGTGACATACTCAAAGCGTAGGAAAGGGCTAATTAAGACGGCTTATGAGCTTAGTGTGCTTTGTGACACTGATATTGCTCTCCACCTGTTCTCCCCTACTGGCCGACTCACTTGCTTCTCCCCCAAACAAAGGTGCCCTTTTTAAAAAATTTTATATATTTTTTCTCTTGCTCCTCCTATATTACTTAGTTGTTGTCTTAGTTCAACTTGGAATATCAGCCTTGTATATTAAGAAAGATACGAAAAATTAAGAGAATGAATTTCTTATCATACCATATATGGATATATCATATATATGCTACCGCCCTATGAAATTTTACAAGTACATGCAAGTCTGTTATCTTTTTCACAACCAGGAAATAAAATGGTAAAATAATTATTGTTTTTTTTTCTTTTTCTTTTTCTTTTTTTTTTTTAGATTTTTGGTATATAAAATGCATTGTTTTTCTTGATTTTGCTAGATAAAAGATACCATATACTCCATATACGTTATGAACCATTTCTGCCTAAATTTCTCTAAAACATGCTAAATTAACAAAACAAAACAAAAAAAAAATGTTGGCTAGGTAAAAAATACAAAACAATTGTCCATTTCTTGGAACCGCAATGCATTACGTCCCTCAAGTCAACAAATTCCGGCGCCTACAACTGCATTACTAGCAAACTTTATTCCATTTTAACCACTTAATTAATATGAATATTTCTATGTTTCCTTTTACGAGTATTTCGGGTAGGGCGTTGGTTTGATAGAACTTCAAGATTAATTAGTTCCTCAAATACTAATTTGTCTGTCTTAATTAGGTGCTCTATTTTTTCAGTATTTAAGTCCCTGCTGCTTGTAATATTTATTCTTAAATTAGAAGAATATTTTTTTTTTAGTTTTTCAGTTTTGTAGAAGCATCGTATAGAGAAATTCCTTTGAATTAACGTCGAAGATGATTTAAATATCTTTAGTTTCTCTCCATTTCATTTGGTAACCTTTACTAATACGGGTGTTACTGGCTAATTAAACAGAATCCAAGATGTGTTTATTCGTTTTTTAAATCTATCTGAACGCGAAAGAGGGAGGTATGCAATCAAAATCTTGACTTCATCTGTCAGTTTCATCATCATTCTAACATTAGCTAAATTTCTTTCTTAATTTATTTACTGATTGTTGTGTTGTTAAATAATATTTTAGTTTTGCAGGAAATACGAAAATTCTATTTTGATATGATCATAACATGGCAGTAATGCCTTGCTTCCTGCTTCATACGTGTCAACGTAAAACATGTTTAACGTTGTGCATGAATCATATATATATATATCACAATTGTTATGCCCCATGCTATAGTAGATAAAGTTAATATGTGATTAATATTCAGTTTAAGTTGTTCACCAGTTATTATGGGTACATGGATACAAATCAATACATACAACTTAAAAACAACTCTTTACAAGGAAATTAAATTTAAAATCCTTTCATATAAGAGATGGAGCACGGGTGACCATACATATGCTTTAATTTGATCGAAAAGTATATCCTTTCACCTTTCGTAATAAAATTCAAACAAAAACTATCATAGTAAAATGTTGTTCATTTTTCGATTTTCTTTTTACATGTCTAATATATAGGGTAATTTACACGGTAGTTGGTCTTGGGACAAGATCTGGAACTTACCTGATAAATTTATCGACTCATTCGCCATCTTATTGTGCATTTCAAGTAATTTGAACGTGTTTCTTATCTCGTTATATTAACTAACTACTTCTTCTTTTTCTAGTTCCATTTTTTCCCCATCTTTTGCAGTGCTCTCCTACATAGAGAGGTAAGATGAGAATGTTTTGACGTGCTTTTTGGCGAATACGTTTTTTGTTTCTCAGTTTTAAACGGTTTCAAGTAATCTCATGTTGACAACCTCCACGTTGATGTATTTCAGCATGTTTAGTTTATGGGAAAAAAGCAACTATCTTCTGATAATATTAATTATCATGTTTATGCATGGTTTAAATAAATTAAATTGAACTTCAAGGAAGATCAAGGCTTAGAAACGAAGATAGAAAGGGTCAAGTGTATCTCATTCATGTGCTAAATGTTTCAAGAACAATATTATAACTAACTTACAATTATATCGCAAGAAGGTGTTACGATCCGAAATCCCAACCACGGGCTGTTATGACGAGGAAGAGGCAAACCCGAAAATGAAGAAGAAAAAGAGCACCAAATTTTAACGTGGAAAACCCTTCAAATCAAAGTAAAAACCGCGGGATCACAAAGATCCAAAAAGCTCCACTATAATAATAAGAGGGTTACAAAATTTCTCCAAATTGACTACAGAACATGTGCCAACACGTAGCAACAATAGCAACAAGAGCGACAACAAATTAATTGAAGAAAGAGGAGAAGTCACAAAACGGAGCTGATGTTCATGACTCGAAATAGGATGATACGGACCTCCAAATCCGATCTCCACCGTTCAAATCAAAGACTAAATGTTAGGAACACTCAGTCAAAGTTTCAGCCGGATCCAACAATTAACAGATCGAAAAATGTGATTTGAAGTTGGCTGGTCAGAAAACAATCTGCAGCAAAACAGATACTTTTTCTTCTCTCTTGACGAAAGCTCTCTAAAAAACCACTCTTATGTGCTAAAGTCTTTCAAAAACTTACACCAATGAGCATAGAGCAATTCTTCAAGGTTGCTCTATTTATAGATAATGAGTGGCGTTTTCTCTTAAAGCCATAACCAACTCTAAATAGGAATAAGAATCGAATCCAGTTCCGAATATGAATGTGTAGCAAAAAGAGAATAGGATGGGCATGGCCCAACAAACTCCCCCTCCAGCCAAAGGGACAAATATGTCTTTAAGAAGAGGAATTGTTGACAGGTTTTATGCCTGCCAATTTTCTGCAACACTCATGCTTATGCTTACCTATGAGATTCTCAGATTGCTCCATATAAATTTCCTCTTCTAAATCACCATGAAGAAAAGCGGTCTTGACATCCACGTGCTCAACCTCTAAATCTAGACTCACGACTAAGCCTAGAACCACACGAACAGAAGATATCTTCACAACAAGGTAGAAAATTTCATCAAAGTCAACTCCCTTCTTCTGGCCAAAACCTTTAACAACTAACCTCGCCTTGTATCTAGGTGCATAGGTATCTTGACCTTGCTTTACTCTGAATATCCATTTGTTTGATAAAGCTCTCTTGCCTTTCGGCAATTTTACTAACTCATATGTGCCATTCTCCTAGAGTGACTTTATCTTATCTTCCATGGCTTCTATCTACTGATCTTTGTGAGTATGTTGCATGGATTTATCATAACTCTCAAGTTCTTCCATGTCAGTCAAAAGTACATACTTCTCAGGATGATAGGTCATGAATTTTTGCTTCTCCCTTGTAGATCTTCTAAGAGAGGTTTCAGGAGCATTCGAAGTAGTTACCTGAGCAGGAATTGGTTGCTGATCAACCACAACTTCATCAATGGTATCATACATAACATCTCAACCATGATGATCATTTTTATCTTGATCACCATCTTCATTATTGTCTTAGGTTCCTTCATGTGCAATAGGTGTCTTAGCAATAGAAACTGGATCAATATCAACTAAGTTCAGTACTCTGAGAATCTATCTTCTCAACTTTATCAATATCTTCAATAGTCTGGTCTTCAAAGAATATTGCATCACGACTTCTAATAAGTTTATTGTCAATTGGATCATAAAAATGATACCCAACCTCATCTTGAGCATAACCGATAAAGATGCATTGCTTAGTTTCGACATCCAGTTTTGATCTCTCATCTTTAGGAATATGCACAGAAGCTTTACACCCAAAAACTCCTAGGTGATCATAAGAAACATCTTTGGCCAACTAAACTATATCCGGGACATCACCATCCAAAGCAACAACATGAGACAAATTGATAACATAAGCAACAGTATTAAGTACTTCCTCCCAAAATGTATTTGGAAATTTAGCCTTTGAATGTAAGCATCTAACTATCTCAACTAGAGTTGTACTCATCCTCTCTGTCGAACCATTAAATTGAAGCGTCTTGGGATGAGTTTTCTGATGACGAATTACTTGTTCTTTTCAATAGTTATCAAAATGACCACAATATTCACCACCATTGCCAGTGCATATGCATTTTAATTTCTTCTGCATCTGTCTCTAAGCCAAATCTTGAAATTCCTTAAACACACAAAGTGCTTGATATTTAGATTTCAAGATCCCCAGAGCTTGCGAGAATAATCATCAATGAAGGTCACAAAGAAAGTGTACCACTTTTTGAATTTACTTTAAAAGAACCATATAAATCAGAGTGTATTAGCTCAAATAATTCGAGCTTTCTTGAAGGAGGATAGAAATGAAAGGAAACTCTTTTCTGTTTGCTAGCTAAATAATGGATACACCTTTTTAGCTTTTCTTGCTTCACTCCCAAAAGCAAACTTTTCTTAGCCAAACACGTAATTCCCCTCTCGCTCATATGACTCAGTCTTTTGTGCAACAATTCTGATAAAGTGTCAATTTCCACCAGATTTATGGAGTCATTAAAAATAGAGCCCTTTGTCACATATAAATGTGAAGATTTGACTCCTCGAGCCACTACTAATGAGCCCTTGTGAGCTTCCATTGGCCATTAAAGATGTCACGACCCAAATCCCATAATAGGTCATGATGGATCCCAACGATGTGGTTAGACAAGCCAATGGTTAACCTCCAATTTAATTATCCCATTTATTCTCTACACTTACATTTTTCATTAATTAAATAGGAACTAAACATGAAACTCATGAAAACATATGCACTACCTTACAAAAAATAATGGGTATGGATAGTACATAAAATAATGTGATAGTAACAACAAGTACAACTGTGAACATTCACTAGAAGCCCCAAAATTTGATGTCATAAGTGCATAAGCAATTTAGTTAATATACAAAACTACTACAGCTACTGTCTTAAATAAAATAGATAGAAGCAATAAATAAGGTAGAGGGGGACTCCGGCTGTTGCATATTGAAGCAAGACAAATATCTCACCACTAAGTATCCATGGAAATGCGTCTACGCGCCCGTGTGACCACTGGATGTACATGTCTCAGTACATATACAATCAGTGTAGAAGTGTAGCATAAGTATGTAAATCAACGCGTACCCAGGGAGTATCTAGTCTGACGTCGAAAAAGTAGTAATGAGGGGTCAACTTTATACTTACTAGTGGTAAAATAATAAAATACATAAAGTAGACATGTATGAAGTAGAACAAGTAGCAACGAAACAGATAAACTTTAATAGTAATTTCCATGCATGGAATAATATGAAATCACTAAATGTCATAACTGACCTCTAAGGCACGAACTCAGCTGATATCAGTACCAAATCAAATTTCAAGTATTAAGCATGATTCTGCCGAGGGGCAAACAGCCTGATCCCACAGGAATAGTGATACACAGTACTGCCAAAGCGAATGACCTGATCCCATATGAATAGTGTTACTATACTACTGAGGTGAACGACCCAATCCCATAAGAGTAATTTACCACACTGAAAAGGCGAATGGCCCGACCATATTAGAATAGAGAAAATATTCACTCGCGAAAATACATGCGAGTTGGGAAGGCACAGATCTATTGTTCATCAAATATTCCACAATTTCCAAAGTAAGTGAATCAGTCAATAATGTATTCTAGCCTCAGTCCCAATCATAAATTAAGGAAATCAAATTTACATGGAAAATACAAATAATACATTTAAGAAATGATGTGAATCCAAGTCTACTCGGATATAACATTAATATAGCTACGTACGAAATCTCAACACCTCGTGCATACGTATCTCCCACAACAAGTAGCACACAATAATTAATACAACTAGGGAATAATTCCCTCTTACAAGGTTGGGCAAGAGACTTACCTCGCTTCCAAGCTCACTACTCGGCTCTAAGACCTTACTAGTAGACCCCAAACAACGCCGAGTAATCCGAAGCTAGTCACAATACGTACAACTAATCAATATATACTCACAAGCTCATAATTTAAATATTAAAGTAATTTCCCCAACCAAAGTCAGAAAGTCCATAAACGTGACCCTCGAGCCCACGTGTCCGGATTCAGAAATTGTTTGAAGAAAACATTACTTGTGATGTTATGAACTCAAATATATAATTTTTTTTCAATTTAATAATCAATTTCGTGGTCAAATCCTATTTTTACCAACTTCTAGGTTACTGAAAAAATACCACAATTTCCATTAATTTCTATGTTAAATCTATCCATAATCCATGTATTTAACTAAGAAGTGGGTAGAATTTATTTACCTCATGTTTCTTAATGAAAATCCCCTCAAAATAGCTCTCAACATTTGGCCAAATCCAAGTAGAAATGACAAAAAAGAGAGCTAAGTCCCGCGTTAAATTCAAGTCTGCCCATGCCCGTCCTTCTTCACGATCGCGAAAAAGGCCTGCCTCGCGCTCGTGAAGGTCAATCCTGCTCAGCCAAATTCCTACCTCTACGCGTTCGCGAATGCAAGACTACTCGCGGTCCCCTATTTGCGTTTGCGAAGGTCAACAACCTTCTTGACTGCTCCGCCTCGTACCTTCTTCGCGTTCGTGAACCAGCTTATACGTTCGCGAAGGAGGACCAGATCCTTCATCGTGTTAGCGATGGCCTCCTTGCACCCTTCTCCAGCCTTCTTCACGATTACGGGACAACCTTCGCGATGACGCAACACACCAGCAATTTCAACTAAGTTCAAATATGCTCCGGTTGATCTGAAACACACCTGAGCCACTTGGAACCCTGTCCAAACGTACCAACAAGTCCATAAACATTCTAAGGAGTTACTAGAAGCCTCGGAAAACATAAAATAACACCGAAACTACGAATCACATCTCAAAACCAAACTAATCAACTTTTAAACTTCAAACTCATTTCAACTAACTCTGAATGCGACGAAACATACTTAGACAACTCGGAATCATGCCAAAATTTATGCAAAAGGCATGAATCACAATGTGAACCAATTCCAAGGCTCGGAATCCCAAACATACATTGATAACACCAAAGTTCACTTCAAGTCAAACTTACAATATTCAAAAACCTTCAAAATGCCAACTTTCAACAATAGCCGTTGAAACGCTCCCAGTCCAACGAAACTCGATCCGAACATACGCCCAAGTCGTAAATCATCATAAGAACCTATTGAACCTTCAAATCCCGGTTCTGAGGTAGTTAAGTAAAAAAGTTAACTCAAGTCAAACTTGGCCATCTTGGGCCACCATTATGGAAATAAGTATTTCGAATTCAACCCGAACCCTTCCAAAATAAAACCAACCATCCCCGCAAGTTATAAAATAGTAAAAGTACATACAAGAAGTATTAAATAGGGGAACGGTGATCTAGAAAGAAAAATGACCGGTTGGGTCGATACATTCTCCATCTCTTAAACAAGCGTTCATACTCGAATGGGTCTAGAATCATACATGGAGCGCGAATAAGTGCGGATATCTACTTCACATGTCCTCCTCAATCTTCCAAGTCGCCTCCTTGACTAGTTGACCTCTCCACTGGACCTTCACTTCTGATATCCTATTAGACCTCAACTTGTGAACCTGCTTGACAATAATGGCAACTGGCTCCTCCTCATAACCCAAGATCTCATCAAGCTATACTGTATTGTAATCTAACACATATGACCTGTCTGCATGGTACCTCCGGAGCATAGACACGTGGAATATTGGATGAGCTCCCGATTGTCTAGGAATCAAAGCAAGTCTATATGCAATCTCTTCAACTCTCTCCAACACCTCAAATGGACCGATGACACTTGGACTCAACTTTCCCTTCTTTCTGAACCTCATGATACCCTTCATCGACGATACTTTCAACAGAACCTTCTTGCCCACGGCATATCCTTAATTAACTTTACCTTATCCAAGGTATCCTTTACCAAATCGGTACCATATAACCTAGCCTCGCCGGGCTCAATCCAACCGATGGGGGAATGACACCGCCGACTATGCAAAGCCTCAAATAGAGCCATGTTGTTATAAGAAAACTCCGCCAACGGTATGAATCGATCCCATTGCCCTCCAAAATGAATCATACATGCTCTGAGCATGTCCTCCAAAATCTCAATTGTCCGATTCAATTGCCCGTTGGTCTGCAAATGAAAGGATGCGCTGAACTCTACCGATGTACCCAACTCATTCTGTATAGCTCTCCAGAATTGCGAAGTAAACTGAGGGCCTCTATCTTAAATGATGGAAATTGATACACAATACAACCAGATGATCTCCTCAATATAATCCGGGCCAGCCTCTCTGAAGTGTAAGTAGTTACCACCGGAATAAATTGTGTAGACTTGGTCAACCTGTCGACAATGACCTAAACAACATCAAATTTCCTCATCGTTCCCGGCAACCTAACTAATAAATCCATACTGATGTGCTCCCACTTCTACTTTGGTATAACCATTTGCTGAATTAGGCCACCTGGCCTTTAATGCTTGTATTAACCTACTGGTAATTCAGACATCTAGCAACATACTCAACTATGTCCTTCTTCATCCTATGCCATCAGTAATACTGCCTTAGGTCATGATACATCTTCGTGGAACCTGGATGAATAGAATAACACGAATTATGTGCCTTCTCAAGAATCGTTTCCCTCAAGCTATCAACATTAGGAACACATAAACGGCCCTATCGTAGAACACCATCATCACCGATAGTAACCTCCTTGGCATCACCCAGTTGTACCATCTCTCTAAGGACCAAAAGTGCGGATCATCAAACAGACGAGACTTGATCCGCTCGAATAAGGATGACTGAGACACAACACATGCAAGAACTCGACTAGGTTCAGAAATATCCAACTCACAAGTTAGTTAGCTAAAGACTGGATGTCCATAGCCAATGGCCTCTCCTCCGATGAAATAAATTCCAAACTACCCATACTCTCAGCCTTTTTTATCAAGGCATTTGCGACCATATTCGCCTTGCCCGGATGATAGATGATGGTAATATCATAATCCTTCAGTACCTCAAGCTACCTGCACTGCCTCAGATTAAGATCCATCCACTTAAACAGATGCTGCAAACTCGGCGATCGGTGTAAACCTCACAGGACACCCATAAAGATAGTGCTTCCATATCTTAAGGGCCTGAACTATCGCAGTTAACTCCAAGTCATGCACATAGTAATTCTTCTTGTGGGGCTTCAGCTGATCTGAAGCATATGCAATAACTCGACCCTCCTGCATCAACATAGAATCCAAACCAACGCGTGAAGCGTCGCAATACACAATATGCATCCCCGAATCGGAGGGAAAACCCAACACCGATGTTATAGTCAAAGCGGTCTTGAGCTTCTAAATCTCACCTCACAATCATTGAACCATCTAAATTGAGCACTCTTCTGGGTCAATCTAGTCAAAGGAGGTGCAATAGATGAGAAACCCTCCACAAACCGGCGATAGTAACCTGCTAGTCCCAAGAACTCCTGATCTTGGTCGCTGTGGTAGAACGAGGTCAACTCTAAACTACCTTGATCTTCCTAGGATCCACCTTAATAGCTTCTCATGATACAACATTCCGCATGAAAGTCACGGAATCTAACCAGAACTCGCACATGGAGAACTTAGCGTATAACTTTTGTTCCCGTAAGGTCTGAAGCACTAACCTCACATGCTACTCGTGCTCCTCCATACCACGCGAGTAGATCAATATGTCATCAATGAATACAATCACAAATGAGTAAAGATATGGCCAAAACACCTGATTCATCAAATCTATAAATGTCGTCGGGGCGTTAGTCAAGCGAGGGACATCATTAGAACCTCATAGTGCCCATATCTTGTTTAGAAGCCATCTTCGGAATATCCGAAACACAAATCTTCAGCTGATGATACCCACATCTAGAGTCGATCTTCGAGAAAACTCTAGCACCCTGTAGTTGATTAAATAAATCATCAATGTGCGACAATAGGTATTTATTCTTGATGGTGACTTTGTTCAACTGGCGGTAACAATGCACATCCACATACTCCCATCTTTCATATTAACAAATAACATTGGTGCGCCCCCCAAGGCGACACATTTAGCTTGATGAAGCCCTTCTCATGTAACTTCTGAAGCTACTCCTTCAACTCCCTCAACTCTTTTAGATTAGAGATAGGCTGGGTTCCTGGCACAAAATCACTACCAAAATCAATATCCTTATCCGATGGCATACCCGGTAGATCAGCAGGAAATACATCGAAAAACTCCTATACCGCCGACACTAGATCTATTGTGGGAGTCTCTGCAGTAGTATCCCAAGCAAAGGCCATATAGGACAAACAACCCTTCTCGATCATATGCCGAGCCTTCAAGAAAGAAATACCCGACTGGAAGTATCATTAGATGAACCTCTCCACTCCAACCTGGGCAACTCAGGCATTGCCAAGGTAACATTATTGGCATGGCAATTAAGAATGGCATGGTACGGAGACAACAAGTCCATATTAAGGATAAGCTCAAAATCAATCATATCAAGAAATAGCAGATCATCTATGGTCTGATAACCATAGAAAGTCACTATACAGGACCGGTAAACCCGATCCACAACAACAGAATCACCCACTATCATGGATACATATACATAAACACCCAATGACTTACGTGATACATCTAGATAAAGAGCAAATAGAGAAGAGACATAGGAATAAGTAGACACTGGATCAAGTAGTGCCAAAGCATCACGACAGACAAAAATAGCACCTGTGATCACCGCATTAGAGGCGACTACCTCTAGCCTCGATAGGAAAGCATAGAATCTAACCGGAGCACCACCTGGATAGCCTCCACCTCTAGTACGACCCCTAACCACCTACCCTCCACCTCTGGCCGGGCGGGTGTGCAGTGTGGTAATCATGGGCCGATGGTCCTGCTGCACTACCTTGCCCTGTAGTCTGGGACAAACCTCTTCACGTGGCCCAACTCTGCACACTCAAAACAACCCCTTGGAGTGGTGAACCGCTAACTTGAAGTTTGACCCTGATAGCTTGAATAGCCACTAGACGAACCCTGTATAGCTGTCAGATAGTAAGTACTCTCTGGAATAGCACCGAAGTAGGGTCGTGCTGGAGCACTCAAAGCAGCGGTGGTGCTAAATGCATGGACCTACTAGGATAGCCCCTCATGAACTGACCCCTTCCCCAGACAGGGCGCCACTGAATCTGCCAAAATGCTGAGGCCGCTTATCCCTCGGTGCAAATTCTCTGTTGTGGTTGCAGATACGCTCGATCCTCCGAGCTATATCCACAATCTGTAGGAATGATGTTCACATCTCGGCCTTGCGGGCCATGAAAACCTTAATCATTGAGTGGAGACCTAAAATAAACCCTCGTACCTCAGTGCATTCGTGGGGAGTATAATAGCTACATGACGAGACAAGTGAGTGAATCTTGCCTTATAGTAAGTCACAGACATATAACCTTATCGGAGCCGCTCGAACTGGCCCTGAAGCTCTTTTCTCTCTCTAAAGGTGGAATATATTTCTCCAAGAAAAGATGTGTGAACTGGTCCCAAGTCAAGGGAGGTGAACCTGCTGGCCTGCTTAGGAGGTATGCCTACCACCATCTGTGGGCCTTGCCCATCTAGCTGAAAGATGGTGACATGCACCTCGTTAGATGCCAATACTCCTATATTACGCAAACTCTCCTTGCAATGGTCAATGAAATCCTGTGGGTCCTCTGACCGCTCACCAACAAAAACTAGACGATGAAGCCTAGTCTACTTGTCCAACCGCTTATGCTCCGTAACGGTCGCGGTCGGTATGGTCTCTTGTCTAACTGTTACAACCGGCTAAGCCCTGCTCATAAATAGTTCACCCGGGGTTTGACACATGGTAGCAGAGTGACCTAGAGCATGAGTGGTAGGGGTTTGTACTCCCCTTTTCGTTTGAGATATATTTGGATATGCTGTAAATAGCCCATCCTAGGTCATAGAAACCATGAACCGCAATATATGACCCATGAACACCTAAAATCCTGGTGCGGTCATGAAATCCGTTGGGGCTAGATCAGCTGCAGGTACCTCATCCTGCTCCTCATTCACAGAATTCTCTATCGGTTCCATTGGTGGAACTAATGGAGCAACTCTAGGACGTCCTTGTCCTCTAATAGGAGTTGTGGCCATCCCTCGGTCTCTGCCTCTTCCTCGAACAATTGGGGGAGCATTCTCTTTGTCATCGAGCACTATTGTAGTGCGCGTTCTTACCATCTATGAGAGAATAAGAGAAATATACTTAGCACAACATTAACTGCATGACAGAAGATGAAGAAAGAGGAGTTTCCTAGCACATTATAGGCTCTCGAAGATAAGTATAGAACTCTCTGCACCAATCTACAAGACTCTACTGGGCATGTGTATGACTCGTGACACTTAAGTGAACCTATTACTTTGATACTAAACTGTCACAATTAAAATTCCATAATAGGCCACGATAATTCCTAACAATGTAGTTAGGCAAGCCAACGGTGAACCTCCAATTTAATTATCCCATTAAGCCTTTAAACTTATAATTTTCATTGATTAAATAGGAACTAAGCATGAAACTCATGGAAACATATGCACTTCTTTACCAAAACTAACGGGTATAAAATAGTACACAAAGTAATGTGATAGTAACAACAAGTACAACTATGAAAGTCCGCTAGAAGTCCCCAAAACCCGGTGTTACAAGTGTATGAGCAATCTAGGGAATATACAAAACTACTACACCTAGTGTCTGAAATAAAATAGTAAGAAGCAACATATAAGGTAGAGGGAGACTTCGAGCTTTATCAGGCAGATGCAAGGCAAACAACTCACCACTAAGTCTTCATGGAAATGCGTCTACGTGCCCGTATGACCACTCGAAGTACCTGCATAATCAGTGCAGAAGTGTAACATGAGTACGCAAGTCAATGCATTCCCAATAAATATGTAGTCTAACTTCGAAGAATTAGTGACGAGGGATCAAATTGACACTTACTAGTGGTCAATTAACAAAATACATAAAGTAGACATGTATGAAGTACAACAAGTAGCAACGAAATAGATAAACTTTAATAATGAATGTCAAAACATGGATCACTATGAAATTACTAAAATGTCATAACCAGCCTCAAAGGCACGAACTCAGCTGATATCAGTACCAAATCAAATCTCAAGTACTAAGCATGAGTCTGCCGAGGCAAACGGCCCGATCCCCTAGGAATAGTGATACATAGTACTGCCGAGGCGAACAACCCGAATCCATAAGAATAACTCACAATACTGCCGAGACAAACGACTCGATCCCATAAGAGTAATTTACAACACTACTGAGGTGAACGACCCTATCCCATTAGAATAGAGAAACTATCTCACTCGCAAAAATACATGCGAATTGGGAAGACACATATTTCTATTGTTCACCAAATATTCCACAATTTCCAAAGTAAGAGAATCAGTTAATATTTTATTCTAGCCTTAGTCTCGACCGTAAATTAAGGAAATCAAATATATATGGTAAATACAAATAGCATATTTAAGGCATGATGTGAATTCAATTCTACGCGGACATAACATGAATATAGCAACGTACGGACTATCATCACCTCATGCGTACGTAGCTCCCACAACAAATAGCACACAAAACTTATACACCTAAGGGAATAATTCCCTTTTACAAGGTTAGGCAAGAGACTTACCTCGCTTCCAAGCTCACTACTCAACTCTAAGATCTCACTAGTAGACCCCAAACGGCGCCGAGCAGTCTGAAACTAGTCAAAATCTATGCAAACTAATCAATATATACTCAAAATCTCATAATTTAACTAATAAAGTGAATTCCCCAACCAACTTTGGAAAGTCCATAAAAGTCACCCCAGACTCACGTGCTCTGATTCTAAAAAATTTCAAAGATAAATGTTACCTATCATGTTATGAACTCAAATATATAATGTATTTTCAATTCCATAATTAATTTCGTGGTCAAATCTCATTTTTACCAAACCATAGGTTTCCAACAAAATCCCACAATTTCCACTAGTTTCCATGTGGAAACTCTCCATAATCCATGTATTTAACTCAAAAGTGGGTATAATTCACTTATCTTGTGTTGCTTGATGAAAATCCCCTCAAAATAGCTCCCCCAATTCGGCCAACCCAAGTGGAAATGGGAGAAAGATAGCTAAGTCCACATTAAATTCAAATCTGCCAAGGCCCATCTTTCTACGCGATCGCGAAAATGGCCTCGTGACGCGAAGGCTAAGCTTTCTTAGGCCACATTCTACCTCTACACGTTCGCGACCAAAGTCTCGCGTTTACGATGCCCAGCATCCTTTGCCTTTTGCGTTTGTGATCCCCCAGCTGTGTTTGCGAAGGCTACCAGCCTTCCTAACCACTCCGCCTCGAACATTCTTTGCATTCACAAACCAGCGTACGCATTCACAAATAAGGACCAAATCCTTCACCGCGTTCGTAATGCCTCCTCGCATTTGCGAAGAGCAAAGTCCAGGACCCTTAACCAGCTTTCTTCGCGATTACGGGACAGCCTTCGCGATCACAAAGCATACTAGTACACCAGCACACCAGCAATTTTAGCCAACTTCAAATATGCTATGGGTGGCCCGAAGCACACCCGAGCCACCCGGGACCCCGTCCAAATGCACCAACAAGTTCAAAAATATGCTACAGACTTACTCAAAGCCTCAGAACACATAAAATAACATCGGAACTACGAATCACTCCTAAAAATCAAATAAATCAACTTCTAAGCTTCACATCCATTTCTCTCATCTCTTTATAAAAACTCTCTCAAAAATCACTCTTTTGTGCTAAACTCTTGGAAGACTTAGACCAATGAGCATAGAGCAATTCTTTAAGGTTGCTCTATTTATAAATATTGAGTGGTGCTTTCTTTTAAAGTCAAAACCAACATTAAATAGGAATAAAAACCAAATCCAATTCCGAATAGGAATGGAAACAAAAAAGAGAATAAGATTAGGCCATTGGGCCTTTGGCTGCACAACGTGGGCATGGCCCAACAGGGATGTGATGGAACCTAACATCCACTTGCTAGGCAAACCAACATTAGCTAAAAAATTAATCAAATTTTAACAAATTAGAAGAAGAATATTAGTAATAAATGGATGTAATACTCTGAGATACATAAAACAACTCCTTAGATAAAGCAATCTATAATTATCCCCAAAATCTGGAGTCATAAGTACATGAGCGACTAGAATACGACAAATACAGTCAGAAATGAAGTACAACTATTGGAAACAAGGTAGACAGTAAGCTAAAATAGGAAGGGGAATTCAGAGACCACAGACACCGTGCAACATTACCTCAAGTCTCCTGAACAGATATGATACTAGTATGCGTCCGCTAGACACAGTTGGGGCCAACACCAAAATCTACACAAAAAATGCAAAAGTGTAGTATGAGTACAACTGACCCAATGCACTCCGTAAGGGTCGAGCCTAATCTCGATGAGGTAGTAACGAGGCTAAGGCAAGGCGGCCTCATCAGCCTGCACAGTTATATATATATATATATATATATATATATATATATATATATATATATATGCATAAAAGAATAACAAACAAATAGTAAAATGAAACGACGAAATAGGAGCAGGTATAGAGGCAATGGAATGAAATAGTAAATGATGAACCATGAAATAAACCTCTTTCCAACACGTGAAACGAAACTACCAAATTATGATCTGCACCACCCAATATCAAGTAAAACAATGAAATCAATAAACTCATATGGAATCACCCTTTGTACTTTTACTCTTATCCTCACTAAATAATAATAAATGCAAGTTCACAATATCACATTCGTGCTTTTACTCTCATCTTCACATGGTCATAACAAAAATGCGTATGCACGGCATCGCCCTTCGTATTTTTACCTCACATGCACTCAATCAATGATGGCAATATGCAAATATGACATAGCAATACCCTTCGTGCTTTTCACTCTTTCTCACCAAGTAACAATAACAACTCAAGTATTGAACAATGTAGAAAGTATTTTTAAACCTCAAAAATGGTGCTAGAACAAACAAACTAAACTTTTAAGTATCACAACAATTTCGACATGAGCAATACATACGGAAGCAAGCAATTAAAGAACAAATAATTTAACTAAGGCATGTAAAACATAGTGAATGAAACAACATAGCACAAGTAAGACAAATTATAACCGCATGCTTTAACTATAACGGCATATATATACTCGTTACCTTGCATATACGTCGTCCCCACACATAATTCATGTAGGAAATAGACAAACTGAATTCCGTCCAACCAAAGTTAACCACAACACTTACCTCTTTTTGCAACTAAATCAATGATCAACCACAACTTTTCCTTTACAAAAAGTATCCAAACCAATTTAATCTAGATAATTATAGCTTAAACAATTCAAAATAAGTTTTAGAAACTACCCGCGAGAGAAAAAGAGTTCAATCTTTAAGTGGCTCTTTTTTAGGTGATTGATGTTGTTTGGTGAGAGCAATCAAGGCCTTATTTATAGTACCATTAATGGCTTAGGATTTTAGTAAAATTCAAACTCGGTAGTGGAATTTGACATTGAGGTAGTGATGTCATCATAAGAGGGTGAAATCAGAAAAAACAGAGGGAAAACAATGAGGATTTTTACCTGAGAAGGGAGAAGGCTGAGTTTTGATGGAAAAATCCATCGGGTAAAGCCCCAATATTAAAATATTATTGCATTTGACCTGTGGACCTCAAATAATAATAACTAGGTTCTTAGGAGGCTTCTTATGCACTTTGACATGAAAGAGCACAAGAAATCTCAGAAGATTTGAGATTTCCCCCTTTGGTATGTGGCTTCAGGGCTTTTGAAATTAAATGGTGGAAATGAAAAGAGAATGATGGGCTTCATAGTACATAGACGAGATGGATGGCCATGTATTCTATGAATTTTAAAAACCACATATGATTTGAAGTTTCATCTCTAGGTTAGGATTTTCGGATTTGGGGGGGATTTTGAATCTCATCGACAAAAGAGGAAAGAAGCAACAGGATTCACGGATTTGGATAACAATAAGATTGATTTGTTGTCTAATTCGTGACCTTGCACTAATTTGTGCAAGGTTTTCTCTATTGATTGGTCTGGTGAGTTTGAGAGAGGTGAGAGAAGAAGGGGAAAGGGGGCGACCGAGTCTGGTGAGGAATGATTAGGGTTTGGGGGAATAGGGGTTGATCTCGTGGGTTTAAAATGGAGATGGGATCTGGGCCGTTGAATCATTTGATCAACGACCCTGATAATTCTGGTATTAACAAGTTTAAATTAGGAAAAACGGAAACCGTTGGATCCTTGTAATCCAATAGTTAAGATAAAATCTGGTAGTGGTTTAAAAATAATAAGAAAAGAAAGATTAAACTTCGTCCGTTTATGGTGAGGATTAGCGGTCAGGATTTTTTGTATTTGTTTTGTGAGTTATATAGACGGGTGACGTGGTGTGCTTTGATTGGTTCAAATAAGATGGGGCGGATTGCCAAATTGGAGAGAAGTAGTTGTTTGGATTGGGCCATATCCGGATTTGGGCTGGTTTTAATTTAAGAAATGGCCCTTATGTAATTAGTTAAGGAATCGCAATTGTAGCCATTTGGTCTTTGACCTCTTTCAAATTAATTTAAATTAATTAATATAAAAATATAGTAAAATTATAATTATCAAATATACTACTAATTATTATAATTAATTATTTTATAAAACACTTTGTTTTCTAAATTATGACACTAATTTCAAATTATTAATATAGTAGCCTATTTAACTAAAATTGAGAAATAATTTGTAAAATTAATTGTAAAGCCTATGTAGTCTGTACAAAAGATTGTTTTAATAATATTAAATAGGAAGTATATTCGTAATTACATAATACTAATACTAGGTGATTATTTTCAGAATTAATACTTAATTAATTTGTCAAAAAGGTATTTTCGAGAGAAAATACTTTCAAAATATTTATTGTAAATTAATAAGTATAAGTAAATTAATTTTAAAAAGGAGGGTCAAAATTGGTCGTCAATAGTTGCCCCTCTTTGACTGGAGATGATGACAGAGTTTTCGGGCAAATAAATTGAACCAAAGCCAATTTTATCCCAACTTTAGGTATACATTGTAAGAATTGCATGGCGATTATGAACTACAAGATTGGGAGGTAAGGAAGATTATGCGATGATTTTTGGGAAGTTAGGGCTGAATTCTGGCTTTGAATTTCTTACATACCTCAGGCTTAATGAGGATCAGGCCTCATGTAGTTCTAGAGTGAGGATTTTGAGGAAGCAATACTCGCAGGGATTACCCCAATATCGTATTATGACGATACGACGAGACGGAGGATTGGGCACTCATGATAGCTTGAATTTTGCATCTTGACTTGAAGGATTTGAAAATTTGGAGTTCCAATGGTCATTTCGTGCTTGAACTTGGATCTTTGGCCCGCTAATGAGTTTGTAGTCCCTCATAGTGTTGTAGTTTGCAAAAAATGAAATACACACATACCCATATATTGCAATGTAGAATGAATTAAAATGTGATGTAAATGATGTATGAATGATGATGCCTAGTTGTCGGCGAGCCATTATTTGGGACCGGGATGATGGGATACTTGAACTTGACTCGATTTGTTAGTCGGGTTGCGTATCGTTTCGTAGTTGTTGAAGCATTGAAAAGTGTCTCCGCATGTTGGCAGATCTTGACTTGTAGAGTGTGTCTTCGCTTGTTGGGAGAGATTTGCACTGAAAAATGTCCCCGCTTGTTAGGAGAGCTTGATTTGTAGAGTGTGTCTCCGCTTGTTGGGAGAGTTTTGCACTAAGAGATTGACGTAAAATATAGTCGTGTCTGAAGTTGCATGAGAAAAACGTCAAAACATTCAAAATAATAGCAAATCAAAAGAAAAGCATGCCCAAGAGGTACTCTTAACTACGAAGCTATGTTGCGGCCATCGATTGGCAGAACGTCGGTGACGAGATTTGAGACAGTCTATTCTATCTCCGTTGTGATGCAGCGGCGATGTGGATCATTTTGTTGACAGAGTGAGAAGTTTGCTATATACAAGGCTCCGATCGGCAAAATCGATGTTTGATTTTGTACAGGGTGCTCCGATCGATTGAGCTGACAATTTGCTATATACAAGTCTCCAATTGGTGAAGTTGGCAACTCGTTTTGTACAATGTGCTCGATTGGTTGAGTAGGTGGTTTGCTATATTCAAGGCTCCAATTGGTGAAGCTGGCGACTCATTTTGTGTAGGGTGCTCCTATTGGTTGAGTAGGTGATTTGCTATATACAAGGTTCCTTTTTCGCATCAGTAGTCTGACTCCGAGGTACATGCAAAGGATTAGCTTTAGTTGTACCAGAAAAATTTAAGTAAAGGAGAAAGGGTGGTAATCCTGGGAATGTGGCAGATCCATCATTTGCCCTAGTGTGGTCCAAACATTTCCTTGCTTCATATTGACTCTACACTTAAAGAAAAATTCTTAGTGGGAGCAGGGATGTTGGTTTCTGTTGACCACATTATCAATTTTGCTCCGGCCCTTGATATGGCTATGCGACGAAGTTTGGTAGGTGGAACAAATTACTGTATTTTTTAAAAAACAATTTTTTGAAAAGCTTTGTTTTAAGACAAATGATATCATTTCGAATTATGACATGCTACGAAAGATTCTCCAAACATGAACGTCGCTTCTTGAAATCTTTGACAGTGTGGCTACTTGCCATTGCGACTACATCCTAATTTGAACTAATGCATTACAAAGGTTTTTCCTAAGGCTATGACCGAACCCTTTCAGCTTGCCTACATATCCAAAACAGAATCAGGTCTGAATATAGTTTGTGGGTAATGATAAAAATATGATGAATATGATCGAGCCTAACTCAGGAAGCCTATGTATCCAAATAGAATCTGGTCAACACGTAGTTCAATTACAATAGATGCAGAATGATGAGATTAAGAATGATGGTCTAGTCTGACTCAGACTGCCTAAGTATCCAAATGGAATCAGGCTAGAGTGTAGTTAAATTACAAAAAACGATTGAATCCGATGAGGATTGCCTATGTATTCCTTCCTGAGGAAATCAAACCAGTGTAGTTCTAGAGCAACATATAAAAATGATATTTTGATTTCTGTTACAAAATAAAGGAGGGAGAGAAATCGAACCTGTGGGTTGCCTACGTATCCATCCGTGGAAGTCAGGTTGAATGTAGTTGTATTACAACAAAACCTAACTCTATTTGTCTTCAAACATAGTATCTCTTGATTGCGTCTGAGTTGATGGGCTTTATATTGATTCTTCCATCCATTTCTGCTAAGAATAGAGCTCCGCCCAACAATACTCGACGAACCACGTGCGGACCTTGCCAATTTGGTGCGAATTTTCCTTTGGTTTCCTCTTGTTGGGGAAACATTTTCTTCAGGACCAACTGCCCTAGTGTGAACTGCAAGGCTACACCCTTTTGTTAAATGCACTGTCCATCATGTTCTGATATAGCTGACCATGGCATACTGCATCCATTCTCTTCTCGTGGATGAGCATGAGTTGCTCCTGTCTAACCCGTATCCACTCTCTATCATTCAACTTGGCCTTTTAAATGACTCTTAAGGATGGTATCTTAACCTCTGTGGGTATCACAGTTTCGATGCCATATACTAACATGTACGATGTTTCCCCAATAGATGCTCTCATGGTGGTCCGATAACCCAGTAAGGCGAATGATAGTTTCTCGTGTCATTGCCTATAATTACCTACTATCTTTCGCAGAATTCTATTGATATTCTTGTTGGCTGCCTCGACTTCCCCATTCATTTGTGGTCTATAGGGTGTGAGGTTTTGGTGAACGATTCTGAACATCTCGTAGATTTCTCCCATGAGGTCGCTATTGAGATTCACAACATTGTTAGTGATGATTGACTCAGGAATCCAAAATCGGTAGACGATGTTGTTTTGGATAAAATACGACACTACCTTCTTTGTGGTTGCCTTGTATGTAGATACTTTGACCCATTTGGTGAAGTAGTCGATGGCTACCAAGATGAAGCGATGCCTATTTGATGCAACGGGCTCTTTAGGTTAAATCACATCCCTGCCCTAAGCAGCGAACGACCAAGTTAAACCCATCACATTCAACTCGTTCAGCAGAACCCTGATGAAATCCTCGTGAATCTGGAACTGGTGACACTTCTGTACGTAGTGGATAATATCACTTGCTATAGTCATCCAAAGGTATCCACCTCTCAAGATCTTCTTGGCTAATGTTAACCCGTTCATGTGGGGCTCACACGTTCCTCTATGTATTTCTTGCAATAACCTGGTAGCCTCAGTGGCATCTAAACATCTCAACATACCCAAATCTGGGATCCTCCTATACAGGACTTCCCTATTAAGGAAAAAAGTTATTCTCTAACCTCCTGAGGGCTCGCTTCTGACTATTAGTAGCATTCTCCGGGTACTATCTAGTTGCAAGGAATCTTTTGACATTGTGGTACCACGGTTTACCATATGGCTCTTCATCTACCTGGAAGCAATAGGCATGTTGATCCCTGATCTCTACCTTGATAACGTCGATGTAGTTCTTGTCTGGATGGTGAACCATGGATGATAGAGTTGCAAGGGCGTAGGCGAACTCGTTCTGAATCCTGGAGACATGCTTGAACTCAATTTTCACAAACTTCTTGCATAATTCTTTTATACACTACAGGTACATAAGGATCCTAACATTTTTGGTAGACCACTCCCCTTGGACTTAGTGTATCAATAGATCAAAATCCCCTATAACCAAAAGTTCTTTGACATTCATGTCGACTACCATTCTGATTCCAAGGATGCATGCTTCGTATTCAGCCATATTATTGGTGCAAGGAAATTTTATCTTTGCCGATGCTAGATAGTGCTGTCCGGACTCTGAAATTAGGACTGCCCCAATTTTGACTCGTTTGAAGTTTGTTGCTCCATCGAAAAACATTCTCCATCCCGGGTATGACTCTGCAATATTTTCTCTTGCGAATAATACCTCTTAGATAGGAAAATATATAGTGAGCAGCCCATCATCCCTTATCTACTGGATTATCTAGAGGTGGTCAGCTAAAGCTTGCCCCTTTATAGCCTTTTGAGTTATGTACAGAATGTCAAATTTGCTGAGGAGAATTTTCCATTTAGCTAGCTTTCCGGTAGGCATCTGCTTCTGAAAAATGGACTTGAGCGGCTTGAGCCGAGATATCAGATGTATAGTGTATGTTGACATTTAATGCCTTAGTTTCTGGGCAATCCAAGTCAGATCACAGCAAGTGGGTTCTATCAAGGTGTAGTTGGCCTCGCATGGTGTAAACTTCTTACTTATGTAGTAGATGGTCGACTCCTTTATCCCAATTTCGTTATGCTTCCCAACATACATCTGAGGGCATTATCGAACACTGACAGATATAGTAACAACGGCTTCTCGGGCTCGGGGGAACCAGCACTGGTGGATTTGACAAATTTCTCCTTAATTATGTCGAAGGCTTTCTGACATTGTTTTGTCCATTTTATGGCAGAATACTTTTTCAGCAACTTTAAAATGGGTTGACAAATTACTATGGACTGGGCTATGAAACGACTGATGTAATTTAGCCTACCCAGGAAATTCATCACATCTTTCTTACTCTCGGGTGGTGGCAACTCCTGAATGGCCTTGATTTTTGATGGGTCTAGTTCTATCCCTTTTCTACTAATGATAAAGCCAAATAATTTTCTAGCAGAGACTCCGAACATGCATTTTACTGGGTTTAATTTCAAATTGTATCCTCTGCAGGTTCTCGAAAAATTTCTTCAAATCATCCAAGTGCTCTGAACTCTTTCGAGACTAGAAGATGATATCATCCATTTACATTTCGATCTCCTTGTGAATCATGTTGTGAAAAAGGGTCATCGTGGCCCTGATGTAAGTGGCACCAGTGTTCTTGAGACCGAACAACATGACTCTATAGCAGTAAACTCCCCAAGGTATGGTGAAAGCTGTCTTTTATGGATCTTCCTCATGCATCAGGATCTGGTGGTATCCCGCGAAATAATCCACGAACGCCTGCAGTTCATGCTTCACACAATTGTCGATGAGGATGTGGATATTTGGCAAAGAGAAGTCGTTCATTGGACAAGCTTTGTTGAGATCTCGGTAATCCATGCATATCCTGATCTTCCTATATTTCTTGGGTACTGGGATGATATTTGCCAACCAACTAGGATAATTGGTGTCCCTTACCACATTCACCTCTATTTGCTTGGTTACTTCCTCCTTTTTCCTTAGACTTAAATCAAGCTTGGATTTTCTGAATTTTTGCTTGATCAGTGGTTTGGTGGGATTTGTAGGCAGTCGATGCGAGACAATGTAAGTACTTAATCCATGAATGTCATCATATGACCATGAGAACACAACAATGTATTGTCGGAGGAGCTCAACAAGTTTTTCCCTTTGCTCGGCTTCTAGATGAATGCTGATTCTAGTTTCTTTCATGTCTTCTTCGCTTATGATATTGACCACTTCCATTTCTTCGAGGATGGGCTTTTCTGACTCTCCAGTTAGTTATCTCTTGTGGGAGATTGTCTATCATCATTCTCTCAATGTATTCCTCGTAATCTAGGTCGTTTTGTTCGACGATTTCATTACATGTCACAATCGGGGAACATGGGTTTTTATCGTTTTGATTACTAAAAAAAACTAAGTGTAAATGAAGCAGTAAATAAAGTTGCAATGTTTTAAGAAAATGATTCTTTTTTATTTCATAAAAGGGGAAAATCTAAGCATTCAAAAGAGGCAAATGATAAAAAGGTACAGACACGATGCATGCCTCAATTGACGTGCTTTCCAAAAGAAAACTTTTATAGTTCCACACTACCAAGACTCCCAGCGAACCAAAGATGGACTGGCGGTTAACTTCCGTAGCTCCTCTTAGTTTGGCATTCTTGATGGTCGGTGTCTTGATGTTAGTTCCTTCACATCATTCTTCAATTATATTCACAAATAACCTTCATATTGCATCTATGATATCACATTCTAGTGCTAAACTCTGACCCGTACCCGAAAAATGCTCTAGCACAAAAGCCTTTTTCCCAGAGTTATCGGTATGAGTTTTCCCCATCGAAGGATGATATCCTATGCCAACCCTTCCTTTTTTCCCATTTTGCTCAATTGGCTATGTAATCCCATATGACCTGACTCCTAGCCATGTTCCTGGTCTGTATCCATATTTCATCATCTCCCTCATGGCCATTTGGATCTATACGGCGATTGCATTCCCAAGCTTTGTTCATTCTCCTCTATTTCGGTGGTCTAAATTATTTCAACTAAATGGAAGGCAACTCTGTATAGCCCTTCAATGAAAGGGACTGTGTGCTCCAAATAGACTGATTGGCCCCATTTTCCATGGACTATGATCTCCTGACATCCCCACTCAAATGTCATGCATTGGTGAAGGGTGGTTACGACGACCCTTGCCATGTGTATCCAACGTCTTCCCATCAGCAAGTTGTATGAAGAAGAAATATCCATCACTTTAAACAATATGGGAAATTCAACCACTCCGATCTGCAAAACCAAATAAACTTCTCTAATAACATCTTTTTGCGAACCATCAAAAGCCCTTACCCTCACATGACTTTCCTTGATATCCCTCAGATGGATTCCCAACTCCTGCAGAGTAAAGAGCGGACAGATGTTGTGTCACGACCCAAACCGAAGGACCGTGATGGGCACCCGGTGCCTTACTCAACCGAGTACCAACGTAACATATCTTTCTTATCATACTATCATGAGTAAATGAGCCAGAAAACCCGTCATAAGATAACAAAAATAAAACATAAGGGAATACTGAACATATGATGACCCAACATGATTTTCAAACTTATACATGTGACATACGAGCCTATAAGGCCGACATGACCATTTATAAACTCAAAACATAGGTCGACAAGGCCATACAAGTATCCATACACCTGACATCTGTCTACAAGCCTTTAAGAGTACATAAAATCATAAAGGCCGGGACAGGGATCCGCCATACCAATCAATATATATCCAAAGCATACTGACCAAATAGAGAACTCTGGAGCAAGTGGAGTGCACCAACACCTCCGCTAAGTTGATAGCCTACTAGGAGGACTGTAAACTTATCAATTGGGACTTGCGAGCACGAAATGCAACATCCCCATGAAAAGGGATGTCAGTACGAATAAAGTACCGAGTATGTAAGGCAGGAAAACATAAACAAGAACAGTAATGTAAAGAGAGATATAGGAGATACAACCTATAACATTTGAGTGCCTCTAGGGGATACTGATATGAAATGCATAAAACATATATACATAACCTTTTAAAAACATATGCCTCTATGGGCATCATCATCAACATATCGTACCCGGCCTCCAAGAGGACTCGGTAAAAATGTACTCGGTCATCATAAGGCTCGCTAGAATCATACCCAGTCATGTAGAGCTCGATAAACCCAACTGATCAGTGGTTGCATAATAGGTGTCGTACAGGTCGACGATAGCGCGACTCGGTAGAGTAAAATAGATAATATATATAATGCATGCTAGACTCATGGAATCATGTTCTAAACCTTTTAGAGTTACTTAAGAACATTATCGATATCCATACCCTCAATATGAACCTCAGTAGGATTCACGGATCATACACACTTGCTTAGAATAATTTTATAAGGAAAGAACAACATGGACAACCTTAGTTGCTGGGAGTAGATCCGTTATGAAATAGCATATTCATTTCACTTTAGATCATGCCAAAAGAAAGAAGGAAGTGCCTTAACATACCTTAAACACGTTGAGTCCTCAATCCCTTCCATGTAACTCTAAAAACAAGTCAAGTCAATCTGTCATAGTATAAGTAGATTCAAAATCAGTGCTGAGCAAAGGCTAAGTCTGTAACTTTAGCTAGTAGCTCATTTACGTAAATTTGGGCAGCATCTCCCCTATAACAAGGGCCTCCTCCAATACCATATACCAACAACAACAACTAGAAAAATCCATCAACATATAAATATCAATAACAAGACACCATATAACAACAACAAGTCACAACTGCTTCACGGCGAGCGGCAAGCACGGATTGGAATCCGTATAACCCATAACACCCCTTATAGACTTCTTACATTAACTTAACAGCATCATTAATATGATAATGAATTAGTTCATCAATGATTCCACCCTTATACCATATATTTATAACAAAGGAAACAATCCACAACTCCAACTATCTTCAATTAGAAACTTTATTCACTAGTTCATGTCTAGTCCAACCATTTAACTTAATCAACATCAAGATAACCTTAAGAACCTACAAGAACACAATAACACATGCCTCCTACAGTAGCTTCAAGTCAAAATCCAAGTTATATTTAGCTTACAACATCCCTCAATGGTAATACAACACCATAGAATTGACTTAAGCTAATCCAAGTATTATCTTGTAGTTTATCATCCTAATAACTTAACCAACATACAAGAAAGCTTAAGAACAATTAGTTGGCTATTATACTCACCTTATCCAGTAGCAACAACTTGAAATTTCAGCACAAAATACTCACCTTCCACTGAGCTAATAGCCTACTAGGAGGAATGTCAACATGTCTATCGGGACCTGCAGGCATGAAACGCAGTGTCCCCAAGCAAAAGGGATGTCAGTACGAATAAAGTACCGAGTATGTAAGGCAAGAAAGCATAAACAAGAACAATAATATAAATGAGAGATAGAGGAGATACAACCTGTAACATCTGAGTGCCGCTGGGGGCTACTGACATGAAATGTATAATACATATATATACATAAACTTTTAGAAACATACGCCTATGTGGGCATCGTCATCATCATATCGTACATGGCCTCAAAGAGGACTCGGTAAAAACGTACCCAGCCATGATAAGGTTCGATAGAATTGTACCCGTCCACGTGGAGTTCGATAAACTTAACTGATCAGTGGTTTCACAATAGGCGTCGTACAAGGCTTACTATAGTGCGTCTCGATAGAATAAAATAGATACTATATATAATGCATGTTAGACTCATGGAATAACATTCTAAACTTTTTAGAGTGACTTGAGGTTGTTGCACCTTCGATTAACATTATGGACATCCATACCTTAAATGTGAACTTTAGTAGGACTCAAGTATCATACACACTTGTATATAATAACTTTATAAGGAAATAACAACATGGACAACCTTAGTTCCTATGAGTAGATCCTTTATGAATTAGCGTACTCATTTCACTTTAGGTCATGCCAAAAGAAAGAAGGAAGTAACTTAACATACCTTAAACCCGCTGAGTCCTTAATACCTTCCAAGAAAATCTTCAAATAAGTCAACTCAATCTATCATAGTATAAGGAGATTCAAAATCAGTGCTGAGCAAAGGCTAAGTCTGTAACTTAAGCTATTAGCTCGTTTACGTAAATTCGGGTAGCATCTCCCCTGTAACAAGGGCCTCCTCCAATACCATATACCAACAACAACAACAACAACTGGAGAAATCCATCAACATATAAATATCAATAACAAGACACAATATAACAACAACAAGTCACAACTACTTCACGACGATGGGTAAGCTCCGATTGAAATCCGTATAACCCATATCACCCCTTATAGACTTCTTATATTAACTTAACAGTATCATTAAAATGATAATGAAGCCATTAATCAATTGTTCCATTCTTATACCATATATTAATAACAAAGGAAACAATGCAAAACTCCAACTATCTTCAATTATTAACTTTATTCACTAGTTCATGTCTAGTCCATCCATTTAACTTAATCAACATCAAGATAACCTTAAGAACATGAAAGAACACAGAACAAATACCTCCTACAGTAACTTCAAGTTTAAATCCAAGTTATATTCAGCTTACAACAACCCTCAATGGCAATATAACACCATAGAAGTGACTTAAGCTAATCCAAGTATTATCTTGTAGTTTATCATCCTAACAACTTAGCCAACATACAAGAAAGCTTAAGCACAATGAGTAGGCTGTTATACTCACCTTATAAAGTAGCAACAACTTGGAATTTAAGCCAAACATAGCCCACTACAATCCTCAATGACAACACAACCTCAAAGGGGTGTTGTTCTTCACTAGAACTAAGTTTTGATGTTCAAATATGGTGTAATCACTTTGGAACCATTTCAAACCCTTGTGATATCTATTTAGAAGGGTTAGGAGAAGTTTGGAGATGAAGTGGAGTTGAAAATGAGATAAAAATAGGCGTCCAAATCGTTAATAAAGTGAAGTAGGTCGACCACCGCCTAAGTGGGTCCCATTGGGAGCTGCTTGCGCGGTCTCACAAAGATGCGAATATCTCTCTACTCTGATGTCATATCAATGAAAAGTTTAAGGTGTTAGAAACTAGACTCGTAGATCTTAAATTTGATATGTAGAGCATAGCTTAATGCAAACTATATTGGGAGAAAAGCACATCTACATTTGACCTAATTTTCAGCACATTATTAATGTAACTTGTGATGACCTTTGCCAACTTTTATTCCACAATCCGCTTGACTTCAAAACATAATACACGACTATCATATGACTAAAATAACTTATAACATAACATCTTTATCATGTTAAGCACCCTATTATCACCCCAAAAATACATGTTATAACATTCCAAACTTGTCGACTTTCGACGAAACTTATTTTCTTCAATTTGTTTAGCTTCTAAGCTTTCCAACCCTCTTGGTACTCATTATTAATGATCTTCAATATTTATTACCTCCAAGCTAACATAATTAACTTACTCTATCTTCTTCCAAATATAATCTCATTTTCGAGCTAACATCAATGGCTTACGACGCACTCTCACGTATGAAAACGTGGGGTATAACATCATTCCCCCCTTTGGAACATTCGTCCTCGAATGTTGACTAATGCACTTATTCGTCACTCAAGCAATAGCTCTTATGAAAATGACAACCTAATCTCCTCTCACTGGGCTCACATCTCATGGGGAACATCTTAAGTGATTTGCTTGATCCACTTAGGGACGATACTATACTTTAATAGTCGTATTTCATAGCATCCCAACATAATTGATCTTATGGGGGTATTCTAATCCTATGCAATTCATAAAATCCATTCTCTTTAAATCATTACTCAATCAAAGGCCTAAACGTTATTCTCTTATCATTTATCACAACCACACCCTTATTCTACTGCCAGTTTAGCATTCTGTCTCTTCTAAATGCACCTAGTCTTAGACTCCTCTGAGTTCATTCAGGTTGTACCGAGCTTTAATAATTTACGGAAGCCATCAGCTCTCTTGTTTTGATGGGTTTAATCCCAAGGATTCACCTATTCTTGTCACATTCTCACTTGTCTTTTCTTATCCTTACTCCTATCTACCTAAAACCTTGTCACTCTATGATACATTAGCTTGTGACCTACATATATCTATTTATACTATTCGTAACCTTCCTTTAACTTGCTATCATGATAGATTTCCTTTCATGCCTTCTCAGTTGCCTTTAAAGACATGCAATTACTTTTTCTTGTAGTTCTACCACTTGTTGCATGAATGCTTGGCTTATCTTAGCGCCCGCGAATACTAAAATTTCCTATTACTTATATGATCTCAAATATCAGCTTTTGATTTTACTTCCTATTCTTTAGCCACGATAGGTACCACTTTCTTATGGAGTGTACACAATGTTGTAGTGAGACTATTGTTATAAGACCATTTCTTCTTCAAGTTACTATGCTTAGGTTGAAGCCTTCTTCCTTTTTCCTCAACTAGTCTTTCGTTGTATTAAGGGAGATCCTCTGACTCCTATAAAGCTGCAAGCTGATTACATGGTATACCCGAAGGAATTTTTGATGTTCTTAATTTCTTATTATTATCCCTAGTTACCTACCTCCGCGCCCTTGTGCTCGTACAATTGCTTCTGAACTGAAATTTTGGCTATCTCCCTGATGTCACTTTCTTTTATCTCTGTAACACTTATATGATACTTTTAACTACCCCAAATCCTATCCAAATATTTCTCAAGGATCACGATGTCATTATATCTGCAAGACCGAATTCACTATGTTGGGGTTCACTACGTTTACCTTGCACAATCTGCATGATTTGTCTGTATCCTCTTGTCTAGCCATAACTAGGCTCTTGCCGAATCAACTACTAACTACTCGTTGGTCCATTCTCATATCTATATTACGCATAATCTCTCTTGGGTTATTTTCTTTGTCTTAACTTACCACTCGTACCAGCTCCTTATGTATCAAGTGTTCATTCGCACATATTTATCAATAACATCTGGTGTGGGAACCCTTACTGCCTCTCCCCACCAGCATGCTTGCATAATGTTTTGGAGTTGTAACATTTCTATAGGGTCTGAATAAATGCAATCTCATTCCTTTCGCCTTTCTACCACATTCTTCCTTTATTATTCCATAGTTACCTGAACCAGTAACTTTGACTTAATACCATATCACACCATCTTCCCCCTTTAGGAGAGTATTTAGACTTAGTGCTACGAAGATCTACCTATAGATGTTTTACCTCTTCATATTTGGCGTCTTTCCACATAATAAATGACCCTTACTCGCCTTATGGTAACCCTTTTGTATCAGGGATAACTGAATTTCTTACGCACGAAAGTGACACCAAGTGTAACTGGCACACTTAGTCCCTTAAGATTAACACTGCTCAGAGTGTTTGATTTAGGGAAGCGTCTTCCTAAATGACCTTGAAAGTTTGATCTCTGAAATTCTCATAATACTGACTATTACCAATTCTTTTGCTCCCTAATTCATGTTCGTTTTTATCTTGTTTACTAGACCATACTAATTTTTGTTACTACAGGGGGTTTAACTTTGCTTTCTGGTAATCACGTTGGACTCACCAACTCATTTCTCGAAATGAGGATACGACCTTTGGCCTATACTCTATTATAGTCTCAAGGCTTGTCACCTCTTGTCTTTTCCTTCACTTGACTATAGACTCTATCTTCGTGTCATATTTTGATTTACTATTATCACATATTTAACACATCTTACTCATAATATTTTATTCTTTTCTTATTCTCTTGCTAATATTTCTGTTTATTACCTTATTTTGAAAACATCAACAAAACATTCTTTCACCTTTATCTCTCCTTGCTTCATCTCACTGGCTATTCAGGTCACCTAGCATTCTCTCTTTACTAGGAACGGGAGCCATACAAAGATAAATATTTATCTCTTCTAGGATTCCAGTGCTAATCTTCTAATTTTTTCCAGACATTCTAGTATTCATATCTAATGTATTATTCTAGATCGCACCATCGGGGTGTCTCACAAGGAGAACTATTACCACATTTGCATATCCTTTGGAAATGTTCGATAATGAAAATAATCCATCTACCATTTTGGTTTACTCTAACCCCAATTGGATCTTGCTATCCCCTTCTTCTCTTAAACTATATCTGTCAACTCCCATAAGGCATAACTGAGATGGGTGTGGCCAATTGTATAGATCTCTGTTATTATTGAAAGTAACTCATAATACTTATGTTTTTATGTCTGAATTGTAAAGACTGATAATCTTCACTAACTGGATACCTCGTACCCTTCTCCACATTGCTTCTTTTGCTTGTTGAAACTTGTATCTACCTTATGATTCTCTTATTGCTTTTTACCATATGGGTGGATATATATTCATGATTTAAGCTCCTTTTCAAGAAGCTTACATGTCTTAGTACACATATAATCTACTGAAGACCTTACATTTACTCATCATAAGCATGATGCAAAATCGAGTTTCTCTAACTCAGCTCCTCCAGAGCCACATCCAATCACTTACCAACTATCTTTGTGGATGTAGGTATCGTTGTATTACGACTAAAGTCGAATTTAGGAGTTTAAATTCTTACAACTAAGCTCTACCAGACGATATAGAATAAGAAAAAAGAGTGATAGTCCTAAAACTATATAAACTCCTACTTATAAGTGTGGTGCACAATACACTCATAAACAAGACTCTACTAGACACGGCTTATAAACTCCCTAGGAAAGAACTGCCCTGATACCACTTTTGTCATGACCCAAACTGAAGGGCCACAACGGGCACCCGATGCCTTACCCAACCGAGTACCAACGTAACGTATCTTTCTTATCATACCATCATGGGTAAATGGTCCGGAAGAGTCGTCATGATATAACAAGAATAAAACATAAGGGAATACTTGACATAAGACGACCCAACATGTAATACAAACTTATACATGTGACAGACGGTCCTATAAGACCAAAATGAACACTCATACACTGTACATAGGCCGACAAGGCCATACTATCTTTCATATACATGACATCCATCTACAAGCCTCTAAGAGTACATACACATCATAAAGGTCGGGACAGGGCCCCGCCATACCAATCAATACATGTCCAAATTATACTAACAAAAAAGGCAACTCCGGAGCAAGTGGAGTATACCAACACCTTCCGCTGAGCTGATAGCTTACTAGGAGGAATGTCAACCTGTCTATCGGGACCTGCGGGCATTAAACGCAGCGTCCCCAGGCAAAAAGGACGTAAGTACGAATAAAGTACCGAGTATGTAAGGCAAGAAAGCATAAACAAAATTAGTAATGTAAATGAGAGATAAATGAGATACAACCTGTAACATCTAAGTGCCTCTAGGGGATACTGACATGAAATGCATAATACATATATATACATAAACTTTTAGAAACATACACCTTTGTGGGCATCATTACCATTATATCGTACCCGGTTTCAATTAGGACTCGATAAAAAAGTACCCGATCATCATAAGGCTCGGTAGAATCATACCCGGGCACATGGATCTCGGTAAACCCAACTGATCAGTGGTTGCGCAATAGGTGTTGTACCCGACCGACTATAGCGTGGCTCAGTAGAGTATAATAGATACTATATATAATGCATGTTAGACTCATAGAATCACATTCTAAACCTTTCAGAGTGCCTTAAGGTTGTTGCACCTTCGTTAATATTATGGACATCCATACCCTTAACGTGAACCTCAATAGGATTCAAGGATCACACACACTTTCTTAGAATAACTTTATAAGGAAAGAACAACATGGACAACCTTAGTTCCTAAGAGTAGATTTGTTATGAATTAGCATATTCATTTTACTCTAGATCATGCAAAAAGAAAGAAGGAAGTTCTGTAACATACCTTAAACCCATTGAGTCCTTAATACCTTACAAGCAACTCTTCAAATAAGTCAACTCAATATATCATAGTATAAGGAGATTCAAAATCAGTGCTGAGCAAAGGCTAAGCCTGTAACTTAAGCTAATAGCTCGTTTTCGTAAATTCAAGCAGCATCTCCCCTGTAACAAGGGCCTACTCCAATACCATATACCAAGAACAACAACCAGAAAAATCCATCAACATATAAATATAAATAACAAGACAACATATAACAATAACAAGTCATAACTACTTCATGACGAACGACAAGCTCCGATTGGAATCCGTAAAACCCGTATCACCCCTTATAGACTTCATACATTAACCTAACAGTATAATTAACATGATAATGAAGCCATTCATCAATTATTCCTTCTTTATACCAAATATTTATAACTAAGGAAACAATCCACAACTCCAACTATGTTCAATTAGTAACTTTATTCACTAGTTCATATCTACTCCATCCATTTAACTTAATAAACATCAAGATAACCTTAATCACATACGAGAACACAATACACATAGCTCCTAAAGTAACTTCAAGTTGAATTCAAAGTTATATTCAGCTTACAACAACCCTTAATGGCAATACAACACCATAGAAGTGACTTAAGCTAATCCAAGTATTATCTTGTAGTTTATCATCCTAACAACTTAACCAACATAAAAGAAAGCTTAAGCACAATTAGTAGGCTGTTATACTCACCTTAGTCAGTAGAAAAAACTTGGAATTTCAGCCAAACACAGCCCACAAGAATCCTCAATGACAACATAACCTCAAAGGGGTGTTGTTCTTTACTAGAACTAAGTTTTGATGTTGAAATATGGTGAAATCACTTTGGAATCACTTCAAACCGTATGGTATCTGTTTAGAAGGGTTAGGAGAAGTTTGGAGACGAAGTTGAGTTGAAAATGAGTTACAAATAGGCGTCCGAATCGTTTATAAAGTGAAGTCGGTCGACCACCGCCTAAGTGGGTCCTATTTGGAGCTGCTTGCGCAGTCTCTCAAAAATGTGAATGTCTCTTTACTCCGATGTAGTATCAAAAAAAGGTTTAATTTATAGAAACTATACTCGTAGATCTTCAATTTGATATGTAGAGCATACCTTAATTCAAAGTATATTGGGAAAAAAGCACATCTACATTTGACCTAATTTTCAACACATTATGAATATAACTTGTGATGACCTTTGCCAACTTTTGTTCCAAAACCCGCTAGACATCAAAACATAATACACGTCTATTATACGACTAAAATAACTCATAACATAACATCCTTATCATGTTAGGCACCCTAGTCTCACCCCAAAAATACATGTTATAACATTCCAATCTTGTCGACTTTCGACGAAATTTATTTCCTTCTATTGGTTTAGGTTCTAAGATTTCCAACCCTCTTGGTACTCGTTATTCATGATCTTAAATATTTATGAACTCCAAGGTAACATTATTAACTTACTTTATTTGCTTCCAAATATAATCTCATTTCCGAGCTTACATCAATAGCTTACGACGTACTTCACGTATGAAATCGTGGGGTGTAACATCAATCATTTTTCCAATTGTCGATTGTGCGCCTCACTGGTGGTTTTTCTTGGCACACTTACCCTACTAGTCTTTCATCAGGGCATCTTTATGACTATCGGAGCTCATCAGCAAGTCCATGATTGATATTTGCGCTGGAGTTTTCTTCAGCTGCTCTTCCACGGTGTACTCTTTGGTTGACATTCTCTTCCAGAATTCTAGGGCTTCTAGGTCTGTTATGTTCCTTATTTGAATCTTGTCTCTTCCCAAATTCTCTCGATTTGCATCTTTAGGAGTGTAATATCTCCCTATCCTAGTCATGCCGTGGGCTGCTGCAGAGTCTGTCACCTTGGCGTTCCCCTTTTGCTTGTATATCCATAGAACAGTTTTGTATTCCCGACTCTCTTTGTCCCTTGTAGAAACGATAGGTTGTCTCTAATAAGTCTGAACTGTCACCGTGGGTCTTACTTGCACTATGATCATCGGAGTCCTTTGAGGTGGGATCCTTATGGCTTCTACTTTTCCTATTATGACAATAATTCCTTTCAAATCATATTATTCATCCAAAGTAATCATGTTGACCCCTGGTTCTAGTGATTTGGCAGCGGATTACGATTCACATTGGGTAGAGCTGGAATGCACTGAATGGCTCCGCTCTTGATCACTATTTCAATTTCATTTTCTAGCTTAAAACAATCTTCAGTATCATGCCCAAGCACATTTTAATGGTATACACACATTTTGGTTGCATCAAAATACTTTAAGGGAAACTCAGGAACCTTTCCTTCCACTAGATGTATCAATCCTGCTCTCCTATATCTTTCAAACAATTGGTCCAGAGGCTCAGCAATCGCGGTATAATTTCTGGGACCCCTCTCTTCAAAATTGGTATGAGGGTGTGGTGCATAAGTGGGTCAGTTTTGGTGAGTGGTGGTTTGAACATGAGCATATGGTTGTGGTAGATTAGTGTTGTTATGGGCTTGAAGATGGTTATATTGAGGTTGGGAGTGGTACTATGGATGGGTGTTGTAGACTGGAGTGTAAGGGGTGGTGGTGAATGATTGTTCGGGGAATAAGAAGTGTTTCCATGATGTGGGTTGGGTTAATAGTAAGGGATGACTGCTGAGACATCTTCTTTTTTCTTTTTTCTACTACCAATTAACCAGTTCGGGGAATTTCTTTCCCATCATTCCCATCATTTTTTCAAAGTATATCCCTTCCTAAGCCCTAATGAAATACATGGTTAATTCACTATCGTCCAATGGAGGTTTTGCCCCGACGGGTTGTGACCTCAACCGATGTGCATTTTCTTGGAATGACTTGGATGGCTTTTTCTGCAAGTTTACCAGTGTGAACCTATCGGGAGTGATTTCTGTGATGAACTGAAACGGATTCATGAAATCTTCCGCCAAATCTTGCCATGTTCTCCAGTTTTACGGATCTTGTCGAGTATACCAGGTTAGTGTTTCTCCCAATAGGCTCCTTATGAACAACTTCATTCTCAGTTTCTCCTTCCTTCCCACTCTATCTAACTCCTCAAATTTGCATGGGGATCACCTATCCCGTTGAAGATATCAAACTTTAGAGGCTTATACCCTACTGGCATATCTACATCTAGATGGATACACAGATCCTCGTAGTCCAAACTTACACTTCCTCGAGCGACTTGGAGGTTCTTCATTTGTTTCCTCAAGATTTGTAGCTGCTCAGACTAACTCCTCTTCTTACACTGAGATTCTTTTTCCATCTCAATGTATTGGTTAATCTCATAAGGCACTCTGAACATGACATGTGCTGTAAAGGTAGGTTCAGAAATGGCATATATAGGAGGAACATATCGCTCATGGGCGGCGGTATGTGCCATAGAAATGTTCTGATTTGGGTGAGTAGTAAAAGTGACTCTGTCAAGATGAGGGGTGTGAGTTGTGTTAGTGGTAATGGGCGGGTTCTGTGGCGTTTGAACATATTGTGGTATGTAGGGAGTGTGGATAAGGGGATTTGGTGGGTCTTCGGGGGTAACTGGAGGTATGAATTGAGTAGTGGGGACTGAAGTCGAGGTGTTGTTGGTTTGGCATGATGTGGAAGGAATGTGGTCGAGGATTGAATCCAAAGAAGGAAAGTGAGGTGGTTAAGGGAGCATTGTCATGGCCAGATGTGCTAGTTCCCTGATATGTTGTACTTCTTCCCTTAAAGACTCCATCTCCTGGGCCATCCTGGACACATGTTCATTATTCCTTGTATTGTCCTTCTCTTCCGATCGCCCTGGGCTATCGGCTATCACCAGAGCATCTTCAGCCGGATTTTCAATAGCAAACATCTTCCCCTTTGATCTTAAGTGGTATGGTGGTTTAGCCAGTTACAAGTAGACACAAACCAACTTTCTTTTGGGGAGTAATAATAAAATAAGAAATGAAAAAAAGAAGGGAAAAAGAAACAGAAGTCAGTTTCTTCATTTATACAAGCAGAAGATCACATAGAGCAATTAATTCATGTATTCAGGCAAGAGCATTTTCCTAGATTTCGTGGGACCTCTCATTACCGGAGGTGAGCCTAAATCGCGAATGTTTGACAAACAATTAGACTTGACACATTCAGATCCGAAGAGTTTTGTTTCATTGATAATGCTTGGATTGAGATAAGTGGGAACAGAAGTTACATCATTATTTTTGATATTCATAGAACCGTATGGACTTAAACAACTTCCCTTAGGGAAAATAAGAAAACTGGCGATAAGGATACAAAGTGGGAAAGAAGGGAAAAATAACCAACTTCTAGTAACCATCCACGAAATCATTCCCCATCTCTTCATCTTCTTCTTCTGGCTCTTCTTTGGATCTTTTTCAAACTTCTCTTCGTCATCGTTGAACTCAAAATCTTCTCCTAGATCTTCCTCTGGCTCTATCTCAGATTCTCTCTGGGTTTACTCCACTACTCTGTCATCATCTTCAGCAGGTGACAACATGTTATTGATGGTTCATGGGACCACTTGACGGTGCATCAAGGTAGTCACAAGGTAATGTGGTAGAATCTCATGGTAGATTTGTAAAGCAGCCACCACATCATCCAGCCAGGTTATGCCCTCTATGCTTGGTCGGGCTAGCTTTTCTTCCTCGTTCATCCAAACATAATATTCTAAAGTGCACCACGAGTTTTGATCCATTGGCATTGTGGCCAGATCGTTCCACTATTGTGGGGTCCTTCTTATCCTTGGTATTGGAATCTATCCGTTGTACTTATCCTCATATAGCACTATCGTCATCCATAGAGGTACATCCTGGATCATCCCAAACTGTTTGAGAACGTGCAATGTTGAGTATGGTTGGATGCCCTCAAGTCCTATTAGCTCAATGAAGTATTTTTAAGGAGTCCTTAAGATTTCCCTCCCACCTAACCATGTTAACTTCCAATTGACCCACTATTCACTTAGATTGGTCAGCATTTCTCTCTGCTCTTCTTGTCCATGTGGGGAGACGCAATATCTCATCCTCTCGTTGTGGCTCTGGATCATGTTGTTGACACCCACACAGTAGTCAATGATGGCCTCTCGCTAGAAGAAATGTTCCGTAGCCCAAATATGAAGTAGCAAGTTACAACATTTAAAGAAATCATACCCTCGTGCACATGCAGACAAAGCTCTTAAAATCTCAGCTAGCACTATCGGTACTAGAGTATCGTGGAGGTTGCCACAGAAGGTCTCTAGAACCACGGTAACAAGTTGATGTTGATCCAACCTCTTCTTTGTGGGAAGACCAACAATTCCGATAGTGCCAATGAGAAAGTGATCGGTCTATGACTCTCCCACATTTCTTGATCACACTGAAATTCCCCTGAATACCGCTCATAGCTTTCACGATGTCCGGATCTATCGAACAGCTGATCTAGGTTCACCCATACGTCCTCGATATTTCTTAGAGCTCGACTGTTAGCCAGACCCAAAGCATCCATAAACCTGTAATCGGGCATAGTGACTGGTAGTATTGGTCTCCTCCTTATAAACGACAACTTTGTGAAACTAGTAACTTCTTCCAATGTTGGTATTAACTCACAATCAGCAAACTCTAACACCATCTAAGCCAGATCCCATAGCTTTATCAGTAGGCAAGTGAGCACCCTGTCTGTTCGGATGTTTAGCAAAGCGGTCGTTGCCCCTAGGTGTGTCTGAATCTCATTTTTGTGTTCTTAGCGGATATTCTTCCACAACTGCGTCAACTTGTGTTGCGCTCCTATCACCATATTGATCTTGGGGATGTTTTGGTTGATTTTCATTTTGTATGTAGGTAAAGAAAGGTTTTGATAAGTGTTTATTCGGATCTTTAGGTGTCCATAAGGTTTGTTCTTCTTTCAACAAAAGTCATGTCGTTGGGTGGATGACCCGTTGACATTAGGGCGACTTTTCTAATTGTGTGTCAATGCCATGGACCAACTCACCTACGGTTTATGCAATATGACCTATTTTTGCTTGTGTAAAGTGTTTCCTACTTTGAATTGGACTGAAGACTGCTTGAAATTATGTCAGTTGACCTAACAAAGCCATTCTCTGTAACTAAAGAGTTTAGAAAAGAAGGTTTTGAGGGGTGTGAAAGACAACCCTCACATGCCATTATGTGTGATAGTAGACGTCCAAGCTAAGACTTGATAGGAAGAAATGTGATGACAGTATATGTAAAGCAATAACAGATAAGGGTGTAGCAATAATAAGCATGATAATAAGCAAACATAAAGAGCAACTAAAGCAGGTAAGTATGTAATGGCAAATTTAAATAAAGCAATGTACAAACAAATTTAAATGCCAAATTTTGTCTAAGTCTGCTAAAATCAGAATCCAAGTGTGAATCCCCAGCAGAGTCTCCATGTTTTTCACCTTATTTTGTACGAGTCAAAACAATATTCAACTTGTGATTTCTCTGTTGTTGATGAAAGAGAGCCACCACTTAATATTAAAAGGTATACTAGGGTACTTATTTAATTACTTAAGGTCATATTCTTAATTAGTCTGCTAATCAGTAAGATTATGGGTAAGGGTTCTTGTTCTTCTAATGGGAAGATCTTAGAAACCCCTTAAAATCTACCTAAGATAGCTCCATAGGACGTAGACTAGATTTAGGACTAATTGTTTGTACTATGCTTAAGTAGTATTTACACAACGTAGCTTACCATATATTGGGGTATATTACCTATAAAGGAAGAGTGTAGATTAAATAGGTGTGGGTTTATAGAAGAATATTGGAAAGTAATGTTAGTATATATGCTTGAAAAGAGCTTTAAAAGATGGGATGTTTGTATGAAAATGTGTAAAAGAGAAGCTAAGTTAAAACAATTTGTTTCTTAAAGCATGGAAGGTAACATTACTCTAATGAGGTGAAGGTGTTATGAAAAATAAGCCTAAGATATACCTTGATTTTTAAATATTGGACTTGAAGAAATCGTTTGAAAATCCTTATTTGGGGCAGCAACACCTTGGTTTTCGAAAGGAATTCATTTCCTTTTGGAAAGTTGAACTCGCGATTCAGTTCTGGTTTTTCTTTTTTGAAAGAGGGATTGCCACCTTTTGTTAGTACTTTGGGCTTCAAAATCTTTAAGAAGGATTAGCAAAGTATAATGAATTAATAACAACTCATGATTAGTGGGTGAAGGGTTAATTACTAACTAATATTGCTTTTAATCCTAGGTTCTTTCGAACTTGCCTAAATTATTTTATATGAATTAAAAGATAAAATAAAGCCTTCAATCCAATATATAATTGTTGTATACATGTGAAATAAAAAAACAGAAACACAATAAAGTACAACTACATGGTAAAACTATAGAATAACGAAAGCGGTAAATAAAGGAGTAGAGGGAACGAAAGGACTCTGGTGTCCGGGCCTTCAAGAGGCAGGCCCAATAGTAACAGGGACGACAACTGACTCTCGACTCCCATGATACAACAATACTGGATTTGGGTCTGAGTTCCTTAAGAACTCATCAGGCCCAAGCCATTGTACATGTTTAAAAAAAGAAGGGAGAAGGTCATTAGAGAGACAATTCTATATACATGCCCATATATGAAATTTGCAGGCAAAGAACAAAGGAAATATAACTAACAGTATTTAAACACTAAGATGGTTATACTAATGTGGTGGTTATGTATAGCAAATGATCCACATTGAACACCTTTTGTTGTTATTAAACTCTAAACCCAAAGAGAATAAAAAGTGACAATGAATTAAGGGCTAAAAAGAGAATTCCACTCAAGGTCGATGCCCCCTTTGAATCCCCTGACACTTTAAAGTCCCAAGAGTCTCAAGGCCCAGGGCAATACTTGTGCCTGGGAGAGCAGCCCAGCCTAGAGTTAAACTCTACTCAAAAATATCCCTAATCACTAACGACACATTCTTCCCTATAGGTTTGAGTGCCAATGCGGCTCTTTCAATGTAAACCATCTACTATAATATTCCCTGCCATATAAGCATATCCTTTCTTGACAGAATAATAAAAGGAACACTAAAACAATTTTATTTTTGATAACTATACCTCCAGTTTTAAGTGAATGATTAGCATATTATACAGACCTGAAGCTCAGTTTCCAAACACATACACAGAGGTAGGAAAATTATGTTGTTATTGCTAAAGAACCAAACAACTAGAATCAAACATCTCAAAGATAGACAAATAGCACATAGTTTAGAACAATTACAACTTAGGGATACAGATGATTCTTCCCTAATAGTCTAATCATAGATTGATTTAACAAAAAACCTTGTCATTAGCACATACATAGGTTAAAAATACTATTTAGAACCCTTTAAAAACATCAGCAAAGATTCAGAAAAACTGTCATAATCAGGAACCCCTACATGTATTTATTGGAAATACCAGAGTATAATCAGAACTTATAACATGACTACAAGTTTACATATTAAAAATGGAATTCCCTTAGTGATTAACAAGATCACAGCCTATCAATCTCACTTCATTTCGGAACTGAAGATAGAACTACTTCTTTATAAAAGTATAATGAAATAGGAAAGTTATTATGTCTAAGCATTAACAACAAGGGGTTTCTCTAAGACCAGATTCAATTCAGATTGATAGGGAAAGAGAGAACTATGTGCAACTTCAAGATAGTGCACAAAATCATGAAATCATGAGAGATGTGCAGAGATACATACATAACCTTAAATCAACTATACATATAGATATTTCAACTAATGCCATAGTATTACAAAAATAGGATGAGTTCCAGTCATTGTAAAATCAGGTCAATAATGTTATTAAGGGTCAAAGAAAGGGGAGACATTATATCAAACTGGTTTAACTCAATTGTAGGGACTAAGATCAACATATAAGCATGATGTAGTTGTATTCAACTTGTAAAATAGTTAACATTAAACTATAGCAGACATAACTACAATCTAATTCATGAGAGATAGGCTGATCGTATAACAAAACAATATGCAGGATGGTCACAGACGTTCACAGAAGTTCATCCTAATAAGATGGTTTAATACTTAGAGATAAAACTAATAGTTGGTCATGGATGTAATGCTTTCATAGTGATGGTTCAAAGAATACTTAAAGGTCAAGAAGCACTTATGAAAAGAAAAGAAGTATTTTAAACACTTATACTTTACAAGCCTTAACCAAGTGAATCAGGGTTACACTATGTACTTTCACGTATGTTCTTATCTAGAATCATCTAATAGCAACCCCAAGTATAGAATAACATAACTCCGAAGAATATAGTGTGAAGGTATGAAGATTATAACGGAATATTAGAGGAAAGTCTGAAGTCTAGGCAGATATGATAAATCATTTAAGGCATGTTTAAGCACCTTAATCACATAGGATGTTTGATACAGAATTAAAGCCATTAAGGTCACATAGTAATTTAATCAATACTGATGAAAACATAATAGCTAACCACAGATCAATAACAAGTCATTGTGAACTAGAATAAACAGTTAAAAACTAATGATTAACATCATACGTGAAGCAATTAACGAAAAGACAGTAACATGTTCATGATTTTCGAATAAAGACGGTCAAAAGAGAAAGGATGGTAGTGTATTGAATTTTTTTAGTGCAGCATACCAAACAAGGTTTCTAACTTAGCGGTATGAAAACAAAAGCCTAAAGTTTTTAACAGTGGAAAAACTCAGAAAGCAAAGGAAAATAGAGATCAATCAAAAAAAGAAATTTAGCTATGAGACTTTCAGATTATTCTAAGTCTGGTATGTGTGGTTGGTGATTGTAGGTTTTTCAATGATGTTAGGTGGTTCTTTTTTTAGTTAATTGGTGTTGTTAGGTGAGAACAATCAAGGCTCTATTTATAATGCCATTAATTGCTTAGGGTTTTAGCAAAATTCAAACTCGGTAGTGGAAGAGACAATATTGAGGTAGTGATGTAAGTATACGCAGGTGAAATCAGAAAAAACGTAGGGAAAACATTGAGGATTTTTACCTGAGAAGGGAGAAGATTGACTGATGATGGAAAAATCCATCAGATAAAGACTCAATGTCCAGGAGTCATTGCATTTGACCTCTGGACCTTGAATAATCATAATGAGGTTCTGAGGAGGCTTCTCATGAGCTTTGACTTGAAAGAACACAAGAAATCGCAAACGATTTGAGATTTCACCCTTTGGTCTGTGACTTCAACATTGGGGATTTCTAAATTAAATGGTAGAAACGGAAAGAGAATGACGAGCTTCGTAGTACAAAGACAAGACGGATGGCCATGCATGCCATGGATTTGAAAAATCATTGATGATTTGAAGTTTCATCTATAGGTTAGGTTTTCAGATTTGAGGGGATTTTAAATCTCATCAACAAAAGAGGAAAGAGCAGCATGATTCATTGATTTGCATAACAATAAGAATGATTTGTGGTCTGATTCGTGGACTTGCATTAATTTGTGCAAAGTTTTCTTGGTTGATTGGTCTGCTGAGTTTGAGAGTGATGAGAGAAGAAGAGGAAAGAGGGCGGCTGAGTCTGATGAGGAATGATTAGAGTTTGGGAGAATAGGGGTTAGCCTCGTGGATTTAAACGGGGAGATAGGATAAGACCCTGATAATTCGGGTATTAACATGTTTAAATGAGGAAAAACGGAGACCGTTGGATCCTTATAATCCAACGGTTAAGATAAAATATGTTAATGGTTTTAAAATAATAAGAAAAGAAAGATTAAACCTGGTCTGTTGATGGTGAGGATCGACGCCCAGGATTGTTTGTGTTTGCTTTGTGAGTGATAGAGATAGGTGACACGACATGCTTTGATTTGTTCAAATGGGTTGGGCGGATTGCCAAGTTGGTTAGAAGGGGTTGTTTGGATTGGACCATATCCGGATTTGGGCCTGGTATTTGAGCTAGTTTTAATATAAGAAATGGCCCTTGTGTAATTAATTAAGGAATTGCAATTGTAGCTATTTGGTCTTTAACCTCTTTTAAATTAATTTAATTAAATTTAATTAATTTCCAATAAAACTGTAGTAAAATTATAATTATCAAATATACTACTAATTATTGTAATTATTTATTTTATAAAATACTTTTTTTAAAATCATGACACTAATTTAAAATTATTAACATGGTAGCCTATTTAACTAAAATTGAGATATAATTTGTCAAATTAATTATAAAGCCTATGTGGTATGTACAAAAGATTATTTTAATAATATTAAAATAGGAAGTACATTTGTAATTACATAATATTAATATTGGGTGATTATTTTCCAAACTAATACTCAATTAATTTGTAAAAATAGGTATTTATCAAGCAAAATTACTTCCAAAACATTTATTGTAAATTATTAACTACATGTAAATTAATTTTAAAATAGAGGGTCAAAATTGATCGACAACTCCACTGACCCCTGAAATCCATAGAGCATGCCCACAACATATCTTCCAATATCTTAATAGTGCACTCAAACTATCTGTCTGTCTGAGGATGAAACGCGATACTCAACTCGACCTGCGTGCCTAACTCACATTGCACGACTTTCTAGAAATGCGATGTGAACTGCGTGCCTCGGTCAAAAATAATAGAAATGGGCATATCGTGCAAGCGGATAATCTCTCGGATGGAAATCTAAGCCAACCACTCTAATGAATAGGAAGTCATTACGGGAATGAGTGCGCAGACTTAGTCAATCGGTCCACAAGAACCCAAACTGCATCACATCTCCTCATGTTTTGTGCTAAGCCTACCACAAAATCTATAGTGATGCATCCCACTTCCTCTCCGGTATCTCCAATTTCTACGTCAACCCACCCGATTTCTAATACTCGTTATTCACTTGTTGACATTTCAAACACCGAGAAAAATAAGAAACAATATATTTCTTCATTCTCTGCCACTAATAGAGCTGTTTCAAGTCACGGTACATCTTCGTGACACCTGGGTGAATGGAATAGCGCGAGTTTTAACCCTCCTCATGGATCAAAGCTCTCAACCTATTAATATTTGGAGCACAAATTCGGCCCTGAAGCCGCATAACACCGTTATCTCCAATTACAACCTCCTTAGCACCACCCGTCTATATCGTGTCTTTCAACATCAACAAGTGAAGAACAACAAACAGTCAAGCCTTGATACGCTCTAACAACGACAACTATACCACAACACAAACAAGAACCCGGCTAGGATCTAAAACATCCAATCTCACGAACCGATTGGCCAAAGCTTGAACATCCGTGGCTAGTGGCCTCTCAACTGTCGGTAAATATGCCAAATTGTCCATGCTCTCAGCCTTCATACTCAATGCATCGACATTATATTGGCCTTTCTAAATGATATAATATGGTGATATCAAAGTCTTTCAGCAACTCTAACCATCTCCGTTGTCACAAATTAAGGTCCTTCTGCTTGAACAGGTTCTAAAGACACCAATGGTCAGTATATACCTCACATGGAACACTATATAGATAGTGCCTCCAAATCTTCAATACGTGAACAATGGCTGCCAACACTTAATTATGCACAAGGTAATTCTTCTCATGAACCTACAACTATTGAGACAAGTAGGCAATCGCCCTACCATCCTACATTAACATCGGGCACAGCCCAATATGATATGCATCATAATATACAATGTAATATCCCGAACTTGTAGGTAGCACAAACATTAGGGCTATAGTCAGTGCAGTCTTGAGCTTCTGAAATCTCACCTCACGCTCGTGGGACCATCTAAAAAGAGCACCCTTTTGGGACAAATTGGTCAATGGGGCTAAGATAGATGAAAACCCTTCCACGAACTGACGGTAATAACCTGCCATACCGAAGAAGCTCCTAATACCTATAGCTAAATCGGGTCTTGGCCAGTTCTGAATTGCCTCAATATTCTTAGGATCCACCTTAATTCCCATGGAAGATACAACATGGCCCAATAACACATTTGAGTCTAACCGAACTCACACTTTAAAAACTTGGCATATAACTAACGATCCCTCAAAGTCTGAAGAACGATCCGAAAATGCTGCTCATGCTCCTCTCAACTGCCAGAGTAAACCAAAATATCATCAATGAAGACAATCACGAATGAATCCAAATAAGGCTTGTACACCTAGTTCACCAAATCCATAAAGGTTTATGGGACATTATTCAAGTCAAATGACACCCCAAGAACTTGTAGTGACCATTTGAGTCCGAAAAAAGTCTTAGGGACATCTGATGCCCTAATCTTCATCGGATGGTAGCCAAATCTCCAATCAATCATTGAAAACATCTTGGTAACCTGAAGCTAATCAACTAAGTCGTCAATGCTCGACAATACTTGTTTTTGATAGTGGCCTTGTTCAGCTGTTGATAAACAATGCACATCCTCATCAATTAATCCTTCTTCTTCACAAACAACATTGGTGCACCCTAGGGCAAGACACTAGGTCTAATAAATCCCTTGTCAAGCAAATCCTACAACTATTTCTTCAATTCTTTCAACTCAACTAGAGCCATATGGTATGGTGGAACAAAAATAGGCTGAGTTCCCAGAACCGAGTCGATGTAAAAGTCGATATCTCTATCGGGTGGTATACCCAACAAATCTGTAGGAAACACCTCTGTGAACTCATACACAATTGGAACCAAATCCATAGAAGGAACCTCTGCACTGGAATCACGAATATAGGCCAAATATGCCAGACACCCCTTCTTGACCATACACTGAGCCTTCATATATGAAACCACCCTACTAGTAGCATGACCATGGCTCCCTCTCTACTCTAATCTGGGCAAGCGTAGCATAGCTAATGTCACAGTCTTGGCATGATAATCAAAGATAGCATGACACATGGACAACCAATCCATATCAAGAATAACCTCAAAATCCACCGTATCAAAAAAATAAAAGATCAACCATGGTATCATAACCATGAAATGTAACAACACAAGACCTATACAACCGATCAACTATTATAGAATCTCTAACCGGTGTAGACATAGAAATAGGAATAAAAAGAGAATTATGAGGCATACTCAGATGAGAAACAAAATACGAGGACACATAAGAATAGGTAGAACTCGGATAAAAAAAGACGAAAGCATCTCTATGACAGATTAAGATAGTAGCTGTAATAACTACATCATATGACTCTATTTTAGGTCTATCTGGGAATGCATAACAACAAGGTTGAGCCCTACCAATCTGACCTCCACCTCTAGGACAGCCTCTCATTGCCTGGCCTCCACCTCTAACAGCATGAATACCACCTTGGACTGCCTGAACCCCACCTCTAGCTGGTTGAGCGGCGGTGGAGTAACCGGTACCGGAACCATGGCATGAGTACTCTATTGTGGCATGTTGCTCTGTGACTTGGGACAAAACCTCGATATGTGCGTCGGATCTCCACAAGTATAACAAGCCCTCGGCTGATGTGATTGCTGACCTTGTAATTGATCTGTCGACCAGATTAACCACCTTGATAACTCTGAATCGGATGTGCACTGACCTGCGTTGAAGGTTAACTGTATTCTAGTTGCTCAGGATGAGACCCATAAGAATCACAACTACCCGAAGCACCGTGCAATACCTGAAACATTGACTAAATCAGCCTAATGGGATGGGCTCTACCAAATGAACACTTTCCTTCAGACGAGGCACCACTGATACCACCAAAGTTACGAGGCCTCTTCTTAGATGCTGCCTCTTTACCCTAACTACGAACCTCTCGATTCGCCTAGCAATCTATACAACCCGTGTGAACCAAATATCATCCTCAGTCTCTTTAGCCATTTGTAATATGATGCTGTAAATAAGGCCATCTATAAGCCTCCGTACTCTCTCACTCTCAGTAGGGATTTGAATAGCTCCATGGAATGATAGGTCCACATATTTAATCTCTTACTAGGTAACGATTATGCTTCCCTACTGTAGGCACTCAAACTGGCTATGTAGATCCTCCCTTTGAGTGATGGGTATGAACTTCTCCAATAATAGATGTGAGAAATGAGACCAAGTGAGAAGAGGTGAACCTGATAGTCTGCCCCAAACATACTCCTGCCACCATCTCTTGGCGGAGCCATGCATATGAAACACTGTCAAGTTAACTCCATTGGACTCCATTATACCCATGTTGTGCAGTACCTCATGGCAACGGTCCAAGAAATTCTGTAGGTCCTCATAAAGCTGTTTCAAGTGATTTTAACAATTTAAAAGCAAAATATTAAAAATAAATGACTAAAATGCTCTGAGATACATAAAACAACTCCATAAATAATGCAGTCCATATTAATCCCAAAACTCAGAATCACAAGTACATGAGCGACTAAAATACTACAAATATAGTCTGAAACAAAGTACAACTTTTCGAAAAAGGTAGACAGTAAGCTAAATAAGGAAGAGAACTTCAGAGACTGCAGACATCGTGCAGCCCTACCTTAAGTCTCCTGAACAGATATGATCCGAGTAAGCCTCTGCTAGATACCATTGGGGCCAGCACCATAATTTGCACAAGAAGGTGCAGAAGTGTAGTATGATTACAACCGATCTAATGTACTCAGTAAGTGTCGAGTCTAACCTCGACGAGGTAGTAACGAGGCTAAGGCAAGACACCTACAATAAACAATGCGTTATAATATATATATATATATATATATATATATATATATATATTAAGATGTATACTACACTATTGTATAGGGTCAAATGAAATGAAACAAATAAAGAGTCAAATGAAACAATAGACTAGGAACATGTATTGGGGCAATGGAATCAAATAGTAAATAAGGAATCATGAAATAACCTCTTTCCAACGCGGGAAACGAAACTACCAAGTCATGATTCACACCATCAAATATCAAGTAAAACAATGAAATCAATAAACTCGCACGGCATCACCCTTCGTGTTTTTACTCTCATCCTCACCAAATAATAATAAATACAGGTGCACGGCATCACCCTTCGTGCTTTTACCTTCATCTTCACGTGATCATAATAGAAATGCATATGTACGGCATCACCCTTCGTGCTTTTACCTCACATTCACTCAATCAATGATAGCAATATGCAAACATAGTACGACATCACCCTTCGTGGTTTTGACTCTTCCTCACCAAGTAACAATAACAACTCAAGTATTGAACAATGTGGAAAGAAATTTTCAACCCCAACAATGTTGCTAGAACATGCAAGCTCAACTTTCGATATCACAACAATTTCGACATAAGCAATGAACACAGAAGCGATCAATTAATGAATAAATAATTTAACTAAGGTATAAAAAGCATAATGAATTAAACAACATGGCACAAAAAAGACAAATTAAAATCACATGCTTTAACCCATAACGACATATATATATATATTCATCACCTTGCATATACGTCATCCCCACACATAATTCACGTAGCAAATAAATTAAATATGTCCTAATTCCCTCTAGTCAAAGTTAACCACGACACTTACATCTTTTTGCAACCAAATCAATGATCAACTGCGGTTTTTCCTTGAGAATAAGCCTCCAAACCAATCAAATCTAGCTGAGTGAAAAATGTTCAATCTTTAACCAAATTGAAAATGTCAATAAAAGTCAACTCCCGGCCTGCTTTGTCAAATTCCGAGATTTAGATAAAAATTCAATTATTCATTCACCCCTGAGTTCGGTTATGTGATTTGTTTCAAAATCCAACCTCAATTCAAGATCTAAATCTCAATTTTATCATTTTCCTAAATTCTACCATAAATCCTCAATTTCTACTTTGAAATTACTAAATTTAAGGTTAAAAATCTATGGGAGATTATGGAAATACATCAAAACTAATTGAAAATCACGTACCAATAAATTTGAAATGAAAATCTCTTCAAAATTCTCTCTGGTTCGAGCTCTATGTTTAAAAAATGGTGAAGAACAATGAAATCGCGACTTTCAGCTTTTATTCAACTGGGCGTCAGGTATTCTTCGTATTTGCATAGCACCTGCTGCGTTCGCGAAGTGCACAGGTCTGTTGGCCTTCACGTTCGCGAGGTCTTCATCGCATTCGCGAAAGCATTTTCCAGCAAAGCCTCCGCGTTCACGTCCCATGCGTCGCTTTGCGATGAAAGACCACCTGTTTTCCCCAGACTTTCCCCAACACTACACTTTCGCGTGGGATCTGCCGCGTTCACGAAAGGATCAATCTCCACGCCTTCACATTCGCGAGCTTACACTCGTGTTCCCAAGACTACCCTCGCGTTCGCATAGAACAACCAGCCCAGCCCCAACCTTCACCCTTGTGATCGTGATAGTTGCTTCGCGATCGCGAAGCATAGATGCACCAGAAGAAAAACTAGCAATTCAACAAGTCCAAAAATGGTCTGAAACTAATCCGAAACTCACCCGAGCCTCCAGGATCCAATCCAAACATGCACACAGGTGTAATAACATCATATAAATTTGGTCGCTACCTCAAATCATTAAAATAACATCAAATAACAAGAATCAATCATCAAAACGTAAGATTTCAACTTGAAACTCATTTTTCACAATCTTTCACGAAATGCGCTGAAACACACTCGGGTCACCCCCGGACCCAATCAAATATACGTACAAGTCCAAAAAGTCATATGAACCCACCGGAATCGTTAAAATACCGATCCGGGATCGTTTACCACAAATGTTGACCATGGTCAACTTTAGCCTTATTTTAAGCCAAAAATCACTTTTTCTTCAAAATTATACGTAAAAGCATTCCAGAAAATGATACGGATCATGCACGCAAATCAAAAAAAATTATATGAAGCTATGAGAGGTCTCGAGACATGAAAATTATGGCTAGTACTCAAAACGACTTATCGGGTCGTGAAGGAGTCGAGATAATATTTAGAATATAATTATCATAAAGAACTTTCAGATAACCCCCTTTCCTTTTTTTTTTTTTTGTTTCCTTAACTCTCTTTTTAATGAACGAGTACCGTCATCTTTTTTAAACACAATTTATAACTAAACTGAGTTATACAAAAGTTTCACGAATTAGACCATAATAATCTGAAAGACGTATAGTGATTTGAGTAGTACTTTTATACTCTCCTCCATGTTAGATAATGTTTATGTTTCCACTTTTTGTGATCTTCACTAGTTTTGTTTATTTGCTTTGCTTTCCTTTCATGCTGGGTAAAATAATTTAACTTTTATCTTCAAGCAGCAGGTGATGAGAAGCCAGAACCTTCTCAGGTTAGAATTGTCTTTCTTCACCCCCCATATATGATATACCCCTCCCGACATCTTAATATACACATAAATATTTACAGAGAGAGAGAGACCTTCATTACCGTTTCACTATAAAATTCTTGATGGTTCGGAAAACTAATTGTATGTTAAGGATGATGCATGGAACCGATCCAGCTGCTGCCTCCACCAGCAGCCAAATTCATCAGGTATATATGAACGAATGAATAGTACACTACATATCTTCTCCTTAATCAGTCTTCAATATAATATATCAAATTATCTTAAACTACTTTAAATTTTTACCCAATTAGAACGGGAATATAGGTTTCCAAAATATGAAGATTTTCTATGTTAATCGTTCCTCAGGAACTCAGGCAGAAGATTAATGCTCTGCTGCAACAAATCCACGTAGCTGAGGAAAAATTAAGGTTCATCAATTTCTATAGTATATCTTTTGTTAGTGGTGCATGTAGTTAGCAAATTTCATACCAATGTTGAAAATACACGTTCAACAGTCTTCTTTTAAAATAAAGTTACGACATAGGTTGCGCATTCCTTTCATTCATCCAAAAAATCAGTTACAACAGAGAGATAGATCAGCTATCCCAGTTTACCTCCTTATGTAAACCTTATCTATAAAAAAGATTACAAAAACTTACAAAATCTGCTACGAATAACAGCAGGTAACTTAACAAAAAGAGGACATCCTATTATAAAAAACAGTTTTTCCTACGCTTACGGTCTCGATCGTACCTTTTCAAAATAGTTACGTCTTTCTTCTTTTATGAAAAGTGTTATGTTTTGATATGTTGTGATGTTTCATGAAAGAATGCGTCCATTGAAAGCCAACCTTCTAATAGAAGTTAAGACCGGTCATGGATGAATATCTTCTTGGTCTATAATCTATATATAAGAAGACCAATAGATTTTTCAATTAGTGAAATTAAAATAAAATGTATTATTATCGGATTTTTCATGACTAATAATCTCGTAGCTAAATGTCACATTTATCATAGTGGTACTATTTTCTTTCCACACAAATTAATACTAATATAAGGTGTTATAATTATGTTATGGAGAAAAATATAAAGGTAACTAATATGTAGTGACTTTTTCCTTTTGTGGGGGGATGGGTTGAGGTGGTTTCATCTTCTTGGCTTAATTAGAAACACAAAATGCAGTATGTGTGAGCCAGATCCTATGAAGATGACATCAATGGAAGAGGTAGAAGCATGTGAGAAACAACTTGAGAGCCTCTTACATTCCGTCCTTCAGAGAAAGGTACGCATTACTAAAGCACATATGTCTCAAGCTATGTATTTAATTAATTATATTGTGTCATTTGTCATCATCTTCTTCTTATTCCTCGATTATATGTGAGTATGACACTACTATAAATTCGGCAAAATTCGATCAAGGTCGATTTTGGTCGGTCAAAAAACGGGACAAAAACTGACCAAAGTCGGTTAGTTTTTCAAAATATTTTATTTTTAATTTTTTTTACAAAATAGATTAACTTTGGTCGGTTTTCCTTGGCGTGGTGGAAAACTATTTTTGAGTCCCGCAAAATTTATTTTTCAAGAAATCGACCAACTTTGAACGGTTTTTCATTTAAAATAAATTAAATTTAATATTAAAAAACCGACCGTAAGCAGTCGGTTAATTCGGCCAGTCATTTTAAAAACCGACCGAATTCGGTGGGTAATTTTATTTTTTAATAAAATCGACCGACATTGGTCGGTTATATTCGTGCGAATATACAATTAAAGAGTATAAATGAAATAAAAGAAAGTCTTGAAATAAAATGCACCAATGATCTGGTGGTAAAATAGTATCCTGCCACAGTACAGGCTGCAGTTTGATTCCCAGATGGTGCATTTTTTAATTACATAATTAAAATACCGACCGACTTTTTTCGGTTTTTTTGGCAATTATCTTTTTTTTTTGAATTTAATTGACCGACCAAAGTTGGTAGGTAATTTTGGACCAACTTTGGTCAGTATGCCCTTCCTACCTTCAAAATACCGACTACACATTAATGGTCGCATTTTTGGAAGGGTATTGGCCATTGCCGACCTACTTTGGTCATTTTTTTTGAACGATTTTTTCCTAATTTCTAGTAGTGTGATTGGTTTTACAACCATGTATAGTTAATATTTCTAGGTGTATATATGTAACGATGACCGGTCGTTTTGTGTATTTGCATCCTATTTTTCCTTTTGATGCTTCATACAAGTGTATTTGTGGTTTTATAACTTGCGGAGTTGGTTAATTTCGTTTCGGAAAGGTTTTCGGTTGATTTGGATCCTTTGGTTCTTGGTTTAGAAGCTTAAGTTAGAAATATTGACCAAAGTTTGACTTTCGTGAAAAACACCCAGGAACGATGCTTTGATAGCTCTCATAGGTTTGTATCATGATTTAAAACTTGGTCATATGCCTCGAATTGATTCAGAGATTCGTAGGTTGATTTGTGTTGTTTTGCCGAAAGTTGGCAATTTGAGGTGTAGAAATTTTTTCAAGTATGACCGTAGGTTGACTTTTGTCTATCGAGTTCGGAATTTGATTTTGGGACTTGGAATATGTCCATTTTGCTATTTGAAACTCGTTTGCAAAATTTGGTGTCGTTGTAGTTGATTTGATAGGATTCGGACGCTTGGTTGCAATTTTAGAGATTTTTAAACTTTTCTTTGAAATTCATGTGTTTTGATGTCCGATTTGTAGTTCTAGATGTTATTTTTATATTTTGATCGTGCGAGCGAGTTCGTATGAGGTTTCTAGACTTGTGTGGATGTTTGGTTTGGAGCCCCGAGGGCTTCAAACGTATTTTGAAAAGGTTTGGACTAAAAACAGGTTGCTGGTATCTCTGATGTCGCAATTGCGAGCACCAACCTCGCAATTATTGCGAAGTGTATAGGTGAGGGTTAGTTATCGCAGTTGCGATGCCCCATTCGCAATTACGAAGTGTATGCCATTCTGGGTAGGTTTGTATTTGTGACATTTTAGTCGCATTTGCAAAGAGAGCAAGCTTCGCAAGTGTAAAGTTTATGCCGCATTATGTAATACTCCAGACTTTAGACAGAGTCCATATCGGCAAAACACAAGAGGGATGTTGGATATATAAATCCTAGTAATGTGTTTTAAACCTTGAGGGTCTAGGCCCAGAGCGGACAATATCACTAGCGGTTGGGCTATTACAGATGGTATCAAAGTTACTTGACGCCTTGCCGATGGTGGGTTAGAGTTCAGCTGAGTTTAGGCAAATTCCGGTTATGTGGGTCAAATATCAGTGCTGAGTCTAAGCGAATTTCATGGGTGGAGCAAACCTCAGCATGGATGCTGAGTCTATAAGAGGGGGTATATGTAACATCCCAAACCTTAGACAGAGTTCCACATCGGCAAAATATAAGAGGGATGTTGGATACATAAGTTAACAAGACTTGACCCTAGTGATATGTTTTAAACCCGTGAGGGTCTAGACCCAAAGCAGACAATATTACTAACGGGCTATTTTACCGGTAATCTGCTTGGTGTTAAAAAGGTGATTTTCTTTAATATACAAGCTCTGGTTTAAATACGGCGGACAATAATTCTTTTTTTGTTAAATATTCTTTTGTGAAGATGAACCTTATAAGTTCCAAAGAGAAGACAAGAGAAAGAGGAGAGTGAAGCGGTTTTGTTGGCTTATGACAATGCTCTTAATCAACCACAATTTTTCGACTCATCTGTCATCTGTGGAACTTCTGAGAGGTATATTTAGGTCCTATTCTTTTCTTTCAACTATTGCTTGATAATGATAATGCCAAAGATTTGTAGCTTTCAAAGTAATATTACTCTGTTCACTCTCGGTCCAATGTTTTACCATACATGGAATCACAACTATTTGAAGTTAATTAAGACCAAATCTAGTCAAGTGAAAACATGCAGATCCCTTAATTGCTCAAAAGTTCAATACTGATAGATACATCTAATTATTACCCATTATATTTACCACAGTTCTAACTAGAACCAAGAGAATACTTAAGCTTATTAGTAATAAACGGTAAGTACTACTAATACATATAACCATACTCGAAACTCTTAAAGCTATTACTTGGATATTTTTTTTTTTTTTTTTTGTGGTTCCCTTTTCCATTGCTATATTTGACAAATTTCTTGCAGGAATAACCTTTCGACAGTAGTGGTTCCACCACATTCACAAGGAAGCAGCTCTAGTCTGAATGTAGAAAGCTCTGAAAAAATGCCATGGCAATACCACTTTGGATAATTGCATCTTGCCCTTGCCCTTTTGTCACCATTCAAGTAATCCTCACTCTTACAATACCTAGAATTAAGTGGCTACTCCCTGTATGCTTCCTCCAAATCATAATGTTTTCTTTTTTTTTAACACAATACTTGGATATTATATATATATATATATATATATATATATATATATATATATATATATATATATATATATATATAATAACAGAAACTACATAGGCATAGTAGATGTTTTTAGGGCATTACTATTACCCATAGTTGCCAAATAGTTACAAACATTTTTGGAAATACTCCTAACACTATTACAAACTCCATGCTTGTTCTTGATCACTTCTTGTTCAACAAAAAAAGGTGGACAGGCATGGTAAAAATACTTGGATGATGGTGGATTCTTGGTAGCTTGCTTGGCCAGTAGATGAGTCACCTCATTGACTTCCCTGAAATTATGCTTCAGTTGTGGGAGTTTCAATTGGTGTATTAACTATCTGCACTCAGAAACAATATTAGAGTAGTTAGTGTTATCCTTATAAATAAGTTTGATAACGTCCATACAATCAGTTTCAATTTTCATATTGATGGCGCACCCCCTTTTTCAATCTTATGCAATCGGAAGATCGGGTTTATGACATTTTGGGCATAGGACAACTCATTTCTTTTGGGAATTAGGTTTTGCATTTGAAAAGTCGTCAGCTAATGATTTTAAGGTGCATTAGGACACCTATAAGGGTTCACTTCTAGGTTGGTTGATAACCAAAGATAGGGTAAGAGCTTGAAATTATCTTAAGGGGATGATATTAGGCACCCCTCAAGATCCACTAGTGTGGTTCCCGGCCAGATAATTTCTTGTGAATTTGTGCAATTTAGCAAATAGACAATTACATGCTCAAATAGTAGGGGATTTAAATTTAAACACATAAGAGTTCGAAAGAACAATTAAAAGAAGAGTTTCGAAAAGAAATTTGCAAATAAAAGGGAAAGGGGGTCCTAGGTTTATATTCGATATGGATCACATCAATGCGATACCCGGTATGACACTCCTCAAAAGAGGGGATACACATGGTATTAGCGCATTGGTCATCCTATCCATATCTACCCTTCCCATTAAAGCGCTGATTGGTATCGATCTCTATTGTATGCTATTACCCGTCCCATTCCTATCAGTCCAGAGGAACTTAGGACTACTATTCCTAAAGGGGAGGGATATTAGGCTGACTTGGATTTCAAAAGGTAAAAATCTAAGACGACATACAAAACACATAATACTGCATGTTAGGGGAAGCATGTAAACAAATAAAAGGCTCATGTATACCTCCTCAAACAAAGCACATAAATAGCATGACTTAAACATACATCTAAGGTCTGAATTTAACATACTAAGGTAAAGGGAAGTTTCAATTGTTGAGGCAGACCAATTTATTACATAACTCAAATAAGAAGTCCGAATCAGGCATGTCTGCTGGTTGTAGCAATTATCACTTAACAGAGACGGATCCTTTTTTTTTATTATCACCTAAAGCTTTCCTAAGCGTTTGGGGTGAGATCCTATGAACATGGTATCTACTATTGATTCAGCATGTGGAAAAGTAATAACAGTTTTGAAAGAACGATTTGGAAATCTTATAGGCATGCTCTCTAAACTGCGTTAAATAAAGGAGTAAGGTCGTTAAAACTGGTTCAGAGTCCAACTGATTTTAAATCCTATAGGCAGGATATCTAGTATTGCGCCTTTTATTCCTATAGACATGATTTCTAAAAAAAAAAGGTGCTGGTTCTTATCCTTATAGACATTATATCTGATTCTAACCATTTAGATCATAAGAACATGGTGTCTAAATGTGACAATAACATGCAGAATTTAAGCAAGTCCTATAGGCAGGTTCCCTAGATGTAGAACGTGCAGAATTTTAGTGAAAACAGGTCTTATAGACATGGTATCTAAATGCAGAATTAACATGCATAGTTTAAACAAATGGATCTTATAAGCATGATACCTAAATGGAGAGTTATATATGAAGAATTTTAAAACAACAGATCTTATAGGCATGATTTCTACCCTTAAGAATGCATAATTACCCAACCTTTTTCACTAGCCAACCCCAATGTTTATTACAAATTATTACGAACTGAATAATAAATCACATCAAAGAAGTATAAAACAAAAGTGACAACCAAAGGAAGCCTGATTCTTGACTTCCTCTCTGAGTTATGGAATAAAATACATAAAATGCCATTGTTTCAAAACCTTTCTCAGACTTGAGTGTGTCAAAGTCCCCTAAGGGTCTCAAGAGGACCCCGGGTAGTGCTCACACCCAAGTTGCATAACCAGATATAGATGAGTGAAGTGTGGAAGGGCCAGCCCTTATGTGTCCAAGTTCAGAAGAAGCTCATGGGTCCCAAGGCAAGGCTCATAGAAGAGGGGGCAGAACCTAAGTCTAAGAATATGGTGGAAGTACAGGAGTAGAGATTTAAAACTGAGTGAAGATTGTAGAGGGGAGAGGGGCAGTTTAGAAAGCAGTAGTAGTAAAAGCTAAAATTATACAGCATCAGAAATAACACAAAGGTGGCAGGGGTTTGAGAATACATTGCAGGTGGCTTATGACCCTAAGAGGGGTCAAAAATCTGGACATGCATAGCAATAAGTGATGCTGGTATGCCCATAAACCAGCCAGAGGATACATACATAAAGAGAATATGAAGTATGTGATCAGGGAGGGTCAGGTTTGGGTCATGCACAGTAATGTATACTGCTGGCATGCCCTCAAACCAACCAAGGAATACAAACACATAGGGGATATAGGGTGTTTGGGGTTCATAAATGACTGATAGAGTTCATACATAGGGGAAACATGAATTCAGAAAAAGAAGGGGCAGATTGTGACATGCTTAACAATGCAACTTGATTAAAACACAAACAGAAATAGGCAAGAGTGAGGAAATAGTAAATAAACATGTTGTTATTGATGCAGGAAAGTTAATCAGAACATATAAATGCAGAAAGAAAAGTGAGCAAGTTCCTACAGCCTAGCCTTGGCTTTCAGCCGGCTAGACAAGGCAGCAACACAAGCAGTAACAAAGAAAAAGAGAGAGGGAGTTTGAGTGAAGTGTGTTTTTTGAACTCAAGTAGTTCGTGTCCTTGAAAGAAGAGGGGTGCAGGGTATTTATAAACTTTTGAAAACATGTGAGAAATAAGGTAATAAGTAAAGTTCAATACAAACATAGAAATAACCAACAGTCAGAATCAATCAGCCAAATGATTTCCCATTAATTGAGGAATCACTTGTTTAACGGGGCTAACAGATTCAAAATAAGGAAAGAAAATCAGTTTGTAAGCAGACTGATTATTGCCATAAAAGAAGTAGTAAAATATTAAGTAAGCAGTTGAGTCTAAGTACAGAAATACACTTATTTCGAGAAAAGATTCAGTAAAGCAAAAACAAGGAAAGAATCAATTAACTTTAGCAGGCGAGTGAAATTAGAGTTTCACAAAAAAAAAGTTTCAAATCAGTCCCAAGATTGAAGATCAATCAAAGAAGGAACCTCAGCATATAAATAGAGTGCACAAACACTAGATATGTGTAGCCAAATGTATTGGCAAAAGAAACAGCATGCAATAGTAGCACAAAGTTCAGTATATAACAAACATTCAAAGCATGATAGTCCAATAGGTCGAGTCACATTGAATCAATAGTGAAGAGAAAAAAAATAGAGTATCGGAAGCATGCAAAGGGTCTCACAGTAGCAGATAAAAAAATGGAGTATCAGAAGCATGCAAAGGGTCTCACAATAGCAGATGAGAAACCCTTTGAAAAGTTAGGGTTTCAGGCATAGTCAAGTTTTAAAGATAGTAAAACCCCAGAATTAGAGAAATCACATAAAGAAAAGAGATTCATAAACAAGGAACCACAAGTCGAGTCAGGTGTTCAAACGAACAGTTTCAAAACCAAAGACATAGGTTCCTTCAACAATAATCAAGCTTAAAAGATGATAATCAAATAAATCGAACAAGAACTTAACCAGACAAACACTTATCTAACAAACAGTTTCAGAACTCGAATGAACCCAAAGTAACTAGGGTTTTCAATTTGCTACTAAGATAGGAGAATAACATGAACAAAACATAGTAAAACCACAGACACATTAAAATCAGATGAAAAGATTTTGAAAAGAAAACTTGAAGGAAAAACCCTAATCGGAAAAGCTGGAGAGTCTTTTTTTTTAAGTAAAGTTAAAGAAGCTTCGAGAAGATGTTTAAAAACTCATGGTAAGCATGAGTCTAAGGTAGATCTGAAAGAAGTCGAAAAGGTCTTAGAGATTAGGACTTCAGAAGAACCTAAAAGCAACGAGAAAGGCCTTGAAAGTAACAAATCTAACCAGGAGAGTCAAAGGTGTGACTTGAATGGCCATGGCTGGCCGGAGAAAGGTCAGGGATGACCGGAGAAGAGTCATCGAGCAAAGACTGGACCAAATCTCTTCAGAGTCTCGTCATGAGACCACAGAACCAAACACATAGAAGCCCTGGAAGGCTGGTATAGGTCTTTGATGACCTCGGAAGGCCATGGATTAGAGTGGATTAGGGTGGCGGCGGCTAGGGTTTGAGGGTGTTGTATAGAGGATTTGGGAGAGGATGGATTCAGAGGCGGCGTATGGTAACAAATGAAAGGGTTTGGGGTGGGTCATTTGGGATTAATTAAGGTAAGGGCAACATGTGGCTGTTGATCTAAATGATCAACGACTGGGATTTAAAAGGTTAGGTGGGGATCTGAGTATGGGTCGTTTTAATTGGGTTGGGGGTCGGGTATGAGTAGGAATTGGGCCAGGGCAATTGGATTTAAATTGGGTAAGAATTAGGCTCCAATTTAAATGAAATCTGGCTAGATTTTAAATAGCCATTTTTTTTATTTATTTTATAAAAAATAGTAAATTAATTCCTGAAAATAAATTAAAAGTACTAAAATGATTTGTAACATATAATTATTAATTTAAAAATACTGGACTTAATTTTATAAAAATGAACAATATTAAATCTTAAAAGGTGGCTAATATTGCAATTATATGCAATTTAGCTTTAAAAATTACTAAATAAATTTGTAAAAATATGCAAAATATATCATAGCTATATTTTAGTATAAATATGAGAATCAAATAAATGAATCACCAAAATGATAAATTTGGGAATTATTATTGGGTTTTTATGAAAAAATAGGGAAATAAATTGGTTTAAAAATCTTTAAAAATTAAGGAAAATATAATAAAATATTTGGACATACTTATATCTATACATATGCTATTTTGAAAGTATTTTGTGTATTAAAAATATATAGGGAAAAATTGGGTATCAACAGTTGCCCCTTTTTACCCAGGAAGGATGAAAGAGTTGTCGGGTAAAAATATGATGGCCAATTTTGACAGAGTGAAATGGTTCGAAGAGGTTTAGGCCATGCCCTGGCTTCTAAACTGCCTATATATTTCTGGCTTTACAGGAATCAGGCCACATATAGTTCAGGATTCGTCGACGGAGGATGCTGATGGAGACTTTCCAAAAACGGACGCAATATCCAGGACGAAGTGAATGGTTAAGGTTTGATATGGCTGCGGGAACTAGAGCTGGATTGCTCCTGCTGAGATGGCTGTTGCTCGCCGGTTTACCTGCAAATAATCAATACAAACATATATTGTGCGGATGGTGCCTCCGAATCATGATGCCTTTGAATAATGATATGCGAAATTAAAAGGGATCCTCAGGCCATGGCATGGTGTTCTCGGGCTATGAAGATGGTGCCTCCGAACGATGACGCCTTTGGATGATTTGGCAATATTTCAACCCATGAAGGATGCAGTAGTATGGTAAGTGGTGATCTTTCAGCCCATGATATGTAGATGTAGCGATCTTTCAGCCATGCAATGCAGTAGGTGGCGATCTTTCAGCCATGTAGATGCAGATGAAGGTAGAGCTTAATCTCAGAAGGCAGAATAATAGCCTTAAGTAATGCGAAAATGCAGATGGAGACAACATTTAGTCTCGGAAGACAGAATAGTAGCCTTATGCAATGCGAAAATACAGATGGAGATAGGCGTTCTTTCAGCCATGCAATGCAGTAGGTGGCGATCTTTCAGCCATGCAGATGTAGACGTGGTGATCTTTCAGCCATGCAATGCAGTTGGTGGCGATCTTTCAGCCATGCAGATGTAGATGTGGCAATCTTTTACCATGCAATGCATTAGGTGGCGATCTTTCAGCTATGCAGATTTAGATGTGGCAATCTTTCAGCCATGCAGATGTAGATGTGGCAATCTTTCAGCCATGCAATGAAGTAGGTGGCGATCTTTCATCCATGCAATGTAGTAGGTGGCGATCTTTCAGCCATTGAGATGTAGATGTGACGATCTTTCAGCCATACAATGCAGTAGGTGGCGATCTTTCAGCCGTGCAGATGTAGATGTAGCGATCTTTCAGCCATGCAATGGAGTAGGTGGCGATCTTTCAGCCATGCAGATGCAGAGGGAGGTAGAACTTAACCTCGGAAGGAAGCATGATAGCCTTATACAATGCAGAAATGTAGTTGAAGATGACATTTAGTCTCGGAAGGTAGAATAGTAGCCTTATGCAAGAAATAAAATGGCAGATGGTAAAAGAGCTTTCTTAGCTGATAGTCGATTGCGACATTATGACTTCTGGGGACATTGTGACACACGAAATGTCACTGGTGTGTATGGATAACAAATGTTGGTAAATGCAACTGTTCTGAGAGTTGTATTCCTGAATAATGTTTGTCTCGTGAGTGTATAGTATGTTCGGTGATTTTGCAATCCAAGTGCCTGCATCCAAGGAGAAATAGTGAGTTTCAAAGGGGAGGAGGTTAGTTCGTATCCCCGCTGGCTCTACTTGACCTGCTCGACTTTGATCTGGTGTTACTGCATGTATCATTGGGGTAGCGTTGCTAAAAAAAGGCAGTTTTAGTAATAAACATGCATGATTTCATAAAATTATGACATAAGTAAGAACGTTTAGATGAACTGATGACTATGACGCAGTTCAGGACATTGCTACCTCTCTTGCTACGGAATTTTGAGGGTCCTCCTCAAAATTCTGCCCTAGTTTAATGGGTCGATGCTTCTGACTATTGTTTGCGATGATCGGTTAAAATTACTCCGGAATTTTGAGTGTCCTCCTCAAAATTCTGCCCCAGTTTCCAATTGTGGGGGAAATGAAAATCTTATTGAATTATGACCGAACCCATAGGGCTGCCTACGTATCCCCTCTTAAATGGGAATCAGGTCAGGCGTATTTCAAATTACATCATACAAGGAAAGCATAAGATTACACATAGTAACGCTTGACTGCATCTGAATTGATTAGTTTAGGCCAGACTTCTCCGTCCATTTTTGCAAGTATGAGGGCTCCTCTTGTCAGAACTTGGTGAACCATGTATTCCCTGCCAGTTGGGAGAGAACTTCCCTTTGGCTTCATCTTGATGTGGGAAAATTTTCTTTAACACCAGCTGCCCTGGTGTGAACTGTCTCGGCTTGACTCTTTTGTTGAAGGTTTTGGACATTCTGTTCTGATAGATTTGACCATGGCAAACTGTATCCATTCTCTTTCTGTCTATAAGGGCTAGTTGCTCATAATGACTTTTTACCCATTCTGTGTCGTCGAGCTTAGCTTCTTGTATGATCCTTAGGGAAGGTATTTCTACCTTAGCGGGAATGACTGCTTCTGTACCATAAACCAGCATATTGGGGGTCGCCCCGGTTGATGTGCGGACTATGGTGCGATATCCCAATCAAGAAAATGATAAATTCTTGTGCCATTGTTTATGCTTCTCTATCATTTTCCTCAATATCTTCTTGATATTCTTATGGGCGGCTTTTATGGCTCGATTCATCTAAGGTCTATAGGCTGTGGAATTCTTATGTTTGATCCTCAAGGTTTCACACATAGCTTTCATTAGGTCACTATTGAGGTTGGAGCTATTATCAGTAATGATTGACTCTGGAATCCCGAATCGACAAACAATGCGTTCGTGAACAAAGTCTGCCACGACTTTCTTAGTCACTGCTCTGTAAGATGTTGCTTCGACCCATTTAGTGAAATAGTCGATTTCTACTAAGATAAACATGTGTCCGTTGGATGCAATAGTCTCAATTGGTCCAATGACATCCATTCCTCAGGCGGCGAACGGCCACGGTGAGCTTGTTGCATTAAGCTCATTTGGAGGCACCTTTATCATGTGTGCATGTACCTAACAGTCGTGGCATTTCCAGACATACTGGATGCAGTCCGATTCCAAAGTTATCCAAAAGTAACCAGCCCGGAGTATCTTCTGGGCTAAGACAAAACCGTTCATATGTGGACCACAGGTCCCAACGTGAACTTCCTCTAGTAGCCTGGATTCTTCCTTTGCGTCGACACACCTTAATAATCCCAGATCATGAGTCCTCATATACAGGATTCCTCCGCTATGAAAGAAATTATTGGACAACTTCCGAAGTGTGCATTTCTGAGTAGGTTTTGCGAGCTCTATGTACTCTCCTTTTGCCAAATATTCCTTGATGTCATTAAACCAAGGCTTTCCATCTGCTTCTTTTTCAATATGGGCATAGTAAGCTGGCTGATCATGGATCTTTACCGGAATAGGATCAATGAAATTTTTGTCTGGATGTTGTATCATAGATGATAGGGTAGCCAATGCATCGTCAAACTCATTCTGGACTCTGGGAACATGTTGGAACTCCGTCCTCCTAAACCTTTTTCTTAATTCCTATACATGATGCAGGTACGGGAGTATCTTGGAATTCTTGGTTGCGCATTCTTCACGCTCCTGAAGTATGAGTAAGTCTGAATCTCCAATCACTAGCAACTCTTAAACGTTCATGTCAATAGCTATCTTGAGCCCTAAAATGCAGGCTTCGTACTTGGCCATATTGTTGGTGCACGGGAACCTGAGTTTGGCGGACACCAGATAATGTTGACCGGTTTCTGATACTAGGATTGCTCCTATGCCAACACCTTTGAAATTTGCTGCTCCATCGAACAACATTCTCCCACCTTCATAGGATTCTGCAATATCTTCTCCTATGAATGATACCTCTTAGTCAGGGAAAATACGTTTTCAGGGGTTCGTATTCTCCATCCACGGGATTATCAGCAAGGTGGTCCACTAGTGTCTGTTCCTTAATTGCTTTCTAAGTCACGTAGACAATGTCAAACTCACTCAACAGGATTTTCCACTTGGCTAGTTTGCGGGGCATGGGCTTCTGAAAGATATATTTCAAAGGATCCATCCTTGATATGAGGTATATGGTATAGGCATAGAAATAATGCCTCAGCTTCTGAGCTACCCAAGTCAAAGCACAACAGGTGCGCTCTAACAGATAATACCGGGCCTCGTACGGGGTAAACCTCTTACTGAGATAATAGATGGTCTGCTCCTTCCTCCCTGTTTCATCATGCTGCCCCAGAACGAAACCGAAAGCTCCATCCAAGACTACAAGTTAGAGTAATAAGGGTCTACCTAGCTCAGGTGGGACCAAGACTGGTGGTGTTGAAAGGTACTCCTTGATTCTGTCAAACGCTTTTTGGCATTCGTCGGACCATTTGGTAGCGGCGTCCTTCTTCAACATCTTAAAGATTGGCTCACAGATAACTATAGATTGTGCTATGAACCGGCTGATGTAGTTGAGTCTCCCCAGGAAACTCATCACGTCTTTCTTGTTCTTTGGCGGTGGTAGTTCCTGAATGGCTTTGGCTTTTGATGGATCCAGTTCTATTCCTCGGCGACTCACAATAAACCCAAGCAATTTTCTAGCAGGAACCCCAAATGCGCATTTTGCAGGATTTAGTTTCAGGTTGTACCTCCGCAATCTATTGAAGAACTTCCTCAAATCTTCCATGTGATCAGTGGCCTTCTTGGACTTGATGGTGACATCATCTACATGTACCTCGATCTCCTTGTGTATTATATCATAAAAAATGGTAGTCATGGCCCTCATGTAGGTGGCCACTGCATTCTTCAGGACGGATGGCATCATCTTGTAACATTACATTCCCCACGGTGTAATGAAAGCCATTTTCTCAGAATCTTCTTCATCCATCCAATTTGATGATAAACAGCGAAGCAATCTATAAATGACTACAGCTCATGCTTGGTGCAATTGTCAATCAGGATGTGTATATTCGTCAAAGGGAAGTCGTCCTTTGGACTGGCCCGGTTGAGATCCCGGTAGTCGACACAAACGCTGACCTTTCCGTCCTTCTTTGGCAGTGACACGGTGTTGGCTAACCAAGTCGGGTATTCTACTACCCTGAGAACCTTAGTTTTGACCTGCTTGGTGACTTCTTCCTTGATTTTTAGACTTATGTCAGACTTGAACTTTCTGAACTTTTGCTTTACCGGGGGACATGTTGGATCGGTTGGCAATTCGTGAGCCACAATAGATGTACTCAGACCAGTCATGTCATCGTACGACTAGGCGAATATGTCCTCATATTCCCTTAGACATTCTGTATATTTCTTCTTTTTTATGGCAATAAGTGAACGTTGATTCATGTTTCTTTGACGTTTTCTCCATCTCCCACGTTAACAATATCGGTCTCGTCCACGTTGGACTTAGGTCTGTTTTCAAAACTCTCAACTTCTTTAATAATCTCTTCTGGCATGTCATCTTCCTCTAAATCAATGTCCGTTTGTTGCGTTGTCTCATTGCGTGTCATAGTCATTGGTTCATCAAGATAAGTAATAGCAATGTTGTATAAGTAAAGTAATGAGAGTAATAATAATAATGAGTGTTGATTCATAAGAAAAGTCAAAATTCGTTGATAAAGATCTTATTGCGGGAATTAAAATACGGAATGAAAATCATTTAGTAAATAAAAATAGTGCTTGTTTTAGCCTTGCTACCCCGAGGCTCATCGGGCTCTAGTTGTCCTGATGGTCCAGTTATTGAGGCGTACCCCTCTGCTTACAGCCTGTATGGAAGGGCCTTCCTCCCCCTCCTCCTTAAGAACAACACAACAGTCCATGTCATTGTCTTCTAGGAACAAATTCTTTACCGCTGCAAGTGCTTCTTCTTCTTCTTCTGTCCCATAAACAATGCTGGCCTGCTGGAAAGTCTGCTCCAAATGTGGTATTGGCTGCTCCAACGGATAGTAAGGATCGTGCCATGGTGGCGACCAGTTGTTGAATTCTTCCCAGGTGTACTTATATCCTAGACCGAAAGTGGTGCCATGTTTCTTGAGTTTTATGGGCTTAACAATTCCTTGGAGGTTCTTTCCGAGTCCCTTGCCAGGTTCGTACCCATTTCAATTCAGTGTGCTCTCGATTTTGTTATACCACCATTTGTCTTTGTCGATAGCATTCACCCGTTCAATGTGGTGGTAAGTCTCTCCACCTTGCTTTCTTCTTCCTTCGGTTGACGGAATGGTCTGGCAACTGTATATAGGGTTGCTACCGTTGCCGTGAATGATCACCTCCTGGTGGTTCCATTTGAACTTTACGACCTGCTATAGTGTTCATGCTACGGCCCAGCAGCATGAATCCATGGTCGTCCCAACAGCAGATTGTAAGATGCTGGCACATCTATTACCTAGAAATCAACGTCGAACCAGGTTGGTCCCATTCGCAAGCATAGGCTGATCTCCCCAATGGTGGACCTTTGGGAGTCGTCGAAGGCTTTCACATTGATGGCTCTATCCTTTACCTCGTGTAGTCCTTTACCCAGCTTCTTGAGTATTACCAGTGGACAAATGTTGAGACTGGAAACCCCCATCGATCAGGATCCTGGTGATGAAGTAGTCCTCGCATTGCGCAGTGATGTGCAATGCTTTGTTGTGTCCCAACCCTTCAGGTGGTAGCTCGTCCTCATGAAATATGATCTTATGGCTCTCCAACACTTGTCCTACCATGTTAGCCATTTCCCCGCTAGTGATGTTACTTGGCACATATTCTTCACTTAGTACCTTTAGCAGAGCATTCTTGCGTGCCTCAGAATTTTGTAGCAAAGCAAGAATGAAGATTTGCGCCGGTGTTTTGTTTAACTGGTCGATGACCGAGTATTCCTTGGTCTGTATCTTTCTCCAAAGATCGTCTGAACCTATCTCAACGATGGGTGACCGATTGGAAGCCTGCTTGCTTGACTCAACCAGATATTCTGGGATATAAACTCTACCAGTTCTTGTCATACCATGTGCCACAATAATTTCTTGGAACCTAACCTTGCCTTTCCTCCTTGCCTCGGTTGTATAGTCCTATGGTATATGATAGCATCCTAGGAAGCTTAACTCTATTAAAGGACAGGGATGAAGCTTTTGAATCTCAAAGATGGCCTTTAATAAGATGTCAAGCTAAAGAATTACAAAACAAGATCATTAGACTTCAAGTGCAAATGAAGAAGTTATTAATTGGAGGAAGAGCTCAAGGATAAAGAATGTGAGTTGGCTAGGTGATAGCATCAAGGACAAGGATAGAGTTTTGGCAGCTCCAAGGCCATATACAAGATCTCAAGCTAAAGAGTTGCAAACTAAGGTTGCTAGACTTCAATGACAAATAAAGAAGCTTTTAATTGTAGAGGAAGAGCTCAAGCCCAAAGGAGATGAATTGTCCAAGTTTTACAATTATTTGGTAGTCCAAATTGAAGTCCAAGAGGAGGAAGATTGAGTTACCAAATCAGCCCTTGAAGTCCACCAATAGGTCTCAAAATGACCTTAAAAGAGGTCAAAAAGGGGGTGTATCAAAAGGAGCCCAATTGGAGTCCAAACCAATGGCCCAAACTAATAGTTTTAAGGCCCAAATCTGCCCCAAAAGGATTTGGCCGCCCCCACTTAATTTTGATGGCTTTTGATACCCCTTATGAGCCACCTACTAAGTTTGATGGCTATTGTGACCCCTAGCAGCCCCTACCTAATTTAGATGACTTTTTAGCAACCCCCTACATTATTTTAAGTACTTTTAACTCCTATAAATAAGGAGTTCTTCTCATTCATAAGAGACAACATTTATTGATTAAGTATATCATACTTTGAGAGTTCTTTTGAACCTTTGTTACTTGTGCTTTGAGATTTATCTTTCAACCTTTACTAGTTCTTAGTTTAAGGTAGTAAGATTACTTCTCTTTTATGATATCTTTGATTCCTTTGTGGTATTCTTAGAAGGCGATTAATACTAGTTATTAATTGTTGTCTCAAGTTACTCGTAAAGTGGTCAAGATCCGAATCTATTGTTTTGATTTGCTTTTTAAGTAAAGGCGTTTGATTTCTTCCATAAATCAAGACGTTGTTACTTTGATCTTGTCAAGGCTATAGAACTTGCGTTCTTGGAAGTTCTTGGAATTCTTTCCTTGAATTCTTCCCATATCCTTTATTTTCATCTCTTTAATTCTAGTTGTTCAATTCCTTGTTGTTATTGCTTCCGCATTTACTTCTCAAATTCTTACTCTAATTTGGATTCCCGACCTAGTTGTTATCAAGTGGTATCAGAGCGGTTTTTATCAAAATTTCGTTCTTGGTAACTCTTGGGATTTCTTGAATACTAAGAGCAAAGAAAAGAAAAGAAAAGAAAAAAAATAAAAAAAACAAAAATCAGTTTTTAGAACAAAAAATAGAATTGCGTGCTCTCCGGGATATTTCTTTTGTATCTAATTTGTTACCAAAAATTAACAAAGGAAACAAGAAGAGGGAATCCTAGATTTTCTTACTTTTTCTAATCTAAACATATAATCCTTTCCTTTTTGTTCGTGTCATGTTTCAACCGAGCCTAATAGTTCTAGGATTTGGTTTTTCTTTCATTAGTTCCCCAAAAATCTGAATTTTACTACTAAGAATTTCATACGAGTTGGGTTTAATTATAAATCTACAAAGTATTTTGTTCAAGGTTATTTCGAGAGAAAAAAAAGGGTAAAGTGTGTGAGAGAACAATTGAAAAAAAAAACAAAGAAGCCAAATTGAGAGATACACATTTCCTTTAATCTATGTCAAGATATCTCAAATAGGTAGTTGCAGTGGAAGGAGTAGATCTATGACTCAACAACTTGAAAGGTCGATATTACAATATATCGAATGGAAAGAAGACAATGGTGAAGTTATTTTTCAAACAAGAGCTAAAGTGATGTCTACAATTTATACCCTTAGAATTGACAAAGCATTTAACTATAACTTAATTAGCACTTATATAGTTGAGAAATTGAACTTGCCTTGTGTTGAACATATTAATCCCTACATGTTGAAAGGAGTAAAGGTAGATAAAAGAGTGTTATTACCATTCTCTATTGGAAGGTATGAGGATGTGATTTGGTGTGATGTCATTCCCATGAATCGTTTTCATATCTTGTTGGGAAGGCCATGGAATATCTATAGAAGTGCTTCATATAGTATCAAAAAAATAGATACTCTTTTGAGGTTAATGGGAAGAAACTCAGTCTTGGACCTTTGACTCCCTCGCAAATTTGTGCAGATGAAAAGATTGTTAAAGAGAATATGGAAAAATACGAGAGAGAAAAGAATGAGAGGAGTAAGGGTGTGCATGTTGACATTCCAAGAGAGGAAAAAGGAGAGGTTGTCTTGAGTAAAAATAGTGGGATGTCAAGTAAGGTAAACAATGATCATGAGAAAAAAGAAAAGAGAGAAAGCAATAAGAGAAACAAAGTCTGTGAGGTAGAGAGAGAAAAACAAGAGAGATTGAGTGAAGGAAAAGAACTCTTTAGTGAGAGAAAAGAGGCTAAGGGTGAGGAAAACATTAGTCTTGCAATAAAAGCCAAAGAGAGTGTAAGCAAGAAAAAAGTTTCTTTACTTCCTAACTCATTAACTCTTTCTTGTTTTAGTTGTTGTGATTTTGTGCAACCACGTGATGAAATACCTTTTGAAAGGAGTGGTGAAGCGCAAGAGATGGTAGCAAAAGATCCAATTGGATCCCAACATAAATTCGGCAATATCAATTCTTGTTGGATGGTGGAAGACAAAAGCTTGATTAAATTCTCTGTTATTAAACCTTTTGACTATTTCGATTCTTATTTACAGTGTTATGACATGGAGTTGCCTAAAAGCATTACTAAGGTGGAGCTATTTCATAAAAGAATACAAGGTGATGATGTTTCATTGGTAAATAAGTCCAAGTATGGTATGTATAATTGGTTTATTTGCATTCTTGGTCTTTCTAGAACACCTAAGGTATTTTTGGAGGTAATAAATTACACTCTTATTTCTTTTATTGGTGACTTTATAATTTTTGTAGATGATGATATTTTGATGCACATCAAGTCATTAACTATAATATCTAAGTTAATGTGTAAGAGTAATTCGCTTCCTTTTGAAATTGTGTATGACATAGATGATTACTTATTCCAACTTGGTGGAAAGAGGCATGGAATTTCTGAGAAGAGGCTTGTGAATGAGTTAAATATTTCTTCTTATCTTATTCAAGTGGCTAATGAGTTTTCATGTGCTAAAGTGCTAGAATGTGATCTTTGTTATGTGATGGGGAGTCATTCTTCAAGTCATGTTCATTGTAAGTTGGTAAAAGTATTTGTTTCTAGTAAAGAGGATATGCATGATTGTTGTAATACTGGTGATCAAATACTCTTTCATGTAGAGGAATCCATGAGATTTGTAATTGTAGTTAGTAGTCTATATCATGAATGTATCTTGTTTGATAGATGTGGTAAAGGTACTTATATTGAATGGATGTGTAGTCACTCTTTTATAATTTCTTTTTCATGTATACTCATGGACTGCCATACCGACAAAATCAAATTGCAAGTTCCATTGCATGGTGCATCTAAGAGAGGTTTTTATTGTATTAATCTAGGTAGACATAAATTTTATTGGGATGATGATGTCCATATGCTTTATAAGGGAGTATTTATACCTATTAGGATTGATTGGGTTAAATGGACACATTGTCACTATCTTATTTTATTCCTACTATTTTTTCAGATTAGTGGATACCATTTACTAGTGCGTGTTTTCTTTTTCTTGCAAGGTCGAAATTCGAGGACGAATTTTCTTCAAGATGAGGGGAATGATAGCATCCTAGGAAGCTCAACTCTATTCAAGGACAGGGATGAAGCTTTTGAATCTCAAAGATGGCCTTTAATAAGATGTCAAGCTAAAGAATTACAAAATAAGATCATTAGACTTCAAGTGCAAATGAAGAAGTTATTAATTGGGAGGAAGAGCTCAAGGATAAAGGATGTGAATTGTCTAGGTGATAGCATCAAGGACAAGGATAGAGTTTTGGAAGCTCCAAGGCCATATACAAGATCTCAAGCTAAAGAGTTACAAACTAAGGTCGCTAGACTTCAATGACAAATAAAGAAGCTTTTAATTGTAGAGGAAGAGATCAAGCCCAAAGGAGATGAATTGTCCAAGTTTTATTATTTGGTAGTCCAAATTGAAGTCCAAGAGGAGGAAGATTGGATTACCAAATCAGCCTTGAAGTCTACCAATAGGTCTCAAAATGACCTTAAAAGAGGTCAAAAAGGGGGTGTTTCAAAAGGAGTCCAATTGGAGTTTAAACCAATGGCCCAAACTAATAGTTTTAAGGCCCAAATCTGCCCCAAAAGGATTTGGCCACCGCCCACTTAATTTTGATGGCTTTTGTTATCCCTTAGGAGCCACCTACCTAAGTTTGATGGCTATTGTGACCCCTAGCAGGCCCTACCTAATTTAGATGACTTTTTAGCAACCCCCTACATTATTTTAAGTGCTTTTAACTCCTATAAATAAGGAGTTTTTCTCATTCATAAGACACAACATTTATTGATTAAGTATATCATACTTTGAGAGTTCTTTTGAACCTTTGTTACTTGTACTTTGAGATTTATCTTTCAACCTTTACTAGTTCTTAGTTCAAGGTAGTAAGATTACTTCTCTTTTATGATATCTTTGATTCCTTTGTGGTATTCTTAGAAGGCAATTAATACTAGTTATTAATTGTTGTTTCAAGTTACTCGTAAAGTGGTCATGATCCGAATCTATTGTTTTGATTTGCTTTTTAAGTAAAGGCGTTTGATTTCTTCCATAAATCAAGACGTTGTTACTTTGATCTTGTCAAGGCTATAGAACTTGCGTTCTTGGAAGTTCTTGGAATTCTTTCCTTGAATTCTTCCCATATCCTTTATTTTCATCTCTTTAATTCTAGTTGTTCAATTCCTTATTGTTAGTGCTTCCGCATTTACTTCTCAAATTCTTACTCTTATTTGGACTCCCGACCTAGTTGTTATCAGTATAGCCTTTGTATGAAATGGTGTCATGGTTGATATTGCTACTGGGATTGGCGTGGCTGTCCTTACTCCAAGCGGAGCATGTGCTTTGGATGGTAAAATTGCAACTTTAAACGGCACGGGTGCATTTGCCGGAGACATGAATTCGACCTAAATTGTTGCTGGTGTTTTTGCAGATGACGTTGCTTCAAATGCAAGTGGCACATACATATTTACCTCGGCATCCCCAGATGGTTGAATCTGGACTATGATTGGATTAAGAGTAACTATTGGTTTCTTTGGGTCATCACCTTCTGCGATCAACCCTATTGATCCCTCGGGATCCCAATCATCCTCTATTTCAATCATGTGGATGCCTCCACCCTTATGGTCGGGTGGAGGATTATTGCAGACATTTGGAGTGGGTTCATTTGCCCTAATAGTCTTGTTATCAATTAAAGTCTGGATCTTATCTTTCAAGGAACGAAATTCGTCTATGGTAAGCTCTTTCATGCCGGAGTGGTACGCATAGGATTTGTTTGGGTTAACCCACTGAGAAGGGTTCTCATGAGTTGTAGAAGGGATGGGGGTGACATAACCAGCAGCTTTGAGTCTCTCTTACAACTGGTCAATAGGCTCAGCAATGACTGTATATTGTTTTGGAGGTCTGCGATCAAAATTTGGCTGGGGTCTAGGGAAGTTTTGATGGGCGGGAGGTTATTGATAGTGGGATGGTTGAGCATTGTAAGTTTGGTAGACATGTGCGGGTTGGGAATATCTGGGCGAAGTAGGCTGATATGTAGGAGGTGGAGGTGGTGGTGATTGATAAAGTGGTGGCAGCGCTTGGTAAGAGGGTGAGGGTGCTTGGTAGTTCGGAGTAGGCTGATATGTGAGTGCGGGTGTTGGGTAAGTTTAGTACTTGATAGGAGATTTGGTCCTTTGTGCAACCATCACGGCTCCTACGTCCTTTTTCTTGGACACACCACCAGACTGCAAGGCCTTATTCGTAGCTTGCAAGGCTTCCAAGTATGTAACCATACCGGTTTTGATACCTTCTTCAATTCTTTCACCCAGTTTGATGGTGTTGGAAAATTTGTGGCTTTCAATCATTATCAGTCGTTCATAATACTGCGGGTCCTGAGCAAGGACAAAGAATTTGTTCATCTGTTCTCCTCTAGGGCAGGTATCACCTTAGCAGCTTTAGACCTCCAGCGAGTAGCATACTCACGAAATGTTTCTGTAGGCTTCTTCTTTAGATTCTGAATACAGAACACATCCAGCACATTCTTGATGTTAAACCTGAACCTGTCCATAAAGTCAAACGCCATGCTTACCCAGCTTGACCACTTCTTTGGATCTTAGTTGATGTACCAAGACAAAGCATCTCTTTTCAAGCTCCTTATGAACAATTTCATGCGGATCCTTTCGTCTTTCCCTACTTCAACCAGCTTATCGCAGTATGTCCTCAAATGGACCCTTGGATCCCCTGTACCATCAAACATCTTGAACTTAGGAGGTTTGTACCCCTTGGGCAGTTCAACATCGGGTTGTATTCAAAGATCTTCATAGTTCAGCCCCTCAATTCCATTGCTTCCTTCAACACCTTGAATCCGGCTAGTCAATTTCTTAAGTTCCTCAGCTAGGTTCCTGTTGAGCAAGTCTTTATCATCAGACTCGGGTGTGCTTGAGATGGGTTGGGTGGAGTGTGGCATGGTCTCTACGTAGATGGGAGTGTTATGGTGGGTGTGAAAGTGGTCATTTGTGGAGTTTTAGAGTTCTGGGATGAGTAGCGGAGTGTTATTTGAGGTATGGCAAGTATTGCATTAGGTCTTTGGTGGAACATTGTGGGGAGCGGGATGATTCTGTTGCTTTAGGATGTTTTGAGGTGGTGTAGGGTTTTGAGTATTGGGAAAGGTGATATCCTGGGTGCTGAGGAAAAATGACAAGCTTGCCAGATTCCGAACCTGATCGAGTTCTTCCTGGAATTTCAGCAATTTTTGTTCAAGTTGGGACATAATTTCCTTAGGAACCTGAGTACAATGACCATTGGTGGCCTCTACCCGTTTAGTTGCATTATCCCTTCTGACATTGTTCAAACCTTCCATTTTTCCTTTGTTCTTATTTTTGACAGGACTAAGAGGAGGAGTGGGTAGAGGGACCATGGATCTCGTGGAATAGGGTGATGTTGCCAGAGTACACGAACTAACCTTTGGGGTGGGGAATAAAAAACAAAAAATAAAAGCAAAAGGTAACCAAGTTAGTGAGGATTATAGAAAGTATTGCAATATTTAAACACATAGTGCGGGAATGTAAATCGTGTCCTAGTTTGGGACCTCTTTGTGCCCGAGGTAGGCCTAGCGACAAATTGATTTGGAGAACATAGGATGCTAAATGCCTCATTTTATTGATAAAAGTAGACGAATCCCAAATTGACACTAAATAAACAGGAAATGATAATCACGAATGGCCATCAGCCTTATTACATTTCATAAAGCGAAAAGGAAAACTCCTATCTACTTTGTCCCAGAAGGACCTTCCCCAGGTTGAATGTTCTCATTGATCAAATCCTCCAGTTCGCATAGGTTCACCAGTAAAAATGCCTTCGCCAAATGTTCTCCTTCATTTCCTTCAGCGTTCTGGAAATCAGCAACTCTATTCCTTACTTTTCCTTCCAATTCCAACAAGTTGTATTCTAGATATTCTAGCTTTTCGCTAGATTTGGCGGACCTCTCTTTCCATTCATTGATTTGGTCATTTGACGGAAGGTTCCTCCACCAGTCTAGAAAGAGTGAGGGCATGCTAACCATACCGAAGCTGGGGACCTCGTTCTTCATTTTCTACAAAACAAAAGGGTTAAGACCATACCCCCACCGGACTCGACTATTTAACATCAACAATTAGCGTGAAGCATTTAGTCCTCTAAGTAAATGCACAGAACATGGTGATGTCCGTTTAGGTTTAGGGAAACCAGTGGACTTTGGACAAGGCTATCTTAAAGGATCATTATGTGGACAACATAACTGACCCGGAAAGGTTTGACCATGATGCATGCATAATTTGAATACAGTAAGCTTTCTATGGGGTTCTAGACTGGTACCCTTGAGCAAATAACTCAAGGAGGAAGGCACGAAACCGTCAACTGCACCGCTGATCGACTGGTTTTACCGCAAATATGTCTTTCCGAATTTAGGAGGTGATAATATAGGAAGAGCCCAACCACTCATTATAAGCGTTGCTATGGTATTTATCTGGCATGAGTGGAGTATGATGTTGAGCATGGTTATGCAATAATTAAAAGTATGTTGACATGTATTTGCACACTAAGAAAGCAGTACATACAGCAGTTTCATAATTTAAAGCAGTAGTAAAGAGAAGAAACAAAGAAGACAAGTGAGTTTTTGCAGTTGAAAAGGAAATTGAATGCTTAAAGGAATTAAACAAGTAATTGCACATAAAGGACAGTACAAATTCACAACAATAATCTGAAGTGGTAAAAGCCTAAATATCCCCAGCAGAGTCGCCATGTTGTCGCGCCCCCTTTTTCCCTCTTATGCAATCGGGAGATCGGGTTTATGATATTTTAGGCATAAGACAACTCATTCCTTTTGGGAACTGGGTTTTGCATTTGAACAATCGCCACCTAATGATTTTAAGGTGTATTAGGACACCTATAAGGGTTCACTTCTAGGTTGCTTGATAACCAGAGATAGGGTAAGGGCTTGAAATTATCCTAAGGGGAAGGTATTAGGCACCCCTCAAGATCCACTAGTGTGGTTCCCGGCCAGACAGTTTCTTGTGAATTTGTGCATTTTAGAAAATAGACAAGTACATGCTCAAATAAAAGGGGATTTAAATTTAAACACATAAGAGTTCGAAGAACAATTAAAAGAAGAGTTTTGAAAAGAAATTTGCAAAAAAAAGGGAAAGGGGGTCCTAGATTTATATTCGGTATGGATCACATCAATGCGATACCCGGTATGACACTCCTTATAATAGGGGATACACGTGGTATTACTGCACCGGTAATCATATTCATATCTACCCTTCCTACCCCATCAAGGTAGTAAAGCGCGGATTGGTCTCGATCTCTACTGCATGCTATTACCCGTCCCATTCCTATCGGTCCCGGAGGAATTTAGGACTACTATTCCTAAAGGGGAGGGATATTAGGCTGACTTGGATTTCAAAAGGTAAAAATCTAAGGCGATATACAAAACACATAATACTGCATGTTAGGGGAAACATGTAAATAAATAAAAGGCTCATGTATACCTCCTCAAACAAAGCACATAAATAGCATGACTTTAACATACATCTAAGGTCTAAATTTAACATACTAAGATAAAGGGAAGTTTCAATTGTTGAGGCAGACCAACCTGCCTGCTGGTTGTAGCAATTACTACTCAACAGAGACGGGTCCCTTTTTTTTTTATTAACACCTAAAGCTTGCCTAAGCGTTTGGGGTGAGATCCTATGAACATGGTATCTACTATTGATTCAGCATGTGGAAAAGTAATAACAGCTTTTAAAAGAACGATTTGGAAATCTTATAGGCATGCTCTCTAAACTGCGTTAAATAAAGGAGTAAGGTCGTTAAAAACTGGTTCAGAGTCGAACTGATTTTAAATCCTATAGGTATGATATCTAGTATTGCTCATTTTATTCCTATAGATATGATTTCTAAAAAAAATGGTGATGGTTCTTATCCTTATAGACATGATATCTGATTCTAACCATTTAGATCCTAAGAATATGGTGTCTAAATGTGACAATAACATGCAGAATTTAAGCAAGTCCTATAGGCAGGTTCCCTAGATGTAGAACGTGCAGAATTTTAGTGAAAACAGGTCTTATAGACATGGTATCTAACTGAAGAATTAACATGCATAGTTTAAACAAATGGATCTTATAGGCATGATACCTAAATGCAGACTTAAATATGCAGAATTTTAAAACAACAAATCTTATAGGCATGATTTCTACCCTTAAGAATGCATAATTACCCAGCCCTTTTCATTAACCAACCACAATGTTTATTACAAATTATTACAAACTGAATAATGAATCACATCAAAGAACTATAAAAGAAAAGTTACAACCAGAGGAAGCCTGATTCTTGACTTCCTCTCTGAGTTATGGAATAAAATACCTCAAATGCCATTGTTTCAAAGCCTTTCTTAGACTTGAGTGTGTCAAAGTCCCCCAAGGGTCTCACGAGGACCTCGGGCAGTGCTCACACCCAAGTTGCATAACCAAAAAGAGATGAGTGCAGTGTGGGAGGGTCAGCCCTTATGTGTCCAAGTTCAGAGGGAGCTCATGGGTCCCAAGAGCCTTGAGCTAAAATTATACAGCATCAGTAGTAGCACAGAAGGGGCAAGGGTTTGGGAATACATTGCAAGTGGCTTATGACTCTAAAAAGGGTCAAAAATCTTGACATGCCCAACAATAAGTGATGCTGGTATGCCCATAAACTAGCCAGAGGATACACACATAAAGAGGATATGAAGTATCTAATCAGGAGGGTCAGTTTGGGTCATGCACAGCAATGTCTAATGCCGGCATGCCCTCAAACCAACCAAGGAATACAAACACATAGGGGATATGGGGGGTTTGGGGTTCATAAATGACTGATAGAGTTCATACATAGGGGAAACATGAATTCAGAAAAAGAAGGGGCAGATTGCGACATGCTTAAAAATGCAACTTGATTGAAATACAAAACAGAAATAGGCAAGAGTGAGGAAATAGTAAAGAAAACATGTTGTTGTTGATGCTGGAAAGTTAATCAGAACATACCAGTAAAGAAGCAAATGCAGAAAGAAAAGTGAGCAAGTTCCCATAGCCTAGCCTTGTCTTTCAACCGGCTAGACAAGGCAGTAACACAAGCAGTAACAGAGAAAAAGAGAGAGGGAGTTTGAGTGAAGTGTGTGTTTTTGTCCTTGAAAGAAGAGAGGTGCAGGGTATTTATAGCCTTTTGAAAACATGTGAGAAATAAGGTAAAAAGTTAAGTTCAATACAAATATAGAAATAATCAACAGTCAGAATCAATCAAATAAATGATTTCCCTTTAATTGAGGAATCACTTATTTAACGGGGCTAATAGATTCAAAATAAGGAAAGAAAATCAGTTTGTAAGCAGACTGATTATTGCCATAAAAGAAGTAGTAAAACATTAAGTAAGCAATTGAGTTTAAGTACATAAATACACTTATTTCGAGAAAAGATTCAGTAAAGCAAAAATTAGGAAATAATCAATTAACTTTAACAAGCGAGTAAAATTAGAGTTTCACAAAAGAAAAGTTTGAAATCAGTCCCAAGATTGAAGATCAATCAAAGAAGGAACATCAACATATAAATAGAGTGCACAAACACTAGACATGTGAAGCCAAACCTATTGGCAAAAGAAACAGCATGCAATAGTAGCACAAAGTTCAGTAGATAGCAAACATTCAAAGCATGATAGTCCAGTAGGTCGAATAACATTGAATCAATAGTGAAGAGAAAACAAAATAGAGTATCTGAAGCATGAAAAGGGTCTCATAGTAGCAGATGAGAATCCCTTTGAAAAGTTAGGGTTTCAGGCATAGTCGAGTTTTAAAGATAGTACAAACCCAGAATTAGAGGAATCACATAAAGAAAAGAGATTCAGAAACAAGGACCATCAAGTCAAGTCAGGTGTTCAAACGAACAGTTTCAAACCCAAAGATATAGGTTCCTTCAACAATAATCAAGCTTTAAAGAGGATAATCAAATAATCGAACAAGAACTTAACCAGACAAGCACTTATCCAACAAACAGTTTCAGAACTCGAATGAACCCAAAGTAACTAGGGTTTTCAATGTGCTAACTCAGATAGGAGAATAACATGAACAAAACATAATAAAACCACAGACACATTAAAATCAGAGAAAAAGATTTTGAAAAGAAAACTTGAAGGAAAAACCCTAATCGGAAAAGCTGGAGAGTCTTTTTTTTTTTGAAAGTAAAGTTAAAGAAGTTTCGTGAAGATGTTTAAAAACTCATGGTAAGCATGGATCTAAGCTCGATCTGAAAGAAACCGAAAAGGACTTAGAGATTAGGACTTTAGAAGAACTAAAAGGCAACGAAGAAAGGCCTTGAAAGTTACTGATCTAACCAGAAGAGTCAAAGACCACTTTAATGGCCATGGCTGGCCGGAGAAAGGTCAGGGATGACCGGAGAAGGGTAATCAAGCAAAGATAGGACCAAATCCCTTCATATTCTGGTCATGAGACCACAGAACCAAACATATAAAAGCCTTGGAAGGCTGGTATAGGTCTCCGATGACCTCAGAAGGCCATGGATTATGGTGGATTAGGGTGGCGGCGGCTAGGGTTTGAGGGTGTTGCAGAGAGGATATGGGAGAGGAGGGATTCAGAAGTGGAGTATGGTAACAAATAAAAGGGTTTGGGGGGGGGGTCGTTTGGGATTAATCAAGGTAAGGGCAGCCGGTGGTCGTTGATCTAAATGATCAACGACTGAGATTTAAAAGGTTAGGTGGGGATCCGGGTATGGGTCATTTTAATTAGTTTAGGGGTCAGGTATGAGTAGGAATTGGGTCGGGGTAATTGGGTTTAAATTGGGGTAGAATTAGGCTACAATTAAAATGAAATCTGGTTAGATTTTAAATAGCCATTTTCCCCATTTATTTTATAAAAAATAGTAAATTAATTCTTGTAAATAAATTAAAATTAATATAATGATTTGTAACATATAACTATTAATTTTAAAATACTGGACTTAATTTTATAAATATAAACGCAATTAAATCTTAAAAGGGGCTAATATTGCAATTATATGCAATTTAGCTTTAAAAATACTAAATAAATTTCTAAAAATATGCAAAACCATATATTACCTATATTTTAGTATAAATATGAGAATTAAATAAATGAATCACCAAAATGATAATTTTGAGAATTATTATTGGGTTTTTATGAATAAAATAGGGGAATAAATTGGTTTACAAATCTTTAAAAATTAAGGAAAAAATAATAAAATATTTGGACGTACTTATATGCATACATATGCTATTTTGAAAATATTTTGCGTATTAAAAATATATAGAGAAAAATTGGGTATTAACAATTGAGGAAGTTCATTTCCTTTGCAATTTTCAGTCCTTCTAGCAAAGCCAACAGCTTTGCATGGGTAGGAGAAATTACTTGGCTTGATTTTTGGTAACCCACCATCCAATCCCCTTTGCTATTACAAAAAGCTCCACCAAGACCTGCTATTTTATTGTTACTGGAGAAAGCACCATCATAGTTTAACTTGATCATACCATTAGTAGGTTTGTTCCAGCTGATCTCAATATTAATAGTTTTTTCCACAAAGGGATTTCTTTTATTGAAGAAGGTGAATTCCCATGATGCATGGATAATTTTTCTTAATTCTAAATAGTGTTCCAGATTGTTAATATTATTATGATTTCTGTTTTTCCATAATTCTCATATGGAGAAGGGGAATAGGGTAGTCCACTATATATGAAAGTCACAGTTTTTAATAAAAGTATATCCCTCAACATATCAAGCCAATTTGTGTCATTCATAATGTCTATAGATGGAAGACCCATATTTTTCCAGAGATGATTAGAAATAGGGCATTTAATAAAAATGTGTGGAATGTCCTCTACCCTGAATTTGCAAATTGTACAAGTAGCATCAATATTGATACCTATTTTGGCTAGGTAAGCTCGACAAGGAATACGGTTGTGCATGCTTTGTCATAGAAAAAACTTTAATTTATTAGGGTAATGAAGGTTCCAAATCCACTCGAATGGCGTGGAAGTAGTATTGTTTTCAGAGAGGAGCTTATAGCAAGATTTGGTGGAGAATATACCATTTGTGTTGAGACACCAGCTTATTTTATCAAAATTAGAACCCTTGCTAGGAACATGGGTAATGTTTAGATTGTTAAGGATATTACCGGGCAGTTCGAAGGAGATAACACTTTTATTCCATTCTTTGTTATGAATGAGGCTTTTAATGGAAAGGGTTTGGTCACTCCTATTTAAAGGCCTTTCAATTGAGCTTCTAAGGAATTGCGAGTTGTAAATCCAATTGGCATGCCAAATATTAATCCTGGAGTTAATACATGGATGCCAAAGAATGCCCTTATTTTAGACTTTCCATCCTTGCAAAATAGCTTTCCAGACGAAGGAGGTGCTACTGAGGGTTTTACTTGTGGCATATTTGGCTATCATTATTTGACCCCAGGGAGAGGTAATATTCTTTAAAAGTCTCCAAAGAAGACTTGAGAGTAGGACTAGATTTTTAGCTTTGGTTGGACGAATACCCAAACTTCCCTTATTTTTATCCTTCGTAACATTTTGTCAACTAATTAGGTGTAGTTTTTTAGTGGTGCTGGTGGAACCTTGTATTTTATCTATCATCTTTAAGACTTTAGGGGGGAGAAGAGTGTATTGCATAGAATGAGTAGGAATTGTACATAAAGTACTTGAAGCTAGAGTAGTTCTTTCTGCCATATTTAGGAAGGAGCATTTCCAGTGGGACAGCTTGGTTTACATCTTATCTATGATAAATTGAAAGTCCGTGGGGGTAGCGGAGGGATTGAGGATTGGGGATTGGGAAGCCAAGGTACTTACCAAATTCATTAGTGGACTTAATACCAACGAGGTTGGTTAGAAATAATTTGAAATCTTGGGGGCAATACTTAGGTAGGACAATCCTTGATTTGGATTTATTAATGGCTAGCCCAGATTCATCACAAAAAAGTCCATGCATGACTTAATGCAATGACTAGTCTTTTTGTTTGCTTTTCCCATCATGGTAATATCATCAGCAAAGAAGATATGGGAAAAAGAGGGGTCTTTATGTCTAAAATAGATTGGGTCCCATCGTAATGTGTCTACTTGGTGGTTTATTAGTCTAGATAGAAGTTCAAGACAAAGTATGAGTATATATATATGAAGATATGGGATCACCCTGACGAATACCTCGACTAGGCTGGAAAAAATTTATTCTAGCACCATTTACTATGATACCCATAGAGCTAGTACAAATGCAATGCATGGCTAGATGAGATAACTTAGGGGAAATTGGAAATATTTAAGAGTCTTATGCACAAAAGACCATTCAAATCGATCAAAGGCCTTTTCCAAATCTAATTTGACGATCATATCAAAGTTAGATTTCTTGTTCTACGAAGATTATTCATAATTTCTAGGATGATAATGGCATTATCGCAAGCTCTTCTATTCTTGATAAAGCTAGATTTCATAGGACTAATAAGACAAGGAAGAAAAGTTTTTATCCTATTAGCAATAATTTTAGTGATTATCTTGTATGAGCTATTGCAAAGACCAATAGGTCGAAATTTTTTGAGGTTGTTTGCATTGGTAAACTTAGGAATGAGACAAACAAATATATCATTGATACCATTGGTAGTGATTGGGATCCGAAGACCTTGTGACAGAAGCTTATTACAGAGTTACCAATGATATGCCAATACTTCTGATAAAAAAAATGATGGATGCCATCCGGGCCAGGAGCCTCAAAGGGTTTAAAAGAAAATAAAGCTTTAGTAATTTTCGAATTGTTTAGAGGACTATCCAGACTACTTAAGTCCACTTTCTTAAGAAGGGAGGCATCACCTATGTTAATAATTTTTTGGGGAGGAAATTTTAGAAGTCATAAAAGCATCCCTAAAGAATGATAGGGTATGGTCTAGAATTTATTTTGGATCCGAGATCCAATCCCCGCTATTATTAGTGAAGTACATAATAGCATTATGAAGTTTACGATTTGAGGCCATGATATGAAAGAACTTGGTATTAGCCTCACCCTCGTTGATCCAATTTATTCTAGATCAAAGCTTTCAGAAATCATGTTCCATTTCTAAAATTGAGTAATAATCTTGCTGTAATTTTAACTCTAGATCTTGTAAGAAATAGCTAACATGGTAATTAGGAGAAGATTGGATTCCACTTAGCCTAGCAAGAATTCTTCTTTTCTTTTTGAAAATGTCTCCAAAAGTTTTATTTTTCCAAATGATAACCTTATCTCTAAAGGTTTTTTGGTCACCAATAAGGTTATTACTAGCCCAACAGTGTTTCACTAAATTAATATTGTCCGGATGTCTACACCAAATTATTTCTAAACGGAAAGGCTTATTAAAATGATTCACATTTTTTGGGGAGAGGCTAAGTAACAAGGGGTTATGATCAGAATGGGTTTTTAGGAAGGTGGATTACCACTGCCTTAGGATATATGGATAACTAATCCTTGTTAACAAAAAATCTATCTAGTATCTCCATAATTAAACCCTTAGATTTCTTCCTATGATTAGACCAAGTATACTTTGGTCCTTTATAACCAAGGTCTAATAAGTGGCAATTGTTAATATTATTCTAAATGGAGTTGCTACGCCTACAGTTAATGGGGTTACCCCCCATCTTATCGTTTGTACTAAGGAAATCGTTAAAGTCTCCCCCTAATAACAATAGACCCTTGTAACTAGTGCTAATATTTTTTATATTATTCCATAATTCCCTTCTTTTGTCAGTTTTAGTGCTAGCATATATAGAAGAAAAAAGCCAAGAGGAATGAGAGGGGATTACCTCAATAGTTGCATGAATCTCCTGATTTCTCCTAATTAACAAAGTTATGAACCTTAACAACACTAGAATCCTAGAGAATAACCATGCCTCTATATTGACCATCACTTGGTACTTCAATCATCTCAGAGAAGGAAAAGTCACTAAAAAGGGAGATGTGATTCTCCATTCTCGTTTCCAACCGTGTAACCATGCATGGCCTATGTGTATCTATCATTTCTCTAAAATTAACCCTGAAGTTTTCATTTTTTCCTCTACGGATGTTCCATATTATAATATTTTTAGGCCTAAACATCATTGCTTGGTTGTTTGTTGGACCATTGTCCATCTGAGCTTGCAGCACTGGGCTCCTCCTTTGTGAGGGTACTAGAATCATTGCATGATTTCCTACTGTAGGATCCTGAGGGAGCCTCACATCCATTGAGCACTTGTAAAGTGATGGAGGGTAACTGAGCACATATCTCTTCGCTAGTAGGTCCCTGAAATGAAACACTTTTACCTCGTTGAGACATAAAAATTGTAGGACTGGTCCAGACCCCAGTAGGTTTATCTCCTCTTCCTCCTCCATATGCATTTTCTGATTCTGGTGCATTGGGAGGCTAAGCATGTGGAGTTGGGTGGGGTACTGGTGGTGGATCAGGTTGTGTCACTTGTAGTGGGACATTTGGTGGATTTTGTTGTTGAGCTGGATTTGCATGGGGAGGGACTTGCATTTGAGGATTTAGTTGAGCTTGTGCATTGTCCACTGGGAGGGACCAAAGCATGAAGATAGGATACATTTTGTGATTTCCCCTAGAAGAAATAATGGAAGTTCCACTTGGACATTGTGATTCTTGATAGGATTGAAATGGGGTGGTAAGCTTTACTGATTTCTCATGGCTTGATCTTGACTTAAGTTCATCGAAGGAGCAAGAGGATGAAGGATGTTATTCATCCACACATGGTTGAGGTAGTTGTTCATTTCCATGTGCATTCCCTTTGACACTAATTGGGCTAGGAAGTGAGAGTTCTGGAGGACAATCACTGTCTCTTGGCCATCCAGTACCATATTGAATATTATTGCATGGCCCATTAGAGCTTGTTCCACCCATGAGAGGGGTTGATGATCTTAGGGTAGAGGGGTTGAATGAAGAAAATTTGATTGTTTTCTTGAGTGTTTGGGGGAAGAGGTGGATTTGACATGTTTAGAGCACGTTTGTGTCTCACTATTTGGACAAGTCGAAACCTCCTTCTCTGTGAGATTGGGATCCTTGGCATTTTTAAAGGGGAGTTGGTGGATTATATATTGATAGTGTGTTGGATTTTCTTCGACTGGTATTGAGCTCACCGATAGAGTATAGTGGTTAATTATAGTAGGATCTATTTTCATATCTTTGATGTTGCTTAGAGGAGGGATTTGAAATATTTTTGTTAGATTGTATAGTCGAGACGTGGTTGGGTACTTTAGCCATTTGTGTGTTGTCCATGAGTTGCATGGACACGTGTAACTTGTTTAGAAGAAGAGGCTTATCCCCCATGCAAGTTGAATTATTATTATTAGGGGTGATTAGAGGGTCATTTGGAAGATGGCGTGTATTGGGGGGTTATTAAGCATGCTGATAGGGTTGCTTAGGGTTTCATTACCCTTAGGTAGGGAATTACTGACTTGCATGTCATTTAATTGGTTGTGTTTTATATAAGCCATTTGTACAGGGATAATTTGGTTTTTTTCCACGTCATTTGCCATGCAGATTGGTTTGTTAATATCAATATTAGTTTTATCTAATTTATCAAGCTTTGGCGGAGGAATCAAAGCATCAAACATATTTCCAGTAGCAATATACATCTTAGCTAGCTGATTTTTTCCATGAACTTTAGGAGAAGCAGCAGTAGTGATATTACCATTATCAAGAGATCTTCCTGATGAATACTCATTTAATAAGAGAGATGGAGATATACCTGGAAGGGGGGGGAGTGATTGGATCGTGAGACTTATCAGAGGTGGAGTGTATCACCTTTGTATTATGAGTGAATTTTTTCTTCTGGGGAACACAACCGTTTGCCAGTTGCTTTCCTTGGGCAGGGGTGTGAAATCTTCCATTTTGTCTTGAGTTCCAGCCAATTCTTTGGATTGGTTGCAGGCTTGAACTCCCTGGGTATTAGCAGGGGGTCCTTGATATTATGTCTTGGCAATTGGCCATTAAATGTCCTAGTCTGCCACAATTTTTGCATAAAAAATTAACTCCCTCATAGTGGATTTCCTGCTTATGTTGGCCAATGAAAACATAAGGGGTAACTGGCACTTCAAGAGGAACTTCAATGCAAAGTCTAGCATATCTTCCTCTAAGGGTAGATGAAGTACATGCATCAATCTTTAATAATCTACCGGTTTTGTTACCAACTTTCTTTAAAATAAGACAATCATAGGATTCAGTTGGTAATTGTGGTAGTCGAATCCAAATGGCTGCATTTGATATTTTAGTCTCCGAAGCAATGAAGTTTGGAACCCATTTTTGGACTGAAAGAAAATGACCAAAAATAACCCAAGGGCCATTATAAAGTGCTTTAAGCATACTATCCTCATTATTGAACTTTGTAATGTAGAAGTCTGATCCTAGATCAATCAAAGGAAAATTTTCTTTAATTTTTCACAAATCTTGAATTTTCCTTTTAAGTATATGGTGTTGGATTCTTTTGCCTTGAAGCTTAATTATGGTTGAAAATCTCCATGGATGGTATATTATTTGAAGATCCTCCAGAGATAATTGAACCCCTTGCTTTTGATCTTGATCTAAGTGAGTAGGTTGGTCTCCATTCACTTCATTATGGAATACATATTTTCCTTCAGGGTTAGAACCAATGATCATGTGGATTTGATCTTCATGCATTCCATCTATTAATTTTTGTTTAAAACTTCGGATAAAAGGGTCAGGCACTAGGGTGGATCGTATTGGAACAATATCCGTCGGTTTTGGAGGGATTAGATGAGGGGAGTTTTGAAGTTGCATAGTTATAGTTTCAGGAGTTGTTTGAAGATTGATAGAGGTAGTAATTTTCTTAAATCTTACTATTTTCAACAGTGCTAGAAGTGAGTGTGAGCAAGTGCACGTTTTTAAATTTAAATTAGGTGTCTACAATATATTTATAGTAGCTAGTGAGGAATAAGTTTATCATATATTAGGGAATCGTTGGTGCAGAATTAGCTAACGTTTGGACAGAAATTTGGTTGAAACTTATGAAAAATGATTTATGGAAGTTAATATTGTGTTTGGACTTTGCACAAGAATTTTACTTGAAAAGAGGTTGAAGCTTTGGGAGGAAAAAACTTGAAAAACTAGTCTAAGTAGACGTTCGGATATAGATAATTGGTTGAAACTTGAAAAAAAAAAAGGAGTTCTTGAAGTTGTGTTGAAACATAATTTTTGGAAGTTGAAGTTGTATTTGGACATGTATTTTACTTGAAAAAAAGTTGATGTTTTGTGAGTGGAAGAAATATTTTCTCCCAAAAACTAGCCCAAGGAACTGGAATTTTTTTTTTCCAAAAACTGATCAAATTTCATGTATAAATAATGTTTTTAAAAAAATCAAAAACTACACAAAAACTGGTTAGTTTTTACAATCAAACAATATTTTCAAAATATTATTTTGAAAAAAAGTAAAAAAAAAAAAACTTATGGGCCATATAGGAGCTTAGATCTTAAGTGCTAGAACAAATATATATCATTTGAGTTGCTAACAAATATAAAACATATATAGATCGAATTGCTCGCATGCAAGAAGTAGAGCAACCCTACAAAATGCAAATTTACTTTTTCATGGCGAATCTATGATTGAAATCAATGAATTTATTATAAATCTAATATATGTGATGGCGACTGCACCTTCTTATGACACATGTAATAAGTCCTTTTATGTCTCGAGTCAAATCCATGGCAATGCAAAGCCTAACAACAACGTTTAACTACGAAACACGAATCATTGACTTGAAGAGTTTAAGGAAGAAATGTGGTGATCAATACATAATTCGAAAACAGGCAACCAAAAAAAAAATTAAAAAATTAAAAACAGGGTAACAATGCCATATAATCCGATATGTTTTTTGCTAAGATAAATAAAAGATGTAAAGAAAACAACATAAGAAGGAGAATATTCCATGAAAGGACTCCTTGCTACTCAGATCCATGCCAGCTGCATAATCACTTACGTTCCTTTGGAGTAGTACCTGCATTTGAAAGGGTGCAGATAAACTTTTATAAATTTTAAATTATAGAATAGACTAATTTTCTTTTGGATTTGTATTTCAAGAATCAAATTGAAACTACTAAAGCAGAAAAATAACTTACAGAAGCTTGGATTTTGCTTAAGCATACGCAAGTGGGGATCCACTGGTTCACCTCTTGCGGCAAAGCTTGGGTCATAAAGCCGGTTGGTAATAGGCCTACTTTTCAAGTTTCCAAGTATAATTATTTCACATTTGAATTCTTCTATTTTCATGCGCTAATAATTTAAATTGATAATTGCTTTTGCTTTGTGATAATTTTAGACCCGTATAATTAGTATTATGACTGATATGGTGTTTCAGTTTGATTTGGTTTTGTTTTTGGAAAACTTAAAATTGGATTTTTTTTTTTTTTAAATCAAACAGTTATTTCTAATTTATCATTTTTATCTAAAAGATATTACCTGCGAACCCACGGCGAGTCTCTTCTCGGCTGGCTATTCTGCTTCGCTTTGTTTTCTCCCTCAACAACCGCTTTCTGCATTCATCCCATAAAAGAAATTAAAAACACACTCCTACGTGTTTTAAACTATTATGAATACAAATCTTTTTCAAAATAAAATTTTAAATAATATATGCAGATAAAGTGAAATGTAAATTATTATTGATAATATTAGAGATGAAACGTACTCCAGAACGAGAAGATGATCCAATGAGTGGCATTCTACCACGTGGATGATTAACCTACATCCATTTTATATATATTAAAAAGAGAGGATAATTTTTAAAATATTATTTCTAAGTTTATTTACAAAACTACTCAAGAATAGATAAAAACATATAAATGATTTTGATATGGTTATACCCTTGCACTATTAGCTAATAGACCTCCAGCAGCAGGAAGGGGAGCCTGAATAGTGTTGGCATTGTGTCCCTATACCAAAAGATGATAATACACGTAAAGTTGAATTCCAAGGCATCAACCAAATATGGAAAATATTTAAAATAAAGAAATACGTAAAGGAAAGGAAGCCAAGGAAAAACAAACATACACCTAGCGATAAATTTGGGCCAAGAGTAAAATTGAGTTCGGGATGTTGATTGATTTCAGGCCTGTCAAGTAAAAGAGTATGAGTTTATAGATGTTTATATTTAAATTGTATATTTTGACAAACTAGTAAAGGATATTCCATTAATAATGAATATACAATAAGTGGATAATAAAATAACTCAAATGTCCACCTTGGCACAGCCTTGTTTCCTTGTGACACACTCCCCATGTTATCCTCATAGCTTTTCAGCAGCAAATTATTCCTTTTGAGGTTTAGGACAAGCATGTTAAACTCATCTGCCTTTGTTGGAGCATTTTGGTCCTTTTCAACCAAATCAAAAGAATGTACATTAGCTTGTAATTACATATATTAATTCGGAGAAAATGACTCACTATGGTCTTAGGAAAAAAAATCAATTTTCATTAATGGTAACATTAAAAAATGAAGAAATTATATTAATGAATAGACCACTTTGATATGTAGTTACCAGAAAAGAACCAAATAGTATCTGACGTTGCTGCTGCACAGGAGGATCAGCAGACACAGTAGCACTCGATGACTCAATTTCAGCAGAGGTTGAATCGACATTGTTTTGATCATTGTTGTTGTTGGTGCTTCCCTGTGACAATGCTTCTCCACTTGACGACATTTTGGTTTCAAAAGTTACCTGAGGGTCATAAAATAGGAAACGGAATTATTAATTCCTTGTAAATTTAGTGTGTCACAGAAACACAAGTATTGCAGCACATAGTACAACATATAATAATCATATCTAGTCTAAATATATCTAGTCCAATCAATTGTTCTTATAATATTCTAACTGGAAAGATAAACATTAGGAAAGAACCGATAAGTTTTATTAAGATGATTAAACTATGGTAACATTTATTACATGACATTAGCTCAAGCCATTAGTATCTAGCTCAACGTAAGATTTCTTAACTTTTCCTTGTTCATTTCAACGTATTTAATTTGAAATTAATGGCAAACGTTGATGTACTCATCCTTAGTTCCTTCAAATATTATGCTCCGATAGATTTCATGTTTTAAACGATAAAAAAACACAATTAACAATTGTGGCGATGCAATTAGAGAATCTATGGTGGATTGATGTAATTAGTTGCGATATAAAATTGGAAACTTTATAATTGATTGAATAAGAAAAAAACAACAACCCATGTAATGATATATCTCCAAAAAAAAAAAAAAAAAAGACAGAATGAAGAGAGAAGGTAACGTTCGAATGATAAACATCAAATAATGAAAAGAAGGAAAAGGACAACAAAAAGAAGTGCCTCTACATGCAACAAGATGTTATAATTTACGTACAATCTTAAATAGACCAAGAACACGTAGCAATCAACAACAACACGAACCTGTATAAAATAAAAAAGAAAACAAATATTAGAACGTCTATATACCTGAATAAAGAAAAACAAAATCAAATCAAAGTTAGGTCTTGGTATTAATTTTTATCATTGAAAAATGTTGTATATTCAAAAGATCACTAAGAAAAACCCCAACATGCAAGACAACGATATACGTATAGGACTCAAAATCTTTCTCCAACTTTTGTAGCTGTTAGAAAGACACAACGGTGATTGTTCTATAAGATTGGAAGTGATTATACAAGCAGAATGCAGGTACAAAAAAAGAGAACAAAGTTAGAACGATTAAACCCTCAAATGTGAAGAAAAAATATTTTGATAATTAGAGGAGAAAAAGAGGAAATTACTCTTGAGTCTTGAGATGTGGTGGAAACATAGGGAGGAAATGGCTCTATTTATAGGTACATGAAACCCTCAAATGTGAAAAGGTGGCCCAGAAAAGTGGACCATGCCCCCTTCCCCCCCCCCCCCCCTTAATTTCTTACTAATTACATTATGACAAGTGAAAAAAGAATAAAAATAAATAGTCTTCCTTTTTAAGATTGAGGCAATCTTGTATTTTTTACCCAAAATATAAACAAAAAAAAGGTTAAATAATAAGAATTACAAATTAAAAGCGGAAAGACAAGCTTAAATGTAACGACCGACCGGTCATTTCGCTTTCTAGATTTTCGTTCCCTTAATTAAGACTCTCCATATGTGCTTTTATTTTTTTATAACTTGCGGGGATGGTTGGTTGGGGTTGAAATCGAAAGATTTAGTTCCTCAATAGTGACCCAAGATAGCCAAGTTTGACTTGAGTCAACATTTTGAGTAAACGACCTCAGAACAGGGATTTGATGGTTCCAATAGGTTCGTATGATAATTTTGGACTTGGGCGTGTTTCGGATGGTAGTGAGGGTGTGTAACGACCTGGCCGATTGTTTTGAGTATTGTAACCACGTTCCCTCATTTATCACTTCTTGTATGTTTAATTATGGTTATGTGACTTACCAATGTACTTGGTTCGGTTTTGGGGAGTTTTTGGAGTGAAAATAGGGCACTTAGTCCCAAGGTTGAAGGCTTAAGTTGGAAGAGTTGACAGGAGTTTGACTTTTGTGTAGACGACTCCGGAATAAAGTTTTGATAGTTCTAATAACTTCGTGTGGTAATTTTGGACTTAGGCGTATGTCTAGATGTTGATTTGGAGGTCTGTAGGTCGTTTTGGCTTAAATTGGAGAAAGTTGAAAAATTGAAGGTTTGGAAGTTTGACCGAGAGTTGACTTTATTGATATCGGATTTTGGTTCTGGGAATTGATATGGGCCCATTGTATCATTTATGACTTATGTTCAAAATTTGAGGTCAATCGGAGTTGGTTGGTATGATTTGGTGTTAGTTTTAGAAGATAAAAATTCATAAGTTCATTAGGGTTTAATTGGGGTGCGATTCGTGATTTTAGTATTGTTTTATGTGATTTGAGGCTTCCACTAAGTTTGTATCGTATTTTAGGACCTGTTAGTATGTTTGGATAGGGTCCCGGGGGCCTTGGTGTGTTTCGGATCTAGTTTGGACTCACTTTGGACTTTGTCGAATAGCTGATGTATGTGCTTCTGGTTTCCTCTTTCGCGGTCGCGAGAAGAAGGACGCGATCGCGGAGGGTAAGGTCTAGTAGGTGGGAATTTCTTCTATGCGATCGCGTGGTTTAGGCTGCGATCGCGAAGCCCTGAGTGAGTTGTGCTACGCGACCACGTGGGAGGAGAAGTGTTCGCGAAGAAGGAAGAGGAGGCCTGGGATTGCCACGCATTGTTCATCACGATCGCGTGAGGATGTCCGCGATCGCGTAGGTCAGGGAAATTAGTCACCGCATTTGCGACCTGAAGTGTGCATTCGCATAAAAGGTTTTTGGTTGCTGAAGGTTTTGTTCTTCGCCATCGCATGGGAAATTCCGCGATCACGAAGTGTAATCATTAAGCAGCATGTTTAAGATTCCAAATTGAGGGTTAGAGTACAATTTTCATATTTTGAGTTGTAGAGCTCGGTTTTGAGCGATCTTGGAGGAATGTTTCATGCCTTGGATCGGGGATAGTATTGTTGACTTGGATTTGTTAATATTTCAAGATTCCATCTTCGTTTTTAGAATTTAAACATGAATTAAAGTGAAGAAATGGGGGATTGTGGAAATTTTTTAAAAATGAAAAATGGAGGTTTGAAAGTCGATATGAGGTTGAAATTTGACGATTTTTGTATGGTTAGACTCGTAATTGAATGGGTGTTCAGATTTTATGATTTTTTTTGTTTTCGAGGCATGGGCCCGTGGTTGACTTTTTGTATTAACTTATTGATTTTGACAAAGATCAAAACTTTATTGTTTGAAGTTTGTTCCTATAGCCTTATTTGTTGATATTGAGTTGTTTGTGACTAGATTCGAGTAGTTTGGAGGTTGATACATGTGGGATGGGCTTCTTGGAGTTGTGATTTGTGCGGTTTAAGGTAAGTAACACTTCGAAACATGGATTTGAGGGTATTTAACCCTAAGGACTATATTATATGAAAGATATTGGGGTGATGTATGCGCTTGGCGTCAGGCTTGTGTGCATGCACCGATTTATTCGTAGTTTGGGGAGGCCTTTAGGTTAATACCAGGTCTTTTTGCTATCATACCATTTTACCCCCGCGTCACCTCTATTTGTGTGATTATTTGAACTATGAATCATGTTAGACATCCTGTCTAGGCTTCGCGCTAACTGTTTGAGATTTTGTAGGGCTATTCTTGTTGTTTCTAAGTTATATACCTCATTTGTACACATGTTCTCAGTCATGATATTATATCCATGTATGATATCGCTGTCTCAGAACTTATTATTTGATTTCTCACATGTTGCTGATATCTCTTAAGGGTAAACTGTTTAATTGAATATTTGAGATGTGCTCATCTGAGACTTGAATGGTAAATGACCAGGTTTGGTCCATAGAGCCGGTTTGGTACTGAATTTGAGGTGACGCGTACGCCAAACATGTATTGGGCTAAGTGTTATTATTTTCAGGCGACGCGTGCACCAGGCCTTATTATTGTTGCCCCTCCAAAGTCTGACATGCCAGTAGTGGGCGCAGGCACATTGTTTCATATATGTGCTTGATGATGGGCAGATATGCTAGGCACCCGTACAGTGATAAGTGTAAATACTCTTGATGGTTTTATTGTGATACTATTGATTTACGTGTATAATTGACATGTAGGCATAAATATGTACTTTCCTCATTCCAAAACAACATAACAAAAATAGCGGGAATAATGTTAATAAAAATAGTGCGGAATACGAAAACTTAATAGTTTAGATTAATACAACTGCGGAAGTCTAAGTACAACTCTACCCAGAATTTGGTGTCACAATTTCACAGACTATCTAAGATAACTACAAATAAGGGTCCGAAAGATAAATACAAGCTGTTCCGGAATTACATGGAAGAAACAATATAGAAAGATAGAAGGAGATGCGAGGGACTGCAGACGCATGAATGACTACCTCGGGTCGCCTGAATGGACTGAAGACGACACCCTTACTGTAGTCCAAAAGCTGCGACTCCGGGATCTGCACATAGTGCAGAGTGTAGTGTCAGCATAACCGACCCCATGTGGTAGTAAGTGCCTAGCCTAACCTCGATGAAGTAGTGACGAGGCTAGGACCATCCTACCAAATAAACTTATGAAGTTAAATCATATACAGTAGGAAATAAAGACAGAAATATACAGTTAAGGATAGGAAGGGGAAACATATTGCGGGGATCATCAAATAATGGCAGAAGAACAACAGATAAATATAAGGAACACTAAGGTTCAATTATCAACAAGAACCATAAATAAAAGGCAAGTGCATGGCATCATCCTTTGTGTTTTTACTCTTGTCCTCACCATAAGAATCAATAAAATCTGCACGGCATCACCCTTCGTGCTTTTACTCTCGTCCTTACCATAAAATCAATATAGTCGGCGTGGAATTATGCATGCAATACCCTTCGTGCTTTTAACTCATAATATTAGCACGACGTCACCCTTTGTGCATTAACACTCTCAAATCATATACGGCATCACCCTTCGTGCTTTACACTCTCTCACAAATATCATGCACGGCATCACCCTTCATGCTTTAGCACTCTTCCTCACCCAAGCAATAATCACAAGCAATTTGGGCAAGGGAAAATCAACCATATTTCAATAAAATCCCGGCAAGGGAACATTAACAAAACAACAATATCTAATTCTCAACTTGAGCCAACACTTTACAATGTTCAATTTTCAATAATACTTCCACAAGTCATATTCCTCAATAGAAATCATTATATAAAGCAGGAACAATATGAAATAGAGTCACATTAATCATAGCATAAAACTCACGAGCATGCTTGATACCGACGTATAGATACTCATCACCATGCCTATACGTCGTACTCAATAATTAACACATAGCAAATAAGACTCAATTCCTAATCCCTCAAGCTAAGGTTAGACCAAACACTTACCTCGATGCCACAACCACAATACAAGCCTCAACTACCGCTTTACCTCTTGTTTCTACCACCAACTCGCTTGTATCTAGCCATAATTTACTTAACGATATTAATAAATGCTAAATGAATTAATTCTAATGCATGAAAATAGGTTTTCCAATAATTTTCCCAAAAAGTCAAAATTCGACCCTGGGCCCGCTTGGTCCAAACCTGGAATTCAGACCAAAACCCGATTACCAATTCACCCCCGAGCCCAGATATATAATTAGTTTTGAAATCCGACCTGAGGTCTAAATCCCCAAATTTTCATATTCTTAGGTTTTACCCAAAATCTCCAATTCCACCATGAAAACCCTAGATTCTAGAATGAAATTGTGTTAAAAGAATTTAAGGAGTAAAAGGAATAAGTTAAAAATCACTTACTAGTATTTTGGGAGAAGAAAGAGAGTTTGTAAAATCGCCTCTTATGTTTTAGGGTTTTGAAAAGTGAAAAATAACTGAAAACTCCGCTTAAATATACTCCTCTCGAACCCTCTCCGCAGACCGTATAAAACGATTGCGGCCGCGGAGCTTCACCGCGGACCGCAAGAAATCGAGCGCGGCCGCAAAGGCTTGGCCTTGCTCACCGCGGACCGCATAAATCCCACCGCGGTCGCGAAGACCCTAGCGTGGTCGCGAAGGCTTCACCACGGACTGCGAAACCTGGCTTTAGAGACCTGCAACTTCTCTGAAGCTGCAACTTTTTTTCTAAGTGTAAAAACATCCGAAACCTATCCAAAACTCACCCGAGCCGTCGCGGCTCCAAACAAAATATGCATGCTATCTTGAAAACATCATATGGACTTACTCGTACGATCAAATCATCAAATTAACACCTTTAACAACGAATTAACATCAAAATTAAAGGAATTTCAAGTCCGTTATTTAACCTTGACATCAAAATTATTTAACATCAAAATTAAAGGAATGACTTGACATCAAAATTATTTAACCTTCTTATGACTTCTTAAGTTCTATTTTTAACAATCGATGGTCCGATTCACGTCATTTCAAGTCCGTTTCTTACCAAATTTTGCAAGCTCAACTTAAATTCCATATTAGACCTGCACCGGGCTCCGCAATCAAAATACGAGCCCGATACCATCAAATTCAAACATATTTCATTTCCAAAAACACATATATATTTCAGAAAATAATTTTCTTTAAAAATTTATTTCTCGGGCTTGGAACCTCGGAATTCGATTCCGGGCATACGCCTAAGGACCTTATTTTCTTGCAGACCCTCTGGGACCGTAGAATCACGGGTCTGGGTCCGTATACCCAAAATATTGACCGAAGTCAACTCAAATTCATTTTAAAGGCAAAATTTACTATTTTCCCAAATTTTCACATAATGGCTTTCCAGATAAATGCCGAACTGCGCATGCAAATCGAGGTGAGAAAAAAGAGGTTTTAAGGCCTTTGGACACGAAATTTATTTCCAAAACACTCCACCTATAAAACAACCGTTCGTCCTTGTACCTAAGTCGGAGAAAAGATAGGTATATCAGCTCCGTATAGCGGACTCGGACTCCCAGGTCGCTGCCTCAACAGGCTAACCCCTCCATTGAACACGAATAGAAGGAAAACTCTTTGATCTCAACTGACGAACCTACTGGACAGTGCTGAAATCTAACACGTGGAATGGATCGTCATGATACTTCCGAAGCATGGACACATAAATCACTAGGTGCATGGCTGATAAGCTCGGCGACCACGCAAGTCTATAAGCCACCTCTCCCAATCGATCAAGACTCTCAAACGGGCCAATGAATCTAGGGCTAAGCTTGCCCCTCTTTCCAAATCTCATCATGCCCTTCATAGGCAACACTCAGAGCAACACCCGCTCGACGACCATGAATGCGACATCACGGACATTGCGGTCAACATAACTCTTTTGCCTAGACTAAGGTGTACGAAGCCTATCCTGAATGATCCTGACCTTGTCCAAGGCGTCCTGTACTAGATCCGTACCCAACAACCGAGCCTCTCCCAGCTCAAACCATCCAATCGGCGACCGACACCGCTTACCATATAAAGCCTCATAAGGAGCCATCTGGATACTCGACTGATAGATGTTGTTGTGGGCAAACTCCGCTAAAGGCAAGAACTGATCCCACGAGCCTCCAAAGTCAATGACACAAGCTCGGAGCATATCCTCCAAAATCTGAATAGTACGCTCGAACTGCTCGTCCGTCTAAGGATGAAATGCGGTGCTCAACTCGACCCGTGTGCCCAACTCACGCTGAACTGCTCTTCAGAAATGTGAGCTAAACTACGTACCTTGGTCCGAAATGATATACACGGGCACACCATGAAGACGAACAATCTCCCAGATATAGATCTCAGCTAAACTCTCGGAAGAATAGGAGACTGTCGCAGGAATGAAATGTGCTAACTTGGTCAGACTGTCAACAATAACCCATACTGCGTCGAACTTGCTCTGAGTCCGTGGGAGTCCAACAACGAAGTCCATAGTGATACACTCCCACTTTCACTCGAGAATCTCAATCTTCTGTAACAACCCACCAGGTCTCTTATTCTCGTACTTAACATATTGACAATTCAAACACCGAGTCACATACGCAACAATATCCTTCTTCATTCTCCTTCACCAATAATGCTGCTGCAAATCCTGATACATTATAGCAGCGCCTGGATGAATAGAGTAATAGGAACTGTGGGCCTCCTATAAAATTAACTCTTAGAGTCCATCCACATTAGGCACACAAACTCGACCCTGAACCCTCAAAACTCTATCATCTCCTAATGTAACATGCTTAGCACCACCGTGCTGCACCATGTACCTAAGGACAAACAAATGAGGATCATCATACTGCCGATCTCGGATACGCTGCAATAAAGAAGAACGAGCGACTTTGCAAGCTAACATACGGCTGGGCTCAGAAGTATCAAACCTCACGAACTGATTGGCCAAAGTCTGAACATACAAAGCAAGCGTCTCTCACCGACCGGAATATATGCAAGATTGCCCATACTGTCTGACTTCCTACTCAAAGCATCGACCACTACATTGGCCTTTCCCGAATAGTATACGATGGTGATATCATAGTCCTTTAATAGCTCCAACCACCTTCTCTGCCTCAAATTTAGCTCCTTCTGCTTGAACAAGTATTGCAAACTCTTGTGATCTGTGAACACCTCATATAACACACCATATAGATAATGCCTCCAAATGTTCAATGCATGAACAATGGCTGCTAACTCAAAATCATGAACTGGATAATTCTTCTCATGAATCTTCAAATGACGCGAAGCATAAGCAATGACCTTGCCATCATGCATCAACACCGCAACAAGTCCAATACGAGATGTATCACAATAAACTGTATATGGCCATGAATCTGTGGGCAAAACCAAAACACCGTCACCATAGTCAAAGCTGTCTTGAGCTTCTGAAATATTGCCTTACACTCGTCTGACCACCTAAATTGGGCACCCTTCTAGGTCAACCTGGTCATCGGGGCTGCAACAGATGAAAACCCCTCCACAAACCGACAATAATAGCCTGCCAAGCTCGAGAAACTATAGATCTCTGTAGCTGATGCGGGTCTAGGCCAGTTCTTGACTGCCTCTATATTCTTCGGATCTACCTGAACACCCTCTGCTGATACAACATGACCCATTAATGCAACTGAACTGAACCAGAACTCATACTTCAAAAACTTAGCATACAACTGACTATCTCTCAAAGTCTGAAGGACCACTCTCAGATGTTGCTCATGCTCCTCCCGGTTACGGGAATAGATCAAAATATCATCAATGAAAACTATCATGAACGAATCCAAGTAAGGCTTGAACACTCGGTTCATCAAATCCATAAAAGTTGCTGGGCATTTGTCAACCCAAATGACATCACCAAGAACTCATAATGCTCGTACCAAGTGCGGAAAGCTGTCTTAGGGACATCAGATGCCCTAATCCTCAACTGATAGTAGCTAGATGTCAAGTCAATCTTCAAAAATACCTTGGCAACCTGAAGCTGATCAAACAAATCATCAATTCTCGGCAGTGGATACTTATTCTTGATTGTAACCTTGTTCAACTGCCGATAATCTATACACATCCTCATCGATTTGTCCTTCTTCTTAACAAACAACACCGGCGCACCCCAAGGCGACACACTAGTTCTAATGAAGCCTTTATCAAGCAAGTCTTGCAACTGCTCCTTCAATTCTTTCAACTCAGGAGGGGCCATACGATATGGCGGAATAGAAATGGGTTGTGTTCTAAGAGCCAAATCAATGCAAAATTCAATGTCCTAGTCGGGTGGCATACCCGGCAGGTCTGAAGGAAATACCTCAAGAAACTCATGAACAACAGGCATAGAATCCATAGAAGGAACCTTAGCACTAGAATCACGAATATATGCCAAATAGGCCAAACACCCCTTCTTGAGCATACACCGAGCCTTCATATATGATATAACACTATGTGTAGAATGAACATGAGTTCCTCTCCACTCTAAACGAGGCAACCCCGACAAGGCTAAGGTCACAATCTTGGCATAATAGTCCAAGATAGTGTGGTAAGGTGATAACCAGTCCATCCCCAATATGACATCAAAATCAACCATGTCCAACAATAACAAATCTACTCGAGTCTCAAGACCCCCGTTCACAACTATACATGAACTATGGACATGATCTACCACAATAGAATCACCCACTAATGTAGACACATATACATAAGCACTCAAAGAATCACTAAGCATGACCAGATAAGGTGCAAAATAAGATGACACATAGTAGTATGTAGATCCTGGATCAAATAGAACTGAAGCATCTCTACTACAAACCAGAACAATATATGTGATAACTGTATTGAAAGCCTCAGCCTCAGGCCTTGCTGGAAGAGCATAACATCGGGGCTGGCCCCCACCACTCTAAACTACATCTCTAGGACGACCTGCTGTTGGTTGGCCTCCACCTCTAGCAGCCTGACCTCCACCTCTAATACTTCTAACTCCACCTCTAGCACCTCTACCTCCACCTCTAGCTGGCTGAGCGGGCTGAGAGAGTCCCTCAATGAACCTCCCCACTCTCTCTATCTCTTAGTGGGAAGTATAAGAAGAGCATAACGAGCCAAATCAATAAACCTGGTCTCGTACTGAGTAACAATCATAGAACCCTGCTGGAGACGCTCAAACTGCCTTCGATATTTCTCCCTCTTAGTGATAGGAAGAAACTTCTCTAGAAATAACTGAGAAAACTGATTCCATGTCAAAGCTGGTGACCCAGCTGGTCTAACCAAACAATAATCTCTCCACCAAGTCTTGGCGGATCCAGACAAACGAAAAGAAGCAAAGTCGACCCCAATTGTCTCCACTATCCCCATGTTCCTGATAACCTCATGACAACTATCTAAATAATCCTGAAGATCCTTAAAAGGTGAACCACTGTAAGTGGTGGTGAAAATCTTGGTGAAACCTATCCAACCTCTACAAAGCCACCGAAGACGTAGCTGATCTATCACCGGTCTATGCTGTTGCTCAGCTGAAGAAGCGGTACGTGACCTCTCCATTCGCGAAAGGACAAGAGTAGAGGTTTCAATTTAGCAGTGAGAGAACAAAATCGCATGACGAAGAAGAATAGAAGTGAAATTTTTCCTAACTCTGTAACCTCTGGGAGATAAATACAGACGTCTCCGTACTGATCCCTCAGACTCTACTAAGCTTGTCCGTGAAGTGTGAGACCTAAGTAACCTAGAGCTCTGATACCAACTTGTCACGACCCGAATTTCCCACTATCGGGAGTCATGATGGCGCCTACTAGTGAAAGCTAGGCAAGCTAATTAGTCCAATTATTTAACCATTTCCATTTTAATCCCTTAGCAATTCCAAAACAACATAACAAAAACAGCAGGAATAATATTAATAAAAACAGTGCAGAAGACGAAAACTTAATAGTTTAGATTAATACAACTGCGGAAGTCTAAGTATAACTCTACCCAAAATTTTTGTCACAATTTTACAAACGATCTAAGAGTACTACAAATAAGGGTCCAAAAGATAAATACAAGCCGTTTCAAAATTACATGGAAGAAACAGCATAAAAAGATAGAAGGAGACGCCAGGGCCTGCGGATGCCTGCAGGACGACCTTGGGTCGCCTGAATGGAATGAAGACAGCACCCTCACTACGGTCCAAAAGTTGCAACTCCGGGTTCTACACACAGTGCAGAGTGTAGTGTCAGTACAACCGACCCCATGTGCTGGTAAGTACCTAGCCTAACCTCGACGAAGTATTGACGAGGGTAGGACCAGCCTACCAAATAAACCTGTGTAGTTAAATCATATACAATAGGAAATAAAGACAGAAATGTACAGTTAAGAATAGGAGGGGAAAACATGCTGCAGGGATCATCAAATAATGGTAGAAGAACAACAAATAAATATAAGGAACACTAAGGTTCAATTATCAACAAGAATCATAAATAAAAGGAAAGTGCACGACATCACCCTTCGTTCTTTTGCTCTCGTCCTCACCATAAGAATCAATAAAATCTCCACGGCGTGACCTTTCGTACTTTTACTCTCATCCTCACCATAAAATCAATATAATTGGAACGGAATTGTACATCATGCGGTACGACATCACCCTTCGTGCTTTTACCTCACAAAATTGGCACAACATCACCCTTTGCGCATTAACACTCTCGAAATCATACACTCCACACCCTTCATGCTTTACACTCTCTCACAAATATCATGTACGGCATCACCCTTCGTTCTTTAACATTCTTCCTCACCCAAGCAACAATCACAAGCAAATTAACAAGGGAAAATCAACAATATTTCAATAAAATCCCGTCAAGGAAACATTAACAAAACAACAATATCCCAGCAAGGAAAAATAATATCATGAATAATAACGTCCCGGCAAGGGAGACAATATCAAAGCAAAAACATCCCTGCAAGGGAGATAATATCATAAACTCTTGTCTTTTCCACATTTACTTCACAATCCAATTCTCAACTTGAGCCAACACTTTACAATGTTCAACAATTAAATTCTCAACTTGAGCCAACGCTTTACAATGTTCAATTTCCAATAATACTTCCACAAGTCATATTCCTCAATAGAAATCATCATATAAAGCAGGAACGATATGAAATGGAGTCACATTAATTATAGCATAAAACTCACGGGCATGATTGACATCGACGTATATATACTCGTCACCATGCCTATACGTCGTACTCAACAATTAACACATAGCAAATAAGACTCAACTCCTAATCCCTCAAGCTAAGGTTAGACCAAACACTTACCTCGATGCCACAAACACAATTCAAGCCTCAACTACCGCTTTACCTTTTGTTTCCACCACCAACTCACTTGTATCTAGTCACAATTTACTTAAAGATATCAATAAATGCTAAATGAATCAATTCTAATGCATAAAAATAGGTTATCCAATGATTTTCCCAAAAAGTCAAATTTCGACCTCGGGCCCGCTTGGTCCAAACCCGGAATTCAGACCAAAGCCCGATTACCCTTTCACTCCTGAGCCCGAATGTATAATTAGTTTTGGAATCTGACCTCAATTTGAGGTCTAAATACCCAAATTTTCACATTCTTAGGTTTTACCCAAAATCCCCAATTCCACCATGAAAACCCTAGATTCTAGGATGAAATCCTGTTAAAAGAAGTTAAGGAATAAGTTAAAAATCACTTACTAGTGTTTTGGGAGAAGAAAGAGTGTTTGGAAAATCGCCTCTTATGTTTTAGGGTTTTGAAAAGTGAAAAATAACTGAAAAGTCTGCTTAAATATACTCTTAAATCCTCTCTGCGGACCACATAAAAGTATTGCGGCCGCGGAGCTCCACCGCAGACCGCAAGAAATCGAGTTCGGCCGTGAAGGCTTGGCTTTGCTCACCGCGGACCGCATCAATCCCACCGCGGTTGCGAAGACCCCACCACGGCCGTGAAGGCTTCACTGCGGACCGCGAGACCTGGCTTCAATGACCTGCAACTTTTTTTCTAAGTGTAAAAACATCCGAAACCTATCCGAAACTCACCCGAGCCATCGGGACTCCAAACCAAATATGCATACTAACTCGAAAACATCATATGTACTTACTCATGCTATTAAATCACCAAATTAACACCTTTAACAATGAATTTAGCATCAAAATTAAAGGAAAAATCTCATGAACTCTTAAGTTCCATTTTTAACAACCAATGGTCCGATTTACGTCATTTCAATTATGTTTCTTACCAAATTTTACAGGCTCAACTTACATTCCATATAAGACCTATACCAGGCTCCAGAACCAAAATACGGGCCCGATATCATCAAATTCAAACATATTTCATTTCCAAAAACTCATATATATATTCCAGAAAATAATTTTCTTTAAAAATTCATTTCTCGGGCTTGGGACCTCGGAATTCAATTTCGGTCATACGCCCAAGTCCCTTATCTTCCCACAGACCGTCCCGGACCGTCGAATCATGGGTCCGGGCCTGTTTACCCAAAATATTAACCGAAGTCAACTCAAATTTATTTTAAAAGCAAAATTTACCATTTTCCCTAGATTTTCACATAATGGCTTTCAGGATACACGCCGAATTGCGCGTGCAAATTGAGGTGAGACATAAAAGAGGTTTTAAGGCCTCGGTACATGGAATTTATTTCCAAAACAAGTGATGACCTTTTGGGTCATCACACGTATAATGCTAAGGATAAATACTCTTGATGGATCTACTTTGATATTATCGATTTATGTGTATACTTGACATGTAGGCATAAAAATGTACTTTTCTCATGCTAACTGGTAGTTGACTTGTTTACCCGTGTTGGGTTTTAAACTATTATACATAAAAGCATGCCTAAATTTCTGGAATGAGGACAAGTTGCTTGATATCATTGAGTTACTGTTTCTATGGTTTATCTTGTATTTATGAATTCTTATCAGTTATTGGTACTAGAATTTGACTGTGTTCTGAGATCGTTAGTGCTTTCAACCAAAGGTTATGTTGTTACTTATTGAGTACGTCGAGTCAGTTGTACTAAACTTTGCACTTCATGTGCAGATCCAGGTACATCGGGCCGAGGTGATTTTCAGGCTTGAGTCATGCCAGCTATTTAGGAGACTACGATGTAGCTGTCATACCATCTGCAGTCCTTGAAGTTCTCTTCCTGTTATATTTATATTTCTGTTTATTATGTTTAGACAGTTGTATCAGAGGATTTATTTCGTACCTTGTTTTCAGTATTGCTCGTGTACTTATTGACACCATATTTTGGGGTTGATTGTAGTGGCATTTTGACCATATTCTCAAATATTTTGTGGTATTCCTCCGCTGTTGCGTTATTAGACTATGTTATTTAGTTTTTATTATTAATCATTTGACTGTTGGCTTACCTAGTGAGTTGGGTTAGGTTCCACCATAATTTATGGATTTTGGGTCATGATAGGGTTATCCAAGAGGGTTTCAGCCCTTATTGTTAAATTGGCACATTGAAGGTTTTCAAGTTCTCTAAATTTCTTTTGAACTAGATTTTTGTGTAATCGAAGTCCATTTGGGATTCCGAGCTTGAGAATAGGTCCGTATGGTAATTTATGACTTTTACACAAAATTTGGCGTCATTCGGAGTTGTCTAAGTATGATTTGATGCATTCAGAGTTAGTTGAGGAAGTTTGAAGTACATAAATTGATCAATTTGGTTTTGGAGTGCAATTCTTTGTTTCGATATTGTTTACGTATTCTGAGGGTTCGAGCAGATCCATATTATGTTTATGGACTTGTTTGTGCAGTTGGATAGGGTATCAGGTGGCTCAGGTGTGTTTCGGACAGCTCGGAGCTAAGTCCAACTTTGTTGATATACTGGTTCTAGTTTCCTTCTTCGTGAACGTGGAGTTCGTATCGCATTTGCGAAGAAGGGAATTGGGGACTATGCATTTTTTCTCTTCGCATTTGAGGTCAACATGTCACATTCGCGAAGGTTTACGACCAGTGGCCGTCGCGTTCGCATGTGTAGGTTCGTGTATGCGTAGAAGAAGGGGGCCTGGGATGGTCAGCTACCATTACTCTTCGCGTTCGCGAGCTTAGGCTAGGCAAGCCTTCGTGATCACAAGTCTGCCCTTGCATTCGCGATGAAGAGTTTCTGGGCCTGGGAAAGCTTTTCCTTTGTGATCGCGAGACTTTGCCTTATTTTGTTCTTTTCTCTCAACTTGTGGCTGATTTTAGGGCAATTTGAAGAGGGTTTTTCATCTATCAGATTGAGTTAAGTAATCTTTATATGGTGTGAGGTTAATACATGGATATGGGTAAATTTTAACATGCAAAATGTTGATATTTTTGAATTTTGTTGAAAACCTAGGTTTGATAAAAATGGGATAGACCACGAAAATGATTATGGAATTGAGTAAAAGTTATATATTTGCATTCGTGAGGTTATGGGTAGTATTTATTTACAGAAATGTTTCAAATCTGGGCACATGGGCTCGGGGATAAATTTTAGGAATCTTCCAAATTGGGTTGAATAATTATACTAATAGTTAAATTATAAAGTTTTGAGCATATATTGATTAGTTTGTACAACCTTTGGCTAGTTTCGGATTATTTGGCACTGATTTGAGGCTTTTAGTGTGAATTGTGGACCAGGAAGAGGACTTGGAGATGAGGTAAATCTCTTGCCTAACCTTGTTAGGGGGAATTATCTCTCTAGGTATTTTTTCAATAGTTAGTTTCTAATAATTATGGATCCTACGTATGCACGAAGTGATGAGCGTCTGTATGTAGCTAAAATCATGCTTATGTCTGGGTAGACTTAGGACTTTACCATAAATTACTTGTATTATTTGCATCCAACTTTTTAGTTTAATCACTTGAATTTTTATTTGAAATTGGATAAAGGATTTTAAAAGGCTGAGCGTTATTACTTTGAGTTTTGGCGCAATACTTGTTTATTACGGAAAATTATGCCTTCTTTGAGTATTATTCCTATGTAGTAGTTGTTGACCGGAGTTTGTAGAGTTTTCTCTATTCTTGTGGATCGAGCTTACTTAAAAATATTGAAAGATTACATTATGGATATCTGAAAAATTCAAGAGTTTTCCAAATTACTTACCTAGAGTTTCTCTTAGAATTTTCAAGTTAAACTTATTCTTATCTAATGACTTACTAAAACTTAACTCTTCTTTATTAGAAAGATATTTTCGAAATAAATGTAAGGGTACAGATTTTCCCACTCCAACGTTTTATAACGAATCTGCATTTGAGCGTTCTTATTTCGCATTGGCATGAATATAGACAAGGATTGCACAGTTTGTAGAGATAATTTAGAAGATGCACAACACATTTTCCTCCACTGCCCTAGCACTCATTTTTTTGGAAAAACATGGGTATCCCCACTATCCAGTTAAAATAAGGTATAAACTAGTTGATTAGCCTAAAAGAAAACTTTATTCAAAAAAGTAAATATGCTAGTAACTAGAAAACCATTCTCCCCTTCTCCATTTGAATATCTGGAAGAATAGAAATAACAACAACATCAATAACCTTAATTATAAGGTTCAACACACTATGTTCTACAAAAAACATGGGAATACAACTTCTTCACGAAGAAAAACCCCTTCAAATAAAGCAAATTTCTAATTGAGACTAGATGGAACAAACCCCCACCAGATACTATCAAGCAAAATATTGACGGAGCCTTATCAAAATATACACTGGAAGCTGGCTTTGGTGGTGTGTTTAGAAACAACAATGGAGATTGGGTCGTTGGCTTTTGCAAATCAACTTATGCTTCATCAGTCATACATTGTGAATTAATGGCTCTCCGTGAAGGATTTAAAATTGCTTAGGAACTTGGATTCCGAAAGATAGAGATAGAGACAGATTCAACATATGCTATAACAGTACTCTATGAAAATAACCCAAACCTCTCTAATCTAAGTTTTGAATGCAGATGTTTAATGCACTAGTTGAAGCTCCCAATCCTGAGGCATAACTTCAGGGAAGGAAATGTGATGGCCCATCTCTTGGCCAAGGAAGCAGTGAAAAACTTTCAAGTACAAGTATGATCTTAGTATTAGTTCTAAGTACGTTGTTTCTTCTGTGTGTGAAAAACTTGCCAAGTTTGGCAATGCTAATGTCCTTAGGGACTATGTAAGGACTTTGTATGTTGTTTCTTGTGTGTGAAAAATTTCAGGAAATCCCAAGCTAGTTTTTTAAGGAGGAATTTACACATAATACAAGATTCTAAAAGTAATTTAAAAAAATTGCAACTACTCTAAGAAATTTACACAAGTACAATGTATTATCACTTTTTAACTTTTTAATTATATTAGTATTAGTACCCGTATGATGTGCAGACATAAACTATGTCAAATTATGATTTGGGTTATTTGAATTATGTGCAAATAACTTTAAAATTAAACCCTCTATATAGAAATTAAAAATAATTATTTGATATTAATTATGTGGATAACCTGTTTTCTTTTTCTATACACCACTTATTTTTTTCTCAATTGTAACAACCCAACTCGTTGATTTTAGTACTTGAATTTTATTTTGCTAATAGTAAAGTGATCTGCATTGTTTGAGCATATATGATCATATTATTTTAACAAAAAATTTACCATTACTTTATTTTTCATATCAAAATCAAATAAGTTTTATTCGTCATATTTCTTGTCATGACCCAATTATAGGCCGTGATGGCGTCCAACACCGTTGTTAGGCAAGCCAACACCGATCACTAGTGGTTTCTAGTTTAAATAAATTATTAAGTAATAACATTTCCTTATTTGTTAAAACATTTTAGAAATTTTGCGGGTGTAACATACATAAGCGGAAGCAATAAGTACTAACTAGAATCATACAAGCAAACTCAAAATCATAAGTCTACTAGTGAGTGTGCCAAGACCTAGTGTCACAAGTGTGTGGGCAATCTAGTAGAATATACAAAAGAATACTGCTAGCCTATTGTCGGAGAGGAAATAGACAGAAAAATAAGACATAAGGAAGACTCCAGCTGCTGTAGAACGGCTCGGAAGACAACTTACCGTGAAGTCTCGAAGTGGGGATCATCTACGCACGCCAGACGGATAACTAGATACATCTGCCTCAGATCCTGTACAATTAAGAACGGAAGTATAGTATGAGTACATAAATAACATGTACCCAGTAAGTATCCAGTCTAACCTCAAAGAAGTAGTGACGAGGGGTTGACTTAGACACTTAATATGGGCTAACAAATATATAATCAAATAGTTATGCGAAGCATGGATATCATGAATAATACTGAAAGCTCAATAACAGAAAGTGATCAGTTCTTCTTTCACAAATATAATTTCAACTTCAGTCTTATCATTTGACAGCTTACATTTCAAGGTATTTAAACAGTATAAATCATGGAGAGTTACAAATAATTATCATGCGCAAATTATGCCGAGGTCGTACGGCCCGATCCGAAATAATATTAAACGGTGCACTTCCGGAGGGTCGAATGGTGCATACCATAGATGCATCTATTTTATACCGAGGCATTCGGCCCGATCCACAAGTAACAATTATTTTTAAGGAAGCACAAATTTCTCATTTACAGTCAAGTATCTCATACAAACCTTCAAGTAAGTGAATTTAACCATATATAATTCCTTTTATCAATTTCTAAGATGACTTACGTGATTATATTAGCAATTAAGGATGCAAATATTTCAAATATAGCATGATACAGGTCCTAAACTACCCGGACAATAGCATAATAGTAGCTACGTACGGACTCTCATCACCTCGTATGTACGTAGCCCCCACAAATAGGTACAAACATTTATTTAATCCACCTATGGGGTTAATTCCCTCTTACAAGGTTAGAAATGAGACTTACCTCGTCTCAAAGCCTACTTCCGAAATTCAAGAATATGCTCAAACCTCCAAATTCGATGCCAAACAACTCGAAACTAGTCAAACATTACATAAGCCAATCAATTTATGCTCAAAAGTTCATATCTCCACTACTAAAGTGATTACCCTCTCCAAATTGCAAGATTCCTAAGATTCACCGCGTGCCCACGTGCCCGGATTTTGGAAATTTTTGAAGAAAGTTGTTACCCATATCCTTAGGAACATAAATATATAATTTTTACTATGTTCCACAACAAATTTCGTGGTCAAATCTCATTTTTATCAAAAACCTAGGTTTTCATCTAAACCCTTGATTTTTACTAATATTTATGTGTTAATATACCCATAATCTATGTATTTAACTTATATTGTGTAGAAATTACTAATCTCAAAGTGCTAGGTGAAAACACTCTTCTAAAAGCTCCAAAAATCGCCTAAGAGATGAAGTAAAATGAAATAAATGGCCTAAGTCCCACATTAAAAGAGCTAGAAACAGCCCTCTGATGTCGCATTTGCGACACCAGGCTCGCAAACGCGAGGGTCGCAAATGCGACAAAAGCCTCGCAAATGCGAAGCCTGGATTTCGATTGCTGGGGTCGCAAATGCGACTTCTGCTGGGATCGCAAATGCTGCATAAGTGTCACAAATGCGAACACTGCCTGGGTCGGGCTCCTTCACAATTGCAAAGCCCTCATCGCAATACGAGGTTCGCATTTGCAAGCAATCTCTCGCATTTGCGAGACTTGAAGTTGTTGCCAAGAACACCAGAAATCTAGTGTGCTTTCAACTCCTTCCACACGTTCGAAACTCACCCTAACCCTCGAGGCTCCACACTAAATACTCACACAAGTCTAACAACATCATACAAACTTTCTCGGGCGTTCAGAACACTGAAATAATATCAAAAACCACGAATTGGATGCCAAAACGCATGAATTTACTCATGAACTCTAAAAAGTTATAAAACCCCTCCGCGCATTCGATTCTTATCAAATCAACTCGGAATGACACCAAACATTGCATGCAAGTCTTGAATGATAATACAGACCTACTCCAACTTTCGAAACTGAAAATCTGAACCCGATATAAAAAATTCCACCCTCGGTCAAATTTTCCAAACACTTCAAGCTCTAACTTTCGCCAAATGACTCTGAAACGACCTGCGGACCTTCGAATCCACCTCCGGATGTGCTCCTAAGTCCATAATCACCATACGGAGCTATTCCCAGGCTCGGAATCCCAAACGAACACCTAGAATGTAAAAATCCATTTTAACCCAAACTTATGCAATTTGCTCAAATTGCCAACTTTCACTATTAGGCACTGAACGCCCTCGAATCATCCAAAACCCAATCCGAACATATGCTCAAGTCTAAAATCATCAAACGAACCTATTGGAACCATCAAATCCCGATTCTGAGGTCATAAGAGCATGAACAATCGTGGCTAACTCTAGGTCGTGCACAGGGTAATTCTTCTAATGAATCTTCAACTGATGCGAAGCATAAGCAATAACTCTCCCCTCCTGCATCAATACACAACCCAAGCCTACGCTTGAAGCATCGCAATACATCGTATGAATCCCCGAACCAGAAGGCAACACTAGAACTGGTGCTGTAGTCAAAGCTGTCTTGAGCTTCTGAAAGCTCTCCTCACAATCATCGGACCAACGGAACGGAGCACCCTTTTGGGTCAATCTTCTTGGGATCCACTTTAATACTCTTTCCTGATAAAACATGCCCCAATAATGCCACCTACTTTAGCAAAAACACATACTTGGAGAATTTAGCATACAACTTATGTTCCCCTTAAGGTGTGAAGCACCACTTTCAAATGCTGCTCGTGCTCCCCCAGGCTACGTAAGTAGGTCAAAATGTCATCGATGAAGACAATGACTAATGAATCAATATAAGGCCTAAACACCCTGTTCATCAAATCCATAAATGCCACCGGGGAATTAGTCAAGCCGAAGGACATCATCAAAAACTCATAATGGCCATATCTAGTATGGAAAGTAGTCTTCGGGACATCTGAGTCCTGAATCTTCAGCTGATGACACCCTGATCTCAAGTCGATCTTAGAGAACAACCTAGCACCCTGAAACTGGTCAAACAAATCATCAACACACATCAACGGGTACTTACTCTTGATGGTAAGTTTGTTTAACTGGCGATAATCAATGCACATTCGCATAGTCCCATCTTTATTCTTCACAAATAACACTGGTGCACCCCAAGGTGATACACTTGGTCTCACAAACCGCTTTGCTAACAACCCCTCAAGCTGCTCCTTCAACTCTTTCGGAGCCATGCAGTACGTTGGGATAGGGATATGCTGGGTACCTGGAGACAAGTCAATACAAAAATCGATATCACAATCTAGTGGAATGCCTGGAAGGTCAGAAGGAAACACATCGACAAATTCCCGGACTACTGGCACTGAATCAATCATCGGAGATTCTGTGGTAGTGTCCCGAACATAAGCTAGATAAGCCAAACAAACCTTCTTAACATATGTCGAGCCTTCCGAAAAGAGATGACCCAACTCGCTGTAGTAATGGAGGAACCCTTCCACTCTAAATCTTGGCAACTCTGGCATTGCTAAAGTAACAGTCTTGGCGTGACAATCAAGGATGGCGTGAAAGGTGGATTACCAGTCCATGCCCAGGATGACCTCAAAGTCGGTCATATTGAGTAGTAGAAGGTCCGCTCTAGTCTTGTAACCACAGAATGTGACCACATAGGACCTATAGATCCGATCCACAACCATAGAATCACCCACTGAAGTGGACACATAATCAGGAGTACCCAAGGACTCACAAGGAATATCCAGGAAATGAACAAACACAGAGGATACATATGAATAGGTAGATCCTAGATCAAATAACACTGAAGCATCCCTACCGCAAAAAGAAAAAATACCTATGATCACGGCATTTGAGGCCAATGCATCGGTCAAGCCGGAAAATCATAGAATCTGGCTGGAGGGCCGGTTGGCTGGTGTAACGACTCGGTCGATCATGTTAAGAATTTATGCCTCTATCCCTTATTAACTGCTTTTCCTATGTTTGTTTCTACTAATTTGAATTGATAGGATGTTGGTTTTGAGTTTTAGAGAGTTTTTGGACACTTAGTCCCTAAATGAGAGTTTAAGTTTTAGAAATTGGACCGTAGTCAGAGTACTGTAAATACGGCTTCGGAATGGAATTCTGTTGGCTCTGTTAGCTCCGTTGGGTGATTTTGAGCTTAGGGGTGTGTTTGGATTGTGTTTTGGAGGTCCGTAGCTAATTTTGGCTTGAAATGCCGAAAGTCAAATTTTTGAAGTTTCCGGTTCCATAGTGAGATTTTGATCTAAGGGTCAGAATGGGATTTCGGAAGTTGGAGTAGCTCCGTAGTGTTGAATGTGGCATGTGCAAAAATTTTAGGTCATTCGGACGAGGTTGGATATAGTTTTTGATCGAAAGCGTATTTTGAGAGTTTTTGAGGTTCTTAGGCTTGAATTTGATGCTAATTGGTTGATTCGATGTTTGTTTGAGGTGTTTTGGAGATTTTTATAAGTTTGGATAGTGGTATATGACTTGTTCGTGCTATTGGTTGATGTCTTGAGGGCCTCTGGATGATTCCGGGTGGTTAACGGGAAGTTGGAAACTTGGAGTTTGCAGATGAAGTTCTTTGGTCTGCTGTCATAGCCACATCTACTATTGAGAGGCCGCAAATGCGACTCCCGCAGATGCGAAATTAATCCGCAGAAGCAGCCAGCTGAGGAAAAGCAAGGAACCGCAGGTGCAGTGAGTAGGTCGCAGGTGCGGATGTGGGAAATTTAATGAGTTTCATAGGTGCGGTCATTTTTCTGCAGAAGCCGCACCCCTTGACCGTAGAAGCAGAATTGTTGGGCAGAAAGGTATTTCGAGGGTTTAGATTCAAAAGTTGGAAAATTAATTTGGGAGCTCGGGTTTGGCGATTTTGAGAGGGAGTTTCACCTGGGTATTTTGGGTAAGCAATTCTTACTCGGTTTTTATTGTTTTCCCTTAATCTATGCTAAAATTCATCTTTTAAATTCGAATTCGGGTTGGAAAAATTGGAGAAAAGTTGGAAAAGTTCTTAAACCAAATAATTGAGTTTGGATCATGATTTTGATGTTGGATTGGGATAATTTTGATATATATGAACTCGTGAGAGCATGAGGAATCTAAAAATATAAATTTTACCCGATTCCGAGATGTGGGCCCGAGGGACATTTTGGTCATTTTACCTAATTTCGCGTATTAACTTAGAATTTATTTGTAGAATCAGTTACTTGAAGTGTTATTTATATTATGCAATTGAATTGAATAGATTTGGGCCATTTGGAGTCAAGTACTCGTGGCAAGAACGTGGTTTCAGGTAGACTTTTGAGCCAGTTCGAGGTAAGTGGCTTGCCTAACCTTGTGTGGGGGAAACTTCCCTTAGAATTTGGTATTATTGTTAATTGAAATGCCTTGGATGTGAGGTGGCGAGTGCGTACTTGTGCTAATTGTTGAAAATACGGTTTTCATTAAGTAATTACAATTATGTTCCCTTTTCCTGCTTATACTACTTGTAATTTAGGCTGTTTCTAGCTTAGGGAAGCATGTCTAAATGACTTAATTGCCTTACTTGCTCAAACTGCCTTATTTGGACTATGTGTAGCATGCTAGTCTAGAAACCCCTATTTTTCCTTGGTATGGAATTTGAATTGAATTGTGTATTCTTCTTCTTGTTGCTGTGTGTTTACTTTCGGACTACGGGACGATATCTCGGGAGATCCCCCTGTATGTTTACTTTAGGACTACGCAACGGTATTCTAGGAGATCCCCCTACACACTTACATTGGTACTACGAGACTGCACCCAGTAGATTCCTCTTGTACTGAGTATTTACATTTGGGACTGCAAATCGGTATTCTGGGAGGTCCCCTCGCATTATGAGTTGGACTACAGGATGGTATCTCGGGAGATCCACTGGATATTTATATTTGGGACTACAAGACAATATCCTGGGAGATCCCCAGTTATTATCTTGTGTTGAGCTGCATTTCTTTCTGTGTTTACTTTGCCTCTATAGTAGTTGTTGCTGTTCTTACTATCCTGTGTTACTTTTACTGTTGTATTTATTTATACTATTTTGTTCTACACTGTTAAATCTTATATTTTATTTAACCTCAGTAGGGCCCTGACGTTCCTCGTCACTACCAGACCGAGGTTAGGCTTGGCACTTACTGAGTACCGCTGTGGTGTACTTATGCCCTTTCTGCGCATGTTTTTCATGTGCAGATTCAGGTACTTTGACTCAGTCCTATCACCCTTGAGGCGAGGCAACTGTCCCAAATACTTTGAGGTATATTTGTCGCGTCCACAGATCGGGTAGTCCCTTTATATTCTCTCTTTAAACAATTAGCCCTTCTGTATTTTTCTTTTGTTATACAATTTGGAGTTAGATACTTATAGACATCCAAAAGCTTGCGATTTCATGAGATTCTGGGTTTTGGGAGATGTTGTTAGTTCGAGAGTTGTACTATTATGCCGAGCGGCATCTTAAATACTGTTTCATCCTATTATTTTGGTTTTTAATTATTTTTTCTACAAATTATTTATTTTCTGCATTTTTTAGGCTTACCTAGTCGTAGAGATTATGTGCCGTCATGATAGTTTACGGAGGGCGAACTTGGGTCGTGACAAGTTGGTATCAGAGCCTCATGGACGCATGGCTCATAGAGTTTGAGAATTTGTGCCAGGGTACTATGACTGTCTCAAAGTATGATGTCCGTTACACTAGCTTGGCTAGACATGCCCCAGCCTTGGTTTCTACTGTTCACGAGAGGGTTTGCTAGTTTATTGAGGGGATTATTCCTAGCATCAGGTCTAGCATGGCTTGTGAGTTGGAGATGGATATTTCTTATTAGTAGGTGGTGAGCGTTGCTAGGAGGATTGAGGGTATGCATGCCAGGGAGAGAGAGGAGAGGGAGGCCAAGTGGTCTCGAGAGTCGAGACATTATTCTGGTGCCCGTGTGCTAGCTGCAGCTCGTCATGGTAGGGTTTATATGAGTCGCCCCGTTTATTCAGCTCTTCCAGCAACTAGTGGTATTCCATCTCCTCCTAGGCCTTAGGAGCCTTATTACGTACCTCCAATATCTAGTGCGCCTCCTACGTGGGGTGCTTTCAGTGGTCAGTCCAACAGACTTGGCGCGAGCTAGTCACAGCCACCACATCCTCCTAGAGCTTGTTTCGAGTGTGGTGACACAAACCATATGGTGAGGGATTGCCCCAAACTTAGGAGGAGTGCACCTCTACAGACTTCTCTGCCACAACGTGCACCATAGAGTTCTCAGGCTATGGTTACAGCACCAGTTGCTACCCTATTTCCTCAGCCAGCTAGAGGTGGAGGTCGGGGAGGTAAAGGTCGCCCTAGAGGTGGAGGCCAGGCCAAATACTATGCCCTTCCTGCCCGTACCGAGGTTGTTACCTCTGATTCTGTCATCACAGGTATTGTCATGGTTTGTCACAGAGATGCATCGGTTCTATTCGATCCAGGCTCCACTTATTCTTATGTGTCTTCTTATTTTGCTCTGCCTTTGGGTGTACCTCGGGATTCTTTGAGTTCCCCTATTTATATTTCTACTCCTGTGGGAGATTCTCTTGTTGTGGACCGCATTTATCGGTCATGTTTGGTGGCTCTAAGTGGTTTTGAGACTAGAGCCGATTTATTATTGCTCAGCATGGTAGATTTTGATATTATATTGGGCATGGACTGGTTATCTCTCCATTATACTATTCTTGATTATCATGCCAAAATTGTGATGCTGGCTATGCCAAGTGTACCTCGTGTTGAGTGGAGGGGTGCTTTAGATCACACTCACAGTAGATTATTTCTTTCCTTAAGGCCCAGCGTATGGTTGAGAAGGGGTATGATGCGTATCCAACTTATGTGAGAGATGTCAGTATTGATACCTTTTCAGTTGATTCAGTCCCAGTAGTACGGGATTTTCTTGATGTGTTTCCAGTTGATCTTCCGGGCATGCCGGCTGATAGAAATATTGATTTTGGCATTGATTTGTTACTGGGCACGCAGCCCATTTCTATTCTTCCGTATCGTATGGCTCCTCTTTAGTTGAAGGATCAGTTACATGAATTGCTTGGTAAGGGTTTATTCAGCCCAATGTATCACCTTGGGGTGCTCCTGTCTTGTTTGTGAAGAAAAAGGATGGTTCTATGTGTATGTGTATTGATTATCTTATCCTTTGCCTTGTATTGATGATTTGTTTGACCAGCTACAGGGTGCACGAGTGTTTTATAAGATTGACTTGCGTTCAAGGTACCATCAGTTGAAGATTCGAGAGCCAGATATACTGAAGACTACTTTTAGGACTCGGTATGGTCAATACCAGTTCCTTTTTATGTCATTTGGGCTGACCAATGCCCCAGCAGCCTTTACGCATTTGATGCTCAGTGTGTTCCGGCCATATCTTGACTCATTCGTCATTGTCTTTATTGATGATATTTTGGTGTATTCCCGGAGTCGGGAAGATCATGAGCAACACCTGAGGACTGTGGTTCTGACTTTGAGAGAGAATAAGTTATATGCTAAGTTCTCGAAATGTGAGTTTTGGTTGGTTTCTGTGGCATTCTTGGGTCACGTGGTTTCCATTGAGGGGATAAAGGTGGATCCGAAGAAAGTGGAAACAGTGCAGAGTTGGCCCAAACCATCCTCAACTTCCGTAGTTTTCTTGGTTTGGTGGGGTATTACTATCGTTTTGTTGAGGGGTTTTCATCGATTGCAGCCCCTATGACCAGGCTGACCCAGAAGGGTGCTCCATTTTTCAGTGGACGGAAAAGTGTGAGGTGTGCTTTCAGAAGCTCAAGATAGCTTTGACTACAACCCTAGTTTTGATATTGCCTACATGTTCAGGGTCTTATACTGTCTATTGTGATGCCTCGAGGATTTTCCTTGGAGCGGTTTTGATGCAGGACGGTAGGGTGATTGCCTATGCATCCAGATAGTTGAAGGTACATGAGAAGAATTATCCTGTCTATGATCTTGAGTTAGCTGCTATTGTTCATGCCTTGAAGATTTGACATCATTATTTGTACGGTGTGCCTTGTGAGATTTATACTAATCATCGGAGCTTGCAACATCTATTCAAGAAAAAGAATCATAATTTGCGCCAGAGGAGGTGGTTAGAGTTGCTGAAGGACTATGATATCACTATTTTGTATCACCCGGGCAAGGCCAATGTGGTGGTCGATGCTTTGAGTCGTCGGGCAAAGAGTTTGGGGAGTTTTGCTTATTTACTAGCATCAGAGAGGCCTATGGCGATGGATGTTCAGGCCTTCGCCAGCCAGTATTTGAGATTGGAACTTTTGGAGCCCAGTCGGGTTCTAGCTTGCGTGGTTTCTTTAGTCTTCATTATTTGATCATATCAGGGAGCGCCAGTTTCATGACCCTCATTTTCTTGTCCTCAAGGTCAAGGTTCATCATGGTGACGCCAAAGATGTGACTATTGGTAATGATGGGGTATTGAGGATGCTGGGGTCGGATTTGTTTACCTAATGTTGATGGGATTCGGAAGTTGATTCTAGAGGAAGCCCTAGTTCGCGGTATTCCATTCATCTGGGTGACATGAAGATGTACCAGGATTTGAGGCAGCACTATTGGTGGAGGCAGATGAAGAAAGATATAGTTGGGTTTGTAGCTCGGTGCCTCAATTGCCAGCTGGTGAAGTATGAGCACAAGAGACCGGGTGGGTTGCTTCAGTAGATAGAGATTCTAGAGTGGAAGTGGGAGCGGATCACCATGGACTTTGTAGTTGGACTCCCACGGACTTTGAGGAAGTTCGATGCCATTTGGGTGATTGTGGATCGACTGACCAAGTCCGCACACTTCATTTATGTGTGTACTACTTATTCTTTGGAGCAGTTGATGGAGATTTATATCCGTGAGATTGTTTGTCTGCATGGTATTCTAGTTTCCATCTTTTCAGATAGGGGTACTCAGTTCACATCACGGTTCTGGAGGGCCGTACAACGCGAGTTAGGTACTCGAGTGGAGTTGAGTATAACATTTCACCCCCGTACGGACGGACAGTCCGAGCATCTATTTAGATTCTTGAGGATATGCTCCGTGTGTGTGTGATTGAGTTTGGAGGGTTTTGGGATCAGTTCTTGCCATTGGTAGAGTTTGCCTACAATAACAACTATCAGTCCAACATTTAGATGGCACCATATAAGGCTTTATATGGTAAGCGGTATAGATCCCCGATGGGTTGGTTCAAGTCTAGCGAGGCTAGATTATTGGGCACAGACTTGGTTTAGGATGCTTTGGAGAAGGTTAAGGTGATTCAGGATAGACTCTGTATAGCCCAGTCCAGATAGAAGAGTTATGCGGACCGGAAGGTTCATAATGTTTCCTATATAGTTTGAGAGCGGGTTCTGCTTCAGGTTTCACCTATGAAGGGCGTTATGAGATTTGGGAAGAAAGGGAAGTTGAGTCTGATATTTATTGGCCCCTTTGAGATATTAAGACGTGTTGGTGAGGTTGCTTATGAGCTTGTCTTACCTCCCAGCTTGGCAGGAGTTTATCCGGTATGTCATGTTTCGATGCTCTTGAGGTATCACAGTGATCCATTGCACGTGTTGGATTTCAGTTCAGTCCAATTGGACAAGGATATATCTTATGTTGAGGAGCCAGTGGCAATATTGGACAGGCAGATTATGAAGCTGAGGTTTAAGTGTATGCTCGTTCAGTATGGGACTATTGAGGAACCAGTGGCACTACTTCTGGTAAGCTCGTTCGAGGACAAACAAATGTTTAAGTGTGAGAAGATGTAACGACCCGGCCGGTCGTTTTAAGAATTTACGCCTCGATCCCCTATTAACTACTTTCCTCGTGTTTGTTTCTGCTAATTTGAATTGCGGGGATGTTGGTTTTGATTTTCGGAGAGTTTTGGGACATTTAGTATCTAAATGAGAGTTTAAATTTTAGAAATTGGACCGTAGTTGGAGCAGTATGAAGACGGTCTCAGAATAGAATTCTGTTGGCTCTGTTGTTCCGTTGGGTAATTTCAAGCTTAAGGGCGTGTTGGGATTGTGTTTTGGAGGTCCATATCTAATTTAGGCTTGAAATGCCGAAAGTCCAATTTTTGAAGTTTCCGGTTCGATAGTGAGATTTTGATCTAAGGGTTGGAATGGAATTCCAGAAGTTGGAGTAGCTTCGTAGTGTTGAATGTGGCGTGTGTGCAAAAATTTTAGGTCATTCGGATGAGGTTGGATAGACTTTTTGATTGAAAGCATATTTTGAGAGTTTTTGAGGTTAAGAGGCTTGAATCTGATTCTCATTGGTTGATTCGATGTTGTTTGTGGTGTTTTGGAGATTTGTATAAATTTGCATAATGGTATATGACTTGTTCTTGTTTTTTGTTGAGGTCCTGGGGGCCTCGCGATGATTCCGGGTGGTTAACGAGAAGTTGGAAACTTGGAGTTTGCAGCTGAAGTTCTTTGGGCTGCTGTCATAACAACATTTGTGGTTGAGAGGTCGTAGATGCGACTCCCGCAGATGCGGAATTAAGCCGCAGAAACGGCCAGCTAAGGAAAAGCAAGGAACCACAGGTGCGTTGAGTAGGTTGCAGGTGCGGATGTGGGAAATTTAATGAGTTTCGCAGGTGCGGTCATTTTTCTGCAGAAGCGGGACCGCAGGTGCGGTCCCTTGACCACTGAAGCGGAATTGCTGGGCGGAAAGATAGAAATTTTGAGGGTTTAGTTTCAAAAGTTAGAAATATGATTTTGGAGCTTGGGATTGGCGATTTTGAGAGGGATTTTCACCTAGGTATTTTGGGTAAGCAATTCTTAGTCTGTTTTGATTGTTTTCCCCGAATCTATGCTTAAATTCATCCTTTAAATTTGAATTCGGTGTGGAAAAATTGGAGAAAAGTTGGAAAAGTTCTTAGACCAAATAATTGAGTTTGGATCACGATTTTGATGTCGGATTAGGATAATTTTGATATAAATGAACTCATGAGAGCACGAGAATTCTGAAAATGCAAATTTTACCCAATTCCAAGACGTGGGCTTGAGGGGCATTTTGGTTATTTTACCTAATTATGCATATTAGCTTAGAATTTATTTGTAAATCAGTCTTTGAAGTGTTATTTACATTATGCAATTGAATTGAATAGATTTGGGCCATTTGGAGTCGAGTACCCATGGCAAGAACGTGGTTTCGAGTTGACTTTTGAGCCTGCTCGGGGTATGTGGCTTGCCTAACCTTGCGTGGGGAAACATCCCTTAGGATTTGGTGTTATTGTAAATTGAAATGCCTTGTACTGAGGTGACGGTATCCCGGGATATCCCCCTGTATGTTTACTTTGGGACTACGGAACAGTATTCCGGGAGATCTCTCTACGGGACTGCATCTGGTAGATTACTCCTGTACTGAGTATTTACATTTGGGACTACGGATCAGTATTTCGGGAGATCCCCTCGCATTATGAGTTGGACTACGGGATGGCATCCAGGAGATCCACTGGATATCTATATTTGGGACTACATGGCAGTATCCTGGGAGATCTCCGGTTGTTATCTTATGTTGAGCTGTATTTCTTTCTGGGTTTACTTTGCCTCTATAGTAGTTGTTGCTGTTCTTACTATCCTGTGTTACTTTTACTGTTGTATTTATTTATACTATTTTGTTCTACACTGTTAAATCTTATATTTTATTTAACCTCAGTAGGGCCCTGACGTTCCTCGTCACTACCCGACCGAGGTTAGGCTTGACACTTACTGAGTATCGTTGTGGTGTACTTATGCCATTTCCACGCATGTTTTTCATGTGCAAATCCAAGTACTTCGACTCAGTCCTATCACCCTAGAGGCGAGGCGTTTGTCCCAGAGACTTCGAGGTATATCTGCCGCGTCCGCAGACCGAGGAGTCCCTTTTTTATTCTCTCTTTAAACATTAGCCCTTCTGTATTTTTCTTTTGTTAGACATTTTGGAGTTAGATACTTGTAGACATCCAAAAGCTTGTGATTTCATGAGATTTCGAGTTTTGGAAATGCTGTTAGTTTGAGAGTTGTATTGTATATGCCGAGCGACATCTTAAATACTGTTTCATCTTGTTATTTTGGTTTTTAATTATTTCTTCCGCAAATTGTTTATTTTCTGCATTTGTTAGGTTTACATAGTCATAGAGACTAGGTGCCATCACGACAGTTCATTGAGGGCGAACTAGGGTCGTGACAGCTGACCTCCGTCTAAGTATTTTATATTTACTTTATTTAATTTTAAAACTAATTATTTATAAATATTCTCACATTATCTCTTACTTATTTATATTATTTAATAGTTTTAATTTTTATTTTATCTATTAGACTTGAGTTATGTGGCCTTATCCACATTGTGACCTTTCTTATCATTAAAAAAAAAGCTTTCTCATCTCAATTTAAATAAGTTTTACCTTTATTTTTTCTTTATTTGAACCTTATTTTTGCTATTATATTATTCAAAATTTAATATTATTACATTGTCTATATATATATTTCTCATCTCAAATTCAAATAATTTTTATCATTCTATTTTCAAAATTTTATGTTATACTTTTAAACTATGTTATGCTTTCTAACTTAAACAACCACACTCAATTCATATATAAATTGTAAAAAGTATTTTTTTTTAATTGTTTGAACACATTATATCTAGTTGTTGTAGTATAAAACTATCAGTCATCTTGATAGTAAATAATTATTAAATAAGAATTTTTATTTTTGGAAAGCTTTCAAAATCTATTAAGTATAAAACTATGAGTCAATCTAAATTGATTTCCTCCCTAAACTAAATTTGATCAAATCTAATTTATCTTAATCTTTATTGCATTTGTCTAATTTATCAAATCTGTTTATCGCTTTACCTCTTTATTGCATTATGGCACTTGGTTTAACCTCATGCTTCACTAACTTTCTTTTAATATAACTAGTGTTATACCCCGCGCCATGCTCGGACAAACTTAAAGAATCTTATGAAATTATGATTTGATATATCATATTATTTTAATAAATTTTAGTTGATTTAATACAATATGCATAAATATAACAAAATTTACATAATTAAAGGATACACATCATATGGTAATTAAATAAATTATTTATTTCTTATTTTATTTTTTATTAAATTAGCAAGTACTTAGTACTAAATAATTATAAATGTGACTTTTGATTAACTTGTCAATTGATTTAATATTTTGTTACTATTTCTCTACAATATAACATAGATATATATATTTTCTTACTCTAAAAATATTTTTATTATTTTTACTGTTTAAAATTCTTTAATTGTTTAAATTTATCGATATATTTTGTGAGTATTATTTACTTACCTCTTATTTTTATTAATTAATTTAAATTATAAATATTCTAATATTATGTTTATTGTGAAGACCCAAGAGGTCATCACTTGTTTTAGAAATAAATTCTGCATTCCGAGGCCTTAAAAACCTCTTTAAGCATCACCTCAATTTGCGTGCACAGTTCGGGCGCGTAGCTGGAAAGCCAATATGTGAAAATTTGTGAAAAATGATGAATTTTGACTTTAAAATGAATTTAAGCTGACTTCGCTCAACATTTTAGGTAAATGGACCCAGACCCGTGATTTGACGGTCCCGAAGGGTCCGTAAGAAAATATGAGACTTGGGCGTATGCCCGAAATCAAATTCCGAGGTCCAAGACCGAGAAATAAAATTTTAAATAAAATTATTTTCTGGAATATTTATGAGTTTTTGAACCTGAAATGTGTTTAAAGTTTGGTGGTATCGGGCCAGTATTTTGCTTCCGGAACCCGGAACAGGTCTTATATATTATTTAAGATGAGTCTGTGAAATTTGGTAAGAAGCGGACTTGAAATGATGTGAATCGGACCGTATTTGAGAAAATTGAAAAAATTTGATATTCTTAAGAAATTTCATGATTTTGATGCTAAATTCATAGTTGTTAATGTTCTTTTGGTGATTTGAACGCACAAGCAAGTCCGTATGATGTTTTTAGGTTGGTGTGCATGTTTGGTTTTAATCCCCGAGGGCTCGGGTGAGTTTTGGATAGGCCACAGGGTGGATTTTTGGACTTGGGAAATTGCAGGTTTCAGCTGCTCTATTGCAAATGCGAGTTCGCAAATACGAAGGCTATGTCGCAAATGCGAAAATAATCTAGGCCAGCCTACCTCGCAAATGCGAGGAATTTATCTCAAATGCGATGTTTCCCCTTTTGGTCAGTCGTCGCAAATGTGACATATTGTTCGCAAAATCGACTTCACAAATGCGAAGGTCGCTTCGCAACTGCGAGCTTAATAGAAGTCTGGGTTCGCACTGGTCGCTATTGCGACATCTGCGACCTCCAATTTTATAACATAGCCGGAAAGCTTTCATTTTTCACACTCTTTCAAAGCCAAAACACTCTTGGGCGATTTTTCAAAGACAACTTCTCTTCCAAATCGATTGTAAGTCATTTCTAACTAATTTTCTTCAATCTTTAACATCTTTTCACATGATTTCAACTCAAAAATCAATAATTTTCATGGGGAAAATTGGGTGTTTTGGGTAGAACCTAGGTTTTCAAAAATTGGGGATTTAGACCTCGATTTGAGGTCCGATTTCAAAATAAATTATATATTTGGATTCGTGGGGGAATGGGTAATTGGGTTTTGGTTCGAACCTCGAGTTTTGACCATGTGGGCCCGCAGGCGATTTTTGACTTTTTGGGTAAAACTTTGGAAAATTTATTTTCATGCATTAGCATTGATTCATTTAGCATTTATTGATGTAATTAAGTAACTTGTGGCTAGATACGGGCGAATTGGTGGTGGAATCAAGAGGTAAAGCGATCGTAGGGACTTGAATTGTGTTCATGGCGTCGAGGTAAGTGTTTGGTCTAACCTTAGCTTGAGGGATTAAATGTCATGTCTTATTTGCTACGTGTTAATTGTGGAGTACGATGTATAGGCATGGTGACGAGTATCTATACGTCGGTGTCAATCATGCCGGTGAATTTGTATTGTAATTGTTATGACTTCGTTGTGGTTTATTGCGCTTCACATGTTATTATTATTATTGTTCCCTTGCCGGGATATTATTATCATTATTGTTTCCTTGCCTGGATATTATTGTCATTATTGTTCCCTTGCCGGGATGTTATTGTCATATTATTGTTCCTTGTCGGGATGTTTGTTTGATATTATTGATCCCTTACTGGGACCTTTTTTTGATTGGTCTTGACAAGAGATGGGAGCAGGTTGCACGCCTACAACGGTAATATGTGAAATGGGAGCGGGTTGCACGCCTGCAACGGTAATATGTGAAATGGGAGCGGGTTGCACGCCTGCAATGGTAATATGTGAAATGGGAGCGGGTTGCACGCCTGCAACGGTAATATGTGAAATGGGAGCGGGTTGCACGCTTGCAACGGTAATAGATGAAATAGGATCGGGTTGCACGCCTGCAACGATATTACGGTGTGCATGTTTCTTCTATTTCCTTATGTTTTGGTTGGTAATTGATTTATGGCATTCCTTATGTTTATCTACTGTCGTTCTGTTGTTACCTGTTACTCCCCGCAACATGTTTTCCCTGCGCAATTTTAATTGTAATTATCTGTTTCTATTTCCGCTGCATATAAATTAACTGCACAGATTTATTTGGTAGTCTGGTCCTAGCCTCGTCACTACTTCGCCGAGGTTAGGCTAGACACTTACCACGAGTGTCAGAATTCGATAAAATTCACATCAATAGGTTCCTTATCTCCCCACGAGTTCATATATATCATAAGTTCTGAAATCCGACCTCAAATGGTCCTTCAAATCCTCAAGTCTATGTCGCTAATACCAAGCCAAAGTTTTCCCAATTTTAACCCTTAAATTCCATTAATTATAGCTCTAATCCGTGAAATAATAGCATAGAAACGAGTTTCAGGTCGAAAATCCTTACCTCAATGAAGTTCCCTTGAAATCCCCCTTCAAAATCATCCAAAATGCTCCAAAGCCGACTCAAAATGGTGAAATAGCTCAAAAATCGCAAAGGACACAATTTATACCTTCTGGCCTAGGCATTTTCGCATCCGCGACCAATATTCCGCTTTCGCGGTACGGCATTTGTAGTCAACCAACCGCTTATGCGGTTCTTTACTTAACTTCCATTATCCGCATCTGCAGTCCCCTATCCGCATCTACAATATCGCAGGTGCGGTCCTCCTAACCGCTTCTGCAGTTCCTGCCAACTTCCCAGCTTCCGCTTCTACGACTCTTTTCACGCATGTACGATGTCACACCTGCGGTCCCCAATCCGCAGGTGCGGAAATACCAGAAGCAGCAAAAATCTGCAACTTCACAAAATCTCAAACTCCTCCGCCAACCATCCGAAATCACCCCGAGGCCCCCGGGACCTCAACCAACGGCAAAAACATATCCCATAACCTTATTCAAACTTGTATCAATCTTCAACACAATTCAAACAATATCAATTCAACCAAAACACATCAGATTCAAGCTTATGTTTCCAAAAATCTTCCGAATTCCGGTTATGATCAACAACCCAACAAAACCACGTCAGAATGACCTAAAATTTTGCACACATATCCCAAATGACACAACAGAACTACTGCAACTCTTGGAATTCCATTCCTACCCCTATATCAAAATCTCGCCTACCAACCGGAAATCGCCAAAATATCAACTTCGCCAATTCAAGCAAATCTACTCTAAATCTCCAAAACTCATTCTGATCACGCTCCTATATTCCAAATCACCTCTCGAAGCTAACCGAACCATCAGAACTCACATCCGAGCCCTCTAACACATAAGTCAACATCTGATTGACATTTTCAACTTACGCTCCCTCAAAAGAGACTAAGTGTCTCAAACCTTATCAAATCATTTTTGAACCTAAGCCAACCAATCCGATCACACATAAAGCCGATAGATAAAGTAATAAGAAGTAGAAATAGCGGAAATGGAGGGGTAACTCATGAGACGACCGGTCGGGTCATCAAATCCTCCTCATCTTAACTTCCATTATCCGCATCCGCGACATCGCAAGTGCGGTCCTCCTAACCGCTTTTGCGGTTCCTGCCAACTTCCCAGCTTCGGCTTCTGCAGCCGTTTTCACGCATGTGCGGCGTCGCACCTGCGGTCCCCAATCCGCAGGTGCGGAAATACCAGAAGCAACAAAAATCTGCAACTTCACAAAATATCAAACTCCTCCGCCAACCATCCAAAATCACCTAGAGGCCCCCGGGACCTCAACCAACAGCAAAAACATATCCCATAACCTTACTCAAACTTGTACCAATCTTCAAAATACCTCAAACAATATCGATTCAACCAACACATTGGATTCAAGCCTAAGTTTCCAAAAATCTTTCGAATTCCGCTTTTGATAAACAACCCAACCAAACCACGTTCGAATGACCTAAAATTTTGCACACACATCCTAAATGACACCACGGAACTACTGCAACTCTTGGAATTCCATTCCTACCCCTATATCAAAATCTCGCCTACCAACCAGAAATCGCCAAAATATAAACTTCGCCAATTCAAGCCAAATCTACTCTAAATCTCCAAAACTCATTCTGATCACGCTCCTATATTCCAAATCACCTCTCGAAGCTAACCGAACCATCGGAACTCACATCCGAGCCCTCTAACACATAAGTCAACATCTGATTGACTTTTTCAACTTACGCTCCCTCAAAAGAGACTAAGTGTCTCAAACCTTATCAAATCATTTTTGAACCTAAGCCAACCAATCCGATCACACATAAAGCCGATAGATAAAGTAATAAGAAGTAGAAATAGCGGAAATGGAGGGGTAACTCATGAGACGACCGGTCGGGTCATCAAATCCTCCTCAACTTAACTTCCATTATCCGCATCCGCGACATCGCAAGTGCGGTCCTCCTAACCGCTTTTGCGGTTCCTGCCAACTTCCCAGCTTCGGCTTCTGCAGCCGTTTTCACGCAGGTGCGGCGTCGCACCTGCGGTCCCCAATCCGCAGGTGCGGAAATACCAGAAGCAACAAAAATCTGCAACTTCACAAAATATCAAACTCCTCCGCCAACCATCCAAAATCACCTAGAGGCCCCCGGGACCTCAACCAACAGCAAAAACATATCCCATAACCTTACTCAAACTTGTACCAATCTTCAAAATACCTCAAACAATATCGATTCAACCAACACATTGGATTCAAGCCTAAGTTTCCAAAAATCTTTCGAATTCCGCTTTTGATAAACAACCCAACCAAACCACGTTCGAATGACCTAAAATTTTGCACACACATCCTAAATGACACAACGGAACTACTGCAACTCTTGGAATTCCATTCCTACCCCTATATCAAAATCTCGCCTACCAACCAGAAATCGCCAAAATATCAACTTCGCCAATTCAAGCCAAATCTACTCTAAATCTCCAAAACTCATTCTGATCACGCTCCTATATTCCAAATCACCTCTCGAAGCTAACCGAACCATCAGAACTCACATCCGAGCCCTCTAACACATAAGTCAACATCTGATTGACATTTTCAACTTACGCTCCCTCAAAAGAGACTAAGTGTCTCAAACCTTATCAAATCATTTCTGAACCTAAGCCAACCAATCCGATCACACATAAAGCCGATAGATAAAGTAATAAGAAGTAGAAATAGCGGAAATGGAGGGGTAACTCATGAGACGACCGGTCGGGTCATCAAATCCTCCTCATCTTAACTTCCATTATCCGCATCCGCGACATCGCAAGTGCGGTCCTCCTAACCGCTTTTGCGGTTCCTGCCAACTTCCCAGCTTCCGCTTCTGCAGCCGTTTTCACGCATGTGCGGCGTCGCACCTGCGGTCCCCAATCCGCAGGTGCGGAAATACCAGAAGCAACAAAAATCTGCAACTTCACAAAATATCAAACTCCTCCGCCAACCATCCAAAATCACCTAGAGGCCCCCGGGACCTCAACCAACAGCAAAAACATATCCCATAACCTTACTCAAACTTGTACCAATCTTCAAAATACCTCAAACAATATCGATTCAACCAACACATTGGATTCAAGCCTAAGTTTCCAAAAATCTTTCGAATTCCGCTTTTGATAAACAACCCAACCAAACCACGTTCGAATGACCTAAAATTTTGCACACACATCCTAAATGACACAACGGAACTACTGCAACTCTTGGAATTCCATTCCTACCCCTATATCAAAATCTCGCCTACCAACCAGAAATCGCCAAAATATCAACTTCGCCAATTCAAGCCAAATCTACTCTAAATCTCCAAAACTCATTCTGATCACGCTCCTATATTCCAAATCACCTCTCGAAGCTAACCGAACCATCAGAACTCACATCCGAGCCCTCTAACACATAAGTCAACATCTGATTGACATTTTCAACTTACGCTCCCTCAAAAGAGACTAAGTGTCTCAAACCTTATCAAATCATTTCTGAACCTAAGCCAACCAATCCGATCACACATAAAGCCGATAGATAAAGTAATAAGAAGTAGAAATAGCGGAAATGGAGGGGTAACTCATGAGACGACCGGTCGGGTCATCAAATCCTCCTCATCTTAACTTCCATTATCCGCATCCGCGACATCGCAAGTGCGGTCCTCCTAACCGCTTTTGCGGTTCCTGCCAACTTCCCAGCTTCCGCTTCTGCAGCCGTTTTCACGCATGTGCGGCGTCGCACCTGCGGTCCCCAATCCGCAGGTGCGGAAATACCAGAAGCAACAAAAATCTGCAACTTCACAAAATATCAAACTCCTCCGCCAACCATCCAAAATCACCTAGAGGCCCCCGGGACCTCAACCAACAGCAAAAACATATCCCATAACCTTACTCAAACTTGTACCAATCTTCAAAATACCTCAAACAATATCGATTCAACCAACACATTGGATTCAAGCCTAAGTTTCCAAAAATCTTTCGAATTCCGCTTTTGATAAACAACCCAACCAAACCACGTTCGAATGACCTAAAATTTTGCACACACATCCTAAATGACACCACGGAACTACTGCAACTCTTGGAATTCCATTCCTACCCCTATATCAAAATCTCGCCTACCAACCAGAAATCGCCAAAATATCAACTTCGCCAATTCAAGCCAAATCTACTCTAAATCTCCAAAACTCATTCTGATCACGCTCCTATATTCCAAATCACCTCTCGAAGCTAACCGAACCATCGGAACTAACATCCGAGCCCTCTAACACATAAGTCAACATCTGATTGACTTTTTCAACTTACGCTCCCTCAAAAGAGACTAAGTGTCTCAAACCTTATCAAATCATTTCTGAACCTAAGCCAACCAATCCGATCACACATAAAGCCGATAGATAAAGTAATAAGAAGTAGAAATAGCGGAAATGGAGGGGTAACTCATGAGACGACCGGTCGGGTCATCAAATCCTCCTCAACTTAACTTCCATTATCCGCATCCGCGACATCGCAAGTGCGGTCCTCCTAACCGCTTTTGCGGTTCCTGCCAACTTCCCAGCTTCCGCTTCTGCAGCCGTTTTCACGCATGTGCGGCGTCGCACCTGCGGTCCCCAATCCGCAGGTGCGGAAATACCAGAAGCAACAAAAATCTGCAACTTCACAAAATATCAAACTCCTCCGCCAACCATCCAAAATCACCTAGAGGCCCCCGGGACCTCAACCAACAGCAAAAACATATCCCATAACCTTACTCAAACTTGTACCAATCTTCAAAATACCTCAAACAATATCGATTCAACCAACACATTGGATTCAAGCCTAAGTTTCCAAAAATCTTTCGAATTCTGCTTTTGATAAACAACCCAACCAAACCACGTTCGAATGACCTAAAATTTTGCACACACATCCTAAATGACACCACGGAACTACTGCAACTCTTGGAATTCCATTCCTACCCCTATATCAAAATCTCGCCTACCAACCAGAAATCGCCAAAATATCAACTTCGCCAATTCAAGCCAAATCTACTCTAAATCTCCAAAACTCATTCTGATCACGCTCCTATATTCCAAATCACCTCTCGAAGCTAACCGAACCATCGGAACTAACATCCGAGCCCTCTAACACATAAGTCAACATCTGATTGACTTTTTCAACTTACGCTCCCTCAAAAGAGACTAAGTGTCTCAAACCTTATCAAATCATTTCTGAACCTAAGCCAACCAATCCGATCACACATAAAGCCGATAGATAAAGTAATAAGAAGTAGAAATAGCGGAAATGGAGGGGTAACTCATGAGACGACCGGTCGGGTCATCAAATCCTCCTCAACTTAACTTCCATTATCCGCATCCGCGACATCGCAAGTGCGGTCCTCCTAACCGTTTTTGCGGTTCCTGCCAACTTCCCAGCTTCCGCTTCTGCAGCCGTTTTCACGCATGTGCGGCGTCGCACCTGCGGTCCCCAATCCGCAGGTGCGGAAATACCAGAAGCAACAAAAATCTGCAACTTCACAAAATATCAAACTCCTCCGCCAACCATCCAAAATCACCTAGAGGCCCCCGGGACCTCAACCAACAGCAAAAACATATCCCATAACCTTACTCAAACTTGTACCAATCTTCAAAATACCTCAAACAATATCGATTCAACCAACACATTGGATTCAAGCCTAAGTTTCCAAAAATCTTTCGAATTCCGCTTTTGATAAACAACCCAACCAAACCACGTTCGAATGACCTAAAATTTTGCACACACATCCTAAATGACACAACGGAACTACTGCAACTCTTGGAATTCCATTCCTACCCCTATATCAAAATCTCGCCTACCAACCAGAAATCGCCAAAATATCAACTTCGCCAATTCAAGCCAAATCTACTCTAAATCTCCAAAACTCATTCTGATCACGCTCCTATATTCCAAATCACCTCTCGAAGCTAACCGAACCATCAGAACTCACATCCGAGCCCTCTAACACATAAGTCAACATCTGATTGACATTTTCAACTTACGCTCCCTCAAAAGAGACTAAGTGTCTCAAACCTTATCAAATCATTTTTGAACCTAAGCCAACCAATCCGATCACACATAAAGCCGATAGATAAAGTAATAAGAAGTAGAAATAGCGGAAATGGAGGGGTAACTCATGAGACGACCGGTCGGGTCATCAAATCCTCCTCATCTTAACTTCCATTATCCGCATCCGCGACATCGCAAGTGCGGTCCTCCTAACCGCTTTTGCGGTTCCTGCCAACTTCCCAGCTTCCGCTTCTGTAGCCGTTTTCACGCATGTGCGGCGTCGCACCTGCGGTCCCCAATCCGCAGGTGCGGAAATACCAGAAGCAACAAAAATCTGCAACTTCACAAAATATCAAACTCCTCCGCCAACCATCCAAAATCACCTAGAGGCCCCCGGGACCTCAACCAACAGCAAAAACATATCCCATAACCTTACTCAAACTTGTACCAATCTTCAAAATACCTCAAACAATATCGATTCAACCAACACATTGGATTCAAGCCTAAGTTTCCAAAAATCTTTCGAATTCCGCTTTTGATAAACAACCCAACCAAACCACGTTCGAATGACCTAAAATTTTGCACACACATCCTAAATGACACAACGGAACTACTGCAACTCTTGGAATTCCATTCCTACCCCTATATCAAAATCTCGCCTACCAACTAGAAATCGCCAAAATATCAACTTCGCCAATTCAAGCCAAATCTACTCTAAATCTCCAAAACTCATTCTGATCACGCTCCTATATTCCAAATCACCTATCGAAGCTAACTGAACCATCAGAACTCACATCCGAGCCCTCTAACACATAAGTCAACATCTGATTGACATTTTCAACTTACGCTCCCTCAAAAGAGACTAAGTGTCTCAAACCTTATCAAATCATTTCTGAACCTAAGCCAACCAATCCGATCACACATAAAGCCGATAGATAAAGTAATAAGAAGTAGAAATAGCGGAAATGGAGGGGTAACTCATGAGACGACCGGTCGGGTCATCAAATCCTCCTCAACTTAACTTCCATTATCCGCATCCGCGACATCGCAAGTGCGGTCCTCCTAACCGCTTTTGCGGTTCCTGCCAACTTCCCAGCTTCCGCTTCTGCAGCCGTTTTCACGCATGTGCGGCGTCGCACCTGCGGTCCCCAATCCGCAGGTGCGGAAATACCAGAAGCAACAAAAATCTGCAACTTCACAAAATATCAAACTCCTCCGCCAACCATCCAAAATCACCTAGAGGCCCCCGGGACCTCAACCAACAGCAAAAACATATCCCATAACCTTACTCAAACTTGTACCAATCTTCAAAATACCTCAAACAATATCGATTCAACCAACACATTGGATTCAAGCCTAAGTTTCCAAAAATCTTTCGAATTCCGCTTTTGATAAACAACCCAACCAAACCACGTTCGAATGACCTAAAATTTTGCACACACATCCTAAATGACACAACGGAACTACTGCAGCTCTTGGAATTCCATTCCTACCCCTATATCAAAATCTCGCCTACCAACCAGAAATCGCCAAAATATCAACTTCGCCAATTCAAGCCAAATCTACTCTAAATCTCCAAAACTCATTCTGATCACGCTCCTATATTCCAAATCACCTCCCGAAGCTAATCGAACCATCGGAACTCACATCCGAGCCCTCTAACACATAAGTCAACATCTGGTTGACTTTTTCAACTTAAGCTCCCTCAAAAGAGACTAAGTGTCTCAAACCTTATCAAATCATTTCTGAACCTAAGCCAACCAATCCGATCACACATAAAGCCGATAGATAAAGTAATAAGAAGTAGAAATAGCGGAAATGGAGGGGTAACTCATGAGACGACCGGTCGGGTCATCAAATCCTCCTCAACTTAACTTCCATTATCCGCATCCGCGACATCGCAAGTGCGGTCCTCCTAACCGTTTTTGCGGTTCCTGCCAACTTCCCAGCTTCCGCTTCTGCAGCCGTTTTCACGCATGTGCGGCGTCGCACCTGCGGTCCCCAATCCGCAGGTGCGGAAATACCAGAAGCAACAAAAATCTGCAACTTCACAAAATATCAAACTCCTCCGCCAACCATCCAAAATCACCTAGAGGCCCCCGGGACCTCAACCAACAGCAAAAACATATCCCATAACCTTACTCAAACTTGTACCAATCTTCAAAATACCTCAAACAATATCGATTCAACCAACACATTGGATTCAAGCCTAAGTTTCCAAAAATCTTTCGAATTCCGCTTTTGATAAACAACCCAACCAAACCACGTTCGAATGACCTAAAATTTTGCACACACATCCTAAATGACACAACGGAACTACTGCAACTCTTGGAATTCCATTCCTACCCCTATATCAAAATCTCGCCTACCAACCAGAAATCGCCAAAATATCAACTTCGCCAATTCAAGCCAAATCTACTCTAAATCTCCAAAACTCATTCTGATCACGCTCCTATATTCCAAATCACCTCTCGAAGCTAACCGAACCATCAGAACTCACATCCGAGCCCTCTAACACATAAGTCAACATCTGATTGACATTTTCAACTTACGCTCCCTCAAAAGAGACTAAGTGTCTCAAACCTTATCAAATCATTTTTGAACCTAAGCCAACCAATCCGATCACACATAAAGCCGATAGATAAAGTAATAAGAAGTAGAAATAGCGGAAATGGAGGGGTAACTCATGAGACGACCGGTCGGGTCATCAAATCCTCCTCATCTTAACTTCCATTATCCGCATCCGCGACATCGCAAGTGCGGTCCTCCTAACCGCTTTTGCGGTTCCTGCCAACTTCCCAGCTTCCGCTTCTGTAGCCGTTTTCACGCATGTGCGGCGTCGCACCTGCGGTCCCCAATCCGCAGGTGCGGAAATACCAGAAGCAACAAAAATCTGCAACTTCACAAAATATCAAACTCCTCCGCCAACCATCCAAAATCACCTAGAGGCCCCCGGGACCTCAACCAACAGCAAAAACATATCCCATAACCTTACTCAAACTTGTACCAATCTTCAAAATACCTCAAACAATATCGATTCAACCAACACATTGGATTCAAGCCTAAGTTTCCAAAAATCTTTCGAATTCCGCTTTTGATAAACAACCCAACCAAACCACGTTCGAATGACCTAAAATTTTGCACACACATCCTAAATGACACAACGGAACTACTGCAACTCTTGGAATTCCATTCCTACCCCTATATCAAAATCTCGCCTACCAACTAGAAATCGCCAAAATATCAACTTCGCCAATTCAAGCCAAATCTACTCTAAATCTCCAAAACTCATTCTGATCACGCTCCTATATTCCAAATCACCTATCGAAGCTAACTGAACCATCAGAACTCACATCCGAGCCCTCTAACACATAAGTCAACATCTGATTGACATTTTCAACTTACGCTCCCTCAAAAGAGACTAAGTGTCTCAAACCTTATCAAATCATTTCTGAACCTAAGCCAACCAATCCGATCACACATAAAGCCGATAGATAAAGTAATAAGAAGTAGAAATAGCGGAAATGGAGGGGTAACTCATGAGACGACCGGTCGGGTCATCAAATCCTCCTCATCTTAACTTCCATTATCCGCATCCGCGACATCGCAAGTGCGGTCCTCCTAACCGCTTTTGCGGTTCCTGCCAACTTCCCAGCTTCCGCTTCTGCAGCCGTTTTCACGCATGTGCGGCGTCGCACCTGCGGTCCCCAATCCGCAGGTGCGGAAATACCAGAAGCAACAAAAATCTGCAACTTCACAAAATATCAAACTCCTCCGCCAACCATCCAAAATCACCTAGAGGCCCCCGGGACCTCAACCAACAGCAAAAACATATCCCATAACCTTACTCAAACTTGTACCAATCTTCAAAATACCTCAAACAATATCGATTCAACCAACACATTGGATTCAAGCCTAAGTTTCCAAAAATCTTTCGAATTCCGCTTTTGATAAACAACCCAACCAAACCACGTTCGAATGACCTAAAATTTTGCACACACATCCTAAATGACACCACGGAACTACTGCAACTCTTGGAATTCCATTCCTACCCCTATATCAAAATCTCGCCTACCAACCAGAAATCGCCAAAATATCAACTTCGCCAATTCAAGCCAAATCTACTCTAAATCTCCAAAACTCATTCTGATCACGCTCCTATATTCCAAATCACCTCTCGAAGCTAACCGAACCATCGGAACTCACATCCGAGCCCTCTAACACATAAGTCAACATCTGATTGACTTTTTCAACTTACGCTCCCTCAAAAGAGACTAAGTGTCTCAAACCTTATCAAATCATTTCTGAACCTAAGCCAACCAATCCGATCACACATAAAGCCGATAGATAAAGTAATAAGAAGTAGAAATAGCGGAAATGGAGGGGTAACTCATGAGACGACCGGTCGGGTCATCAAATCCTCCTCAACTTAACTTCCATTATCCGCATCCGCGACATCGCAAGTGCGGTCCTCCTAACCGCTTTTGCGGTTCCTGCCAACTTCCCAGCTTCCGCTTCTGCAGCCGTTTTCACGCATGTGCGGCGTCGCACCTGCGGTCCCCAATCCGCAGGTGCGGAAATACCAGAAGCAACAAAAATCTGCAACTTCACAAAATATCAAACTCCTCCGCCAACCATCCAAAATCACCTAGAGGCCCCCGGGACCTCAACCAACAGCAAAAACATATCCCATAACCTTACTCAAACTTGTACCAATCTTCAAAATACCTCAAACAATATCGATTCAACCAACACATTGGATTCAAGCCTAAGTTTCCAAAAATCTTTCGAATTCCGCTTTTGATAAACAACCCAACCAAACCACGTTCGAATGACCTAAAATTTTGCACACACATCCTAAATGACACAACGGAACTACTGCAGCTCTTGGAATTCCATTCCTACCCCTATATCAAAATCTCGCCTACCAACCAGAAATCGCCAAAATATCAACTTCGCCAATTCAAGCCAAATCTACTCTAAATCTCCAAAACTCATTCTGATCACGCTCCTATATTCCAAATCACCTCCCGAAGCTAATCGAACCATCGGAACTCACATCCGAGCCCTCTAACACATAAGTCAACATCTGGTTGACTTTTTCAACTTAAGCTCCCTCAAAAGAGACTAAGTGTCTCAAACCTTATCAAATCATTTCTGAACCTAAGCCAACCAATCCGATCACACATAAAGCTGATAGATAAAGCAATAAGAAGTAGAAATAGGGGAAATGGAGGGGTAACTCATGAGACGACTGGTCGGGTCATCAAATCCTCCCCAACTTAAACAAACGTTCATCCTCGAACGAGTCAAGAAACATACCTGAAGCCTCAAACAGGTGAGGATATCTGCTCCGCATCTCCCGCTCGGTCTCCCAGGTAGCCTCCTCCACGGGCCGACCTCTCCACTGCACTTTCACTGAAGCTATAATTTTCGGCCTCAACAATCAAACCTGATGACCCAAAATAGCTACTGGCTCCATATCATAGGTCAAATCATCATCCAACTGAACCGTGCTAAAATCCAGAACATAAGACGGATCCCCAATATACTTCCGGAGCATAGAAATATGAAATACCAGATGCACACTCGACAACCTTGGTGGCAAGGCAAGCTCATAAGCCACCTCCCCAATCCTCCGAAGCACCTCAAAAGGCCCAATTAACCATTGACTCAATTTCCCCTTCTTCCCAAATCTGATAACACCCTTTATGGGAGAGACCTTCAACAGAACCTTCTAACCAACCATGTAGGACACATCTCGAACCTTCCTATCAGCATAACTCTTTTGCCTCGACTGTGCTGTACGAAGACTCTCCTGAATCACCTTCACCTTTTCTAAAGCATCCTGTACCAAGTCTGTCCCCCATATCCTAGCCTCACCCGGCTCAAACAAACCAACTGTAGATCTACATCGTCTCCCATACAAAGCCTCATATGGAGCCATCTGAATACTCGACTGGTAGTTGTTGTTATAAGCAAACTATGCAAGCGGTAGAAACTGATCCCATGACCCTCCGAAATCAACAACACAGCATGCAACATGTCCTCCAATATTTGAATAGGGCGCTCGGACTGCCCATCCGTCTGAGGGTGAAAAGTTGTGCTCAACTCAACATGAGTACCCAACTCTCGCTGCACAGACCTCCAAAACTGCGATGTAAACTGAGTGCCCCTATCTGAAATGATGGAAACTGGGACACCATGCAACTGAACGATCTCCCGGATATAAATATCTACCAACCGCTCTGAAGAATAGGTAGTAGATATCGGAATGAAGTGCGCGGACTTGGTCAGTCGATCCACAATCACCCAAATAGCATCGAACTTCTTCAATGTCCGTGGGAGTCCAACCACAAAGTCCGTAGTGATCCTCTCCCACTTCCACTCTGGAATATCCATCCGCTGAAGCAAGCCACCTGGTCTCTAATGCTCATATTTCACCTGCTGACAATTGAGACACCGAGTTACAAATCTCACAATGTCTTTCTTCATTCTTTTCAACCAATAGTGCTGCCTCAAATCCTGATACATCTTCGCGGCATCCGGATGAATGGAATACCGCGAGTTATGGGCCTCCTCCAGAATCAACTCCCGAAGCCCATCCACATTGGGCACACAAATCCAGCCCTACATTCTAAACACCCCATCATCACCAATGGTCACATCTCTGGCATCATCATGCTGAACTTTGTCTTTAAGGATGCGCAAATGTGGATCATCATACTGGCGCTCTCTAATGCGATCATATAAGGAAGACTGAGAAACCACACAAACTAATACCCAACTAGGCTCCAAAATATCCAACCTCATGAACCAATTGGCCAAGGCCTGAACATCAACTGCAAGAGGTCACTCCCCAACTGGAATATATGCCAAACTCCCCATACTCACTTCCTTTTGGCTCAAAGCATCGACAACCACATTAGCCTTTCCCGGATGATACAATATAATGATATCATAATTCTTAAGCAACTCCAACCACCTCCGCTGCTTCAAATTAAGATCCTTCTGCTTGAACAAGTGCCAGAGGCTATGATGATCAGTAAACACCTCATAAGACACACCATACAAGTAATGCCTCTAAATCTTCAATGTGTGAACTATGGCAACCAACTACAAATCATGAACGGGGTAGTTCTTCTCATGGGGATTCAACTGACGGGAAGCATAAGCATTAACTCTACCTTCCTGCATCAAAACACAACCAATACCAACTCTCGAAGCATCACAATACACGATATATGAACCTGAAGCTGATGGCAAAACTAACACTGGAGCTGTGGTCAATGCTGTCTTGAGCTTCTTAAAGCTCTCCTCACACTCATCCGACCATACAAATAAAGAACTCTTCTGAGTCAACTTGGTCAAGGGCGATGCGATAGACGAGAATCCCTGAACAAACCGGCAATAATAGCATGCCAAACCAAGAAAGGTACAAATCTCCATGGATAAGGATGGTCTGGGCCAACTCTGAACCGCCTCTATCTTCTTCGGATAACCCTAAATACCCTCGCTGGACACCAGGTTCCCCAAGAAAGCCACTGAACTGAGCCAAAACTCACACTTGGAGAATTTTGCATAAAGTTTTTCCTCCCTCAATCTCTACAGCACAACTCTCAAATGCTCTGCGTGCTCCTCCTGCCTACGCGAATACACCAGAATATCATCAATGAAGACTTTGACAAACGAATCAAGATAAGGCCGAAATACATTGTTCATCAAATGCATGAACGCTGCTGGGGCATTGGTCAACCCAAAAGACATCACCAAGAACTCATAATGACCATATCGGGTCCTCTAAACCATCTTAAGAATATCCGAGTCCCTGATCTTCAATAGGTGATAGCCCGAACGGAGATCAATCTTGGAGAACACTCTTGCTCCCTGGAGCTAGTCAAATAAATCATCAATGCGAGGCAAAGGATAATTGTTCTTATTTGTTACCTTGTTCAATTTCCTGTAATTAATGCACATCCTCATAGTGCCATCCTTTTTCTTCACAAATAGAGCTGGCGCACCCCATGGTGACACACTAGGCCGAATGAACCCCTTATCAAGGAGTTCCTAAAACTGCTCTTTTAACTCCTTCAACTCTGCTAGTGCCGTACAATAGGGCAAAATAGAAATGGGCTGAGTGCCTGGCACCGGGTCAATACCAAAATCAATATCTCTGTCCGGTGGCATGCCCTATAGGTTCGCAGGTAACACATCTGGAAAATCTCTCAGAACTGGAACAGAATCATTACTAGGAGTCTCAGCACCGACCTCGCTCACAAAGTCTAGATACGAAAGACAACCTTTCCCAACCATATGCTAGGCCTTCAATAACGAGATCACTCTACTGGGAATGTAATCAGTCACACCTCGCCACTCAATATGTGGCACACCCGGTTTAGCCAATGTGACTATCTTATCATGATAGTCCAGAATAAAACGACACGGAGATACCCAATCCATGCCCAAAATGACATCAAAATCTTCCATACTCAATAATAAAAGATCAACTCGGGTCTCCAGATCACCAATAGTCACCACACACGACCGGTACATACGATATACAACAACAGCATCACATACCGGGGTAGATACATGAACATGTGAAGCAAGAGACTCACGGGGCATACCTAAATAACGAGCAAAATATGATGATATATAAGAAAAGGTGGAACCGGGATCAAATAATACAGAGGCATCTCTATGGCAGACTAAAACAATACATGTAATAACAACATCTGAAGCAATCACTTCGGGTCTAGCTGGAAGTGCATAGAAACGAGCCTGACCGCCACTTGATCGACCTCCCTCTCTAGGAAGACCCCTAGCTGACTGACCTCCACCCCTAGCTAGCTGGGCGGGTGGTGATGAAGCAACTGGCACTGAAGCCAATGACTAACCCCTCTGCTGAGATGAACTCATGAGACGACGAGGGCACTGCCTCCACATATGACCCATCTCTCCACACTCATAACAACTCCCAAGTGCTGGAGAAGGGGACTGAAGGGAACCCCTCACAGCGGAGTGACTAGCAGATGCACCTAGCATAGAAGTGCCCTGAACCGATAGAGCACGAGACGAACTCTGAGCTGGAAGGGCACTAAGTGATGACTGGCCCTGATGAGAATTGTGAAAACCATGACCAGTTGACACCCCACAATAACCTGGGCGAGCTGGCTGAGCATGCTTGAATGGATGGCCTCTGCCCTACTGAAACTGACCTCTGAAGGAGTACCGCTATAACTACCAGATCCTCGAGGCCTCTTGGCCTCCCTCTCCTCTCGCACCTGGTGACGATCAGACTCAATCTCACAGGCAATATCCACAACCTCCTCAAAGGTAGAACCAGTCACCCTCTCTCTGGTCATGAGAATACGAAGTTGATAAGTGAGGCCATCAGCAAACCTCATAATCCTCTCTCTATCGGAACCAACCAAATGGCATGACGAGCTAACTCGGAGAACTTCAACTCATACTACGACACGGTCATCTCCCCCTAACGCAACAACTCAAACTGCTTGCGCAGCTCCTCTCTGCGAGACTGTGGCACATACTTCTCCAGAAAGAGAACGAAGAACTGCTGCTAGGTAAGTGGTGTTGCACCAATAGGCCTACATCTTTCAAAATCCTCCCACCAAGTGAAAGCAGCTCCAGAAAACTAATAAGTAGTGAAAGTGACCCCGCTGGTCTCCAGAATACCTATTGTATGAAGCATCCTCTAACACTTATCCAAGAAACTCTGGGCATGCTCGCCCTCTGCACCACTAAAAGTCGGAGGCTGAAGTCTACCAAACATTTCCAACCTACGCTGCTCGTCCTCTGGTATGGAAGGAACTACATAGTCTTGAGCAGCTATAATCGGCTGGGCTAAATGTGCCCCTGGTGTTTGAAGTCCCTGCACGACCTGCTCAGGTGTGCGAGCGGCGGGAGTCTGATTGCCTCCCCCGGCCTGAGAAGAAGCTGTGGCTATAGTGGCTGAGACCGCCTGAGCTAGGCCAGTGCAAACTGATAGAATCTGAGCCAAGGCCTCCTGACGTCCCGAAATAACAGAAGTTTAGTACTCGGATCAACAAATTCACACGACAAGAATTTCAAGAATATGAAGTTTCTCCTAAAGGTTCTACAGCCTCTCAAGGATAAATACAGACGTCTCCGTACTGATCCACGAGACTCTACTAAACCTGCTCATGACTCGTGAGACCTATGTAACTTAGGCTCTAATACCAACTTGTCACGACCCTAAACTCGGGCCCGATCGTGATGGTGCCTATCGTGAAGACAAGGCTAGCCGACACTTTCCATTTCAGTATTTAACAGTTAAACAGTAAGAAACAGACTAAAGCATGATAAAATAATCCAAAATTTAAGCAGATAATAGCATAATTTGCGGAATACAAGCCAACATAGCCCGATACCAGGGTGTCAATAGTCATGAGCATTTAAACAATCCAGAATACTTAGAGTAATCTACAGAGTTTAATACAATAACTAAGAACATGGAGAAATAGGATAGGGAAGAAGCTCCCGGCTGCGAACGCCGATAGCTACCTAGAGACTCCTCGGATCCGCCTTAGCTGGGAAGATCAGCACTCAGGAGCGGCACCAGATGCACCTGAATCTTCATACGGGGTGCATGGAGTAAACTGAGTACTCCAACTCAGTAAGTAATAATCATAAATAAAGACTGAAAAAAGGAAATCACGTAAGGCATATTTGCAGACTATAATGAAGCAGTAAAACCAGTGAAACATTATAATCAGTAAAAGATATGTGAAAGTCATTTAGCGCAAATTAAATTTCATAAAAACCTTTTTGAAAAATTAAGTAGGTAAATGACAAGCAATTAAGGAAAATAAACACATAAAGGTTCGCTCCTCGGGCACAGTATCAACAAATCTCCCCCTCGGGCAATATCTCAGAACAATACTAGTCCTTCGGGCTATATCTCACATCACAATGGGTATCCGCGCTCACTGGGGGTGTGCAGACTCCTAGAGGGGCCCCTTATGACCCAAGTGCAATATCAAGCCATCTTGTGGCATCATCACTAGGCTCTCGGCCTTATATCAATCAAGCCACCTCCTGGCGTACCTATCTCAGGCCCTCGACCTCAAATCATGATCAGTGTTTCCTCACAACATAGGCCATCGGCCTTACTCAGTCAAAAATCCTCACAAGCCACTCGGTTGTAGTAAAAGAGGATTTCTCCCAATTATCATTTAAAAGATCATATAAGTGTTAAAAACATAGTAAATATGGCCGAGTATGAAAACAATGAAATATATCATGACTAAGTTCAAGTATAAAGTCAAAACAGTGAGGAAATATAAATAAAAATCCCCGAAAGGGTTCGAATAGTTGTCACGAGGCCCAAATATAGCATTCAACCTAAATAATGATGATAGCAAATAGATATCAGTCAAATACGAGGTAAAATAGTCATTCAAGATGGATTAAATCTCAATTCCCAATAGTGCACGACCCCACTCTCGTCATCAAGCGTCTGCGTCACCTTAATATAGCACAGCGATGTACAATCTGTGGTTTCATACCCTCAGAACATCATTTACAATCATTACTCACCTCAAACCGGTCAAATCTCTAGCTCGTGACGCCTTTGACTTTCGAATCGACCTCCACTCGCGTCGAATCTATCCAAAATCATAATCACAGCATCAAAATATGCTAAGAAAATGAAGCCCAAGCGAAAAGAATCAATATACGACACAAATCCCGAAATTACCAAAACCCGACCCCCAGGCCCATGTCTCGGAATTCGATAAAATTCACATCAATAGGTTTCTTATCTCCCCATGAGGTCATACATATCAAAAGTTCTGAAATCAGACCTCAAATGGTCCTTCAAATCCTCAAGTCTAGGTCTCCAATACCAAGCCCTAGTTTCCCAAATTTTAACCCTTAAATTCCATTAATTACAGCTCTAATCCATGAAATAATAGCATAGGAATGAGTTTCAGGTCCAAAATCCTTACCTCAATGAAGTTCCCTTGAAATCCTCCTTCAGAATCGTCCAAAATGCTCCAAAACAGACTCAAAAATGGTGAAATAGGTCAAAAATCATGAAGGACACAATTTATACCTTCTGGCCTAGGCATTTTCGACCTGCAGCCAATATTCCGCTTCCGCAGTACCGCATTTGCGGTCAAGCAACCACTTCTGCGATTCTTCACTTAACTTCCATTATCCGTATCCGCGACATCGCAGGTGCAGTCCTCCTAACCGCTTCTGCGGTTCCTGCCAACTTCCCAGCTTCCGCTTCTGCAGCCGTTTTCACGCATGTGCGGCGTCACACCTGCGGTCCCCAATCCGCAGGTGCGGAAATACCAGAAGCAACAAAAATCTGCAACTTCACAAAATATCAAATTCCTCCGCCAACCATCCAAAATCACCTAGAGGCCCCCGGGACCTCAACCAACGGCAAAAACATATCCCATAAACTTACTCAAAGTTGTACCAATCTTCAAAATACCTCAAACAATATCGATTCAACCAACACATCGGATTCAAGCCTAAGTTTTCAAAAATCTTTCGAATTCCTCTTCTGATCAACAACCCAACCAAACCACGTTCAAATGACCTAAAATTTTGCACATACATCTCAAATGACACAACAAAACTACTACAACTCTCGGAATTCTATTCTGACCCATATATCAAAATCTCGCCTACCAACCGGAAATCGCCAAAATATCAACTTCGCCAATTCAAGCCTAAATCTACTCCGAACCTTCGAACCTCATTCCGATCATGCTCTTAAGTCCCAAATCACCTCCCGAAGCTAACCGAACCATCGGAACTCGCATCCGAGACCTTTAACACATAAGTCAACATATAGAACCTGAGCCAATCAACCCGATCACATATAGAACCGATAGAAAAAGCAATAAGAAGCAGAAATGGGGTTAACGGAGAGATCCCCATTTATGAGCACATCGTTTCATCCTCAGACGGACGGGCAGTTCGAGCGGACTATTCAAATTTGGAGGATATGCTCCGTGCCTGTGTCATTGACTTTGGAGGCTTGTGGGATTAGTTTTTCCTTTGGCAGAGTTAGCCTACAACAACAGCTACCAGTCGAGTATCCAGATGGCTCCTTATGAGGCTTTGTATGGTAGGCGGTGTCGGTCGACGGTTGGATTGTTCAAGCCAGGGGAGGCTCGGTTGTTGGGTACGGATCTGGTTCAGGATGCCTTGGACAAGGTCAGGATTATTCAAGATAAGCTTCGTATAACTCAATCCAGGCAAAAGAGTTATGCCGACCGTAAGGTTCGTGATTTGGCTTTCATGGTCGGTGAGCGGGTATTGCTTCGAGTGTCGCCTATGAAGGGCGTGATGAGATTTGGGAAGAAAGGCAAGCTTAGCCCTATGTTCATTGGCCCGTTTTAGATTCTTGATCGAGTGGGAGAGGTGGCTTACGGGCTTGCGTTGCCGCTGAGTTTATCAGTCGTACATCCAGTGTTTCATATGTCCATGATTCAGAAGTATCATGGCGATCCATCCCATGTGTTAGATTTCAGCACTGTCTAGTTGGACAAGGACTTGTCCTATGAGGAGGAGCCAGTAGCTATTCTAGACTGGTAGGTTCGTTAGTTGATATCTAAGAGTTTCCCTTCTGTTTGTGTTCAGTGGAGAGGTCAGCCTGCTGAGGCATAAACCTGGGAGACCAAGTCCGATATGCGGAGCCGTTATCCCCATCTTTTCCCCGACTCAGGTACTTCCTTCTTGTGTCCGTTCGAGGACGAACGGTTGTTTTAAAGGTGGAGAATGTGATGACCCAAAAGGTCATAACTTGTTTTAGAAATGAATTCTGCATTTTGAGGCCTTAAAAACATCTTTTAGCATTACCTCGATTTGCGTGCGCAGTCCGGACGAGTAGCCGGAAAGCCAATATGTGAAAATTTGTGAAAAATGATGAATTTTAGCTTTCAAATAAATTTAAGTCGACTTCGGCCAAAATTTTGGGTAAACGGACCCGAACCCGTGATTTTACGACCCCGGAGGGTCTGTAAGAAAATATGGAACTTGGGCGTATGCCCGAAATCGAATTCCATGGTCCCAAGCCCGAGAAATAAATTTAATTCTTTTCTGGAATATTTATGAGTTTTTGAAAGTGAAATGTGTTTAAAGTTTGGTGGTATCGGGCCCGTATTTCGGTTCCGGAGCCCTAAAAAGGTCTTATATGTGATTTAAGATGAGTCTGTGAAATTTGGTAAGAAACGGATTTGAAATGACGTGAATCGGACCGTATTTGAGAAAATTGGAAATATTTGATGTTCTTAAGAAATTTCATGATTTTTTTGCTAAATTCATAGTGATTGATATTCTCTTGGTGATTTGAATGTACGAGCAAGTCCGTATGATGTTTTTAGGTTGATGTGCATTTGGAGCCCCGAGGGCTCGGGTGATTTTTGGATAGGCCACGGGGTGGACTTTTGGACTTGGGAAATTGCAGGTTCTAGCTGCTCTATTACAGGCTTGCAGGCTTCGCAACGCAAATGCGAGTTTATAAATGCGAAGGCTATGTCTGTAATGCGAAAATAGCCAGGCCAGCCTACCTCGTAAATGCAAGGAATTTATCGCAAATGCGATGTTTCCCCTTTTGATCAATCGTCGGAAATGCAACATATTTTTCGCAAAAGCGACTTTGCAAATGCGAAAGTCACTTCGCAAATGCGAGCTTAGCAGAAGTCTGGGTTCCCAATTTCGAACCCTGGTCGCAATTGCGACATCTGCGACCTGCAATTTTATAACTTAGCCGAAAATCTTTCATTTTTCACACTCTTTCAACCAAAACGCTCTTGGGCGATTTTTCAAAGATAACTTCTCTTCCAAATCGATTGTAAGTCATTTCTAACTACTTTTCTTCAATCTTTAACATCTTTTCGCATGATTTTAACTAAAAAATTAATGATTTTTATGGGGGAAATTGGGTGTTTTGAGTAGAACCTAGGTTTTTCAAAAATTGGTGCTTTGGACCTCGATTTGAGGTCCGATTTCAAAACAAATTATATATTTGGGTTCGTGGGGCAATGAATAATCAGGTTTTGGTTCGAACCTCAGGTTTTGACCATGTGGGCCCGGGGGCAATTTTTGACTTTTTGGGTAAAACTTTGGAAAACCTTTTTTCATGCATTAGCATTGATTCATTTAGCGTTTATTGATGTAATTAAGTAACTTGTGGCTAGATACGAGCGAATTGGTGGTAGAATCAAGAGGTAAAGCGATAATAGAGACTTGAATTGTGTTTGTGACATCGAGGTAAGTGTTTGGTCTAACCTTAGCTTGAGGGATTAGAAGTCGTGTCTTATCTGCTACATATTAATTGTGGAGTACGACGTATAGGCATGGTGACGAGTATCTATATGTCGGTGTCAAGAATGCCTGTGAGTCTTGTATTGTAATTGTTATGAGTCCGTTGTGGTTTATTGCGCTTCTTATGTTATTATCATTATTATTCTCTTGCCGGAATGTTATTATCATTATTTTTTCCTTGCCGGGATATTATTATCGTTATTGTTCCCTTGCCGGGATGTTATTGTCATATTATCGTTCCCTTGCCGGAATGTTTGTTGGATATTATTTATCCCTTGACGGGACCCTTTTTTTTGATTGGTGTTGACAAGAGAAATGGGAGCGGGTTGCACGCCTGCAACGGTAATATGTGAAATGGGAGCGGGTTGCACGCCTGCAACGGTAATATGTGAAATGGGAGCGGATTGCACGCCTGCAACGGTAATATAAGAAATGGGAGCGGGTTGCACGCCTGCAACGGTAATATGTGAAATGAGAGTGGATTGCACGCTTGCAATGGTAATAGATGAAATGAGATCGGGTTGCACGCCTGCAACGGTATTACGTGTGTGCCTGTTTCTTCTATTTCCTTATTTTTTTGTTGGTAATTGATTTATGGCATTCCTTGTGTTTCTCTACTGTCGTTCTGTTATTACCTGTTACTCCCCGCAGCATGTTTCCCTCACCCAATTTTAATTGTAATTATCTGCTTTTATTTTCATTTTATATAATTTAACTGCACAGGTTTATTTGGTAGTCTGGTCCTAGCCTCGTCACTACTTCGCCGAGGTTAGACTAGGCAATTACCAACACATGGGGTCAGTTGTGCTGATAATACACTCTGCACTGTGTGCAGATACTGATACCGGAGCGCTTGGACCGCAGTGAGGGTGCTGTCTTCAATCCACACAGGCGAACCGAGGTATTCCTGCATACGTTCGCGGGCCTTGGCGTTACCTCCTATATTTCCTTTATCATGTTTCCTTTGCTTATTTCAGAAACAATGTATCTTTTATCTTTCCGACTTTGCATGTAGTATTCTTAGACTGTCTGTGAAACTGTGATGCCAGTTCTGGGTAGTTGATGCTCAAGCAGTTGTATTGGATACATATTTAGATAGATTATTGCATTTCTTCCGCTCACATTAGTAGGCGCCATCACGACTCCCGAGTACGGGGAATCTGGGTCATGACATTTATCCTTCTCTTTTTATACATTCTTTTCTACTGTAATATTTGATTAGTTTTCTCATTTTGCATTCTACCTGTAATTAAAATTATGTAATACCTTTTTTTGGTTAAATTATAATTTTTGATTCATCAAAAATATAAAGAGAGAAGCCTTTTAATTTTTCTTTAAGATATATATTTTTAATAATTGTTATGTCTTATATATATAATATTCTTATCTTGTGTATAAAATCCTAATATTATTTTAATTGTTTAGATATTTTTCAATATGGAATTATGAGTTACATTCTTCTGTTTAATAACTAAAACTTCATATATGAAAAATAAATTAATATATGCATTTTACGTTATCGCTTGGAATTCGTTCTTTCTTTGATATTCTTACTTTAAGAATTTTTGTTTATTATAATTTCAATTATGAGTATATATACGAATTTTTCCATCATAATTCTACTTATAAGTCTTATATTTCTATATATTTTCTAAAGTTTATATTTTTTTCCTTGCATATCCTAACTGTATTATCCATTACTTAGTATTACAAAATTATGACATAAAATTTGTGTTAACTTACCGCGTTAATATAATAAAATGGATATAGTTTTGTTTTAATCATAAAATTTAACTTGACTTTATCTTGTACTGTTTCTCAGAATTCTCTCATTGTCCAAATTAATCAATAATATTTTATTCATTTACTTATTTTTGTCAAATAAATTTAAAGCATGAATAAATGTCAAATAAATTTAATGTATGGATAAAATCATATTATCTCTATTTTTCTCTTTATACATTAGTTTTTGTTTTATAATATTTTAACTTTTCTTATTTAGTGTTTATCTAAAATATGAATAATGTTATATTATTTTTCTAAAATGCATGATGTTTGTCATGACCTAATTTCTCCCTTCGTGAGTTGTCGTGACGGTACCTAGTCTCTACGACTAGGTAAGTCTAAAACTTTGCGAAAAATGAAACAAAAGCATGAACATTAACTACTAAATGTTGATACCCAATTTTTCCTTATATGTTTTAAATATGCATAAATACCTTCAAAATAGCATATATAAGCATGCACAAGGTTTTTATTATTTTTCTCATAATTTTAAAAGTTTAAATTGATTCATTTTCTCCCCTTTTATTTATAAAATCCCCAATAATTATTTTCTAAATTATTGTTATGAGGATTTATTCATTTAATTTCTACACTTATTCCAAAATATGGCTAATATATTTTTCATGCATTTTTATAATTATATTTAGTATTTCTTAAGCTAAATTGCATATAATTACAATATTAGCCCATTTTAAGGTATATGTATATTTTTAAATGCATAAAATTGGTCCCTATATTTTAAAATGATAATTATATATTTTAAATTATTTTGGCACCTTAAATTACTTTCTAGAAATTACATATTATTTATTATAATTTAAAATAGGAAAAATTGGCTATTTAAATCATAGCCAGATTTGGCTTTCAATTTTAGCCTAATTCGGACCCCTCCCCAGCCCAATCTCCTATTAAATAACCCGACCCAGGCCCCAAACACTTCCTACCCGACCCAAACCCATCAGATCTTGGTCGTTGATCTGTTGATCTAAAAGATTAACGACCCTCATTTGTTCTTTCCTTTTTTAATTCATACCCCCCCAAACCCTAAACCATTTTCTAAATCCGCCGGCTTAAAATCCTTTCATCTTCTCTCTTCTCTCTTCTCTCAACCTAACCCTAGACTCTATTAAGCGCCTCCCTTCTCCGGTCATCTCCGGCGGCTACCTTTCAACCCCAAGCCTCCAATGGTCACTCCACCGCCTTGCTCATCATCTCTAAGGCCTTCCAGGGTCCTGGGCCATGCCGATTTGGATCTAGGATTTCTTTTTCTGTTACTCATGGCTTCTCCGGTGTGATTTTGGGCAAATCACACCTTATATGTTACGATCGGTGAAGTTTACAACAGGTTCTTTCGTTTCTATCTGGGTTCTCTTTGAAACCCTAACTCTCGTTTGAATCTCTTAGATCTGTGTTATTTTTAACCCTTTAAGTCTGTTTCTTCCTATGATTTGCACTATTCTCGAACTTCTTTTGAAAGATCCTCGACTTTAAGCCGTTTTTACTTTCTTTAAAAAATTAGGGTTTTCTCGAAGTTCTTTCTACACTTGTTTTAACCGATTTTATTTATGATTAAACCTCTTTCCTTGCTTATTTTGACCGATCTTATGTTCTTACTGCTTTTAATTCGCCTATGTCAAAAGCTCTAATTTCTAAGATTTTCTTTGCTTTGGTTCAGTGTGTTAGCCTGTTTACTTGATTCTTGTTAATCTTCCATGGTTACCATGCTTTGAATGTGTTTTACTGAATCCTTAGTCTACTTATGTCACTTCTATATGACTATGCTCATTTTGTTTGTTCAACTCTTGCTTCTTTCTGTCACTATGGCTAACCTCGCTTGTTTGCTACATCTGTTTGATCTTCTTTATTTATATGTTGAAAATATAGAATCATGCATCCCTCTTAATTGATTCTGATTTCCTTAATTGATGGTGATTGAAAGATTTTCTTTTAAAATCCCTAAAAGCTTTACCCCGTCTATTTAAGCTGACTGATTTCGTTACCATATTTGCTATGATACTTTATTTCTACTAGGTTGCGTCCTTAATTAAGGTTTTATGAATTTAGTCCTAATTGACTACTCTATGCATACTGAACCTTGACTCCTTCCTTATTTAGTCATGCACTGATTTTTCTTCTTGCCTTATATGATACTGAATCTTCCCGTTTGATTTGATTCCCTTAACTTAAGAGAGTACTTCCTTGATTCTCTAATTGATTGATTCTGAGTTCTTCAATTATTATGCTACTATGATTCTTACGTTATTTCACTACCTACTTTCAACTATAAATACTCTAAGTCTTTCATGAACACAGACACGAACACTAGGTTTTCAAAAAACTGCCTCTCTTACTAAAAATCTCTGCTCTCCCCTCTCTCTTGTGCTATTTGCTGCTATTAGCCAGCTGCAAGCCAAGGCTAATCATCTGTGCTCTATTATTTTTTCATTTTGCTTACTTTTCTGTTCATTGGTATGTCCTAGTTTTGATTTAAAGCATCAACAACAACATGTTTCTCTTATTGTTTCAGTTTGTCTTATTTCTAGTATGCTTCTACTTGTGGTTCTGTTGTGAAACTTGTAGTTAAGTTACATATTTAGCATGTTATTATGTCTCCCCTTCCCTTTAGATTAATGTATTCCCTTATGTGTGTTTCAAAGAATGCCTTGTCAATTACCTTTTACTTCTTATGTGCTTACCATCCTATGAGTCCCCAAATCCTATTACCCCCATTTCTATGTGTTCTTCCTGACTGGTTGTGATTATGCCAGTACCAACTATTTCTGAGCACGTCCAAACAAGTCCTAAGACCCTTGCTGGGTTATGTGTTTGCAGTCAAATATTTGTATATCCCCAAACCCCTTGACCCCTATGTGACTACTGAATTCATTTGGATTTTGTATGATAGCTTTGTGTGATCCTATCTTAAGGTGTTTGAGCTTTGTTCACTACTCCAACTTCTTTTCAAACAATCTCTACTGCATTACTAATTGCTTTCAAAATAGACTTTCAAATGCAGTCTTTAATAAACCTCTTTCAACTTGTGTCATGCACTTTCACTTCACTCTTAGTCAATAAGTTCCGCCCCCTCTAGTATGTGTACTGCCTTGGGATCCTCTTGAGAGCCATCTGAACTCTGGCATACTAAGGCTGGCCTTTCCATGCTGCACTGGTTCAACTCTTGATAAGTCTAGGTGTAAGCATTGCCCGGGGTCATTGAGACCCTTAGGGAACTTAGATGCACCTAGACTCTGATTTGTCTATGGGAATGAGGCTTGTGAGATCATTGGAGGCTTTTGGAAACTTGGGCCTAATTGCAGGCTCCCTATAGAATAGCTTCTTGATTTCTATTTCTACTTATGTAATTCATTCATTTGCCTGTAATAATTTGCAAACATATATTTGGGGTATTTAGTAAAAGGGTGGGTAGATGTATGCTTTAAAGGGTAATACGGGTAGAAATCCTGCACTTTGGACCTTATTTTGAAGTCTGCCTGCTTTACTCAATAGAAAACATGCTCTTAGGGGTTTCCTCTTTTAAATTTGATTGTTGTGTCTAATAGAAATCATGCCTATAGGATCTCTCTTTCAATGTCGTTTGCATCATGTATAAATCATGTTCATAAGGTGCTACATATTGTCATGTTAGAGATAATGCTTATAGGTCCCAAACAATTGTGTTTAAATCAGTTCAAATATAGATGCCATGCCTATAGGACTCAACTCTGATTTAGTTCTAATAAGTCTTTCTGTATGTTGCTGCAAATTGTCTTAAATCAGTAATATGCCTAGATATCATACCTATAGGGATCCCTACTCGCAATTCTGTCTGGTAATTTAATTAACCTAATGAATCAACTTCATTATGCCAAGTTCATTTTTAAAACTGGTCTTATTAAGTGTCAAATATTTCCTGAAACAAGTTCTTTCAAAATTGCTTCAATCTCATTAGATATCATGCCTATAGGTATTAAAGGGGGTCTATTTCGAAAATTTGTTTGTTCGTGCATTAACATAGACACAGTCTACTGCATATAGGCAAGCCTTAGGGCGTTTTCAAAAAACTATATTTTCCCTGAAGCTGCTTCTGTCGTTTAACGTTTCTGATTTTAACTAGCTTTTAAAAGGAGTCCCTAGGAAACTACTAGGTTACAACTTTTGGGTATAAAAAGGTTTGTCTGTTTCTGCATATTCACTTAGATATCCTGCTTTAGGACTTCGATTAATAAAGACCTTAACTGTGTTTGAGTCGTGCTGCTTGTATGTTTGTTTTTGATGAGGAAACTTTGAGCCTCTTAATTGCTCCTATTATGTGAAAGTCCTAAGTGTTTTGACTATTGCCTTAGAGTTTTCACCTTTCTAAACCTTAGGGCACGTTTAGAACTACATATAGGTAGTGGTACTAACTCCCTCCGGGACCATTAAGAAGGGATGGGTAGCAGTACACAATAGGTATCAGTGACCAAACACTCGCTTTGCATGACCAATAAGGGATGAGAAGGGTAGACATGGGATATGATTACTACAAGTTAATATCACGTGTAGCCCCTCATCGAGGAGTGTTTACCGGACATTGCGTGGGGTGATCCTATAGGAAAAATAACCTAGGACCCCTCTTTACCAAATCCTTTCTCTAGTCAAAACTTTCATCTTTTACAACTTGTTCTTACTACTATCCAACGTGCTTTACTTGCAACTTATTTGATACAACTGTTGTATGTGGAAATCAGGGGGATCTATTTCCCGCCATTGAGGTGCATTCAGAATGTCATTCCAGCATCTCAAGGTTGGAGGATCACGATCGATCTCCCTCACTTGAGGATCGACCCTACAAAGACTTCGAGGATAAGAAATCTGTTCGCGATCCAACGAAGGTTACGAAGACGAGGGACTCCCGAGGCAACCGGATAGAGTTAATTGGCACTAGTGCCATGCCTAGACGTCCTATCCCCATGTCTTTATATTCAATACACTTTGTACTACATGGTACTCCCTCTCCTATATAAGGGGAATCCATGCGACTTTTTAAAGGGAGGATGTTGCTCCATTTTCTCCATAAGTGCAACCATCTCTCTCTCTCTCTCTCTCTATCTCTCTCTCTTTCCTTTCTAAACTTGTTTGTTCTCCTTAGCCCGAGGTCACCTTGATATTCATCGCTTTCTTACTTGTTCTTCATCATATAACTTAGTGTTGGCCATAAAGAGCCTTGTTTTATTATATCCTCAACTGTTATCCCACCCCCGACTATCCCCGATAGCTCGAGCTCGACCCTGACGTTGACCCCGAGGTCCCCCATCGACCCGACCTATATCTAGGCAGAAGGCCCTTCGGTTCGATTACTACCTTGTTTCAACTCGCATTTAATCTTTAAATTTCATATTATTAGCATCAAATGCTCTAACAATTAGCTCGGGAATAAATCCATATTTTTAGAATCCCATTTACAAATTTAATTGTTGTTACCATTTTTACGGTAAACAGTTTGGCACCCATTGTAGGGCTAAAAATAATAGTGATCATTTTCTTGATAGTTTCATTACACAAACACACATTGTCTTTCACACTTTTTCTTGTTCAAAATCCTTTGATTTTGGGTCAAATGTCTGGCTCGGTAAACGGAGTCGATAACGACAACCTTGAAAATCACGGGGAAAATGGCGTGGCTATCTCGGCCGCCGAAGCACCACTACAGAATCTCGATAATGCGCCCGGACTAATTCTAGCAGACGCGGACTCACAGGATGCACTGCAAGTCGACGAAACTTCTCACACCAACAGGAGCATGCGGCACGGCGAGCAACATGAAGCTCAAAAAACCCCAGCCCGGGAAGAACATGAAGTTAGTCTTCATGTTATTTTTGCAATGTTGCAGGTACAACAACTGGCCATTGCTCGGTTGCAAAGCCATCTGATAACCCCCATCACAACGGCACCAGAGACAACTCCCCCCACCGAGCAAGTACCCGAAAGATCAAGCAACAATGGGTCAGAGGCTGGCCCCGCCATAGTGAAGATGATTGAGGACCTCACCAAAAAGATCGAATCAGGTGAGAAATGATTGCAACCAATGATAAAAAGGTCGAGACCTACAACTCTAGGGTGGATCAGATCCCGGGAGCACCCCCGGTCCTAAAAGGTTTGGATTTGAAGAAGTTCATACAGAGGCCATTCCCCGGGGAAGCGATCCCAAAGCCCATTCCTAAAACGTTCAGAATACCGGAACTTCGTAAGTATAACGGTAGTACCGACCCCAACGAACATGTTATTGCCTATACCTATGCAGTAAAAGGTAACGATATAAAGAGTGACGGCATCGAGTCTGTATTGCTGGAAAGATTTGGAGAAACACTTTCGAAGGGGGCCATGATGTGGTATCACAACATGGCTCCCAACTCCATAGAGTCATTTGCCATGTTAGTTGACTCCTTCGTAAGAGCGCACGCTGGCGCCATCAAGGTAGTAACAAGGCAGTCCAACGTGTTCAAGATTAAGCAAAGGGAGAACAAAATGCTGCGAGAATTCGTGTCTCGCTTCCAAATGGAACAGATGGAGCTGCCACCAGTCTCCGATGACTGGGTAGTGCAAGCCTTCACCCAAGGCCTAAACAAATGAAGTTCGGTGGCCTCAAAGCAGCTGAAGCAGAACCTGATCGAATATCCGGCTGTGACCTGGTCGGACGTCCACAACCGTTACCAGTCAAATATTAGGGATGACAATGACCAGCTGGGAGCCCCTTCGGGCTCAGTGTACCCAAAACGACTCCTGATAAAAGAATCAAAACCAAACAAGCAAAGATACCAACCGTACTTCAAAGACAGAAGGAACGCCCCAAGGCACAACCTACCTCTCAACGATCGGAGGATAGTCTCACGACCCAAACTGAAGGGCCATGACTAGCACCCGACCACACTTGCCGAGCACCAACGTACATTTCATCTAACCTTCATTATTATCTTTTAAGGCCGACGAGATCAATATAAATGGTAGACCTAGATCATGGAAAACCAGCAATAAAATATGACGCCATGAACATACATAGCAGGGGATGACCATACAATCAAGAAACTACGTATAAGATATGAGCTACCACGCTACTAGGAAAGACTACACAACAAAAACTAGCCGACAAGGCATACCAAACTATACATGAGCCGACACCTGTCTATGAGCCTCTAAAAGAACATAAGTGTGGCAACATAGCCGGAATAGGGCCCCGACATACCCATAATGTCTATAACAAAAATTGCATACCAAGACCAAGGCAAGTCCGGAGAAGGGATCTCGTCAATCACCGCTGAACTAGACAGTCTACTGTGGTGGGGGAGCTGCACCTGCCTGTCTATCAGGACCTGCAGCACGACATGCAGCGTCCATAAATAAAAGGACGTCAATACGAATAAAGTACTGAGTATGTAAGGCAAGGAACCATAAATACGATCAGTAATGTAAGCAAGGATAGAGAATATACAACCTGTAACATCTTAGTACCTCTGAGGGCTACTTACATGAAATGCATGATACATATGTATAAATACATAAACCTTTAAAGCATTCGCCTTTGTGGGCATCATCATCATCATATCGTACCCGGCCATAATAGGCTCGGTAGAATCGTACCCGGCCACGTGGAGGCTCGGTAGAATCGTACCCGGCCACGTGGAGCTCGGGAAAACCCAACTGATCAGTGGTTGCACAATAGGTGCCGTACCCAGCCAACTATAGTGTGGCTCGGTAGAGTAAAATAGATACATATATATAATGCATGCTCGACTCATAGAATCACATTCTAAACCTTTCGGAGTGACGTAAGGTCGGTATCCTTTGTACACGTTATTAGGACTAACTCTTCACTATGAACCTTATAAGATTTAGGAAGTACGAACAACTTTGATAACAAAAGAATAAGAGAAGCAACATTAACATCAACCGTTCCATAAGAGGGAAAACAATGTAAGTACTGCTAGCTTCTAAGAGTAGAGTATCTTGGAAGCTCGTTCATTACATTATGTACAATCGGAGTCGTGCAAAAGAAGGAAAGGGATAGCCTCACATACCTTGTATATACTTTCCCAATCTCAATCTATGCAATTGTCAAAACTCCTTAGTCTACAATAAGAGAAACGATACTATCGTTATCATTTAAGCGTCATAACTATTATGTATCGACCACAACCTATTTTACGATGAAACGGACAACACCTCCCCTATATATATGACCTCACACCATTCAAAACAGTCAACAAACAGCCCAAACAACATCAATAATAAACATATTGAGCCTCCCAAAATAGTCCACACACAGCCTAATCACTTCATACATACGACGACCACCGTAGTCGTGTCAAACAACCTGGAAATGTTACGAATAACTATCACCACATAACCCTACATATATATGGTTTTTATCCACACCCTTCATCCTCCAAAACTCCACAAGATAGTAGTAAAATACGCAGCCCAACAATAACGCAAAACAGTCCACAGAACAATAACATTACTACCAAGCCTTTCGATATATATCTCACAAGTTCTAGCTTCAATGGCTTAGCTGCAACTTGGATAATCTTAAATACATATAGAGTAAGAGGTTCCTTACCTTTATACAAAAAGAATAACTCCAATTTGACCTTAAATTTCCATGAAATATCCCTCCAATGCTACCACAACAACAAAAAAGCGAAACTAGCGATCAATTAGTGTTTTTCGGCACTAGAATCACTTTAGAAGGCTTGAAATCACCTAGGATTGATATTAAGAACATGAGGGAGTATTTAAAGAACATAAACCCTTTAAAACAACCTCCCACACGAGCTGGAACGACACAAAAATGAGCAACAACAAGAAGAACAAGAGACTTACTAGCGCCACGGAATTCCCGACACTTAATTTGTGTTGTTTGCCCTTTTTTGGGTCTTGAATCTTGAGAGAACCTTGAGAGGATGTTCCTAGGGTTCTAAGGTCTGAAAATAGTGAAAAGAAATGACTTAAAACGGGTTGGAGGCATCCTATATAGGTCCAAATATCTTAAACCGCCTTAGTGGGCCCCATAGAGAGGTGCTTGGCGCAGTCTCGCGAAAATGCGAATATCTCTCTACTCCGAGATCGTATCGATGAACGGTTTAATGCGTTGGAAACTAGACTCATATATCTTTAATTTGGTTGGTAGATCACCCTGTAATTCCTTGTAAATTATGAGAAAAGATTAGAAACATTTGACCTAATGTTTAAGTAAAATTATGAACCTAAGTTGCGACAACTTTTGTCGACTTTTGTTTCATAACTCGTTTGACTTCAAGACTTATGATACGGATATTATATGATTAAAATACCTTAATAAATTACCTCTTGAGTATATTAAGCACCGCTAGATTACCTGAAAATACGAGTTACAACATCCTTGATTCATTTAACTTCTAATACTGGTTAATCACTCTTATACACTCTTGTATCACTTAAGACCAATAAGATTGACTTCTTATCATCTAAAAGATAATTCCTTCTTGGATTTATGTTAACTAATATATGTCATGAACTAACACATGTGGATATGGGTTGTAACACCCTCCCCCTTAGGAACATTCGTCCTCGAATGTAAGGGTTTATGGGGAGTTTAAATCATCGTGGATTCCAATGGAAATTTCCGATCAATTTTCCCCTATAAAATGGTCACTAGCAAAACTTGCAAGTAATTAAGCCTAACATAGGGCTTCACAAGGCTACACAAAGCATTATGCGTATTTACATTATCTACATATCACCATTTTGTATTAAGGAGGAGTATTCTCAAATTATTGCTTACCTCATAGAGCCGTTTCACCTTCTAATGTATCCTGTCTTCCACCAGCGTCCTTGTTATCTTCATTCTGGAATAAGTAAGGGTATTTAGACTTCATCTTCTCTTCTGCTTCCCATGTCATTTCTTCCATATTTTTGTTCCTCCACAATACTTTGACGGAAGCTACATCTTTTGTTCTCAGCTTGCGGACTTGCCGATCTAATATCGCCACTGGCACTTCTTCATATGATAGGTCCTCTGTAACTTGTACATCTTTGATAGGGACAACTCGAGAAGGGTCTCCAATACATTTTCTCAACATAGATACATGGAATACCGGGTGGACAAATTCCAATTCGGATGGCAATTCTAACTCATAAGCAACCTGTCCAATCCGTCGAAGAATTTTATACGGCCCGATATACCTTGGACTCAACTTACCTTTCTTCCCAAAACGCATAATACCCTTCATTGGTGAGATCCACAGGAAAACCCAATCACCAACCTCAAACTCTAGATCACGACGTCGGACATCAGAATAAGATTTTTGCCTGCTTTGTGCCGTCCTCAATCGCTCCTGTATCACTTTCACCTTCTCAATAGCTTGGTAAATCAAATCTGGCCCATATAATTCTGTTTCTACCGACTTCGAACCATCCAACTGGTGATCTACATCTCCTCCCGTATAGTGCCTCATATGGGGCCATTTTAATACTGGAATGGTAGCTATTGTTATAGGCGAATTCTATGAGTGGAAGATGATCATCCCAATTCCCCTTAAAATCTAGAACACATGCTCGTAGCATATCTTCCAGTGTCTGAATGGTACGTTCAGCCTGTCCATCAGTCTGCGGATGAAATGCAGTGCTGAGATTTACCTGTGTGCCTAAACCCTTCTGGAAAGACCTCCAAAAGTTAGCCGTAAATTGAGCTCCTCGGTCTGATATAATAGATATGGGCACACCATGAAGCCTAACAATCTCCTTGATATACAACTTTGCATAATCTTCAGCCGTGTAAGTTGTCTTCACTAGCAGAAAATGGGCACATTTTGTAAGTCGATCAATTATCACCCAGATGGAGTCAAACTTATGATAAGAGCGAGGTAATCCAATAATGAAGTCCATATTAATCACCTCCCACTTCCAGGTCGGAATCTCTATATTTTGAAGCAATCCACTGGGTTTCTGATGTTCTATCTTTACTTGTTGACAATGGGACACTGGGCTACAAATTCTGCAATAGACTTCTTCATATTATCCCACCAATATTGCTCTTTGACATCATGATACATCTTTGTCGAGCCAGGATGGATGGAATATCGGGATTGATGAATCTCATTCATAATCTTCTCTCGCAACCCTGCCACATTAGGCACACACAATCGGCTCTGGTATCTCAGTTCCCCGTCTTTTCCGATCCCAAAAGCCATACTTTTACACTGTTGAATGCTTTCTCTTAATCGTACTAAGATAGGATCTTCATATTGTCATGTTTTTACCTCGGCTACCAAAGATGATTCTGATGTATTCTGTACAGTAACACCTCCGTCATCAGAGTCTAACAATCTAATTCTCATATTGGCTAGCTGATGAAGCTCTTTAATCAACCCCCATCTATCTGCCTCAATATGTACTAAGCTTCCCATTGATTTACGGCTGAGAGCGTCTGCCACAACATTGGATTTACCGGGATGATACAATATCTCGACGTCGTAGTCTTTCAATAATTCTCAAATTCAACTCTTTCTTCTTGAAGATGTATTGTAAACTCTTGTGATCTGTGTAGATGTCAACATGGACGCCGTATAAGTAGTGCCGCCATATCTTCAAAGCATATATTACTGCAGCCAATTCCAAATCATGGGTTGGATAATTCTTTTCATGCTTCTTCAATTGTCTTTATGCATAAGCAATCACATTCCCACGCTACATCAATACGCACCCCAAACCTATACCTGAGGCATCACAATATACCACATAACCTTCTGTTCCTTCAGGAAGAGTGAGCACTGGTGCAGATGTCAATCGATTCTTCAACTCCTGAAAACTACGTTCACAAGTGTCAGACCACTGGAATTTGGTAGCTTTTTGTGTTAACTTAGTCAATGGTGATGATATAGAGGAAAATCCTTCTACAAACCGCCTATAATATCCTGCTAGCCCTAAGAAGCTGCGGACTTCTGATGGTGTTGTAGGTCTCGGCCAATTCTTTACTGCATCGATCTTCTGAGTGTCGACACTAATACCCTCATCAGATATCACATGGCTAAGGAATGCTACTGAGTTCAGCCAGAATTCACATTTGGAGAGCTTAGCATATAACTTACGATCCTGAAGCGTCTGTAATACTATCCGCAAGTGGCCCGCATGTTCCGCCTCCGAACGAGAATACACTAGAATATCATCAATGAATACAATCACGAACACATCAAGATAGGGCCTGAATATAGTATTCATGAGATCCATAAAAGCTGCTGGGGCATTTGTTAGCCCGAACGACATCACCAAGAACTCAAAGTGCCCATATCTTGTCCATAAGGCCGTCTTTAGAATATCCTTCTCCCTAACCCTCACCTGATGATACCCTGAACGTAAATCAATCTTAAAGAAATACTTGGCACCCTGGAGTTGGTGAAACAGGTCATCAATTCTTGGAAGTGGATACTTGTTCTTTATAGTAGACTTATTCAACTGTCGATAGTCGATACACATCCGTAACGACCCGTCTTTCTTCCGCACGAATAGGACTGGTGCACCCCAAGGTGAAGTGCTAGGCCTAATAAAGCCCTTATCCAGAAAGTCCTTCAACTGCACCTTCAACTCTCGCAACTCTGCCGGGGCCATTCTGTATGGAGGAATAGAGATTGGTTGAGTGTCAGGCAACACATCAATGCTAAACTCAATCTCCCTTTCAGGAGGAAGGCCTGGGAGTTCATCTGGGAAAACATCTGTGAATTCGTTGACCACAGGGATTGATTGTAAAGTAGGCGGTTTCGCCTCCGTATCCCTAACACGAACGAGATGATAAATGTAACCTTTTGAGATCATTTTCCTTACCTTAAGATAGGAAATAAACCTACCTTTCGGTGTAGAAATATTCCCTTTCCATTCAATGACGGGTTCACCTGGAAATTGGAACCTAACCATCTTCGTACGACAGTCAACATTTGCATAGCATGAGGCCAACCAGTCCATTCCCATTATCATATCAAAATCAACCATTTCTAACTCAAATAAATTTGCCGAGGTTTGACGACTACAAATCATCACAGTGCAACCTCTATATACCCTTCTAGCAATCACAGAATCTCCTATCGGAAGAGATACCGCGAGTGGTTTACTTATCAATTCAGGTTCAATGCCAAACTTATTAGCCACAAAGGGTATAACATAAGATAATGTAGATCCCGGATCAATCAACGCATATACATAATAAGAAAACACAGATATAATACCTGTAACAACATCTGGAGACGACTCAAGATCCTGTCGACCTACTAGAGCATAGGTTCGATTTTGAGCACCACTCGAACTCGGCACTGCACCTCTACCCCTACCACGACCTGTCGACTGCTGAAAACCCCGTGCTGGAGGTCGAACTGATGAGGAAGAACCAGACACAGATCCAGTCGGCTGATCCATACCATCACCTCCTCTATTAGGACAATCCCGCATCATATGGCCAGGCTGCCCGCACGAATAGCATGCATCAGACCCTCAATGACACAGTCCAAAGTGGGCCTTGCCGCACTGATCACAATGTGGTGTTGGTGGTCTCATCTGACTAGTATCCCTGTGATGTTGCGAGCCAGATGCCCGCGAACTCTGACCTGGACCAGAATAGGATCGATCATATCGAGGCCTCTGAAACTGTGGAGGAGCACTAGCTACAGGTGGCGCCGAACTCCTCGAAAACTGTGGCCTGTTGCGGCCTCTGAAGTCATCAGAATACCCTGCAAATCTCGCCCTCTTATGCTGGCCTCTATCCTGCTCCCTAACTGCCCTCTGCTGGCGCTTACGATCCTCTAGGGTCTGGGCATAAGCTTGAATACGGGAAATATCCATGCCCTCCACCAAGGAGGCTGTCGTACACTCATTTATCAGATGTGGTCCCAACCCATTCACGAACATATGCACCCTATCACTCATCTGGGCCACCATATGGGGAGCATACCTTGCCAAAGAATCAAACTGCATACTGTACTCTCGCACACTCTTATTACCTTGTCTAAGGTTCAAGAACTTATCAGCTCTAGCTCGTCGTATCTTAACTGGCAAGTAGTGACGAAGAAAGGCCTCAAAAAATTCCTTCCACACAGCTGGAGGAGGGTTCGGACCCCTGGATCTCTCCTAACTATCATACCAGAGAACCGCTAAATCCTGTAGCCGACAAGAAGCCAACTCTACTGCCTCTGTATCACTAACATGCATAACCCGAAGTGTACGATGAACCTGGTCAATAAAAGTCTGTGGGTCCTCCTTGGGGTCTGATCCGGTAAACACTGGAGGGTCTAAATTAATAAAATCACGAACTCTTGTACTAACTGGTTTCTCAGCAGCACCTGTATTCTGCCTCTGAGCCTGAGCAGCTACCAAGCTAGTCAATAACTGCAAAGCACTCTACATATCCTGGTCTGGAGTGTCAGACGGAGGAACTGGAGGCGCTGGGTGCCTTCTAATATCCTCTGGAGGAGATGGAGTAGATGAGGTATGAGAGGGCATCTCACTTTGAGCCTCACTTTGTCCTGCTCTGACTTGGGGCACCTGACTGGTACCCTCTCCCGCTGCTGTATCAAGCCGTCTACTAATCGTTTGCTTCCTAGTCGAAGGCATCACTGAAAAAAACAAGGTGAATATTAGAGACGAACACTTACGACTCAACTCTACGCACGATCTAGATTCAGGAAGAAGGTAACAACCCTAGATGTCATGTAGCCTCCTGATTATAAATGTGGCGCGCTACACATCCATAATCAAGACTCTACTAGACACGGCTCATAGACAATTCCTAGGACAGACTTGCTCTGATACCAAGTTTCTCACGACCCAAACTGAAGGGCCATGACTAGCACCCGACCACACTTACCGAGCACCAACGTACATTTCATCTAACCTTCTTTATTATCTTTTAAGGCTGACGAGATCAATATAAATGGTAGACCTAGATCATGGACAACCAGCAATAAAATATGACGGCATGAACATACATAGCAGGGGATGACCAGACAATCAAGAAACTACGTATAAGGTATGAGCTACCACGCTACTAGGAAAGACTACACAACAAAAACTAGCCGACAAGGCATACCAAACTATACATGAGCCGACACCTGTCTATGAACCTCTAAAAGAACATAAGTGTGGCAACATAGCCGGAACAGGGCCCCGACATACCCATAATGTCTATAACAAAAATTGCATACCAAGACCAAGGCAAGTCCGGAGAAGGGATCTCGCCAATCACCGCTGAACTGGACAGTCTACTGTGGTGGGGAAGCTGCACCTGCCTGTCTATCAGGACCTGCAGCACGACATGCAGCGTCCACAAATAAAAGGACGTCAGTACGAATAAAGTACTGAGTATGTATGGCAAGGAACCATAAATACGATCAGTAATGTAAGCAAGGATAGAGAATATACAACCTGTAACATCTTAGTACCTCTGAGGGCTACTTACATGAAATGCATGATACATATGTATAAATACATAAACCTTTAAAGCATTCGCCTCTGTGGGCATCATCATCATCATATCGTACCCGGCCATAATAGGCTCGGTAAAAAAAATGCACCCGGCCATCATAAGCTCGGTAGAATCGTACCCGGCCACGTGGAGCTCGGTAAAACCCAACTGATCAGTGGTTGCACAATAGGTGCCGTACCCGGCCAACTATAGCGTGGCTCGGTAGAGTAAAATAGATACATATATATAATGCATGCTCGACTCATAGAATCACATTCTAAACCTTTCGGAGTGACGTAAGGTCGGTATCCTCTGTACACGTTATTAGGACTAACTCTTCACTATGAACCTTATAAGATTTAGGAAGTACGAACAACATTGATAACATAAGAATAAGAGAAGCAACATTAACATCAATCATTCCATAAGAGGGAAAACAATGTAAGTACTGCTAGCTTCTAAGAGTAGAGTATCTTGGAAGCTCGTTCATTACATTATGTACAATCGGAGTCGTGCAAAAGAAGGAAAGGGATAGCCTCACATACCTTGTATATACTGCCCCAATCTCAAGCTATGCAATTGTCAAAACTCCTTAGTCTACAATAAGAGAAACGATACTATCGTTATCATTTAAGCGTCATAACTATTATGTATCGACCACAACCTATTTTACGATGAAACGGACAGCACCTCCCCTATATATATGACCTCACACCATTCAAAACAGTCACTAAACAGCCCAAACAACATCAATAATAAACATATTGAGCCTCCCAAAATAGTCCACACACAGCCTAATCACTTCATACATTCGACGACCACCGTAGTCGTGTCAAACAACCTGGAAATGTTACGAATAACTATCAGCCCATAACCCTACATATATATGGTGTTTATCCACACCCTTCCTCCTCCAAAACTCCACAAGATAGTAGTAAAATACGCAGCCCAATAACAACGCAAAACAGTCCACAAAACAATAACATTACTACCAAGCCTTTCGATATATATCTCACAAGTTCTAGCTTCAATGGCTTAGCCGCAACTTGGATAATATTAAATACATATAGAGTAAGAGGTTACTTTCCTTTATAAAAAAAGAATAACTCCAATTTGACCTTAAATTTCCATGAAATATCCCTCCAATGCTGCCACAACAACAAAAACGCGAAACTAGCGATCAATGAATGTTTTTCGGCACTAGAATCACTTTAGAAGGCTTGAAATCACCTAGGATTGATATTAAGAACATGAGGGAGTATTTACAGAACATAAACCCTTTAAAACAACCTCCCACACGAGCTGTAACGACACAAAAATGAGCAACAACAAGAAGAACAAGAGACTTACTAGCGCCACGGAATTCCCGACACTTGATTTGTGTTGTTTGCCCTTTTTTGGGTCTTGAATCTTGAGAGAACCTTGAGAGGATGTTCCTAGGGTTCTAAGGTCTGAAAATAGTGAAACGAAATGACTTAAAATGGGTTGGAGGCATCCTATATAGGTCCAAATATCTTAAACCGCCTTAGTGGGCCCCATAGAGAGGTGCTTGGCGCAGTCTCGCGAAAATGCGAATATCTCTCTATTCCGAGATCGTATCGATGAACGGTTTAATGCGTTGGAAACTAGACTCATAGATCTTTAATTTGGTTGGTAGATCACCCCGTAATTCATTGTAAATTATGAGAAAAGATTAGAAACATTTGACCTAATGTTTAAGTAAAATTATGAACCTAAGTTGCGACAACTTTTGTCGACTTTTGTTTCATAACTCGTTTGACGTCAAGACTTATGATACGGATATTATATGATTAAAATACCTTAATAAATGACCTCTTGAGTGTATTAAGCACCTCTAGATTACCTGAAAATACGAGTTACAACATCCTTGATTCGTTTAACTTCTAATACTGGTTAATCACCCTTATACACTCTTGTATCACTTAAGACCAATAGGATTGACTTCTTATCATCTAAAAGATAATTCCTTCTTGGATTTATGTTAACTAATATATGGAATGAACTAACACATGTGGATATGGGTTGTAACACCCTCCCCCCCTTAGGAACATTGAGGGTTCGTCAACAAAACCAGGTTTGATCGAAGCATAGTGCCAACAAATGCGCCCCACTTATCGAAGTACAACTTCAATGTCGATGTGCTAGACATTGTGTTCGCCGTAGCAAGATCGGAGATGTCAGATGGCCTAGACCGTTATATTCGGATCCTTCCCATAGAAACTACAATTTGATTTGTGAGTTTTACAACTCGTGTGGGCACCGAACCGAAAATTGCAGGCAGCTCCGAGAGGAAGTGGCCCGATTGCTCGACAATAGGCACCTTAGGGAACTTCTCAATAGCCGGGTTAAAAATCAATCATGAGAAGGAGAAATGGCAAAGTGAAACAAAATAGACAAGCCTCAACATGTCGTCCACACGATCTTCTGACGATCACCCCGAACGCGTTCAAATAAAGGACCATTTAGCAACCACCAAATAAGCGCCAGAACTCGAGAAGCGCCATCACCACCGAGGTATAAGCGCCCATTCCCCTTCCCATCTTCTACTTCACGGTTACCCATTGTGCATAACAATAACCAAGATAATTAGGAAGATACCCCAACTCAAAGATTCCGAGGCTTCAGAACATCCGTTGCACTCTTTTCCTTTGATCGGATTTTTTATCCCGAAACGGGTTTTCTACCGACAGGTGTTTTTGAAAAGGCAACGGAAATGCACTTCCCAAGAATGATCTAGCAAGCCTATGGGACTTTCATTATAACCGGCCCCACACCAGATCTATTCTACATTACAACCAAAACTATAAGACCTCAACAGGAATGACAAACTGTAAGACCTTAACAGGCATGAAAATCCCGAAGTTTAGGCTATACGTCACATTTGTAAGAATCCCGAAAGGGCATACCCTTGGTGTAAATGCCTAAACTGTCACTTGGGATCAAAAATGGCTACGACCAAACACATATGACTACAGTCAAAACGGCTGATACAGCCATACTAACGCGACTCGGGGATGCCCGACCGTCGCTAAACAAAAATCGCAGGCCACTACTTCGAATATACTTTGGAAAGAACCGGTTAAAACAGGCTTCCCTCAACAGGCAAAAACGACCTTCGACCATGTCAGCTCCAAATCACAAAGGCTTCGACCTACTCAGCCTATGAGCTATAAACCTTTCTAGGTGCTCAAAACATCACCAATAATGACTTGAAATTGAGGTTCTTCCTGAACCGATGACGGGTCAGGAAAACTATTTCAACAGACCTTAAACAGTGTAAAACAAAGCCTACGAAAAATCCCATGGGCAAAAATAGCGTAAGAGCCATTGTCGCCAACTAAGCAAGCCTCCGGGCCACATATTAAAAGGTCTCTACGACCAAATAGCATAAGAGCCATTGTTACCAGATAAAAAATTGGCAACTTGAGGATTAAAATGAGCTCGAATCGTAACCCGATACGGAGACCAGATCCAAAATAGTTAATTATGCAAGCCTCCAGGCCACATATTGAAAGAGAGACGACCAAAACATCGTGAAAGGCACTATCGCCGGTCTGAAAATACTTAAGGGTCAATTAAAGCTTGAATCACAACGCAGAGATTGGACCCAAAATAGTTAAACTGCAACATGCCTAAGGGCACATCATAAATGCCATTGTCAACTAGCCGAGTAAGCCTACAGCCATACACCTGTAAGTTTACTTCGACCCGAAGCACAAAAAGCCAACGTTGCTCGCCCATGCAGGCAAGAAAGAACTTTAGGGTCAATTAAAGCTCGAGTCGTAACACGACTCGGAGACTGGACCCAAAATAGTTGAAACAACCAAACACCCAAGGGCAAGAAATAAAAACCATCATCGCCAGCCCAAACAGATGCAAAACTCGAGCGTAAATTAAGCTCGAGTCGGATCCCGACTTAGAGACTGAACCCGAAGACGGTTAAAGCATGCAAGCCTAAGGGAAAATCCGGGATCATATCAACCCAATTGAAACTCCAATGAGCAAAAGTATAGAAGATACAAGTTGCGGGGTTCCCCCTCTTCTTGCTACATATTGACGACAAAGCGCAATCTCAGCCTGCATCATATAATAAAAGCTATATATATACAACAAAGAAGGTAGGGAATGGTCATTCCACTTTTTTTCGGCAGTTATAGCCCGGCGATCTCCTCCTCATCGTCCTCAGCATCGAATAGTAGGAACTTGGCATCGTACTCCTCTCCTTTGGCTTGCTCGATCTCTCTCGAGATATCAAAGCCCCTAGCGTGAATCTTCTCAAGGATTTCCCCTCGGAATCTGTACCTCCCGTACTCCTTGTTATTGCTTGCATGATCGAGGGTCTTCTTTATCTCAACTTTAGCAGTGGCAGCGCTTCTCGAATAAGCATCCATTTTCTGTGCCGCCCGGGTATTATTCATCACAACCTCGGCCCAGACATTCACCACCTCAGTTTTTGCCTTTGAAATCTCGGATGAGAGTCTCACAATTATCTTCGCCAAAGCAGAATCATTTGCACGGGCGTCCTGAATTTGTGCCTTAAGAACGGAAGCCCCGGCCTGAGCCCTCTCTTTGGCCGCAGAATGGGCATTCACATGCGCTTGTAGCTCGATGAATACGCGGTTGGCTTTGCCAATCTCGCCCCAGAGTTGTTCCAGCTCATACGCCTCATGCTTCAACTGAAATAGCAACACGTCAAGACGGCAAAACAAAAAGGGAATACAGGCCAGCACGAGATGCAGGATACCAATTTTTCCAAGAGGGCATCTCGGACCCGACTCCGGTCCACCTCACGACGTAAAGAGACAAACTCACTTTCCTTTGTTGCACAAAGAAGTCTGAGGGATTTCTCCCTATCTCAAGCATCCCGCAACGGGGCCTCACAACGAAGCAGTTCGGCCTTCAACCTGTTGAAAGCCTGAGAAAATAAGCCATGTAAACAAAAAGAAAAAAGAGAGAAGCGCAAGGCCAGAAAATCCTTACAGCGGCCGAAACTCACTATAAGGACAAAGCACTGAGCCTCACCGAAGGCCGAAGCAACCTCGCTTCGAAAGGACTCCTGGCACCTACAACAGATAAATCAGATGAGCCAGCAAGAAGGGAGTCGCATCTTTGGGGGGAAGAACGCTAGACACCTACCATGATGCTTCGCCTCCCATCTCCCTTTTGATAGATCTTGCCACAGTGCCTATCGTAGGTCGAGCAAGCTGCTAGCTTACAGGACCATTCGGCTAAATCGGGGATCTCGCCGGGCAACCAATGAGTAGCTATAAACAAAGAACAGAAAGATACTATTACGGGGCCAACCCCATGTTGAGTTAAAAGACAGCTCAAACGAAGCACTTACGTGTGAGGTTCTATCTCTTAGGGAAAGACAAAAATTCTTCGGGGATAACATCGGTCGTCCGGATTCGAACGAACCGACTCATCCATCCATGGTCCTCATCCTCCTCACCGTCGATCATAGGAGCTCGGGTGGATCTACGCTGAAGAGCAATTAGGCCTTGATAGCGCAATGGTCGATACAACCTCACGAGGTGGCTGAGGGTGAATTCTATACCGGCCTTGTCAGCAAAATATCTCATCGACTGCACTATTCTCAAAAGAAATGGATGAACCTGCACCAACGTTACTTGATATCTTCTATAGAAATCAAGCACGACCCGGTCCGGGGAACCCGGCGTGAAAACATGAATATGCACGCTCAAGAACCCCTTAACGTATGCCATGATACTCTCATCAGGGGAAGGTGCTTGCAAAATCATGCCTTCCCCCCCCCCATCCGCATTCTTTCCTGATCATCTCGAGGTTTTCCTCCCTCACCGATGAAAGAATCCTTAACACATGCTCTTGATGGCCTGGAACATTGGTAAGTCTCCCCAGTGTGACAGCCTTTTTCGAGGCAGGGCGACCCGAATCTCGCTCTCCTGATATCGGGGGCAAGTCGATTGTACCAAACAAAGGTGGAGCACAATAGGGATTCCCCTCTGTCTGAGGATCAGCCGTCGAAGCGGCGGCCATGATTAAAGAAGAATAAATGGAAGAAGATGAGGATCCAGGAAAAACCCTTCTAAAGTTGGAGAGCGGAAGGACTCACACAAAGCGCCATGCTCTACAGAAGAGATAGGCTTATCAAAAACTACAAAATCACCGCTTGAAGGGAGGATAAGCAAATATATAAAGGCTAAGCGACAACTGCTCATTTTCCCAATAGGGCCAATTAATTTTGGCCACGTTAATATCACCTTCTCCTTGGGGGTGCACTGGCATAATCATTCCAAGATCCCACATAACTCATAAAATCGAGGGACCTCGGGAGATCCTCGTCGTCATAAATATCGGTTCAGGAGGAACTATCGATTCAACCTCGGGACGTGGCCAGACTCGGAGCCCCCGGTCTATCCCACGAAAAGGCCCCGAAGGGCCGGTGCCGAAACATAAAAACAAAGAAGAAATGAGAAGGGCTGACAAGATAAAAGCTCTTTTTATACATTGTGAAAGAGAAAAATGTCTTTACACTAGTTGTTTCCCGGGGGGACACACGAAGAAAAAACAAAGTCATTCAAAAAAGGCTCGGAGACTACTCCTCGCCACTATCATCTTCACCCTATCAGGGGTAATCAAGAGCGCCAGTCTTCCTCCCTGGTCACAACGAGCCTCCGAGTCCTGTAGCTTCGAAGCAACGTTATTACGCTCCTTCTCATGGCAAAAAAGTTCCCCGCGGAGCCAAAGAATGGCATGGTCATACATCTCATTACACTACGGCACAATAGGAAAGTTCAAAAAGACGGCGAATAACATCCGAGAACGAAAAGAGATACGTAAGGGAAAACTATCACCTGTTGCACAGAATTCTCTACCGCTGTAACGATGCCAAAAATATCGAGATCAACCCTGTCGATTACACCATCAAAAATGATGGCAATGAAATCTCCCCCATTGGGAGGATCCTATAAGCATGGTATCTCCTGGATTCAGAAAGCAATGAAACAATAAGGCTCGAAATGAATTATTTGAATTCATACTCGTTAAACTTGCTTAGTGAGGGACTCAGATTTTTGAAAGAGAGAGGCTGAATTTAAACGAATTGATTACAAGTTCTGCAAACGATAGCAGCCATTACTACTGGTTTTATATCTAAGACTGAGTGAGGCGAATTAGTTTTTTATTAGAAACTCCTATAGGCATGCTCTAGGCATTACTGATTTTAAGACCTTGTAGACGTAGCGTCGAAATGCAGAAGCCTTATAGACATAATTTCTAAGTGAAGTTTGAATATGCAAAATCCTATAGACATGATTTCTAAGTGAAGTTCAATATGCAGAATCCTATAGATATGATTTATAAGTGAAGTTAAATATGCAGAATCCTATAGACATGATTTCTAAGTGAAGTTTGAATATGCAGAAATCCTATAGACGTGTTTTCTAAGTGAAGTTAAATACGCAGAATCCTATAGACATGATTTCTAAGTGAAGTTAAATATGCAGAATCCTATAGACATGATATCTATGTGAAGTTTGAATATGCAGAATCCTATAGACATGGTTTCTATATGAGGTTGAATATACACGAATATAGTAGTCCTATAGTCATGATTTCTGCCCTTTGCATACATAGTTACCCACCCTTTTTCACTAACCAGTCCCAAATATTTATTACAAATTATTACAAACCAGAATAAATGAAATTACATCAGGAGAAAGTAAAAAAAAAAAGTACAACTAGGGGAAGCCTAATTCTGACTTCCTATCTGAGTTACATGATAGACCCAACTCAAAGACCATTGATCCAAAGCCTTTCTCCAATCTGAGTGTGTCAAAGTTCCCTAAGAGCCTCAATGGGACTCCGGGCAATGCTCACACCCAAATTGCATTATCAAAATGGGGATAAGTGTAGTATGGAACAGCCAGCCCTCAAGTGTCCAAGTTCAGAGGGAGCTCAAGGGTTCCCAAGGCAAGGCTCACAAGAGAGGGGCAGAACTTAAAGTCTAAGAGAGAGTGCAAGTAAGGAACAGAGTTCTAAAGGGGTGAAGGAGAGGGAAGCAGCTACAAACAAGTACACAAAAGGGGTTCAGGAGAATAGGGAAGTTGCAAAGAGTCCATAAGCTTAGACATTTAGCTAATTCTGGGCATGCACAACAATAGAGAGTGTTGTTATACTTACAAATCAACAAAAATAAACAACATATGATAGTGACATGGAGGTTATGATTCCAGGGGAATCAAGTTTAAGCCATAAACATTAATACTTAATATTGTCATGCCTCAAACACATTAGGATAGGGGGTTTGGGAATCGTAATAGGAAGGAAATTATACATGCTAAAATAAATTCCGAACTAAACATAAGCAATAGGCAGACATGAAAGTAAAGGTATTAAATAAATACATTGTTGTGGTTGCTGAAAACCTTAATCATGACATACCAGTTTCGAAGGAGCAAAATACAACAGTAGCAATACTTGAAAGAAAACATGCCACAGTAAAAGTAACAAGAGAGAATGCTTTTTGAATGTGAGTGTGAGTTCAAAAAACTAAGAGTGTTCGCGTGTTTGTGTCAATGAAAGAGCATAGTGTTTATAGTTTGAAAATAGGCAGAGAATAAGGCAAGAAAATAACCATGTACCTATTAAAATCAATCAGTAGAAGAACTTTCTTTAATTAAGGAGTTCAAACTTAAATGGTAATGAGCATAAATCATTTAAGGAAATAGATCAAATAGCATCTTGTGCAAAGTAGACAATTAGGGGTAAATACATAGGAGTTTAATTAAAGGAAGAATCTTTGAAATACACGGTTAAACAAATAAGGTAAGAATCAATCAGTACATCGTAAATCAAGGAGTCAGAGATTCAAAATTACTGGTTCATGAATAAACCAGGTCAGAAAGGCTAAGGAAAGTTTTCAAATCAAACCAAGAAATAGGGAAATTAGTACAACAAGGAAAGAATCAATCAGACTTACACAAGGGGGTCTGAAACCAGTCAAAAAATTGAAAATCATTTTAGAGGAGAAGCTCAGCATATATAAAGAGCATACAAGTATTAGGCATGCGAGGTTGAATTTAGGACAAAGAAAAGTATCATGCAATTGCCAAATCAGTAAGTAGTGGACTATAGGAACATGGTAGTCACATAGGTCAGTTTCAGTAACTCAGCAATGGAGAAGGGAGAGAGTATCAAATAGCATGCAAAAGGTCCAGTAGAAAATCCTTAGAAGAGTTTACCAGGGATTCAGAATCATATAAAGAAACAAAATATTTTGAAATTCAGTCGAGCAACAGATGAAACAACTTCAGAAACTCAAATAGGTCCAAAGAAATTAGGGTTTTGAAACCAAACAAGTTCAGAGATGAGGAACAAACAAATCACATAGAAAATAATATTAGGACTCGAATCAACCCCAAATGTTAGGGTTTTTGCCATCAATCGAGTATGGAGGTGAAAGATAAGAGAATCAAGGAAAAATATCAATAAGGGAAATAAAATCAGAAACCCTAAGAAAGAACTTAAGACTTTAACGTAAAGAAACACAATAGAAGAATCAACATAAGAAACATAGTAGAAGAACAACATAAGAAACACAGTAGAACATGCTAAAGATCAGAGAGACTTCTAAATATCTCGCCAAAACCCTAAATCGGAAAAGATAAAGGTTTTGAAAATAGAGTTTTGAAAGAAACTTTGAGAAAGCGTTTGAAAGTTTATGAAAAACACAGATCTAGAACAGATCTAAAGAAATTAGAAGAACCTCAAAAGTTAGGGTTTCAGAAGAACCCAGATGGTGAGAAAGGCTTGGAAAGTCATTGATCTAAGTAGGAGAAGTCGAGATCAGGCTCGAATAGTCATGGCTGGCCGAAGCAAGGTCGGAGACGGCTATAGAACTCGAATCGAACAAAGTCTAGGCCAAGCTTCTTCAGGGTCAGGCCTTGAAACTATAGTAACCGGGCGTGTAGAAGTTATAAGAGGCCGGTATAGGACTTCAGTGGCCTTGGAAGCCATGTATTCCGGTGATTTTAGGGTGGAAGCGGAGGGAGGAGGCTAGGGTTTGAGGGGAGATTGAGAGAGAACTAGGAGAAAGAGGGGGATTCAAGGGCGGCTACCTAAAGGAAATGATTAGGTTTAGGGGTTAGGTCGGGTTAAAAAAGGAAGGGGTTAAGGGTGGCCGTTAATCATTTTGATCAACGGCCTGGATTGAAGGGGAATCGCGGATCGGCTAGATTTAGGATTTGGGATGGGTAATTGGATTTGAAATTGGGTTTAATTGGGGTGTCAAATCTAGCTAAAATTGAAATGCAAATGGGCTAACATTTAAATAGTCATTTTCCCTAATTTATTTCATATAAAATAGTAAAATATTTTCTGACAATAAATTAAAGGTACTAAAATGATTAATAATACATAATTATCAAATTAAAAATAATGGAGTCGATTTTATAAATATAATTACAATTAAATCTTGAAAGAGGCCAATATTGCAATTATATGCAATTTAGCTTTACAAATACTAAATAAATTGTAAAAATATGTAAAAATTATGCTAGCTATATTTTAATATAAACATGAGAATCTAATGAATGAATCACACAAAATGATAATTTTAGGGATAATTACTGGGTTTTCTTGATAAAATAGGGCAATAAATTGATTTAAAAATATTTTAAAAATTAAGAGAAAAATAATAAAACCTTGGGACTTACTTATATATACACATACATGCTATTTTGAGATTATTTTGCATAATAAAAATATACAGGAAAAAATTGGGTATCAACCACACTAGGTTAGGCAAGCCACTTACCTCGAACCAAGCTCAAACCAATCCGTCACAATGCTCTTTCCACGAATATCCGACTCCGAATGGCTCAAATATAGCCAAAGACAATTACATAACATAAATATAGCTACAAGGAACCAATCTAGCTAACGAAATCAAAGCTAAGGCAAGCTTAGAAAGAAAACCAAATAGCCTACCCAGGCCTACGTCTCGGTATCGGATAAAAGTTACCAAATATGAAAACCCATTCACTCACGAGACTAACCATAGCAATTTTACTCAAATTCGATACAAAAATCTATATCAAAACCTAAAAATTCGGCCTAAGAACTTTTCTCAAATTTACCCCTATTTTCTAACTTAAATCCCTAATTAAAAGATGAAATCATGGATGGATTAATGGAATACAACCAAAAACGAGTTAGGAATCATTATCCATAACTTCCTCTAAATATCTGTCACACCCCAAACCTGAAGAGGCATGGCCGGCATCTGGTGCCATACTCGGCCCGAGCGTACCACTCTGTAGTTGTGAACTCTGGAGGGGTAACCCTCAACTTAGGCCGATAAGGCCATATTCAGAATCATATGAAAATAGTGTCTCTCTTATCTGTGGGGTAAACATACCAAAAAGCTGATATATATAACTACGTGGGACCATGAAGCCGCCATGAACATCTTCTAATACAAAAAATATACAGGACTCGTCTACAAGCCTCTAGATATAGCTGAGATTTACCATGGTCGAGACAGGGCCTCGACCTACCCATCAAACTAGTATATATATATATATATTCCAAGTTCTATACCTGGTAACTCCGAGGAAGTGGAGCATACCAACCCAGATGATATTTGACTCTATCTACGAGGAGGGTCTGTCCAATTGTCAATCAGGACCAGTAGACATGAAATGCAGCATCCTCGGCAATAAGAACGTCAGTACGAAATAATGTACCGAGTATGTAAGTCAAACGAATAATTGAAAGCTGAAACTGAACTGATAATATAATAACTGAAAGCAACTGGGAGTCAAAGATAATCTGAAAATATGCTTACATGCTGATACTCATTCAACTCTCTTAATATAGTAAGTAAAATAGTTGTCCGACCTTATAAGGCTCAGTATGTGTAACTGATCTACCATAGTAGGCTCACTCATAGGTGCTCGACCATACTAGGCTCTGTATCTCGGCCATTCTGGGCTCTCTCATAGGCACTCGGCCATAGTAGGCTCGGTATATAACTCACCATCTGATAAGTGGTTTGCCTAATAGGGGCCTGCCCATCGATTATAGCTCGATGGTAGTGAAAATACTATAATATTGTATATATATATAGACTCTCTGCTCTTTGGGTTGACAAAATACAAAACTAAACTGAATATGAAGTCTCGATAAGGGAGAATACTGTAACTTATGAGACTAGGAAAATGTACATAAATTCAGGAATATAACTTCTCTTTGTGTCTCGTTATCAAACACATGTAGTTACAGGATCATGCTAAAATAAAAGAAAGGTTTAGCCTTAACATACCTTAACTCCATTTAGTCCTGAATGCCTTCCAAGAAATTCTTCAAACAACTCAATTTAATCTACCACGACATAAGGAGATTGAAAATCAGTGCTAAGTAAATTCTAAGTCCGTAACTTAAACTAGTACTTGTTTACATAAATTTTGGCAGCACTTCCCCTATAACAAGGATATCCTCCAGTACCATATACCAACAACAGCAGGAACACAACAATAAAAAAATATATGCATCATGTTCAAGCCTTATCTCCATCAGAATATACCACAAAATAGTTCACACACACTAATCACTTCATACATAAAACGACAACCAAAGTAGTGTCCAACAGCCTAAAAAATGTAACGACGAACGACCAGCCAACCACCCTACCATTATGTGGTGTTTCTACACACTCTTTCTCCTACCAAACTCCATAAAAATAGTAGCAAAATAGACAACCCAACAGCAACACGAAACAACCCACAAAATAGTCCCACAAGTTCAACAACTCAAAACGGATTTTTCGGTTTACTAAAACATGTTTCGACTTGTCTTTTCTTTCAAATTGTGGAACACAACCAACAGTACTTAATTAATCTGCTTATCCTATAAAACATCTATCAATTCAACTTAAAAATAAGTTCACAACCAGCCAACAATGATGCAACAACAAATAGCTTACAACTCATTCGAAACTCGCTAGGTCTAGTCTTTATGGTCGAGTTACAACTCGTACAATCATATATAATGGAAGGAGAAGCATAAACTTACCTTAGACTGAGTAGAACCACTAAACCTAGTCCTTTTCCATAAAAAATCAGTCCCCGAACTCAGCTAAATGAAGGAGAAAGAGAAAGTAGCAAGTTGTCCAGGGTTTTCGGCACTAGAATCACATCGTAACATCCAAAATAACCTAGGGTTTGTATGGGATTTCTGGGGAGAAGCTGCAGGGGTTCAATTTGGTTTTCTTGGTCTGAAAGATAGGTGAAAGAAATGAGTTTAATATCCCTTAAAATTACCCTCTTGACCAACTTTGGAGCTTTTAATTGAGGCCTCTCCTTTTGGCAAGTAGGTGATGCACCTACTTGTCACCTACTAATCTGCGCAGTCTCGTAAAAATGTAAATATCTCTCTACTCCAATGTTATATCAATGAATGGTTTAATCCGTTAGAAACTAGAATCGTAGATCTTCAATTTTATAGTTATATCATCCCATAATTCCAAGTAAATTGGGAGAAATTCTCATCTATATTTGACTTAATTTTTAACATATTTATGAATGGAACTTGTGATAACCTTTTCCAACTTTTGTTCCACAACTCGCTTGACTTAAAATCATAAAACACGAATATCATACGACTATAATAACTCATAAAATATTCTCCTTATAATGATAATCACCCTAGTCTCACCCCAAAAGTACATGTTATAACATTCCAACTTGTCTACTTTCGACGAAACTTATTTCCCTCAATTCGTTTAGCTTCTAAGCCTTCAAACCCTCTTGATACTTGGTATTCATGATCTTATATATTTGTAACCTCCACGTTAACATGATTAACTAAATCCTTGAAATTTTCAAAGATGATTTCATTTTTGCGCTTACATCAATTGACTTACAACGTACTCTTACGTACGAACACATCGGATGTAACATCATTCCCCCCTTTGGAATATTCGTCCTCGAATGTTGGCTGATGCGCTTATCAGTCTCATAACCCTTAGTTGTTACGAATATATTAATATTGTCCTTACCATCTAGGCAGCTTCTTTGTGAATAAATATGAAGTCTAGGGCATTCCCCCCTTTAGGCCTCTTTCTCACACCATGACATGTGGTCGAAATTCTTCCAATCTCGCAATTGTTGCGACCTTTTGTCATGCATCCTGTACAATTTTGTCCTTGTATGTGCGCCTATGCGACTCTTTTGTCCTTTTTCCTCCAGCTTTTAGCCAATCTCTAGGCCTCACTTTGGGAACATATACAAAACTATGACAAGTTACCCCTATATACGGTGAAATCGTAGGGTCCAATTTCTCGTCATCGAGGCACCTCAGAAGACCATCTCGAAGTTTTGAAAATACATGGCTATGATCGAGTTACCTCCCTCGAGGTTCATCGATGCCTGATCTTGGGACAATGTTGAACATGGCCTCGGTAGAAATAGGAAGTTCCCAAGGCACATGGCTAGGACTGATAGAGCCTAGTGTACTCCCCTAACCCTTAATTAGGGTGTCATCTAGCTGTCCCATCTCCGCTTCTTTGTCATTAATGTATTTTGTACTTTGTTGGGATTCCCCTCCTATAAAAAGGGGATCCTTGTCATTGTGTAAGGCTCTGTTGTTGCTTCAGTTGCTCTATACGAAATATACAAAAACGTTCTCTTTGCTCTCTAACACATTCTTTTGATGTTATTATTTCTATTTATTTTCTTTATCGTTGTTCATCATTTATTGCTTATCATTGGCCATACAGAGCCTTCGTTGATTTTATTATAAATGTTAGCCATAGTTCGACCACCGTCGATAGCTTCCAGCCGAGCTCTGGATTCGACCCCGAGGCCCCGAATCAACAAGCTCTAGGCCACGATAATTAGCCTATCGGTTTGATTATCACCCTATCCTTAACTCTCATTTCATTTCTAAGTCTCACATACATAGCGCCAACTGCTTAACAACTAGCATAAAAATAGATCACTTATTTTTAGAGTCCCATAATCAAATTTAATTATTATTACCATTTTCACGGTAAACAGTTTGGCGCCAACCGTGGGGATAAATAGTGATTATGTTCTTGCTGGTTGAGCTACACACTACAAGTTATCTTTCACGCTTTTTCTTGTCAAAGATCTTCGATTTCAGGTCAAAATGTCTAACTCAGTAAATGGAGGTGAAAACAACAATCTTGAGGACCACGGAGAAAACGGTGTGGGTGTTCCAGGTGTTGGTATGCCACCACAAAACCCTAGGAATGCACCAGAACCAATCCCCGTGGACGCGGTCTCACGCGACGTGCAATGCATCGACATAAGATCCCACACTGACAGGAGCGTGCGCCAAGGGTATCAACAAGAAGCTAAGAAAACCCCAACCAGGGAAGAATGGGAGGTTAACCTTCATGTTATTTATGAAATGTTGCAGGCACAACAGTTGGCTATTGCTCAGCTGCAAAGTCACCAGAAAACTCCTAACATGGTAGCACCAGGGACAGCTCCCAAAGCCGAATAGGTACCGGAGAGATCGAGCGATAACGGGTCGATGACCTATCCCATCATCGTAAAAATGCTCTAGGACCTCACTAGAGGAAAGATGTGGATAGAAGCTAATGACAAGAAGGTCCAGACCTATAACTCCAGGGTCGACCAAATTTCCGGCGCACCCCCTGTCCAGAAAGGTGTGGATTCGAAAAAGTTTGTACAAAGGTCGTTCCTAGAGGAAGCGGCTCCGAAACCCATTCCAAAGAAGTTCAGAATGCCAGACCTCCCAAAATACAACGGGACCTCAGACCCCAATGACCATGTTACTACTTACACTTGCACAGTAAAGGGCAACGACATAAAGGATGCCGAGATCGAGTTAGTCTTACTAAAGAAGTTCGGGGAAACACTCTCGAAGGGGGCCATGATGTGGTACCACAACCTAGGTCCTAACCCCATAGAATCATTTTCCATGTTGGTAGACTCCTTTATAATGGCACACGCCGGTGCCATCAAGGTAGCACCAAGGAAATCTGACGTGTTCAAAATCAAACAATGAGAGAACAAAATGCTGCGGGAGTTCGTATCTCGCTTCCAAATGGAACGAATGGAACTACCACCGGTTTTTGATGACTGGGCAGTGCATGCCTTCACTCAAGGTCTGAACGAGTGAAGCTCGATGGCTTCGAAGCAATTGAAATAGAATTTGGTCGAGTATCCCGCTGTTACCTAGTCAGACATCCATAACTAATACCAGTCAAAGATCATGGTCGAGGATGACCAACTAGGAGCCCCCTTGGGCTCAGTATACCCAAGTAGGCTTCTGGCGAAGGAGCAAAAGCCAAATAAAGAAAGATATCAACCATACAAAGACAAAAGGAACTCCTCGAATCACAACCCACCTCGCAACGATCGAATAATAGACCGAGGATAGAATCCTTGGGAACTCATCAACAGAGTTGGATTCGATAGGAACGTAGGGCCAATGGGGGCACCGCGCTTATCAGAATACAACTTCAATATGGTGTATTGGACATCATGTCTGCCATCAGTAAAATTAGAGACGCTATATGGCCCAAGCATGTACAATCGGATCCTTCGCAAAGGAATCATAACTTAGTGTGTGAATTTCACAACACGCAAGGCTACAGGACCAAGGATTGCCACCAACTCTGAGAAGAGGTAGCCTGACTAATTAACAAAGGTCACCTCCGGGAATTCCTCAATGACCGAGCCAAAAATCAGTTCCGAGAAAGAGAGGCGACCAAGAAGAACGAAACAAATGGGCCACAACATGTCATCAACATGATCTTGGGAGGCACCGATGCTCCACAGGAACCCGTGAGAAGAAGGACAAAAATATCCATCACTAGAGAAAAGCGAACCTGGGGGGCATCCCCCCGGGAGGCCATCCACCCGGAAAAGCTAAGAAATGCCAAATGTGGTCCCAATAGGAAAATGATGTACCGGTCCAAATAGTCGAACAAACTGTGTCTGTATAGCCGGGCCCCCGATGGAGAAAACATGTATACTTCATCAAGTAATCAAAGAATACCTTTTATCAAAGCATCTCACACTCCAAGAGGAACTCAGCATTTTCGCAATAGCGACTCCTTCACCCAAAGACAACCCGAACACTTGGGGACTGGCGTTAATAATTCAACACCTAAATGACCTTCGGGTCAGAGCTTCGATCTCGTAAGTCCTCAATGAGGCAACAACAACAAGATCATAAAACGACTTCAAAGCCAAACGACGACCCGAACACTCGGTGACTGGCGTCGAAAACTCAAATGACCTCTGGGTCGGAAATTCTGAAATGATAAGCCCTCAATGAGGCAATACCAAGTTTACAAGTAATAGCTCCCGAGTCTAGAAATCCACGACGACTCGGGGACTGCCGTCAAGTGCCATCCCCATCGACTTATTAAAATCTGAGGTTGTAAGGCCACATGCGGGCAGTCTCAGTCCTGTAAGACCTACATAAGGCAGCAACAAGACCTGTAAGACCTCAAGCAAAGCATGAACAATACTTGTACCAAGTATCCAAAACTGTAAAACCTCAAAGGATGTAAAACTGTAAGACCTCAAAGGCATGTAAAACTTGTAAGACCTCATAAAGGCATAAACTCGGTCTTAAAGTTTCGGCTATATATCAAACTTATAAGACCCATAAAAAGGCATACCCTCGATATAGATGCCGAAACTACTTCACTCTAGATTTAAAGTCTCCGACCGAACACAAACAACGCCGGTCACAAGGCTGTACCAGCCGAACTAACGCAACTCAGGGACGCCCGACCATCGCTACAATATCACAGGCCTTCAATTACTTCGAAAAGAATCGGTTAAACAGGCTACCCTCTACATAGGCAAAAGAGCTTCGACCATGTCAGCTTCAAATCACAGGATTTGAGATACTCAGCCTCCGAGCCAAACCTCTCGAGTTGCTCGATTATCGCCACATAACGACTCGTAATCGAGGTTCTTATCGAACCATCAAAGAGTCAGGAAAAAATTATTGCAACGTCCTTAACGAGGGAAAAATAAAGCTAATAAAAGGTCGCTTCGATCCAAGGCGTAAGAGCCATTGTCTCCAGCCTACAATAAAAGGCCGCATCAGCCTAAGGCGTAAGAGCCATTGTCGCCAGCCCACACTAAAAAGGCGTATCAGCCTAAGGCATAAGAGCCATTGTTGCTAGCTCGCTCAAATATAAAACTTGAGGGTCGAATGAGCTCGAATCAAAACTCGATACCGATACTAAACCCAAAATAGTTAACTATATATGCCTAAGGGAAATGCGTAAGATTCGTTGTCGCCAGCCCACATAAAAGATCGCATAGACCAAGCGCGTACAAGCCTACAAGCCAGCCTACTAAGCCCCAAGACCATATCACGAATCTAAGGATTCCTACCAACTCAAAGACCAGTTCACCTGGTAAAATTTGAGACAGAAAGAGATACAAAACAAATAAAGCCACAAGGTTTTCTTTTATAAACATATGCGGAAAAATGCAATCTCAATCTACAAACATGCTTTCAAAATACTATATAAAGATGGCGAAATCTATGCCCCCTGGGAGCTACGGCTTGCTGGCTACATCTTTGCTTTCTCCAGTGTCAGAAAGAAGTAACCGAGCATTGCGCTCATTCGCTCTCGCTCGCACCAACTTTTTCGGGAGGACGAAACCCCTAGCATGGATCTTCTTGGGGGTCTCTCTTCGAGTTTTGCAACGAGCATATTCTTTAATCCTCTCTTCGCAGTCGAGGATCCTTCTCAGCTTAGCTTGAGCATCGGTAACATCCTTTAAATAGATCGCCATCTCATGGTCAGCCTTAGTTAGGCTCATTACGGCTTCAGCCCCGGCATCAACGATCTCAGCCCTAACCTTCGAAAGCTCGGACTCGAGCTTCGTGATCATATCTGTTTGAACCGAAGTGTTATCACGAGCTAAGCATAGTTGAGCCTCAAAAGCGGAAACTTTAGGAAGAGCACCCTTCCCCTCTAAAGCTTGAGCCTCCGCCCGAGCATTTAGCTCATCATGCTCACCCCTGGCCTGGCCAACTTCATCCCGACGGTGCTCCAAGGCCTTCGTCTTTTTCTGTAATTGAAATAAATGAAGCGTTAGCCTTAGAAGCCAGAAGTTGGAATGCACGCTCATCCAGGACAGAAAATTACCTACTTCTTCAAGTTTCTCTCATAATTGAAGCTTTGGCTCACCTCATACCGCAAGTGTACCAACTCGACCTCCTTTTCATCGCAAAGGAGCCTAAGGGATCTCTCTCCATCCAGATCTTTCCGCAGCCTGGCCTCACAATGAAGCAGTTCGGACTTGATCTTGTCGAAGGCATGCAAAAGAAAACCCAATAAGGAAGGGAAGACGCGAAGCTTGAAAAGCTAGTGCCGAAACTCACCACAAAATGAAGTCGTCGGGCTTCATCGAAGGACAAGCGCACACCTTCCAATCCAGTTCCCTCAGCTCTGAAAGGGTCGACTCCGTTTGAGGCACGATCGCTCAGTGTATGCGACCCCGGGTTTCTAGTATCCCTGGAAGTACTATCAACAGAAAAAGAAGGCGACGACAACGGAGAAACCATCTTTTTACAATCAGGAACCCTAGACCTGACATGCTCGGATGATGCTTCCGCTCCGAAGCCCCGGTCCCATTTCACCTTGCTTTGAGTGCCATCGCCCTATAAAAGCATCTCTCGATTATTGTTGTCGTTCTTTACGTTGAAAGCTGGAAACCCTTCCCCTTTTCCAGAGGAGCGCGGCATCGCCTCGGAAGGCTCTCTGATGCCTACAACAGCAAGAATAATATGCATAAAGGGAAGATGCCTCTCCATGTGAAGGAAGGGAAAGGAAAAAATAGCACAACACGCACCATGATGTTTTGCTTCCCATCTGCCACGGGATAAAGCTTGCCACTTGTGCTCATCACAGGTCGAGTGGGCTGCCAACTTCCGAACCCAATCCGGCAAATTATTAACATCGTCCGGCGCCCATGAAACCGCTGTAGTAAAAGAGAAGAATGCACGATTACGAAATCAGCTTTCAACACAGACAATACTGAGAAGGCACGAAATGCTCCACTTACATGTATAATTCCATTACTTAGGGAATGGCATAAGCTCCACGGGGATAATATCAGCGGTTTGCACTCGGACGAAGTGACTCATCCACTTCCGGTCTCCATCTTCCTCATCATCAACAATGAAGGGCGTGGTTGATCGACATTGCAAGGTTAGCAGACCTCGATGGTGAAAGGGCCGGTAAAGCCTAACCAGATGACTAAGCGTAAGTTCAAGCCATGCCTTCTCTTCAAAAAATCTCATCATCAACATTGTTTGCCAGAACGACGGGTGGATCTGCGCCAAGGTAACTTGATACTTTAAATAGAAGTAGAGCACAACCCTATCAAGAGGGCCTAGTGTGAAACGGTATGTGTACACATTCAAAAACCCATCGGCATGATCCGTGATGTCCTCATCCAGGGAAAATGTCTGTAATACTACTTTCTCCCCCATCACAGTCTTTCCTCACTAACTCAAAGTGATTTTCTCCTATCAAAGAAGTAATCTTCAAGGTGTACTCTCGTTGGTCCTAAATGCCAGAGGCGGAACTCTCCCGTCTCTGCCGACCAGACCCCGACGTAGTAGCCATGACTATGGCAAAATTAGAGAACTAATGCAGGAATCTGTGCAAGTGTGTTAGCACTGAAATAATGAAAGGCATACCACAGGAAAAAAAAGGGCAACTACTTAAAATGGTGGGATCTCCAAAAGAGCAGAAACAACCCTATATATATTTATGTGGAAAAAAATGGCGACGATCCGCCTGCCTCAAAGCCAAATAGAAACACTAACCAATGTCACCAAATCACCTCAAAAACTTGGCAACCATATCGTACATTAGGCGACACCATATAGATGTTTTGAGAACGGAAATCCTCGTATCATCGCCAGTCCCAAGGTGGTACCCGACCTCGAGGACCTCCATCAGAAAGAAGTTAGGCTCCAAGAAGCCAAGAACATCATCGCAAGTCCCGAGGTGGTGACCGACCTCGAGGACTGATACGCTTAAATTACACTTTAATGAATAGTGTAAGGCGGTCGGTGTCAAATATAATAACCCAACAAGGTTGGGGTCGAATCCCACATGGAATAGGTGTGCAAAGGTTACTCTTATAGTGTGTTGCTCGACTAAAGTCGTATCTCTATTCGGTTAATAGTAACAAGAGAATGGTTTTATAGTAACAAGAGTATGAATTGAGTTTGTTTGGAAGTATCAACTAATTGGAATATTTATAGAGTAAATAATTGGATTAAAGAAACCAAAGTTGTGTCCCCTTAAATAGAGTGTAATGTTTATCGGTGTTAATATGATATATTTCTAATGGAAGGTTCTTTTGATATGCAAATGATGTCTAAGTGACTACCCAATATTTCCCAATAGTTGAGTAGTATACTCTTTATAATTTTCCCAAATATAAAAGAGTTGCAATTTAGAACCATCAATATATGCCAAGTAAAACCCACTTATTCCTAAGTGATTCTATTAAACAAGGTTTAAAGCCTTGAGTCATTGATATTTACTTCTACCAAATTCTAACCCACTTTCCCAAGCAAAGCAAGAATTTAATGGCACTTGTTAATGTTTGCAACCACCAACAATAAATCAAGAATGAGAACTAAATAAATAACAATCAACCATTATATATATATTCAATGTTAAACACCCATTAGCATAACACTCATTTAGGGTCCACAACCTTAGTATTTAAAGTTAGCTACTCATACTACAATACAACCTTAGTATTTATGTACCCTCACTAGAAAGAAGGTCCCAAAATCACAATATTTAAAGTACAAGAAAAAGTGACAGTTTACAAATACACTCGCTCTCAGAAAGAACTTCAAGTGTTACAATATTTCATACCATAAGCTTGCCCTTATTTTAATTCACTGCTTATTCAAGAATGTTCGGTTGGAGGTCTCATAAGGACTTTTTAAGCATGTAATGTAGGTTTCGGGAAGGGTTGGATAGACATTTGGGTACAAGTGACTTCACCCTCCTTGAACACTACTCACAATTTTCCATTTTTTTTTACTTTGCTTCTTTTCAAACCCTCATAGCCTCATTTGCGTCTAGTTTCCAATATAGAACCACCTTACATAACTCTTCTAATTTTATTCAAGGCTCCATACTTTATATACATACAAATATTTTTTTTTCTGTACACAAATCTTTCTCTTATTTTTTTTTCTCTTTTGGAGCTTGAATAATCTAAAACAGACACTTTTGAGGCATGTGGTCCTAACTCAATGTACAACCTTACCAATCTCCACTGCGACACCACCCCCAACTTAGGCTTTTAGCCTCGTTCTCAATGTTCAAGGAGGGACGGGTTCAAGAGAGGGGATTATTTTACAAAGGGAGAGGTTTGTAATGAGTTGGCCAAAGAAAAGGCTTAAAGGCTCAAATTGGGTACTAGTGATATTATTTATGTATAGGTCGGTTTGAAAGGCTACAAAGGTCTAGCAAATAAGACAAAGAATGCCTAAGATCATCCCTCCAACCAAACATACTATCATTAGCATTGAAAGACCAACCGGGCAAGTTCTAGATAATAGAAGTAAACACGAGAGTTATATACACACAGAGAACTCACACACATATTGTACACGAACTGTTTCATTCACATAATTTGACGCTTTCGAGTCAACACTTGGCAACTCAAGGCTTTCATCATAGACACATGTATAACTCTCGGTTGCCATAGAGTCACAGAGAGAGCCTCAAGTTCACAAAGTTGATCACAAAGACTAATTCCCTTAAGAAAGTTGTCAATCTATCCATCATCGGGAAAAGTCGACAATAATAATATTTTTTTTATATGTGGAAAGGTATATGCTATGTACAGACACACATGCTTGATACTAGGCAATTACACCAAACAGGTCAAAATGATTCATTCTACGATCCTGGTTCTACTATTACACCCTTGGAAAAGAACCGGGAGAAGAAAAACCAAGAGGAATTGATTCCTAATCACTATCTACTTGTTTTTGTTGTTTTTCTTTTATATGGACAACGGTATCATATTTACACAACGCTATTATGAACACAAAACAAACACTAATATTAACATCATCACGAATTTCATAACACAACTCATGTACCGAAGTCATACTAATATATACAGAACACAAAATACACATAAGTACAAGAGTCTGATTGTAACATAAAGATATGCATATGTACAACAGTTTCCAATATCACAAAAATATCTACAATGCTACCCTCCACCCCCAACTAAAAGCATGCATTGTCCCCAATGCATAAAAACAGAGAGATGAGTTTGAGGGGGGCTCCCTGAGGCACACTAAGTGCTATGGGAGTCAGTAGCTGGCTGAGTACTGGAGGGGTCACCCTCGGATGTGGAAGCTGGGACCGATGAGAGCTCGGTCTGAGGAGTGACCTCTCCTAATGGAGTAATGCTCTCAGGCTGGTCCAAAGCAGGAGTTGGAGCTGGATCTAGAGCTGGTGCTGGAGCCTGTGAGCTGCTACTCTCGCCCACTGATGGCGGGGTGACTGATGGAGCTATAGGGTTGGCCATGTCTACTAGAGACCGCTGGATCACTGTCTGCATATCTACTTGTTCCACTTCTGCAATAGCAGCATCCTCAATAATAGCATCCTCGACAGAGGCATCCGCAATCTGCTTTCCTTTATCCTGAGGGCCATCATCGCTTGAATATCCAGAACTTTCCTCATCCTCGCTCCCATCTTCCTCCTCATCTTTTGATTTACTAGAACCTCCGAACTCCTCCCCAGAATGGATCACAATATGGGATGGAGGGGCTTTAGGCTGGGAAGCTCCGGCAGTAGGAGGGGCAGTATCAGTCATCAATGCAGTGAAGTCAAGACCTAAGTCCGGAAGTGCTGTACATGTCACCTGATCACCATCTTTGGGAAGGAGGGATGCTAGATCGAACTCCAAGTTCTGCATCTTTTGGAGCTCGGTCTTCATAGAAGCAACCTCCTTCTTGAGTCCAGGCAACCCACTAACTTCACCCTGCTCTATCTTCTCCACTCTCAACTCAAGTTGTTGTATACGATCCTCATATTTTGACTGTTGTTGTTGGAGGGCCGTCACTGAGGATTGCATGGGCGTCAGGGCTTGTTTGATTAGATTTGGCAATGTCTTCAAAAGCTGATCTACTTTGGCATTGGCATGCTGAGCCAGTAGACCAAGCTTCGAGATAGCAGGAATGGTGATGGTAGGCTGGACAGTGGTGGACTGAGAAGCAGGCTCAGAAGTGGAAGTGGGGGCCAATGTAACCTGAGGAGTCACTGGTGTCTGGGAGTCACTATGCTCTAGATCAATCGGATCTTGGACCTGAACCTGTGATGGGGTAGCAGCAACAGTGATACGAGAGATATCCATGATACGTGTGATATCAATATCTCTCATTTCCTTTCTAGTTTTATCAGTTGGCAGGATGGGAACTTTCACAGCTTTACACAGAGCTCTGATCAGGCAAGGGAAAGGAAGTGAAGTTGCATACTGCATTGCTCGGATCCCTATTTCTTGGAATATCAATGCTCCCATATCTATATTGATACCAGTCATGATGCAAGAAATCAGAAGGGCCTTCTCGATGGCTATTTCAGTTTCATTTTGAGTTGGTACCAATCGAGAAGTGACAAAACTGAGCCAGTAGCGACCCTCTCTCGTGAGATCTTCCTTATATATCTTGTGCTGAGGATCGACCCAAGCGGGAGTCCCTTTTGCTATCATTGAGGAAATCCATCCACATTTATTCTCCTTATTTTGGAATTTTTCAGTGTACTCAACTGTGCCTCCTCTCCATCCATTGACGTAGAACTCATTAAGGGCCTCAATGTTGCAGAAAACAGTCTTTCCCCGGACAAGAACTTGGTCGGTGAAAACTTTTGTTGCGTTTGTGGTATTTCATCCTGGAGGCCCCATAGGATGCATAAAATTCCCTCACAAGGGTCTCATTGCACTCCGTGGGTGGCTCAGTGAAGTTCTCCCATCTCCGTGTTTTTATGTTTTCCAGGATATGGGGGTATTTGTCTTTGAACCCGTTCAAGCGCAATTGTTTCTCTCCCAGGATTTTGCGCTTTGTGAGCCCTTTTCTAAATACCTCCCTGGACCCATCAACCCTAAATCAGAGCTGGAAATCATCACCTCTTTTCCTTCTTTCTTCAGCCTCTATATTGATTGAGGGCTTGAGCTCCTCCGCCTCAGACTGGGAGGGGCTCGACACATTGTCCTCTATACGCAATGGCCTACTGGTGGAAGCCCGCTTTAATGAGCGTCTCTTTTGACCCATATCTGCACAATGGTGAAGAGTGAGTGACATCATTAACAATACGGAGAAGATACAGACTAATCAAAAGCAATAAAGAAAATGCGATCTGGTCTGCGATCGCAAAACCATAATGCGGACCGCAGACTTGTCGCAGATCTTGTAGTCTCAACTGGTGGTCTCATTCTGCGGTGAGATATGCGGTTGCATAAACATTACGCAGACCGTATAACCATCGCATAATTGACATGGCTATATGGTTCAAAACTGAAATCTTTGTACCACTCTGCGGTGAATTTGCGGTCCGCATGTCAAATCTGCGATCGCAAAGACACCGCATTTCATCATCTTATTCAGAAGATTTAGGGTTTAGTTGTGTAACCAAAATGCGGACCGCATTTCCAAAATGCGGGCCGTAGATGCCTTCTTCTACACAGGTCACCCAAGCTTTCAACAATGGCGGTCCTATTTCATTCTACCCCGTACCCCAAATTATTTTCAACCCAAAAGCATCAACACTACAGAGAAGTAACTACACAAGCATCTTAACACATTTTTGCACAGTATTTAAACGAAAAATCTCTGAACCTACAGTGGAAATCAAAGATAAAATGAGGGAGAAATGGGTACATACCAGCAGAGTTTGATGATTGGGACAATGAGTGTGCCAAATGGAGTCCTTTGGTTGCACACAATTTGAGCTTGATTTGGTTCGAAGTCCGTTCGTATTCTTCCCCCTTCTTTTTTTCATTTTGTTTTCCTGTATTATTTTTGTGTTCTTCCCCTTTTTTTGTTTTGTTTTAAGTGAGTGAGAGACGAGAGGGTTATGCGGACTTACCTTGTCGATTCTGCGATGGATAGGACACCGCAAAACACACAGTACGACCGCATGTGTGTTATGCGATGAGGTTAAGGACCAAGCTGAAGGGAGGCAAATGCGGTGCAAAATGCGGTCGCATAAATTAAATACGGACCGCATAATGCACCATCTCACCGCATTTTCAACCACAATTTTAACCCAAATCTCTACTTAGGTTTGCGGTCAGAGTGTGGTCCGCATAGCTAAAATACGACCGCATTTGTGCAGCAGAATTCACCTAGTGTTTTTTCTTCCACTTTTTATGCATTCGTACCAATTGTTGTGATCTTTTGAACCCTCTGCACTCTGACACACACTTTAAATTGCTCAAATAAATCTATCTATCAAAAACTAAAAATTCATAGAACAAAAGAGTGTTACCACACATGGGTTGCCTCCCATGAAGTGCTTTATTTAACGTCGCGACACGACGAAGTTTATGTTCCTTTGGTTTCACTCAATGGTCGAGCATGGACCATCTTTGAGAGCTAGCTGCTCCACCAAATGTTTTTCTCCATCTGTGCCCAAGTAGTGCCTGATGCGTTGGCCATTTACCTTGAATGTTTGGGACCCATCTGTTGATTCTAATTCCACCGCTCCATGAGGAAAGGCATTGACCACTTTGAATGGACCGGACCATTTTGATTTAAGCTTGCCCGGAAACAATTTGAGCCTTGAGTTAAAGAGCAAGACCAGATCACCCGTCTTGAACTCTCTTTTCAAGATCTTCTTGTCATGGACAAACATCATCCGTTCTTTGTACACAACTGCACTTTCATAAGCATGGAACTGGAATTCCTCCATTTCATTGAGTTGTGTCAACCTCAAATTTGCAGCTTCAGCCCAATCTAAGTTCAGCCTTTTCAATGCCCACATAGCTTTGTGTTCTAATTCCACGGGTAGATGACATGCTTTATCAAAGACTAGCCGATAAGGAGAAGTACCAATAGGGGTTTTGTAGGCCGTGCGGTATGCCCACAATGCATCATCTAGCTTCCTTGACCAGTCGGTCCTATTTGCGTTCACAATTTTTGATAGAATGCTCTTGATCTCCCGGTTGGAAACCTCAACTTGACCACTTGACTGCGGATGATAAGGTATGTCCACCTTGTGCTTTACACCATACTTCTCAAGCAGCCCCGAGAATGCCTTGTTACAAAAATGAGATCCACCGTCATTAAGGATGGCTCTAGGAGTGCCACGCCGAGTGAATATGTTTTTCTTCAAGAAGGCGGTCACACTCCTTGCCTCATTGTTTGGTAAGGCAACTGCTTCAACCCATTTGGACACGTAGTCCACAACTACCAAGATGTATTTCATCCCGCAAGAACTTACAAAGGGGACCATGAAGTCGATTCCCCACACGTCAAAGATCTCTATATCCATCACAAAGTGCATTGGCATTTCATGCCTCTTGGAGATTGAACCTTGTCATTGACATTGGTCGCAAGCCTTGACCATTTGATTGGCATAATGGTAGATGGAAAGCCAATAATACCCACATTCAAGAACTTTAGCCGCCGTCTGATTTCCTCCATGATGATCCCCAACCGGTGAGTCATGGCATGCCTTGAGAATTGGCATAACCTCTTCTTTGGGAACACACCTTCTGATAATATTGTCAGCACAAACACGGAACAAGTATGGTTCCTCCCAATAGTATTGTCGGCAGTCTCTCAAAAACTTCTTTCTTTGATAAGATTCCAATCCGTCCGGGATAAGGTCATTAACCAAGTAGTTAGAAATATCGGCATACCAAGGAGAAAAAAAGTGCTAGATAATGCCAATATGTGCTTATCAGGGAATGCATCGTTGATTTCAACATCTCCCCGTGGTCTCCCTGCTTCCTCAAGCCTTGACAAATGATCCGCCACTTGATTTTGAGTTCCCTTGTGATCTTTGACTTCGAAGTCAAATTCTTGCAACAACAAGACCCATCGAATTAATCGAGGCTTTGCATCCTTCTTTGCCATGAGATATCGAAGAGCCGCATGATCAGTGTATACCACCACCTTGGACCCCAACAAATAAGCCCGGAATTTTTCAAAAGCATACACAATAGCAAGAAGCTCTTGCTCAGTTACCATGTAGTTCATTTGTTCCCCATTGAGAGTTTTACTTGCATAGTACACCGGGTGGAGAACTTTGTTGTGACGTTTGCCAAGCATTTCTCCAATGGATACACCATTGGCGTCACACATGAGCTCGAAAGGAAGTGACCAATCGGACATGACAATAATGGGTGCCGTGGTGAGCCTTTGCTTTAACTCCTCAAAAGCTTTAAGAGAGTTCTCATCAAACACAAACATGGCATCCTTTTCGAGGACTTTGCACATGGGGTTAGCAATCTTGGAGAAGTCCTTGATGAAGCGCCTGTAAAACCCGGCATGCCCTAGAAAACTTCTAACACCTTTCACGGAGGTCGGTGGAGGAAGCTTAGAAATAATCTCAATCTTTGCCCGGTCGACTTCAATACCATGCTTTGAAATTTTGTGCCCAAGCACAATGCCTTCGTCAACCATGAAGTGACACTTCTCCCAATTTAGCACAAGGTTGGTCTCTTCGCATCGCTTAAGCACTTGTCTAAGATTGTTAAGACAGTGCTCAAACGAATCACCAACCACCGAGAAATCATCCATGAAGACTTCAAGAAAGTCCTAAACCATGTCAGTGAAGATGGACATCATACACCTTTGGAAAGTGGCCGGAGCATTGCACAAGCCAAATGGCATCCGGCTAAAAGCAAAATTGCCATACGGGCAAGTGAACGTAGTTTTCTCTTGATCTTCCAAAGCGATGTTGATTTGATTGTAGCCGGAGTAACCATCAAGGAAACAATAAAATGACCTCCCCGCTAGCCGATCAAGCATTTGATCAATAAAAGGCATAGGGAAGTGGTCCTTGCAAGTAGCACTGTTAAGTTTCCGATAGTCAATACAAACTCGCCATCCGGTCACAATTCGCGTTGGAATGAGCTCATTCTTCTCATTTTCGATCACGGTCATGCCACCCTTTTTTGGCACACATTGTACTGGGCTCAGCCACGAACTGTCGACAATGGGGTAAACTACCCTGGCATCCAACCACTTGATAATCTCCTTCTTTACTACCTCTTGCATTGACGAGTTCAACCGCCTTTGATGTTCCACACTTGGCTTTGTTTGGCTCTCTAATTGGATTTTATGTTCACAAATTCCCACGGGGATTCCACGAATGTCCGCAATGGTCCATCCAATGCATTGCCTATCTTCTTTCAAGACTTCCAACAATTTGTTTACCTGCACATCATTTAGCAAAGACAAAACGATTACGGGTAAAGTATCATTAGAGCCAAGAAATTTATACCTTAAGTGCGGCGGGAGAGGCTTGAGCTCTAGTTGTGGTGGCTTAATGATTGATGGCTTGGCGGGAGGTGTGTCCCTATTCTCCAAGTCAAGAGAAAGCTTTGCCGGAGTGTAAGTATTGGATCCAAGACCCTCCAATGCATTTACCGACTCCATGTACCCATCCATGTCCTCACCATCAAAGTTTACCAAGATAGCCGCCAATGCCTCACCAAGGCATTGTTCTTCCATTTTCAATTCGACGGCATCTTCAACCTCATCAACCACATCTATCACTGAAATGCTCTCATACTCATGGGGTAATTTCATACCCTTGCTCGCTTGAAATGTGACTTCTTCATCATTCACCCGGAACTTAATTTCATTTCACTCCGAATCCATGAGTGCTCTTCCTGTGGCTAGGAATGGTCTCCCTAAGATGATAGGGATCTCTTTATCAACAACACAGTCAAGAATTACAAAGTCGACGGGCAAATGGAATTTTCCAACTTTCACAATCACATCATTAACAATTCCTACCGGCCGCTTAATAGATCGATCGGCCATTTGTAACCTCATGATTGTTGGCCTCGGCATCCCTAATCCAGCTTTCTTGTACATGGCAAGTGGCATCAAGTTGATGCTAGCCCCATTGTCACAAAGGGCTTTTGCAAAGTCACGCTCCCCGATAGTGCATAGAATAGTAAATGCTCCCGGGTCCTCTTTCTTTTGGACAGGGCTTGTGGCAATAATAGAGCTAACCCGGTGAGTCAGTTTTACCACCTCATTCTTTGTGGTCCTATTTTTGGTGATCAAATCCTTCAAATATTTGGCAAACCCCGGCATTTCTTGAAAAGCCTCCAAGAATGGAATGTTCGCCGACAATTGCTTTAGAATATCATAGAATTTTTTAAGCTTGATATCATTAACCCTTCTAATAAGTCTTTGAGGAAAAGGCGGAGGAGGTCTAGGAATAGGAGGAGGAGATTTTGATGTCTCCTTCTCCTTTTCCTTCACCCTTTCTTGGTTCACTTCTTGCACCTTCTCTTTTTCCGGCACCCTTTCAACTTCAACAACCCCTTGCTCTTCTGCTTCAACTTCTTGTTTGGATTCTTCCCCAACAACCTCTTGCTTAATATCACCTTGTAAAACCTTCCCACTTCTAGTAGTTATTGCCATGACGTGAGAAGTTGAGCCACTTCCACCACTCTTCGGGTTCGCAATGGTATCACTAGGAAGTTTCCATTTTTGCTTTGGGTTTTGCTCTCTTGAAAGGTCTCTCATTTGCATCTCTAACTTTTGGATAGATACGGTGTGAGAGCAAACAACTTCGGTCATGTTTCTCATGGACGCGTCAGACTTTTCTTGATTTTGCAATACTCTTTCAAGCATGCTTTCTAACTTTGACTTGCTTAACGACCCTTGATTTGCATAATGACCTTTCGGGGGAACATACGGGTTGGAGCTCCGGTTTTCTAAGTTGTTGTTGTTGTTCCAATTTCCTTGATGCGAGTTACCTTGATCATTTTTCCATTGTTGGTTGCCTTGCCCTTGTGGGTTTGGCCTCCACTGGCTTTGTTGCCCTTGACCATGGTAGTGTTGCCTTTGATACCCTCCTTGAGGGTTGTTGATATAATTTGCTTCCACAAAATTTTCATCTAAGATGGGTTGGACATTTTCCACTGCATTCACTTTCTTTGTCTGATTCTCGATAAACATCTTTGTCAGCACATTTATATTTGTTGCGATCCCGACAATCACTTGATCCCTCTCTTGATTTTCCTTAATTAAGTTGCTCAAGGAAGGAGAGCCATATGAGATTCCTCCGGTAGTATCCTCTGAATGCCATGCTTGGTTGTGCTTTGCCATTTTGTCCAGGATTTGTGTCACTCTTGCAAATGATTTGTCCATGAAAGATCTGTTAGCTGCATTCTTGGCGATGGCTTGGTTCATGGGATCCAAACCCATATAAAAATTTTCCAACAACATGGAATCCGGAAAACCATGGTTTGGAGACCTCACCAAGTATAATTTGAAGCGATCCCATGCCTCATGCAACAACTCTCCCTGTATCTGCTTGAAGAAGAAAATCTTATCCCGCAACTCAGACTTGTTGCTCTGCAGGAACCACTTAGACAAAAACACCCAGACAAGTTCGGGCCAAGAATGGATAAAGTTGGGTGGCAAATTCTGGAGCCATTTCCTCGCATCTTTAGCTAGAGAATACTTGAAGCATCTCAACCTCAGGGCATCGTCAGAGACATTGTTGTGTTTGTGCATTGCACACACACCCAAGAAATTCCTAAGGTGTTGTGTTGGATCATCATCTGTGGAGTTTCTGAAAAATCCTTCTGCCTTGAGCATCAGAATTAGACCGTGTTCCACTTTAAATGTTGCAGCTCCAATAGCTGGCGGTACAATGGCGTTAGTATCCTCAATGTACTCCTCGATGTCTGCGAAGGGATTCTCTCCCATTTCTGTCTCTGTATCATCACCATATTCAGACATGATTTCCTATCAACACCAAGCAAAGCAAGCAAAGTGTGATGGAATAGAAATATAAGTTAAGTAAAGTACACACTAAATAGTAATTTCAAAACCGTATTCCTCGGCAACAACACCAAAATTTGATACACTCAAATTACACTTTAATGAATAGTGTAATGCGGTCGGTGTCAAATATAATAACCCAACAAGGTTAGGGTCGAATCCCACAGGGAATAGGTGTGAAAAGGTTACTCTTATAGTGTGTTGCTCGACTAAAGTCGTATCTCTACTCGGTTAACAATAACAAGAGAATGGTTTTATAGTAACAAGAGTATGAACTGAGTTTGTTTGGAAGTATCAACTAATTGGAATATTTATAGATTAAATAATTGGATTAAAGAAACCAAGGTTGTGTCCCCTTTAATGGAGTGTAATGTTTATCGGTGTTAATATGATATATTTCTAATGGAAGGTTATTTTGATATGCAAATGATGTCTAAGTGACTACCCAATATTTCCCAATAGTTGAGTAATATTTCCTCTTTATAATTTTCCAAATATAAAAGAGTTGCAATTTAGAACCATCAATATATGTCAAGTAAAACCCACTTATTCCTAAGCGATTCTATTAAACAAGGTTTAAAGCCTTGAGTCATTGATATTTACTTCTACCAAATTCTAACCCACTTTCCCAAGCAAAGCAAGAATTTAATGGCACTTGTTAATGTTTGCAACCACCAACAATAAATGAATAATGAGAAGTAAATAAATATCAACCAACCATTATATATATATTCAATGTTTAACACCCATTATCATAACACCCATTTAGGATCCACAACCTTAGTATTTAAAGTTAGCTACTCATACTACAATACAAAAACCAAAGAGTATTTAATGTCATAAAAGCTTACAAAGTAGAGAATCTTCACCCAAAAGCTTCCAAAAGTGAGGAATATTAATGTCTTGGAATGTGGTTCAAAGACTAGACAAGATGAGCCCACAAAGACATCATAAAACTATTTATAGTGGACTCAAAATCGGGACAGAAAACGGACAAAAATTCCTTTTCAGGTCTGATATCTTTTCGCATTCTTGTCACAGAGCACGTATGCGGTCCGCATCTGGAACATCCTCATCGCAGATTGGAACCCTAGTTTATAGGTCTTCTTCGCATTCTATCTATGCGGATCGCATTGCAGAAATGCAATCACATTTTGCATCACATCTTCGTCCTTCAGTGACCTTCATGGTTGGTTTGCGGTTCACTCTGCGGCTCGCATGTTGGTTTTGCGGTCGCATAATGGACCGCATTCTTGACTTGATATTTAACCCAGATCTCTGCTTTTGTCTGCGATTTGACGTGCATTTTGCGGCTCGCATGTCTGATCTGTGATCGTATAGTGTATCGCAGACCAGCATTTTTTGCTACATTTTGCTCTTTTCTTGTCTTTTTGCTTACAATTCCATGTTCTTGGGTTCTCAGTCCTTATGTACTATAGAAACAACAAAACTACATAAGTAACAGAGATAATTGCATTAAAACAAGCTAAAATCTAAGCAATTAGTATTGAAATGTGCCGAAATTCTCCAGCATATCAAGGACCTCCATCAAAACGAAGTTAGGCTCGAGGAAGCCAATAACATCATCGCCAGTCTTGAGGTGGTACCCGGCCATCGAGGACCTCCATTAAAGGAAAGTTAGGCTCTAAAGAGCCAATGACATTGCCGCCAGTCCCGTGGTAGTGCCCAACCTCGAGGACCTCCATAAGAAATGAGTTAGGCTCCAGGAAGCCAATAACATCATCACCATTCCCAAGGTGGTACGCAACCTCAAGGACCTCCATTAAAGGAAAGTTAGGCTCTAAGGAGCCAATGGCATCATTTCCAGTCCCGAGGTGGTTCTTATCCTTGAGGACCTCCATTAGAAAGGAGTTAGGCTCCAGGGAGCCAATAACATCATCGCCAGTCCCGAGGAGGTACCCGACCTCGAGGACCTCCATCAGAAATGAGTTAGGCTCCAGGAAGACAATGACATCATTACAAGGCTCGAGGTGGTACCCGACCTCGGGGACTTTCGTCAAAAAAGGGCTAAGCTCCAAGGAAATAAGCACTTAAACTCTACCCATATGGGCTTATCCCCAGGGTATCGTCTGAGTTCAGACGAACCCTCTTCCAGGATCCATCTACAGTGCCTTAAGGCTATCTATACTAAGTTCAAAGCAAGTTTCCAGGTGGACCGGATTTGAACGAACCTTCACTCGGGGACTACCCTCGAAAGCATAAAGGCAGTCCTTATCCACGGGACTCCGAGCAAATTTCCCCTTAAAGGTTACCACAAAGCCTAAGTGATAAATCACGGTTTCAAGGCTCGAAGCATTACTTTCATTCGACTTGAAGTAAGGGTCCCGATGACCCGAGTTTATCGGTCCAATCTAGGCTCGATCCAAGGAGGCAAAGTACTTCACAAGAAGCCAAACTAATCAATCAAAAATCAAGAATAAACAGACACATTTGGGCTCGATATTGGCAGAATTCGAAAGAGTCATACATTCAGAATCTCCATAAACGTAACTAAACGGGAACACAACAAGCATCGAAGACAAAATGAAGAAACTTCTTTGTATTCATAAAATATTTTGATTACAAAAGCCCACGAGGGGTCCTTACATATGAATACAAAAGCCTACGAAGGGTCCATACATAGAAACAAAGAAGCGAAAAGGTCCACATAAAGTAAAAGCCTAGTGCCTAGCCTACTCTCAAAAGCGCTTTCTCGGCTGTAGTATTGTGAACACCTAATTTTTGAACGCACTCAAATTTTATACTAGTTTAGTGTAAATATTTCTTTTAGGTCTAATCTTAATATTTTTTTAAAAAAATTATCTTACTTTTAATATGTTTTACTTTAGAAAAAAAGGAGTGCCAAGAAAAGTTAAAATAAAATAAATAATAAACTAACGGAAGAACAAGAATCAGTAAATTAAGAAAGATACAAAATAATATCCCTTTTACCCATGATCTCCTCAACCGCCCCACGATTTCTCCTCCTAACTCCCATTTTTCCACTTACTCATGTTAGTGACTTTCCCACTTCCACATATTATTGACTTTTCCACTTTCTCATATTAGTGATTTCCCCACTTCCTCATATTAGTGGTCATGTCCCAATCCCCACTTCCTCATGTTAGTGCTCACTCCCTCACATCTCACATCATGCGCACACACACAATCACTGGCACACACACACGATCTTACATAAAAACACACATACACATCTATATAATACACTTCACAAATAAAGAGAAGAAAAAAGAGAAGAAAAAAATAATTCAAGTAAGAAGAAACGAGAGGAGAAGTTCAAAACGCAGACAAAAAAAAAGGGATGGCTTCTTCTTAAAGGAGACAGAGGGTATACACTCGATATACAGTCACTATACATTCTATATACACTAGAGATACTCTCGATATACACTAGATATACACGGGAAGCCATTGAAAAATACAAGTTCATGAACCCCACCCCAGACGACCACTATTTCGTCTTCTTCGTCCTCCATGTTGGAAACAAATACACACACACACACACAATAAAAGAAATAGCAGGAATTCGTGGACATTAGTTAGTTCGAGAAACTCAGGCGACCTCCATTAACGCCGACGAAATCACACTTTTGTCTCTCTCCACTGTTCTCCTCTCATTTTTCAGTTATTTTAGTGACTTTGTTCTACAAAATCAGATCAGGTTGCTTTTTTTTTTAAAAAAAAATCCGACGAGGTTCCATCGAGGTTAGAGCTCTCGTCCATTTGAGTTCCTCTCATGGCTGCGGTGTCGATTTTGTTTGTGTAATTGTTGAATGCTTTGAGGAATTGAAACTTCATTTTTCAGGTGCAATTCTTACTTCTTCTTATGTTTCTCTGATGGTAATGGTGTGGATTCATTTTGAGTTTATTTTGCAAGTATTATTTTCTATTTTATTTACAACAAAGTAAGGAAACATGATTCATTTGGTTATAAGGAGAAGAAAACGGTACTGCCCGTCATTTTGATAATAGAAAACCATCTAATTTTCAGTTATTTGTGACCTTTTTGATTAATGATATACGAAGGAAACAAGAACTTTTCCCAACAGAAAGCTCTTTCTTTTCTATAATGTTTAGCATCTTTCCATCCTTCAAGTGCTTTAAGTAGTGCAATATGTGATTTTTACACTGTTTCATCTTCACTAAAGGAATTCTATAATAATCTTCCACGAGTTATGTTTTGATAATTACTTGGACTGGAGGATATGTAGTTTCTGTAATTTAGTTAGTAATTGCAGTTGAATTAGAAATTATCGTGATTGTGTACACGTTCGCGTGACATGATCATGATTCTAATAATCAATTCGGAGTATGCCTTCGTGCAACTTCGATCAAACTTTTGTTAATAATAAAAATGGGGTTCCATGGGCTATTAATAAATTTTAGTTTATAGCTTGAGGTGTGCCATTCACAATTTTATCATTTGTGGCCCCCGTATTAACTTCACGACTTAGATATAAAATGACAAATGTTTGTAGCATGCTTTAGGCATGATTAATAAATAAACCATCGTGATTGTGTACACGTTCGCGTGATATAATTATGATTCTAAAATAAATTGAGGCATGTGTTCGCGCAACTTCGGCAAGACTTTCTTAATAATTAATATAGCGTGATTAATTGTTAAAATAAAAACGCAACTTCCTTTTGTTAAAATAAGTGAGGTGTGTCATGCCAAACAAAATTTATAATTCATGGCACTCGTAAGATTAAATAAAGAACTAACACTTATAGAAAATGTTTGAGGTGTGCCTGAAATAAATTAAATCATCCATGGCCCTCACAAATATTGTTTTTAAAAATTTAAACAATCGTAATTTGCTTTAGGCCCGATTTAGATTAGTATTGTGATTATATATACTTTCGCGTAATATGATTGCAAATTTAACTCTTAAAAGACTCGAGGGATGCGTTCACGCACCTTCAACCAAATTTTCCTAATGAATCAACGAAGCGTTATTAATTGTGGACACGTTCGCGTGACATTATTTTTGACGTGCCAAAGGAAAAGAGTATACGTACACGTAACTTAATTCTTTAATTACGAGTAAATCAAGTGATTTAAATGCGGTAAAAAGATAATTTCACGTAGGTTCTAAAATAAGTAATTAGACAATTTAAGTTGAGTATGAATTGGTAAGCGACTGTGCTAGAACCACGGAACCTGGGAATGCCTAACACCTTCTTCCGGGTTAACAGAATTCCTTACTTAGAATTTCTGGTTCGCAGACTTCAAAAAGGAAAGTCAAAATTTCCTCAATTTGGGATTTAAAATAAACCGGTGACTTGAGACACCATTTAAAATATTCCAAGTGGCGACTCTAGTTAAATAAATAATCTCATTTCGAATAATGTCACTTAAATTGGAAAAACTCCCTTATACCCCTCAGGTGTGTAAAAAGGAGGTGTGACAGCTCTGGCGACTCTGCTGGGGACAAGTACCCAGAATTTCTGATTGAGGGTTCAAGAATTCGAGCTTACATTAACTGTTATATTTGGCTTTATTATTTTTTCATGTTTGTGCTTAATGTGCGAAATATTGTTTTTTACCGCTTTGATATTATCTGAACTGTATATATAAACTGTTACGAAACCCTTCTTCTTTCTGAGTCTTCTATATTTATGGTGCACACGTGCGCGTGGCGCACCTTTCTGTTAGAGGTCATACCAAATAGAGCAAAGTTGGTCCGAGTAACTAGGCGGGGTAGACTTTCGTGCTCCCGGTACGTTACCCCCACTTCGGCTCGAGTTGTCCGCTTAGGAAAGCCAAGTCTAGAACAGTATACCCCAGGTTTTACACTTAGAATAACTCAGTTTCATGCCGGATCCCTAGTAGGAACGTTTGTTTGCATCATGTGGATTTGACTTCGGAGACTCAACACAAGGGTTGAGTCTGTCTAGGGCAGGTGTACCCTGAAATGAAAAGACCATCCTGATGCATCTTACTTGTGCACTCATTTGTTTCGGATTCGCATGTTGACCAACTTATAGGAAAAGTTAGAAAAGGAAAATCAAGGTGAGGACCGAGAAAGAAAATTGGTTGTTTCTCGAAAAAAAAAACAATTTCCAAAATATTTTGAAATTCTTTCGAAATTTTGAAAAAACAAAAGAAGGAAATTTTGTGTTACTTTTAAAAATAGTTTTATTATTACGAACTACGTAAGTTTGATTCTCGCCGGATGTGAGATACGTAGGCAACCCACATTGGGCCCAGCTATTTTTAAAAAAACAAAAAGAGAAATAGATAATAAATAAATAAAAATGTGGGTACATAAATGTCGTTGTGTTTTCATAAGTAAGGCGATGTCATTCTTGTCCAAAATATGCCGAATGTCCCCAAAAGGGCGCCGGAAGGCTGTTTTTGCAAGAACAGCCGCCTTTGTTCTTTTTTAAAAAAAAAAATATAAATAAAAATAAATAAATTGAGTCTTCATCAAAGTGCTTTTTTTTATGAATTTTTTATCTTATCAAAATGAGTCTTGATTTTTGTTTTTAAAATTAAAATCACTCGCAGGTACAAAATGAGCACCATCCAAAACCCACCGTTCACAGATGTAGATGAGTTTCTATTTCGGCTTCAGATGTGGTGGTATGAATTAGGAGGAGATGGTCAGAAATGGGTCATTAAGTATTTGGGAGCTCTCACAGATATTATGAAAGTTAAACCACGCAATGATTTGATTACGACACTAGTGACTTTTTGGGACCATGTTCACAATATCTTTCGTTTCTCTAATTTCGAGCTTACTCCCACATTAGAAGAATAGCTGGATATTCCGGTTTTGACAGAGATTTGAGAAACTGGAATCTTATATTCCCAAAGGCTCCCTCAGTACACCGATTCTTTGGTCTTCTGAATATCAGTAATCAAATCAGAAAAAGCAACGTTGTCAAAGGGTGTTGTTCTTTGAACTTCCTATATTCAAGGTTCGAAAAGCTGAATGGATTTGAAATTCATGAAAAGGGCCTTACTAACAAACAAAACAAGGACACCTGGCAGATTCACCGTCGCTTCGCTTTCATGGTGGCTTTTCAGGGAATCATGGTTTTCCCAAACAAAGAGCGGACGATTGATATTCGCATAGCCAGAGTCGTACAAGTCCTCACTACCAAAGAACATCACACTCTTGCCCCGATCATTCTCTCAGACATTTATCGGGCGTTGACTTTGTGTAAATCCGGGGCAAAATTCTTTGAAGGGTCTAATATTTTGTTGCAAATGTGGTTTACTGAACATCTCCGATCACCCCAAGTTCATGCAGTATGGTCCGAGCAAGGACAATTTTATTGAGAGTTATGAAGAAAGAATAAAACATTATAAATCTCCAGAAAGGGTGGAAGTCTGGATATCCCATTTAAGATCTTTAATGGCAAGTCAAATTGAGTGGACTTTGGGATGGCTCCCGGTATGAGAGGTGATATACATGTCAACCTTATAGAGTTATTTGCTGTTGTTGGGTTTAAGAAGTGTCCAGCCGTAAGGAGATACCAAGTGGTGCCTGATGATGAAGATTTGAGTGTGCAAGTGATTGAGCTACACCCCGAAGCCACTCTCCCTAAGGCTTTAATCCAGCGAATTTGGAATGGTTGTCGATACTTGAAAGATGATACCCAAGTTCCAGATCCTGCGAAAGGTGAGATAAATCCGGGTTATGCTAGGTGGTTTGAGAAAAGATCCCGTGTGGATGATGCACCAGAACCTGATCCTAGAAGGCCCATAAAAAGACCGCATGTTCAAGCCTTTGATGACAAAATCCAAGAACGGTTGGCTTGGGGTGAAAAGGAAAAGGGGTACAAAGCAACTATTCATGCCTTAGAAGAAAGCCTGAGGAACCTCACTTTGGAGAAAGACTTACAAGCACAAGAAGCAGAAGGTGAAAAGAAGAGTCTGATTAGCGAGAATAAAACTCTCTGCGCTCAGTTTCAACAGATGAAGAAAGCCTCTGAAGCGCCAGTGAGAAGTTGGAAAGATCAGAAAATCATTGCCAATCTGATGGAAAAAATGCAAGATTATGACTCCGTCTTGACAAAGACGGAAAAGGCGTTAGACAAAGCTAAGGAAAAAAATCATACAGTTAAATGAGGAGGCCAAATCTAGTAAGGAACGCAAGTAATGAGATGTGAAGAAGAAATGGCTTAATTCAAGAGAGAGAAGGACCATTGGATACATTCAGAAGCTCAACTCCATGCACAGTTGGAAGAAATGAGAAGGTACAATAGAGAACATCAGCACGCAGATATTGATAGGAAGAGAGAACAGGCAAGACTCGATCAGGCCAGACTTCGGGCTCAATTGGAGTCGTCTATAGATCGCAAAGGCCACATAAAAGATATATCCACCACTCACCAACAGCAGTTACAAAACCAAGACCAGAAACTCCAGGACTTCAGAGCACAAATCCATGATTTGGCTGTTTACACCTCTCAAAGTTATGTGAACTGCCAAGGGACGGATTATGAGAGGTTTCTAGAGCATGCACCTACTTTTGCCCGTCATCTTGCAATGGAGTTAGAGAGGATGTACCGTAAACTAGGAGGTCAGCTGGGTCAAGCCCCACCGTGAGCAGATGTTCCAGTGATTAAAAGCAAAAGATTGTGGAGTGAAGCGTGGTCATAGTTGTTGGAACTTTTCATATAATAGTCATGTTTTAGTTTAAGTCCATGTTGAGTCTTTTAAACCATTTTTTTACAAGTATTGTCCAAATGTAATGTCATTTCTGTCTTTGTATTGTTTCGTTTGTTAAAATAAATAAAAGTAATAATAATTGTTTCCGCCAGAACTACGCTCGGTCTGATTCATGCGGGGTCATGATACGTAGGCAATCTCCATAGGATTCGACCACAACCAAAAGAAAAGAATAAAATGAATAAAGGGGGAGAGGAATAAAATATAGGCGTGAGTGACAATAAAAGGGAAGGGGCAGGAAAAGCTGGGATGACACAAGCAACCGAGCAAATACATGGTAGAAATGACTAATTGCCTAGGTGCATTACATCCCTATGTATGGTTGTTTATTTGTTAAAACTCTAATTAATAACAAGTTTGGTTGTTGTTATCAGAATTCAAGCAGTTAGTACACCTAAGCATACTGGCAACCCACCCCTACCAAACCAGATCCAAAGGAGAAATAATCAGGTCTATCCCAGATGTAGACACCAGTGTCATTGAAGGAGAAGAGTTGGACGTTAACGCCATAAAATAAGAGATGTACAAATTAAAATAACAAATGGCCGAAATGTATCAGGCCTGGGCTAAAGAACAACCGCCATCCGCCTACCCAGCTAACCCTACCTTCACTCCACCACCGGCTCAAACTCAGGATCATCCTGCCACCGATCTATCCCCGAGCATTCCCATTTACCAACACTACCGGGGCACCACTTCTCATACACCACAATCTCCACCCCCTAAACCGATTCCATACCCCCCTCCACCAGTAACTCCTGTCTTCGTAGCATCTCCACCAGCTACACTCCACAAATCTCCTAGCGAGCCTATGTTCCAGGCCCAGGACAACCAATACTACCCCTCAGAGCCCACTTTCAAAGCTCCAGAAACCCTTTCCTATACTCCTCACTTTGACCTCCTGATAGAAGTTGATAAACCAGTCAAAAATACCGAATAGGAGGAGATGTTCAGGAAAGTTAAAAGCTTAGAACAATCATTCAGAGACATGCGGGGGTTGGGAGGGCAAGTCAGCGTGGCCTACAATGACCTATGTCTGTTCCCGAATGTGCAATTACCGGCAGGTTTCAAGATGCCCAAGTTCGATCTATACAACGGGCACAGCGATCCAGTAGCCCACTTGAGGGGTTTTTGCAGCAATATGAGGGGAGCTGGAGGAAAAGATGAATTGTTAATGGCTTACTTCAGTCAGAGTTTGAGTGGATCAGCATTGGAATAGTATACCCGCCAAGACCATGGGAGATGGTACACATGGGATGATCTGGTGCAAGCATTTGCTTGTCACTTCCAATACAATCTTGAGATCATTTCAGATCAACTGTCCTTGACTAAACATGAGAAGAAGCACAGTGAAAGCTTCAGAAAATATGGTTTCAGATGGAGGGATCAATCAACAAGAGTAGATCCCCCAATGAAGGAAAGTGAGATGGTAGATTACTTCCTACAGGCTTTGGAACCTACTTACTCTGGCCATTTGGTCTCAATTGTGAGAAAGTCATTCAACAAAGTAGTAAAGATGGGGGGCATGGTGGAAGAAGGCCTCAAGTTGAATAAAATCATGAGCTATTCGGCTATCAAAGCGACTACTCAGGCTATTCAGGGTGGCATAGGAGGGATTGGGAAGAAGAAAAGAGAGGAAGCATTAATGGTTGATTCAGGAACTTGGTCTAGATCCAAAGGTTCACCTTACCACTACAATCAACCTCGACCCCACCAACAAACTTATCACCACAATCCACCCCAACACTACTATCTCCCACCAGAACCTCATTTTTTCGTCTACCATGCACAAGCATACAACCAACCTCCTGCCCACACTCAATAGCGTGCTCCTGTCCTACCAAATACTTATCCACATCCACGAGCCTACCAAAACACTCCTGGACCATGTTTCAGGCCTAGTCAAGCATTCAAGGGTGAAAGGTTGCAGAAAAAGAAAACCTTTACTCCGTTGGGAGAATCATACACTAGTCTGTTCCACAGGCTAAAACAACTAAATATGCTAAGGCCGATACAGTCCAAACTGCCAAATCCTCCTCCAAAGAATCTTGACTATACTGTCAACTGTGAGTATTGTTCTGGTACTCCGGGTCATGATACAGAAAAGTGTTGGCACTTGAAAAGTACAATACAGGAGCTTATTGATACCAATAGAATTGAAGTTCAAGCTCCCGAAGCACCCAATATCAACAGGAATCCGATGCCAGCCCATCAGGAGGCAAATATGATCGAAATAGTGCATGCGGAGGGAGAACCCAAGAAGCCATCACAGATCGTCATGATGATTCGGTCTAGTGGAGTCAAGACAGATGAACAATCAGCAGATGAGAAGTTGGTGCTCAAGTAGAGCAAAAAAAGTGTTGAGCCATCTGTGGCAGTTGAGAAGGGGTCTTTAAGCAAAGTTGCAACGAAACAGGAAGGGGTGAAGGTGATTGTACCGGGAGCGGCCAGCAAACCCATCATAATCGTGGAAGGAGCCCGCGCAGATCGGGTTATTATCAAGCTAGTAAACTAGTTACCAATAATCAACAGCAAGGCTATTCCATGGAATTACGAACGGGTAACGGTGATGTACAAAGGGAAGGAAGTCAAAGAAGAAATCTGTGAAGTACAGGGTTTGACTCGCTCGGGAAGGTGTTTTACTCCCGAGGACTTAAGAAGAGCTAAAGATAATCCATCGCTAGTAAAGAAAGCCGTAAGTGAAGAAGAAGCAAAAGAATTCTTGAGGAAGATGAAGTTACAGGACTACTCTATCGTGGAACAATTAAGAAAGACGCCTGCTCAAATTTCCCTATAGTCATTATTAATCCATTCAGATTAGCACCGTTAAGCTTTAATAAAGATCTTGAATGAGGCGCACGTTCCCGATAATATCTCCGTGAATCACTTGGAAAAAATAGCCAACAAAATCTTCGAAACAAACAAAGTCACATTTTCTGATGATGAATTGCCTGTAGAAGGTACTGAGCACAATAGAGCTCTTTACTTCAAATTAAAATGTGAGAACTCTGTGGTGACCCGGGCATTGGTTGACAGCAGGTCAAGCAAAAACATCTGTCCTCTCTCCACTCTAAGCAAGTTGAAAATAGAAGATGATAGGATACATAAGAATAGTATTTGTGTGCGGGGATTTGATGGCGGAGGTAAAGATTCAGTTGGGGACATAGTGCTGGAGCTGACAATAGGGCCAGTTGAGTTCACAATGGAGTTTCAGGTGCTGGATATAGCTGTTTCCTATAATTTACTGTTGGATCGACCGTGGATCCATGCCGCTAAAGTAGTCCCATCAACACTACACCAGGTAGTCAAATTTTAATGGGATAGACAAGAAATAGTTGTGCATGGGGAAGACAGTTTATGTGCTCGCAGAAATGCCATTGTACCAGTCATTGAAGTGGAAGATGACCAGGGACTATGGGTCTACCAGGTTTCTTACACGATGTTGGTAGAGAAAGTTCCGGAGGGGAAATACATTCCAAATCCAAAGATAACTGCCGCATCAGTCATGGTAGTCTATGAGATGTTGAAGAATGGTTTTGCACTCGGTAAAGGTTTGGGCTCATATTTGCAAGGCATCATACAGCCGGTGTCTCTTCCCGAAAACTTGGGAACATTTGGTTTGGGATTCAAGCCCACTGCCGCAGACATAAGAAAGGCCAGAAAGCTAAAATAGAAGGCATCGGTATTTTCAAATCTAGTCCCACATCTTTCCAAATCATTTGTCAAGTTCGGTACCAAAAGTCGCCTAATAGTAGCAATTCACAGTTCTGTGACTGATCCTGACAAGGAGTTAATTGAAAGATTTGAGAAGTTGTTCGACAGTGTGAACATGGTGGAAATTGGAGAGGGTTCTAGCAACGTGGAAGTGCAATTTGTCGGGCCAAAAAAAAGCTTAACAATTGGAAGGCTACTCCTCTCCCCACTCGGAAGGAGTCTTGGTAGTTTATTTTAAGTTTCCTTCAGCTTGTCTGGGTTATTCCAGGGTTGTAATCCAGAATTTTTATCTTTCAATCTGTTTCAAGTGTGCAAACCTTGTTATCTTTCATCATTTAATGAAATGCGGTTTCACTTTCTTTATCATTCCTAATAGTTTTTCTTTTATTTTTCTTTTCTTTTCTGTACAGTTCTTTTTACTCTGGTTCTAATGACATGACATGCATGAGGAATCCTCAGCCCAGTCTTAAAAATCAATCTAATTTCAAAATAATAGTTCAAGAAGTAGATTGTGACTACGAATCAGAATATGATAAAGATGAAGCCTTCGAAGAGATCAGTAAGGAGTTAATTTACTTCGAAGAAAAACCCAAACCCAACCTAAATGAAACAGAAACCGTCAATTTAGGGGACACAGATAATGTCAGAGAGACTAAAATAAGTGTCCATCTCGAGCCAAAGATCTGGGAAGAGTTAATCAAAGCACTCATCGAATACAAAGATATTTTTGCATAGTCGTATGCCGACATGCCGGGTTTGAGCACTGATTTAGTGGTCCACAAATTGCCAACTGATCCAGCATTTCCTCCCGTCAAGCAAAAGTTGAGGAAATTCAAAATTGATATAAGTGTGAAGATTAAAGAAGAAACACCAAGCAATTGGATGCAAAGGTTATTCGGGTCACTCGATATCCTGTTTGGTTGGCTAATGTCGTACCTGCGCCAAAGAAAGACGATAAGATTAGAGTATGTGTCGATTACTGCAATCTTAACAAAGCAAGTCCGAAGGATAACTTCTCACTACCCAATATCCACATTTTGATCGATAATTGTGCCAAGCATGAGATTGGATCTTTTGTGGATTGTTATGTAGGGTATCATCAGATTCTAATGGATGAAGAAGATGCAGAAAAGATGACATTCATCACACCATGGGGAACTTACTACTACCGGATAATGCCATTTGGTTTGAAGAACGTTGGGGAAACTTACATGAGAGCGATGACTACTGTGTTTCATAATATGATACACAAAGAGATTGAGTTATACGTGGATGATGTGATCATAAAATCAAAGCATCAGGCCGACCACGTTGGGGATTTGAGGAAATTCTTCCTGAGACTTCGCAGGTACAACCTGAAGCTTAACCCTGCCAAGTGCGCATTGGGTGTTCCATCCGGAAAGTTGTTGGGATTCATAGTCAGCCAGCGAGGCATCGAGTTGGATCCAACAAAGATCAAAGCCATCCAATAATTGCCACCTCCGAGGAACAAGACTGAAATGATGAGTCTGTTAGGGAGGTTGAGCTACATCAGCAAGTTTATTGCTCAGCTCACAACAACTTGTGAGCCTATTTTCAAATTGTTGAAGAAGGATGCTGCGGTCAAATGGACTAATGAGTGTCAAGAAGCATTTGATAAGATAAAAGAATACTTGTCAAACCCACCTGTGCTAGTTCCGCCAGAACCAGGGAGACCTTTGATTCTTTAATTGACAGTCTTGGAAAATTCATTTGGCTATGTACTGGGGCAGCATGACATTACCAGCAAAAAGGAACAGGATATCTACTATCTTAGCAAGAAGTTCACGGCTTATGAGGTTAAGTGCACTCATCTGGAAAGGACATGTTGCGCCCTAACTTGGGTGGCTCAGAAATTGAAACATTATTTGTCATCCTACACTACTTACCTCATTTCGCGCTTGGATCCGTTGAAGTATATCTTTCAAAAGCCTATGCCGATAGGGAGACTTGCGAAGTGGCAGATATTGCTCACAGAGTTTGACATCATCTATGTGACTTGGACTGCGATGAAAGCCCAAGCATTGGCCGATCATTTAGCCGAAAACCCGGTCGATGAAGATTACGAGCCATTGAGAACTTATTTTCCCGATGAAGAAGTGATGCATATCGATGAACTGGAGCAAATTGAAAAACCAGGCTGGAAACTTTTCTTTGATGGGGCTGCCAACATGAAAGGAGTCGGAATGAGCTGTGCTTATTTCTGAAACAGGGCATCACTATCATGTTACGGCTCAGCTTCGATTTTATTGCACCAACAATATGGCTGAGTATGAAGCGTGTATTTTGGGTCTAAGGCTAGTTGCAGACATGGATATCCAGGAAGTCTTGGTCTTGGGAGACTCGGATCTTCTAGTACATCAAATTCAAGGAGAACGGGAAATGCGAGATTTGAAGCTAATAGCGTACCGACAATGTTTGCATGATCTTTGTCAACGGTTTCGATCAGTGGAGTTCAGGCATATTCCAACGGTCCATAATGAGGTCGCCGAAGCTTTGGCTACCCTGGAATTAATGTTGCACCATCCGGACAAAGCTTATGTCGATCCTCTGCATATTCAAGTCCGAGATCAGCATGTTTACTATAACATTATTGAAGAAGAACTTGATGGCGAACCATGGTTCCATGATATCAAGGAGTACATCAGAATGGGGATATATCCAGTGCAAGCCACGGGGGATCAAAAAAGAACAATTCGACGGTTGGCAAATGGATTCTTCTTAAGTGGAGGAGTTTTGTATAAGAGAACACCAGACCTTGGATTATTAAGATGCATAGATGTTAGACAAGCTACGACTGTCATGTCCGAAGTACATTCGGGAGTCTGCATACCACATATGAGTGAATATGTGTTGGCAAAGAAAATTCTTCGAGCAGGCTGTTATTGGCTTACCATGGAGCGAGATTGTATTAATTTTGTGTGCAAATGTCATCAGTGCCAGATACACGGAGATTTGAATCATTCTCTACCATCGGAATTGCACACAATGTCGGTACCATGGCCCTTCGTTGCTTGGGGCATATATGTCATTGGACCAATTGAGCCAGCAACATCCAACAGGCACAGGTTCATTCTGGTAGCCATTGATTATTTCACCAAGTGGGTTGAGGCCAAAACTTTGAAATCGGTGACCAAGAAAGCAATGGTCGATTTTGTTCACTCAAATATCATCTATTGATTCGGAATCCCAAAGGTGATTATTACAGGTAATGGTGCTAATCTTAACAGTAACTTGATGGAAGAGGTATGTCAACAATTTAAGATTACACATCGCAATTCTACCCCATATCGTCCCAACGCGAATGGAGCAGTCGAGGTAGCCAACAAAAACATAAAGAAGATACTTCGGAAAATGGTAGAAGGTTCGAGGAAATGGCATGAAAAATTACCATTTGCGTTGTTGGGATATCGCACTGTTATTAGTACTTCGGTAGGTGCAACTCCTTATTTGTTAGTATATGGCACTGAAGCAGTAATACCTGCAAAAGTTGAAATCCCTTCCCTTCGGATTGTCGCTGAGGCTAAGATTGATGATGATGAGTGGGTCAAAACCCGTTTGGAGCAGTTGAACTTGATTGATGAAAAAATATTGGTAGCAGTATGTCATGGCCAATTATATCAAAAGAGAATGGCAAGAGCATACAACAAAAGGGTGCGTCCTCGAAAGTTTGAGTGGGTCAGCAAGTGTTGAAACGTATCCTTCCACATCAGGTTGAAGCAAAAGGCAAGTTCGCCCCGAACTGGCAAGGGCCATTTATTGTAACCAGAGTATTTTCCAATAGTACTCTATGTTTAACAGATATCAAAGGAAAATGCATAGACATGGTTATCAATTCTGATGCAGTAAAGAGATATTATGTATGATTTCTTTGTTATAATTGTTGATTGTTTGTATCGGGCATTGTTTCGAAGATTGAAATAACGAAGGCAATTCGTTCTGCTATCTAAACACTTTACCCTTTGTTCCCCCTTTTGATCTTTATTTATTTCTTTCATACCCCTCTTTTGGAATCAATAACGAAAAAGAGAGAGAATAAAGAAAAAGAGAAAAGAGAAAAGAAAAGAAGTGAAAAGAGAAAGTATAACAACAAGGAAATTCAAGTGTGAACTACGTTTGACCTGATTCCTGTTAAGGATATGTAAGCAGCCTCACAGCTCGGTCATAGTAAAATAAAATATCAAAAAATCCCCAAGCAAGAAACTGTGGCAGAAGTTGTACTTGTAATAAGAAATGTGATTCTAAGAGTTGTAATTTTAAACCCATGTCAAATTGTTTTGAGCCTTTGATACCCTTTTTTCTAACCCCATCCAAAATCCCACATTACGGTCCAAAGAAAGACCTTCCGATCAGTCTTCGAGAGATTCAAAGTTGAGCAAATAGAGGTGATTCATATCAGGATAACACTCTGATCCAAGCAGGAAAAGTAATGAAAATGAGAAAATCTTATTGGTGAAAACCCTCATGGGCAACATAAGGCGACGAAAGCTGAGAGAAAGTAAAAATGAGAGAGTCGTATCAGTGAAAACCTTCACGGGCACCATGAGGCGACGAAAGCTGAGAGAAAGTAAAAATAAGAGAGTCTTATCGGTGAAAACCTTCGCGGGCACCATAAGGCGACAAGGAATTGAGGAATAAACGAATGAGAGAGGTTTGTTGGTGAAAACCCTTCAGGGAACTGCAAGTCGAACAAGGTCCGTAAGTTGGCGGAAAGTAAAATTGGGTTGTGGAAATCATGGAGAACAAAGTAAAACAATTGGAATGGAGATTGGTTAAATAGACTGGGCTGATTAATCCAAAATGCATACCATGATCATTGGTGTCAGTGACTCCACTCAGATAAGTTCCTTTTTCCTATCTCCAACAGTCATCCAAATTTGGATTTTCTTCTTTATTCTTAATTCTCAAAATCGTCGCATTTCATTGCTGTTAATTTTTACTCCTCTAAACCTCTTTCAAGGTTAGCCTTGTTCCAACAAATAAGAAGGAATGTCAAAGTGTACTACCAGATTCAAAATTGCACAAAGCAAAATACGGCTAGGACATGCTGGAGATAGTATGATGAAAAGTGGGACCTAGGGTGTAAACAAAGGTTAAATCGGTGGAATGGTTCAGTAATGTCATGAGAGATGTATGGTTACTAATAAAAGGGTTAGAAGTGAAAAACAACATTTGGGGATCCTGCAGTTAAGGATCAGTCATGAGGTCAAAACAGTCCTTTCGACCAGTTCAAGGCAGTCTGTTAAAGCAAAGCATGGCAAAGAGAAAACCATCCCCAGCAAGAATGCCACAACTAACCACCACGTTTTAAACTGACAATATTTTCTTTGCTTTCAAACAGGGGCAAAGATGGCATTTATTTCAGGAAGCACCCTGTAAGGAAAGCAAGTACCATGCAGGTTTGATCGTATAAATTCTCAGGACCCTCCTGGAAAATGGGACCTAACTTTAATTCAAAACATTCATGAGTACAAGATCTAGCACAAGCTCTACTTCGTGAAAATATAAGCTGGTTTGAATTTTTCATTTTTTTAAGACAAGACTCAATTCGAAACTTCAGGACCCTCCTGGAAAATGAGACCTAGGTTAAAATCCAAAAAAAAAAAAAACATAAGTAGTGAATATAGGACAAATGTGCACCAAAAAGGATATAAGTTGGCTTCAAAGTTCGCATAAGAGTTTTCAGGACCCACCTGAATAATGGGACGTAACTTTAAGCATTCCATTAGATAAGTAAGTGTTGTTATAAGAGAGTACAATTTAGCCGTAAAATTGTCACTCTTAAGATAAGACTTGATTTTTGATTGTCAGGAGCCTCTTGGATAATGGGACGTAGTTTAAAACTGGCTTGGATAACAAGATTTAGCATAAGACATACCTTCAGTAGATATAATTTAGCTTTAAATTGTCATTAATTAAGAGTTGTCAGGACCCTCTCGGATAATGGGGAGTAGTTTAAGACCTTCTTAGATAACAAGATTTAGTAGAAGTCATACCTTTAAAAGATATAGCTTAGATTTAAAATTGTCATTTAGTTAAGAGTTGTCAGGACCCCCCTGGATAATGGGACCTAGCTTTCAAATTCTTAGTAATATTTGGTAATATGATTCAGTTTAACACTCACAGATGCGCCCAGCTACCAAACTGGGGCAGAAAATTTTCTTTTGTTTTGTCTATTTTTGTTGAAGTCAGGTGCCCATCTGAAGAACAGGGAGAACAACACGGATGTTAAAGATAAGAGCATGACCAAGTACTAGCAATCAGGCGTCCAGCTGGAGAACAAGGAAAAACAGTTGAAATATCAACAATCAGGCGTCCACCTGGAGAACAAGGAACAACAGTTGAAGTATCAGCAATCAGGCGTCCCCCTGGAGTATAAGGAACAATAGTTGAAGTATCAGCAATCAGGCGTCCACCTGGAGAACAAGGAAAAGCAGTTGAAGATTCAGTAATCAGGCGTCCACCTGGAGAACAAGGAACAACAATTCAAGTTTCAGCAATCAGGCGCCCACCTAGAGAGCAAGGGAGTACAATTCAAGTTTCAGCTTTCAAGTTCTTACTGATATTTGGTAACATGAATTAGTTTGCACTCATATATATGCCCAACTACCAAACTGGGGTAGAAATTTTTCTTTGTTTTTGTCTATTTTGTTGAAATCAGGCGCCCACCTGGAGAGCTTGGGAATACAATTGAAGTTTCAGCAATCAGGCACCCACTTGGAGAGCAAGAGAATACAATTCAAGTTTCAGCAGTCAGGCGCCCACCTGGAGAGCAAGGGAATACAATTCAAGTTTCAGCAATCAGGCGCCCACCTGGAGAGCAAGGGAATACAATTCAAGTTTCAGCAATCAGGAGCCCACTTGGAGAGCATGAGAGTATAATTAAATTCAGCGGTCAAGCATCTACTTGTAGGAAAGGGAAAACATCTCAGATTACAATTAAAGTCAACAACAAAAGAAGTTCACGGCAAGAATGCGAGTCAACAGTCCGAGCTGATCAACAAAAGTTAGTCACGATCCAAAAAAAAAAGAGAAAGGCAAGAAGTGAATCCAAATGCAGAAGTTGATGAAAGATGTGAGCTTTTCAAGACATGATTAAGGTGACAAGCCCTACATGTCCGGTCTTGATCCAAAAATCTAAAGAAGAACGGGCTAGCACCTGCAACTAGCAAGTGTCACGGTTCAAATCCAAAGTCTGCATGAAGAACCATTCAAGACTCAAGATCTAGCTTCAGAAGATTTATAGATAGGAATCTTGTAACTCATAGTTGATAGGCTTAGCTAGTTTTTTCCATGTTTTGATTTTTGATGTAACATCAATTGCGGATCGGAGCCTCGGACGGATGCTCACTCTACTCTCGAACATCACTTCATCACCTCATCCATTTCTGAACTACACGTGACCTGATTCCTTTATAACTCGGGATATGTAGGCTGTCCAAAACCAGGACTCGGTTGCACCTTTTCTTTTTATTTTTTTCCTCTTTTGAATACTGATATGGTCAAAAAATTAGTCACATGGTTCACTTTATCTTTGCCTGAAAATTCTTCGTGTTTCCGAGCAAAGAGGGGCAGCTGTGAACACCTAATTTTTGACCGCACTCAAATTTTATACTAGTGTAGTGTAAATATTTCTTTTAGGTCTAATCTTAATATTTAAAAAAAATTATCTTACTTTTAATATGTTTTACTTTAGAAAAAAAGGGGTGTCAAGAAAAGTTAAAATAAAATAAATAATAGACTAACGGAAGAACAAGAATCAGTAAATTAAGAAAGATACAAAATAATATTCTTTTTACCCATGATCTCCTCAACCGTCCACGATTTCTCCTCCTAACTCCCATTTTTCCAGTTCCTCATGTTAGTGACTTTACCACTTCCTCATATTAGTCACTTTTCCACTTTCTCATATTAGTGACTTCCCCACTTCCTGAAGTTAGTGGTCATGTCCCAATCCCCACTTTCTCATGTTAGTGCTCACTCCCTCACGTCTCACATCATGCACACACACACACAATCACTGGCACACACACACGATCTTACACAAAAACACACATACACATCTATATAATACACTTCACAAATAAAAAGAAGAAAAAAGATAGAGAAAAAAAAATAATTCAAGTAAGAAGAAACAAGAGGAGAAGTTCAAGTAAGAAGAAACAAGAGGAGAAGTTCAAAACACAGACGAAAAAAAAGGGATGGCTTCTTCTTAAAGGAGACAGGGGGTATACACTCGATATACAGTCACTATACATTCTATATACACTAGAGATATTCTCTATATACATTGGATATACACTGGCAACCATTGAAAAATACAAGGTCATGAACCCCACCCCAGACGACCACTATTTCGTCTTCTTCATCCTCACTGTTGGAAACAGATACACACTCACACACAACAAAAGAAAGAACAAGAATTCTTGGACTTCAGTTAGTTCGAGAAACTCCGGCGACCTCCATTAACGCCGACGAAATCGCACTTTTGTCTCTCTCCACTGTTCTCCTCTCATTTTTCAGTTATTTTAGTGACTTTATTCTACAAAATCAGATCCGGCTATTTTTTTTTTAAAAAATTCCGACGAGGTTCCATCGAGGTCCGAGCTCCCGTCCGTTTGAGTTCCTGTCATGGCTGCGGTGTCGATTTTGTTTGTGTAATTGCTGAATGCTTTGAGGAATTGAAACTTCATTTTTCAGGTGCAATTCTTACTTCTTCTTATGTTTCTCTAATGGTAATGGTGTGGATTCATTTTGAGTTTATTTTGCAAGTATTATTTTCTGTTTGATTTACAACAAAGTAAGGAAACATGATTAATTTGGTTATAAGGAGAAGAAAACGGTACTCCCCGTCATTTTGATAATAGAAAACCATCCAATTTTCAGTTAAGGATTATATTCATTAATTCATATAAAGTAATTGTTAATATACACATTTTGTAATATTGTAATAAGTGTCATTTGGAAGACATATACATATTGTAATGACACTTATTTGTGACCTTTTTGATTAATGATATACGCAGGAGACAAGAACTTTTCCCAACAGAAAGTTCTTTCTTTTCTATAATGTTTAGCATCTCTCCATCCTTCAAGTGCTTTAAGAAGTGCAATATGTGATTTTTACACTGTTTCATCTTCACAAAAGGAATTCTATAATAATCTTCCACGAGTTATGTTTTGATAATTACTTGGACTGGAGGATATGTAGTTTCTGTAATTTAGTTAGTCATTGCAGTTGAATTAGCAAATATCGTGATTGTGTACACGTTCGCGTGACATGATCATGATTCTAATAATCAATTCGGAGTATGCCTTCGCGCAACTTCGATCAAATTTTTGTTAATAATAAAAATGGGTTTCCATGGGCTATAAATTAATTTTAGTTTATATAGCTTGAGGTGTGTCATTCACAATTTTATCATTTGTGGCCCCCGTATTAACTTCACGACTTAGATATAAAATGACAAATGTTTGTAGCATGCTTTAGACATTATTAATAAATAAACCATCGTGATTGTGTACACGTTTGCGTGATATAATTATGATTCTAAAATAAATTGAGGTATGTGTTCACGCAACTTCGGCAAAACTTTCTTAATAATTAATATAGCGTGATTAATTGTTAAAATAAAAACGCAACTTCCTTTTGTTAAAATAAGTGAGGTGTGTCATGCCAAACAAAATTTATAATTCATGGCACTCGTAAGATTAGATTAAGAACTAACACTTATAGAAAATGTTTGAGGTGTGCCATAAATAAATTAAATCATCCATGGCCCTCACAAATATTGCTTTTAAAAATTTGAACAATTGTAATTTTCTTTAGGCCCGATTTAGATTAGTATTGCGATTATATATACTTTCGCGTAATATGATTGCAAATTTAACTCTTAAAAGACTCGAGGGATGCGTTCACGCACCCTCAACCAAATTTTCCTAATGAATCAACGAAGCGTTATTAATTGTGGACACGTTCGCGTGACATGATTTTTGACGTGCCAAAGGAAAAGAGTATACGTACGCGTAACTCAATTCTTTAATTACGAATAAATCATGTGATTTAAATGCGGTAAAAAGATAATTGCACATAAGTTCTAAATTAAGTAATTAAACAATTTAAGTCGAGTATAAATTTGTAAGCGACCGTGCTAGAACCACGGAACCGGGGAATGCCTAACACCTTCTCCCGAGTTAACTGAATTCCTTACTTAGAATTTCTGGTTCGCATACTTCAAAAAGGAAAGTCGAAATTTCCTCGATTTGGGATTTAAAATAAACCGGTGACTTGGGACACCATTTAAAATATTCCAAGTGGTGACTCTAGAATTAAATAAATAATCTCATTTCGAATAATGTCACTTAAATTGGAAAAACTCTCTTATACCTGTCAGGTGTGTAAAAAGGAGGTGTGACAAGTATCTTCGAGCATCATCTCCTCGGGAGTCTTATCTCGATCCTCCAGAATGGCTCAAAAAGGGGAGATGACAAAGAGGAAAGAGATGGAGAATACTAAAGTTACGCGAAAGAGGCAGAAAGGAACGAAGAAATAGCTAGGTGAAAAATCTGGCTAGTATGGATTTCACTAGGCTACTATTGTAAAGCCACTTCTTGGGACATTGCCCCGGTGCGGGATGCAACAGTTAGTAGATAGTACCACCTCAATGCATGGAAATCAAAAGAAGTGAGGCGCCGCACCAGGTAATTGGAGGAGGTGTGCAGCGGTGTGTTGTCCGAACTCTCTCTTGAGCAGTAGTGTAGAGTCCAAATATTTCCCTGGGTCAGGAGAAATCCGCCCCCTTCTTCTTCGTCCCGAGCCAACGACGATAGCAGCAACAACAACAAAGAGAACAAAACGGCATAATCTCGCTGGACCAAAGAAAGTCCAGGAGATAGGTCGTGGCATGGTTGATAGAAATGTCGTCGTACAATTTTAGGTAATGGGCCTTAAACATGGCAAACGACAATGAATACGGATAATAAGAAGAGAAGAATAGATAGATACAGGAAGATACTTGGATGAAAGGTTGATCCCAGGAATCTCCCATTTATAGAACGAGAGGCAGCATAATCGACAGCACCATTATCGCCCTCGAAAAACGTAACGGCAGGTGCATTTAATGCATCATTGGGAGCCGAACTAGTGGAGACATTATGGCTCCGAAGAATGAGAAACCGCAATGCTTTGTATGATCCTGGAGAAGTGAAATGACCGGACGTTTTGGTAATCACGGAGGCTTGTGTCATCAGTATGACATCATCGTGGGATGTCCGAAGAGTCGAAATTCAAAATCATTGCTTATCTCTCCTCTCTAAGAAATGCGGGGACTATCTGTATACGGTGAAGTCGGAGGGTCCAATTTCTCATCATCGAGGCACCTCAGAAGACCATCGCGAAGTCTCGAGACTACAAGGCTATGATCGAGTCTCCTCCCTCGAGGTTCGTCGACGCCCGATCTTGGGACATTGTTGACCATGGCCACGATAGAAATGGGGATTTCCCAAGGCACATGGCTAGGACTGACAGAGCCTAGTGGACTACCATAATCCTTAATCAGGGTGTCACCTAGTTGTCCCATCTCCGCTTCTTTGTCATTAATGTATTTTGTACTATGTTGGGATTCCCTTCCTATATAAAGGGGATCCTTGCCATTGTGTAAGGCTCTGTTGTTGCTTCCGTTGCTCCACAAGAAATATACAAGAACATTATCTTTTCTCTCTAACACATTCTTTTGATATTATTGTTTCTATTTATTATGTTCATTGTTGTTCATCATTTATTGCTTATCATTGGTCATAAAGAGCCTTATGTTGATTTTATTATAACTGTTATCCATACTTTAACCACCCACGATAGCTCCCAGTCGAGCTCCGGAATCGACCTCGAGGCCCCGATAATTAGCCTATCGGTTTGATTATCACCCTATTCTTAACTCTCATTTTGTTTCTAAGTCTCACATACATAGCATCAACTACTTAACAACTAACATAAAAATAGATCACGTACTTTTAGAGTCCCATAATCAAATTTAATTGTTATTACCATTTTCATGGTAAACATTACTCCTCCCGGTAAATATAGGTGTTCTGAAGTTCTTCGCTCGGTACTTTGTCGAACTTATGACTATTGCTATGTCTTGTTTCATAACCTTAGTTATCTATTTTTTGGCATTACTACATCTAGGTAGATTAGACTATACCATAACACTTACTACCATTTATTATTACCAAGGTCTGATACCTAACTCTAGGTTATTCTCTCGTTGTTATCATATATGTATAAATCTAAGCCCTTTAACACTTCCTCGTTACTATTCATCTTAAGAATGATAGACTAATATCTGTAAGCACGTGATTTTTTGCTCTATATGAGAATTACTCCCAAAGATTCAAAATTAAAAGAGGCTATCCTTCGGGTACAATTTTGAGAATCTGCGTGACATTTTAATAATTGTTTTGTCCATGAATGCTCACCTTGCTATAGTTAAAAATACAAAAAAAAACATGTTGCATTGCATTTAGGAATTAATTAACCATAATTTGGCTTTAAAAGCGAAAATCACAAAGAATATGCATTTTTATTCTATTTTGTTGACATGGTAATTTTATTAATGTTAATTTGTGGGTTAATTATTATAGATGGTAACATAATATGTGTATAATCTTTATTTTTTGATTTTTACAATTTATTTAGGATTTTTGTTAATTTAGATAATTAAAGAAAGAAGGAAAATGAGTTAAAAACTTGGATTGGGCCAGGTGAAACTAAATCCAGGCCCAAACCAATTACATCTGACCCAGTCCAAACCAGGCCTCCAGGCACCCCCTCAAACGATGTCGTATAAGGCGTTTGATCTGAGCCGTCCATTCAATCTGATCTAACGATCCCATGGCATTCCCCAGCACCCGACCCATTTAAACCTTAAACCGACCCAGTCTCATTTAATGGAGACGACGTCATTTCCCATTACAAAATAGATCCTGGCCATAGATCCAACTCGATCCAACGGCCATGATCTAATCCCTTACACCATATATAAACCCCTCATCACACCCCACGCCCCCTATCCGAACACCCCCCCCCCCTTTCATCGTCTCTCTCAAGAGACTAACCTAACACCCCTTGCCAAACCCTAGCCGCCACCCTTCACCTTCACCGTAAAGCCGGCGGCAAGGACGCTAGTGACCACCCCCTTAACACCCCTGATACACCTCACCACCCCAAACCCAAATCTGTTACCCCCTTGCCTCGAATCAGCCCCCTCCATCTCGAATCTTGATTTGAAGATTCGAGACCAAACCCAGATCTACACCAAACCACCCCAGATTCACACTGGACAACCCCCTGACCTCCCTCGTGACCAAACCAAGCTTGGTTTGGTCCGAATCTACCCACAAATCCTAAAATCCCAAATCTGAAGATTCAAACCCTAGAACACAAGAACCTGGGGAATCCGGCCAGTTTTAATAAAGGGTTGAGGTCTAATAGACCTTAATCAAGGTGTTCTTGGTCGAGAACACCCCGATTAAAGTTTGTTCGGCCTCAAATGGTCAAATCTAGTTCAGACCTGGGTCGTCCTTTGTTGAGCCTTCACAATAAGTTTTCTTTTTATTTTCTAGTTTTGTTTGAATATTGATTGAGTTTGTTAGCATATTTTGTTATGTTTGTTTGGTATTTCTGATATTTTCTTTCAATTCCTTCCATTTTTGTAAGGCCTTTTATTTGGTCGATTGTTCTTCTGTGTATGTTTGAATACGTTTTGTAATATACATGCTAGAGTTAATGTCGTCAGTCATCGAGATTCCCTATGTCGTGCAAAGTTGTTGAAGGCAGTTGATGCCCTGTCCGTGTTGTTTGATTGATCGACCGATTGTTCCATGTTATAATTAGTATAGTCGATTAGATAAACGTCGTCGATTATTTTTATAGGACTGAATGTTCAAATATTCTGATTCATATAACTTCACATGATTGATCAAACCATTGTCGTTTAGCTAATTGTTTGACATTATCTGTGAATGGTTTGTAACAGCAATACAAATGATTAGAATTCAGTAGTAAGGGCAGCTTTGACTTTGAACTTTCAGAAGTTCAAATGTCCTACTGTTGCAATGGGTTAATACAGTAATAATCAGGTTCTAACAGGGGTAATTTGGGTGTAAAAAAGAACAGAAATGATTAGTTTAAGTGAGCCGACAAATAGGGTACTGAATTATGATTAAACTAATGTAATAGTGGGGAACCAAACTTAGTAGCATGGGGCTGATTAAATAAAAGGACTGCCCATACCTTTGGGCAGAAACACACATGCTAGAAGGCTGTCAAATTGATGGGCATGGGGAATGCTTTTGATTAGTTTTTAAAGAAGTTATGGGCAGGAAAGAAGTGAGGGGATCAAGGCAGCTTGGTGCTTGCCATTTCTGCCTATAAATAGGTCTGTTTAGGACAAAGAAAAGGGTTCAGAAAAACAGTTGGAAAAATAGCTGAAGTTTTCTGAAAAGAAGAGTGTTAAGGTTTGCATTTTTAGGTTAAGCTTTACATCAAAGAGCCTTAACTTGTCTTTGCTTTTGAGTGTGTAACAAGAATCAGACATCACTACTTCTCGCACTAGTCTGTGTACGGTTGGCACTGCTGGACTTTCAGTTTGGTAGTATCCAATTCTTTGTTGGCTGAATATTGTTCATCAGTTTACTCTGGGAATATTGCTTTGGTTTTTAAGAAATTGTCGCAACTGGTTATTCTTATTGATTTCTTTGGGCTGTTGCAGTTTGGTTTTCTGGAATCGAAATCGGGTTTTCTCTTAAATTGCTGTCGAGCTTGGGTCTGTTTTCTTGGGCTGTCTCTTTTACTGTTACTGGTTTGGGGCTGTTCGACTGAGTGTGCTTATGTTTGCTGCTGTTGCTGTGTTTGTTACATACTACTCGGCTGATCATTCTTCTTCTTCTTTTGCTTTTCTATACCAGGTACACGACTAATACACTATCAATGTAACTTGAAAGTTGAGCATGAATACAAAAGAGAAGAGTTGAAGATGTTTATTTTCATACATAGCCTGTATATTGAATATCATGTGATGTATAATAGTTTACATTTTGCTTGGATACTGGAGGTAGCCCTCATACATAGTGAATGTCAATGTATGGTAACTTGATATCATATTGTGTATATAGGCTGGTAGATAAAAGGATTCACAGTGCAGTAGGTCATATCTTAGACTTTAGCTATGTTTTGTGATTAGCATATCCTTTAATGCATGTTAAGTGTGAAAACTATCCATTGTTAGTTAATTTCATTTCCTTTTGATAAACTGCCTCATTATAACTGGCAAACCATGCCTTTAGAACAAATAGCACAAGTCTACATTTCTCAACCTCACGAAGGTTGACCCCAAGTCGAACAAACCAAGCAGGCTTTCATCGGAAAAGCAGTGGCCCAGGCCCAGCCGATACTGGGTGGGCTGGGTTTGGGCCCATAATATTCGATAGGCTGCCTGTGTACGTGGCCATGCTTCTGATTTTGCGAAAGTATTCAGAATCCCTCTATAAATAACCTGCAAGCATGTAATTAAGTAGGATCATTTTTGCTTTCATTAGTAGAGACAAACGTAACAAGAAATGTAGCCACTATAGGATATCCTTTCAAAATAAAGATGAGACGAGCCTCGACAAACAAATAATGCACAAGCTGCGGGGCCCTCGTTAAATGTATATATTAAAGTACTTAGTTTCCAGGGCGGGCCGTTTAGCAAATCTCACGGCTTTCCCAGAATAATAACACGATAGTCTCTTTAGGCGCGTGTTTCATAATCTACTTTCTTAAACTTGGGTGTGCATTTCATGCGACCCAAATCCAAATCCCAAAACATCAAATAAAATGTGTTCCGGATTGTGGGTGCATTTCATGTGATGCAGTCCAAAGACATGTTTTAAGCGATGTTCACATTCTTTTAAAATAATAATAATAAAGTGGTAAAAAGATAAAATTGGCACATTGGTTCATAATTGTATTTAAAATCAGATAAATAAGCCGAATATGACAGTTGAGCGACCGTGCTAGAACCACGGAACTGGGGAGTGCCTAACACCTTCTCCCGGGTTAACAGAATTCCTTATCCGAATTTTTGGTACGTAGACTGTAATATGGAGTCACTCTTTTCCTCGATTTGGGATTAAAATTGGTGACTTGGGACACCCTAAATCTCCCAAGTGGCAACTCTGAAATAAACAAACAAATCCCGTTTCGATTGTCTTTTAATTGGAAAAAACTCCTTTGTACCCTCTCGGGTATGGAAAAAGGAGGTGTGACACCTCTGGCGACTCTGCTGGGGACTTTTGTTGGGCCCAGAACCACTGGTTCAGGGTTAGAAATCGAGCTTAGAATAAATTGTTATGTTCAGCTTTATCTGATTTTGTTACATGATCTGTGCTTAATGTGCTAATTGGTTGCCTTTTACCGCTTTGATATTACGTGAACTATATATAAATTGTGCCGAAACCCCTATCCTTTCTGAGTCTTATAAATCATGAAGAAGGGTGTACTTCGTACGACTTCTTTTCTTTATAGTGTCAAATCCCAATTTAGAACGAGGTTCGGACAAGTTGCTAAGCCGGTAAAGCTTCTGTATTCCCGGTACGCTGCCCCCCTCGGCTCGAGCAGTCCGCTCGGGTAAGCCAGGTCTAGAACAAACACCCAGCTTCTGAACCTAGAATAACTCAACTTCATGTCGGATCCCTAGTAGGAACGCTTATATGCATCATGTGCATTTTTTACTTAGGGGACTCAACACAGGGGTTGGGTCCGTCTAGGAATAGCAACCTGAAACAGAAAAGATCGTCTTGATGCATCCTGCTCACTGCTTGTGCATTTATTTGCTTCGGACTTGCATGATGACCGGTTTTGAATTTTGGGAAAATTTTTACAAAAAAAAATGACAATGTTCAAATAGTGTCGAAAAAAAAGAAAGAGAAAATTTGTATATTTTTTTTAATAGTTTGTTTTACTAAAAACAAAGGAAAATAGAAAAAGAGAAAAATAGCAAGCGGAGAGTTAGATGATTAAACTGATGTCCAAGTACTGTCGGAGAGCTACCGAAATTTTGGAGAAGAATATTTTACTTTTAAAACCATTTGTTGGCCTAGAAAAGCGGGAAGGCGTAGGAATGAGTTTTTATTTTAATTTGCTTTATTTTCAAAAAAAAAGAAAAAAAAAATGAAAAAAAAAGAAAATATGTCTGTTTTCGAAAGGTTAGTTAGTTTATTGCCTGAACTACGCGGGTTTGATTCTCACCGAATGTGAGATACGTAGGCAACCCTCATCGGGTCCAACCCCCCTTTTTTTGCTAAAATAGCCAAAAACAAACAAATAAATAAATATAAAAAACATTTTAATTCTGTCATAAAGAAGTCGGGTGACGCTGTTTTATCAAGACATAGCCGAATGTTCCCGAAAGGGACGACGGAAGGCTGACTTTGCATAAACAGCCACTTTTGGATCATGTTTAGGATTCTTTGGTCCAGTTGACCCACACAGCCTTAAATATATTCGTCCCTGAAGTGCTGAAAGGCCGTATTTGAACAACCAAGTCCTCCATCTTCAAAAAAAAAATCAAGTATAGACAGTTCTGTTTTGATTTTAGTAAGAGTTTTCTTTAATTACTTTAATAAATGTACAGGATGAGCACAAAGCAAAATGAACCGTTCTCGGCCCTCAGCGAGGTCCCTCTACAACTCCACATGTGGTGGAATGACTTGGAAGCCGATAGCAAAGAGATAGTGGGAAGAGTATTGGGAGGTTTTGTCAATTTGCTGAGTGTTAGGCCAAGGACAGATATTCTTGAAGCTCTAATACCATATTGGGACCCAACCCGCAATGTATTCCGTTTTGTTGACTTTGAACTTTCACCAACACTAGAGGAAGTCGCCGGATATGCGGGATTGAATAGGAGGTTAAGAGGGCAATATTTACTTTCGCCAAGGCCAGTATCTCCGCATGCGTTTCTGGATTTGCTAAGCATCAGTCGGAAGGTACAACATGACGATTTATCGAGAGGATGTTGTGCTCTCCAATTCTTGTATCAACGGTATGGAACTCCGCAAGGTTTCGAGGAACCAAACCTTGGACTAACTCATGGCGGGAACAGAAACAAATGGGAAGCAAGACGTACTTTGGCTTTCATCACTGCATTCTTGGGAGTCGTGGTCTGTCCACGGAAGGATAAAAAGATAGAGATAGGCCTTGTAGGGATGGCCGATGTTGCAATCAAAAGAACCGACAGTACTGTGGTTCCTTTAATTTTGTCCGAAATCTACCGAGCTTTAACTATATGCCGAGAAGGAGGCAAGTTCTTCCAGGGTTGCAACCTGTTACTTCAGCTATGGACGCAAGAACACCTCCATCACCGAGTAGGATACATGAACCACAGGTTGACCGAGAGGAATTGTATCAGCAGCGTCGAGAAGCGCATGACAGGCATCAGATTTCCTGAAGGTGTCGAAGCATGGTTTACACGATTAAGGTCAACGACAGCTGACCAAATTGAATGGGCATTCGGTTGGTTGATTGATACTGAGGTGATATACATGGCAGCTGAAGAATGTCATGTTCTCTTAATGGGACTTCACAGCATCCAGCCATATGCTCCTTATCGGGTATTGCGCCAGTTGGGCAGGTTTCAAGTAATCCCTACTGATGAAGATCTGAGCAAGCACGCCATTGAGCTGAGCCCGGGAGTCATATTTCCCGAAGGAAAGATTAGAAAGCTGTGGCACGAGTGTAGATTCTTGGAACCCAAGACCACGGCGCGAGAACTAGCTAAAGGTGAGGTAGACCCAAAGTACGATGCTTGGTTCGAAAGAAGGTTCCAGGTTCGGCAGAGACCTGCTAAAAGAGGCCACGTCCAACAATTCACGGATGATTCATAGGAGCAATGGGGATGGTTAAAAAGGGAGGAAGGTTACCGGGCTGAAATCGGGAAGCTAAAGCAACAAGTTGAAAGGCTTATATTTGAGAACAACGTGCAAGTCGCCTCCGAGCGAGGCGAAAAGAACAAGTTAGCCCAAGAGAACCAGACACTAAAGGCCCGCATTCGCCAAGCCAGTAAGAGTAACATTGACCGACAGAAATGTCGCTCCGACGAAAAATTGATAGCAAATTTGAGAAAGCAGGTCAGCCAAAGCCGAGAAGAATTAGAACAGTCAGAAGCTTGCATAGCAAGGATGAAGGTCAGATGGGCAAAAGGCACAATGGCCCGGAGGCAGCGTCTGCAACAAGTCATAAGGGATTATGAAATGAGCATCGGGATATTAAGAAAAACGAACTCCACGCTTCAGGAGCGGATCTTCAAACAGGCACAAGATGCCCAAGCCGACAGAAGGCGTTGTTACGATGCAATGACCAGAATGGAAAGGCAAATGGAGATGTTCCAGGATCAACTTTCCAACAATGCGCAAACACTAGTATTAAAGAACCGACAAATAAGGAAGTTGTTCGTTGAAAGGGACAACATTCAAGGAAGGATCGACGAGATTGGGTACTACATCTACATGAGATGCCTAGCATGCGAGCAAATGCCTCGGAAAACCCTCCTTGTTTCCATCATGGGCTGCGTCCACCGGATCATAAATGAATTGAAAAGCTTGCAGAGAGACCTTACACCTAGGGTCACGGAAAGGCCGAATGATGCATCGTGGGCCCCTAAGTTGGAAAACTAGTCTTTGGTCGAGTCCTGTTTATTTGGCTTTGTTGCTTTCCCATATGTTGTTTTATTTTCTTTTAGTCAAATCGGGTTAAGAACTGTGGAGTCTGTACTATTGTTTTTCCTTGTTTGAAGTAATTTGTAATAGCAAATTTTGATGATGAATTAATTGACTCCGAAAGAATTTTTGTGTGTCTTTACTTTGGGGCAGAACTACACCCGGTCTGATTCGCGCGGGGACGTGATACGTAGGCAATCTACATAAGATTCGACCGCATTTAATAAAGAAAGAAAAAAGAGAAAAAAGAAAAGAGAATACAAGAATAAAATAAAATACAGGGTTTCCCGAAGTGCTTTAAAAGGACAAATGAGCAAGCCGGGATGATGCATGTTGTTTGAAGCAAAGCATGTTAGAAATGGTTAACTGCCTAGGAGCATTGCATCCTCAATGTGTTGTTATCAAATCTGTTAAACTCTAACGCTAACAAAGTTTGTTGTTGTCTGAATCCAGACAGTTAGTTGTTAAAGAATTCTGGCAACATACCCTTACCAAACCAGATCCAAAGGACCGGTAGCAACAAGCATGACTACTTCAGAGAATAGTTCTGAGGAAGAAAGGCCGATGAGCCAGCTGTTAAAGGAAGCGATGGAAAAGATAGAAAGGATGGGACTAGAGATGAATGCAATGCAGTTAGCTCTAGCCAAAGCACAAAAGAGACCCGAGCCACTAGGGCACATGCCCTTCAACAAGCCTCCCGAATCACCGTTATCATCAGGAAAGAAGCCCCCATGATTCCCAAGCTCCACCACCCCATCAACCTCTCCCAACACCAAATGTTCCCACTTTTGTGGGACCCACATCAGCCACCCTGCAAAGAACGACCAGCGAGCCGTTGTTTCAGGCTCACGATACGCAATACTATCCCCTAGAGCCCACATTCCATGCCCCGAACCACATACCCACAATCCACACTTGGAAGTACCGGTAGAGATTGAAAAGCCGGTTAAAGCCCCAGAACAAGATGATGTATTAAGGAAGTTCAAAAGCCTGGAGCAGTCCTTCAGGAACCTGCACGGATTGGGCAACCATGTCAGCGTGGCCTACAAAGATTTATGCCCTTTCCCGGACATCCAGCTCCCGGCTGGGTTCAAGATGCCTAAGTTTGATTTATATGAAGGGCACGGTGACCCCATGGCAAATTTGCGGGGTTTCTGTAGCAAAATGAGATGGGCAGGCGACAAAGATGAGCTGCTGATAGCTTATTTCGGCCAAAGTCTGAGCGGATCGGCACTAGAATGGTATACCAGGCAGGATTCCAGCAGATGGTACACTTGGGATGATCTGGCGCAGGCTTTCGCAGGTCATTTCCAATACAATCTCGAGATAGTCCCTGACCGTCTCACATTGTTGAGGACCGGGAAGAAGCCCGGGGAAAGTTTTCGCAAGTTCAGGTTCCGCTGGAGAGAGCAAGCGGCCAAAGTCGATCCTCCCATGAGAGAGGGAGAGATGGTGGACTACTTCTTGCAAACATTGGATCCAACCTACTTTGGTCACTTGGTGACGACGGTTGGAAAATCATTCAACGAGGTAGTGAAGATAGGTGTCATGATAGAAGAGGGTCTGAGGTCTGACAAAATCCTGAATTACTCGGCACTCAAGGCAACGACCCAGGCTATTCAGAGCGGCTCGGGAGGTGCGCTAGGAAGAAGGAAGAAAGAAGAAATTGCCACGATTGAGGCAAGCAGTTGGGCCAGGTCTGGCAAACCACACTACAACCAACCCAGACCTCATAGGCCAAACTACCCATACAGCCCACCATATCACTACTATCCACCCCAAGAACCACATTTCACCGTCCATCAAGCCCAGACATACACCCAACCTCCGGTTCGCCACAACGGCGTGCGCCAGCTCCCCACAATACATACCCAGCTCCACATAATACCTACCCACCACCACAAAATACCTACCCTCCACCAAGAGCATACAGGAACCCTCCAGGGGCGGGTTTTCGCGGGAGTCAAGCTGCTAAAAATGATAGGCTACAGAAACATCGAGCCTTTATTGAGCTGGAAGATACCTATACCACCGTATTCCACAAATTGAGACGGTTGGGTTTGGTGAGTCCTGTCGAACCTAGAGAGCAAAACCCCTACCCCAAAATGTGAACAGGTTAATAAGCTGTGAGTACTGCTCAGGAATGCTGGGACATGATACTGAAAAATGTTGGAGGCTGAAGCAGGCGATACAAGACCTCATTGATGCTAACAAAATCGAGGTCCAGACGCCGGAGGCACCTAACATCAATCAGAACCCATTGCCAACGCACCACGAGACTCACATGATCGAGTTGGTGTATGAGGGAGGAGAGCTGAGAAAGCCCTCACAGACAGTGATGATGATCCAGGCCGCTCCGAAAGAACGATCGACCAGTGGAGGAATGGGGGAACAGTCGTAGGGAGAAGGCGTCAAGCCAGTAGTGATATTGGGAAAGAGCCCGTCCGCCATAACAAGCAAACCCGAGCCAAACAAGTTGGTAATATCAGGGACTCCACCCACACCTGCAGTTGTGTTGAAAGGGGTATACAGGGAACTGGTCACCATAAAGCCTGTAGTCCAGCTGCCGATGATTGATAGCAAGGCCGTGCCTTGGAAATACGAGAAGGCAGTGGTGATGTACAAAGGAAAACAAGTGGAGGAAGTTAGTTGTAAAGCGCAAGGGCTGACTCGATCAGGACGGTGTTTTGCTCCGGTAGAGCTGAGAAGACCCAACCCTGCTGCAACCAAGAAACCTGTGTCCGAAGAAGAGGCTGAGGAGTTCTTGAGGAAGATGAAAGTGCAGGACTACTCCGTGGTCGAACAGCTGAGGAAAACGCCGACCCAGATCTCGTTGCTATCATTACTAATCCATTTTGAGGAATATCGCCGGGCTCTGATGAAGATATTGAACGAAGCTCATGCGCCCAACGAGATTTCTGTAAACCACCTGGAAACCATTTCCAACAAGATTTTCGAGGTGAACAGGGTAACATTCTCAGATGATGATATGCCGGTGCAGGGTACGGAGCTTAATAAAGCTCTCTACCTAACTGTCAAATGTGAAAACTCGGTAGTTACTCGGGTATTGGTGGATAACGGTTCAAGTGCCAATATTTGTCCATTATCCACCCTGAACCAGTTAAAGATCGACCACGGAATAATCCACAAGAATATCATCTGTGTTCGAGGATTTGACGGAAATGGAACAGCCACTGTGGGGGATGTTGTACTTGAATTGACCATCGGTCCGGTCCAGTTTACCATGGAGTTCCAGGTGCTAGATGCCACAGTATCTTATAACCTTCTGTTAGGACGACCGTGGATTCATGCAGCCAAAGCGGTGCCTTCCACCCTACATCATATGGTCAAGTTCGAGTGGGATAGACAGGAGGTCGTACTGCATGGCGAGGACACGACGTGCACCATGGGTGGTGCCATTGTGCCCTTCAAATAGACCGATGATGACAGAGGTCCTTGGGTCTACCATATTTTCGATACAATGTCGGCAAACAAGATTTCTGAGGGTGAGATCCTCCAGTACCCTAGGGTAGCTTCCGCAACAATCATGATGGTCTTGAAAATGCTGGGCAACGGGTTTGTGCCGGGAAAAGGCCTGGGAGTTAAGCTTCAGGGGATTGTCCAACCTGTCTCCCTGCCCAAGAACTTGGGAAGCTTCGGTTTGGGGTTCAAACCAACTACGACAGATATAAAGCGAGCGCAAAAAATGAAGAAGAAAGTTTGCTTTCTGCCCAAGCCGATGCCACGTCTCTCGAGATCTTTTGTCATAGCAAGTGCCAAGGGGCCACCGGTCCCAAAGATTCTCGGACCATTGATTGGGATGGACGGGGACCTAAATCAGGGTTTCGAGAGGCTATTCGCTGATGTCAGTATGGTAGAAGTTGGAGAGAGTTCCAGCAGAGCGGAGATACAGTTTGTGGGGCCTGAGGCCAAGACCAACAATTGGACAGTTACTCATCTTCCTATCCGGGGGGAGTCTTGGTAGTAGGCTTTGATTTATGCTTTTCTTGTTCAGATTATTCCAGGGTGTAATCCCAATATTGTTTTGTAAAAGTGTGAACCCTGTTATCCCGCAAGTTTAATAAAGTTCTCTTCTTTTGTCTCGTTTTAATTTTGTTTTTGTTCTTTTTCTTTCTGAACAGTTCTCTTTTAACTGGTTCTAATGACATGGCATGCACAACGGATCTTCGACCTAGTCTAATAAATCAATCCGAGCCCGACTTAATGCTACAAGAGGTCGTTTGTGACAATGAGTCTGAATATGACGAAGATGAAGCCTTCGAAGAGATAAATCGAGAACTGTGCCAATTTGAAGAGAAACCCAAGCCTAACCTAAATGAAACTGAGGCTGTAAATCTAGGAGATGCGGATAATGTCAGAGAAACCAAAATCAGCATCCACTTTGAGCCAAACGTCAGGGAAGAATTGATCAAAACCCTCGTGGAATTCAAAGATGTTTTTGCATGGTCATATGATGATATGCCGGGATTAAGCACCAATTTAGTGGTTCATAAATTGCCCACTGACCCGGCATACCCTTCGGTCAAGCAAAAGCTAAGGAAATTTAAAATAGAAATGAGTGTAAAGATCAAAGAAGAGGTGATTAAGCAGCTGCAGGCGAAGGTCATTCGGTTCACTCGATATCCCGAGTGGTTGGCCAATGTGGTACCAGTTCCGAAGAAGGACGGGAAAATCAGGGTGTGCGTCGACTACCGCAATCTCAACAAAGCAAGTCCCAAGGACAATTTTCCATTGCCCAACATCCATATCCTAATCGATAATTGCGCTGGGCGCGAGATCGGATCCTTTGTGGATTGCTATGCGGGATATCATCAGATCCTAATGGACGAGGAAGATGCGGAAAAGACAGCATTTATTACGCCATAGGGAACTTACTGTTATCGGGTAATGCCGTTCGGATTGAAGAATGCCGGGGCGATGTACATGCGAGCAATGACTACTGTGTTTCACGACATGATACACAAAGAAATTGAGGTGTACGTAGATGATGTGATCATAAAGTCTTGGCAGCAGGAAGACCATGTAGCGGACCTAAGGAGATTTTTTCAAAGACTCCGAAGGTATGATATCAAGCTCAACCCGGCCAAATGCGCATTCAAGGTTCCATTAGGAAAGCTGTTAGGATTCATCGTCAGTCGACGGGGTATTGAGTTAGACCCATCCAAGATCAAATCCATCCGAGATTTGCCACCGCCAAAGAACAAAACAGAGGTAATGAGTCTGTTGGGGAGACTCAATTACATCAGCAGGTTCATTGCTCAACTCACGGCGACTTGCGAACCCATATTTCGGCTGCTGAAAAAAGATGTTGCGGTAAACTGGACGGCAGAGTGTCAAGAGGCTTTCGACCAAATCAAAGGGTATCTGTCCAATCCACCCGTGTTGGTTCCACCTAAGCCAGGGAAGCCCTTAATTCTTTATCTGACGGTCCTGGAAAATTCATTTGGCTGTGTACTGGGGCAACATGATGTCAAAGGAAGGAAAGAGCAGGCCATTTATTATCTTAGCAAGAAGTTCACAGTATATGAGGTCAAGTACACCCAACTCGAGAAAACGTGCTGCGCCCTAACTTGGGTGGCTCAGAAGTTGAAGCACTACCTGTCCTCGTATACTACTTATCTCATATCTCGTTTGGACCCATTGAAGTACATCTTTCAGAAACCTATGCCCACAGGGAGGTTGGCAAAATGGCAAATTCCGCTCACAGAGTTTGATATCGTCTATGTGACGAGGACAGCCATGAAAGCCCAAGCGCTGGCTGACCATTTGGCAGAGAATCCCGTTGATGAAAAATACGAGCCTTTAAGAACGTATTTTCCCGACGAAGAAGTGATGCATACGAGTGAGCTGGAACTACCCGGGGAACCGGGTTGGAAGCTTTTCTTCGATGAAGCCACGAACGCGAAAGGGGTTGGAATAGGAGCAGTACTCATTTCTGAAACAGGATGCCACTATCCCGTTACAGCTCAACTACGCTTCTATTACGCCAATAATATGGCCGAGTATGAAGCTTGCATTTTGGGTTTGCGATTAGTTGCGGACATGGATGTCCAAGATGTTTTGGTCTTGGGAGACTCGGACCTCTTGGTACATCAGATTTAGGGTGAATGGGAAACACGGGATTTGAAACTCATACCATATCGACAATGCTTGCACGATCTGAGCAAGCAATTTTGATCAGTGAAATTCAAACATATCCCGAGAGTTCATAACGAGGTTGCGGATGCATTGGCCACCTTAGCATCAATGTTGCACCACCCTGACAAAATGTATGTTGACCCCTTGCACATCCAGGTTCGGGATCACCACGCTTATTGCAATGCGGTAGAAGAGGAAGTAGATGGCGAGCCTTGGTTTCATGATGTCAAGGAGTACCTCAAAATAGGGATATATCCGGGACAGGCCACTGGGGACCAAAAAAGAGCCCTTCGGCGTTTGTCGAATGGTTTCTTCCTCAGCGGAGGAGTTTTGTACAGAAGAACCCCGGACTTGGGATTGTTAAGATGTATAGACGTCGGTCAAGCCACGACGATTATGGCATAAGTACATGCTGGAGTTTGTGGGCCACATACGAGCGGATATGTGTTGGAAAGGAAGATCCTTCGAGCAGGGTATTATTGGCTCACCATGGAGCATGACTGTATCACTTTCGTGAGGAAATGCCATTAGTGTCAGATACATGGAGATCTGATTCATTCTCCGCCAACAGAGTTACATACGATGTCAGCACCGTGGCCGTTTGTTGCGTAGGGCATGGATGTCATTGGGCCTATAGAGCCGGCAGCATCCAACAGCCATAGGTTCATTCTGGTGACCATTGACTACTTCACCAAATGGGTCGAGGCTAAAACCTTCAAGTCGGTAACTAAAAAGTCAGTGGTGGATTTTGTTCACTCCCATATCATCTGCAGATTTGGGATCCCAAAAGTGATCATCACGAACAACGGTGCAAATCTTAACAGCAGCTTGATGAGAGAGTTATGCCAACAATTCAAGATTACACACCGCAATTCCACCCCATATCGTCCCAAGGCAAATGGAGCGGTCGAAGCAGCCAATAAGAACATGAAGAAGGTACTGCGGAAGATGGTGGAAGGATCTAGACAATGGCACGAGAGGTTACCCTTTGCTTTGTTGGGTTATCGCACTACCGTCCAGACTTCCATAGGTGCAACTCCTTATTTGTTGGTGTACGGAACTAAGGTCGTAATACCAGCGGAGGTCGAAATTCCGTCCCTCCGGATTGTCGCTGAAGCCGAGATTGATGATGATGAATGGGTCAAAGCTCGATTGGAACAATTGAGCTTGATAGACGAGAAAAGATTGGCAGCAGTGTGCCATGGTCAGCTGTATCAGAAGAGAATGGCAAGGGCATATAATAAGAAGGTACGCCCCAGGAAGTTTGAAGTAGGGCAGCAGGTATTGAAGCGGATCCTCCCGCATCAGGTCGAGGCAAAAGGCAAGTTCGCCCCAAATTGGCAAGGGCCTTACATCGTGACCAGAGTGTTGTCCAACGGTGCTTTGTGTCTAACAGATATCGAGGGAAGATGTGTCGACATGGCTATCAATTCTGATGCAGTCAAAAGATATTATGCGTAATTTCTTTGATTATGGTAGTTATCGGTTCATTTGTTTGTATTTAATACTTATTGGATAATGAAATGACGGAGGCAATTCTTTCTTCTATCCAAACACTTTTAACCCTTGTTCCCCCTTTTGAGCCTTAAGTTATTCTTTCATACCCCTCTTTTGGAATCACTAATGGAAAAGATATGAAAAAAAAAGAGAAAGAAAAAGGAAAAATTTTAAAAGAAAATGAAAAAAAAGGGAAGATAAAATCACAAGAAAAACAAAACCGTTGGGAACTAAGTTTGACCTGATTCCTCAAAGAGGATACGTAGTCGCCTCACGGCTCGGTCATAGTGTGCATAGTGTGCACAGTGTGTGTAACGCACATAGCTCAACATAGTGTAAAAAAATAAAATCACCCAAGCAAGAAAACTGGGGCGGAGGATATGTTTTAAAGTTTCAACAAAGGTTTGATTCCAAGAGTTGTAGTGGCTCACCCGTCAAAGTTATTTCAAATCCTTGATAGCTTTTCTTTTAGCCCCACACCAAAACCATCATCGTTGTCCAAAAAAGACCTCCTGATCAACCTCCAAGAGGTGTCAAGTCAGGCAAATAAAGCCGAGAATAATACACTGATCCCCAGCAAAGAAGAGGATCATAAAACTGGAAATAAATTGATAGTCAAAAGGAATCTCCAGAAGAGAGGGTCATATCGACAGCACTCCAATTCCCCGTTGAAGAAATAAAATGAGATAGTCTTATCGGTGAAAAACTTCGCAGACACCATAAGGCGACGAAAGATGAGAGATATAAAACGAGAGAGTCTTATCGGTGAAAACCTTTACATGCACCATAAGGCGCCGGGAGCTGAGAGAAAAGAGAGAGTCTCATTAGTAAAAACCCCTCGAAGTGCACTATGAGGCGACAAGACAGATCGACAAAAGAGTCCACATTCGCGAAAAAATGGACACCCATTTATCCCCAGCAAGTAAGACCATCAAGCAGGATGATTAATACAAATAGACTGGGTCGGGAATCTATGGTGCACGTCATGATCGAAAGGACCAGTCATGTCATCCAGATAAGTTCTTCTCTTTTCTTTTTTCCACCAAGTATTGGTTCAGAAAGATTTTTTCTCCTTTTCTATCTTTTTCATTTCTTTCTAAAAATTCGTTTTGAAAAGGATTTTTCAAAGTTTACTACCAGAGGCTGAAGGGGTACAAAAGCAAAATATGAAAGGGATAGGCCAAAAGCCGAGGCAATAAGACAAAAGGCGTCGGTTGCAAAACCAAAGGACGAATTGCGTAGAAAGTTAAGGGTGACGTAAAGAGAGCGGAAAATGACGGGTGAAGGACTTGTGGACCAAGTTCCGAGAAGGTTTCCCCGCAGAATGTCGATAAATCACGGACCCAAGTCCGAAGTGGTCAGAAGCCACAAGAAAGGGAAATTAATCCGGTGCAAGATAACCCTAACAGTCCTAAAAGTTATCCCGAGGCGATGCAATTCTATGCCTTACAGTTCTGGGAGGAAGTAAACTCCTAAAGGGAGTGGTTTCGGGATTAAAGCGGACTCCCACAACGTGTTCTGTAAAGAGAAAGCAGGAAAGGGAATAAATGGAAAACCGTCCCCAGCAGGCAGGGCACCCCCAGCAAGCAACTTTATCCACCAACCAATTGTTGGAGCACAGAGCAAGGAAAAGAAAAGGGAAAATCATCCCCCTGCAAGGACACCGCTGCCCACCATGATTAAAACTAACTAAATCCTTTTGTCTGCTGCAGGAAATAAAGGTTGATGATGGCAGCAGGACGCGATGCCAGAAAGGTCACCAAAACCGGGGTAGAAAATTTTCTGCAGTTGTCAAAATTTTCTCGGAGGAACGAGGAATCAAATTCGAATATTTTCATGTCTTAGTTTAAATAGGTGCCCACCTGTATAATGAGAGGAATACTTTTCAAGTCTTAGTTTAAATAGGCGCCCACCTGTATAATGAGAGGAATATTTTCAGTCTTAGTTTAAATAGGCGCCCACCTGTATAACGAGAGGAATACTTTTCAGTCTTAGTTTAAATAGGCGCCCACCTGTATAATGAGAGGAATATTTTCAGTCTTAGTTTAAATAGGCGCCCACCTGTATAATGAGAGGAATATTTTCAGTCTTAGTTTAAATAGGCGCCCACCTGTATAACGAGAGGAATAATTTTCAGTCTTAGTTTAAATATGCGCCCACCTGTATAACGAAAGGAATACTTTTCAGTCTTAGTTTAGATAGGCGCCCACCTGTAATAATGAGAGGAATACTTTTCAGTCTTAGTTTAAATAGGCGCCCACCTGTATAACGAGAGGAATACTTTTTAATCTTAGTTTAGATAGGCGCCCACCTGTAATAATGAGAGGAATACTTTTCAGTCTTAGTTTTAATAGGCGCCCACCTGTATAATGAGAGGAATACTTTTCAGTCTTAGTTTAGATAGGCGCCCACTTGTATAATAAGAGGAATACTTTTCAAGTCTTAGTTTAAATAGGCGCTCACCTGTATAATGAGAGGAATATTTTAAGTCTTAGTTTAGATAGGCGCCCACCTGTGTAATGAGAGGAATACTTTTCAAGTCTTAGTTTAAATAGGCGCCCACCTGTATAATGAGAGGAATATTTTCAGTCTTAGTTTAAATAGGCGTCCACCTGTATAATGAGAGGAATACTTTTCAAGTCTTAGTTTAAATAGGCACCCACCTGTATAATGAGAGGAATATTTTCAGTCTTAGTTTAAATAGGCGCCCACCTGTATAATGAGAGGAATACTTTTCAAGTCTTAGTTTAAATAAGCGCCCACCTGTATAATGAGAGGAATATTTTTAGTCTTAGTTTAAATAGGCGCCCACCTGTATAACGAGAGGAATACTTTTCATGTCTTAGTTTAAATAGGCGCCCACCTGTATAATGAGAGGAATACCTTTTATGTCTTAGTCTAAATATTTCAGATTTTTGAGATCAGTAGCCCACCAGGAGGCAGAAGGTTACAACAGGAACCCCCAGCAGGAAACAATAAAAAAACCCCAGCCCCAGGAAACGGAATGTTGCAACAAGAGGTCCCAGCATAAATTCAAGCGCCTAAGTCTAAAGAAAGAAGAGACGCGTCTTGAAAGAAGCGGCTTGGGAACATTAAATTATGCCCAGCATAACAAGTCTGATGAAGAAAGCCATGTCCCAAGCGGACCAAGCAAAATGATGAAAACTGGTACTCAGGAAAGCAAGGGGCCAGTGTCATCCCCCAAGTTCACAAAATAAAAGCATCGGAGGAAAACGCAAGCCGACAAAAAAGCAAGGCGACAGGAACAAGCTAAAGATAGATGAGATCTTATGATCCATAGTCTAGCCTAGCTTCTTGTTTTTTCCTTTTAGCACAATGTAACAAGGAGATCGGTAAGTGATAACAGCATACAGAAGCATGTAACAGCACACAACAACAACGAACGTTACAGTCACACGGTAGTCCCAGCCACCAAAACTTCTCGAACTACACTGACTTGATTCCTGTTCAGCCCAGGATATGTAGGAAACCTCTGAAGTAAGGTTCGGTCAAATCTTTTTCAAAAAATGCTTCACATGGAGTACTCAGACGGGCAAAAATTGCTCGCTTTATTTTTGCAGGAAAACTCTTCGTGTCTTCGGGCAAAGAAGGGCAGCTATAAGCACGTGATTTTTTGCTCTATATGTGAATTACTCCCAAAAATTCAAAATTAAAAGAGGCTATCCTTCGGGTACAATTTTGAGAATCTGCGTGACATTTAATAATTGTTTTGTCCATGAATGCTCACCTTGCTATAGTTAAAAATACAAAACAATACATGTTGCATTGCATTTAGGAATTAATTAACCATAATTTGGCTTTAAAAGCGAAAATCACAAAGAATATGCATTTTTATTCTATTTTGTTGACATGGTAATTTTATTAATGTTAATTTGTGGGTTAATTATTATAGATGGTAACATAATATGTGTATAATCTTTATTTTTTGATTTTTACAATTTATTTAGGATTTTTGTTAGTTTAGATAATTAAAGAAAAAAGGAAAATGAGTTAAAAACTTGGATTGGGCCAGGTGAAACTAAATCCAAGCCCAAACCAATTACATCTGACCCAGTCCAAACCAGGCCTCCAGGCACCCCCCCCCTCAAACGATGTCGTACAAGGCATTTGATCTGAGCCGTCCGTTCAATCTGATCTAACGATCCCATGGCATTCCCCAGCACCCGACCCATTTAAACCTTAAACCGACCCAGTCTCATTTAATGGAGATGACGTCGTTTCCCATTACAAAATAGATCCTGGCCATAGATCCAACTCGATCCAACGGCCAGGATCTAATCCCCTACACCATATATAAACCCCTCATCACACCCCACGCCCCCTATCCGAACACCCCCCCTCCCCCTTTCATCGTCTCTCTCAAGAGACTAACCTAACACCCCTTGCCAAACCCTAGCCGCCACCCTTCACCTTCACCGTAAAACCGGCGGCAAGGACGCCGATGACTACCCCCTTAGCACCCCTAATGCACCTCACCACCCCAAACCCAAATCTGTTACCCTCTTGCCTCGAATCAGCCCCTTCCATCTCGAATCTTGATTTGGAGATTCGATACCAAACCTAGATCTACACCAAACCCCCCCAGATTCACACTGGACAACTTCCCGACCTCCCTCGTGACCAAACCAAGCTTGGTTTGGTCCGAATCTACCCACAAATCCTAAAACCCCAAATCTGAAGATTCAAACCCTAGAACACAAGAACCTGGGGAATCCGGCCAGTTTTAATAAAGGGTTGAGGTATAATAGACCTTAATCCAGGTGTTCTCGGTCGAGAACACCCCGATTAAAGTTTGTTCGGCCTCAAATGGTCAAATCTAGTTCAGACCTGGGTCGTCCTTTGTTGAGCCTTCACAGTAAGTTTTCTTTTTCTTTTCTAGTTTTGTTTGAATATTGATTGAGTTTGTTAGCATGTTTTGTTATGTTTGTTTGGTATTTCTGATATTTTCTTTCAATTCCTTCCATATTTGTAAGGCCTTTTATTTGGTCGATTGTTCTTCTGTGTATGTTTGAATACGTTTTGTCATATACATGCTCGAGTTAATGTCGTCAGTCATCGAGATTCCCTATGTTGTGCAAAGTTGTTGAAGGCAGTTGATGCCCTGTCCGTGTTGTTTGATTGATCGACCGATTGTTCCATGTTATAGTTAGTATAGTCGAATAGATAAACGTCGTCGATTAGTTTTATAGGACTGAATGTTCAAATATTCTGATTCATATAACTTCACATGATTGATCAAACCATTGTCGTTTAGCTAATTGTTTGACATTATCTGTGAATGGTTTGTAACTGCAATACAAATGATTAGAATTCAGTAGTAAGGGCAGCTTTGAATTTGAACTTTCAGAAGTTCAAATGTCCTACTGTTGCAATGGGTTAATACAGTAATAATCAGGTTCTAACAGGGGTAATTTGGGTGTAAAAAAAAACAGAAATGATTAGTTTAAGTGAGCTGACAAATAGGGTACAGAATTAGGATTAAACTAATGTAATAGTGGGGAACCAAACTTGGTAGTATAGGGCTGATTAAATAAAAGGACTGCCCATACCTTTGGGCAGAAACACACATGCTAGAAGGCTGTCAAATAGATGGGCATGAGGAATACTTTTGATTAGTTTTTAAAGAAGTTATGGGCAGGAAAGAAGTGAGGGGATCAAGGCGGCTTGGTGCTTGCCATTTCTGCATATAAATAGGTCTGTTTAGGACAAAGAAAAGGGTTCAGAAAAACAGTTGGAAAAATAGCTGAAGATTTCTGAAAAGAAGAGTGTTAAGGTTTGCATTTTTAGGTTAAGCTTTACATCAAAGAGCCTTAACTTGTCTTTGCTTTTGAGTGTGTAACAAGAATCAGACATCACTACTTCTCGCACTAGTCTGTGTACGGTTGGCACTGCTGGACTTTCAGTTTGGTAGTACAAATTCTTTGTTGGCGGAATATTGCTCATCAGTTTACTCTGGGAATATTGCTTTGGTTTTTAAGCAACTGTCGCAACTGGTTATTCTTATTGATTTTTTTGGGCTGTTGCTGTTTGGTTTTCTGGAATCGAAATCAGGTTTTCTCTTAAATTGCTGTCGAGCTTGGGTCTGTTTTCTTGGGCTGTCTCTTTTACAGTTACTGGTTTGGGGCTGTTCGACTGAGTGTGCTTATGTTTGCTGCTGTTGCTGTGTTTGTTGCATACTACTCGGCTGATCATTCTCCTTCTTCTTTGGCTTTTCTATACCAGGTACACGACTAATACACTGTCAATGTAACTTGAAAGTTGAGCATGAATACAAAAGAGAAGAGTTGAAGATGTTTATTTTCATACATAGCCTGTATATTGAATATCATGTGATGTATAATAGTTTACATTTTGCTTGGATACTGGAGGTAGCCCTCATACATAGTGAATGTCAATGTATGGTAACTTGATATCATATTGTGTATATAGGCTGGTAGATAAAAGGATTCACAGTGCAGTAGGTCATATCTTAGACTTTAGCTATGTTTTGTGATTAGCATATCCTTTAATGCATGTTAAGTATGAAAACTATCCATTGTTAGTTAATTTCATTTCCTTTTGATAAACTGTCTCATTATAACTGGCAAACCATGCCTTTAGAACAAATAGCACAAGTCTACATTTCTCAACCTCATGAAGGTTGAGCCCAAGTCGAACAAACCAAGCAGGCTTTCAACGGAAAAGCAGTGGCCCAGGCCCAGCCGATACTGGGTGGGCTGGGTTTGGGCCCATAATATTCGATAGGCTGCCTGTGTACGTGGCCATGCTTCTGATTTTGCGAAAGTATTCAGAATCCCTCTATAAATAACCTGCAAGCATGTAATTAAGTAGGATCATTTTTGCTTTCATTAGTAGAGACAAACGTAACAAGAAATGTAGCCACTATAGGATATCCTTTCAAAATAAAGATGAGACGAGCCTCGACAAACAAATAATGCACAAGCTGCGGGGCCCTCGTTAAATGTATATATTAAAGTACTTAGTTTCCAGGGCGGGCCGTTTAGCAAATCTCACGGATTTCCCAGAATAATAACATGATAGTCTCTTTAGGCGCGTGTTTAATAATCTACTTTCTTAAACTTGGGTGTGCATTTCATGCGACCCAAATCCAAATCCCAAAACATCAAATAAAATGTGTTCCGGATTGTGGGTGCATTTCATGTGACGCAGTCCAAAGACATGTTTTAAGCGATGTTCACATTCTTTTAAAATAATAATAATAAAGCGGTAAAAAGTTAAAATTGGCACATTGGTTCATAATTGTATTTAAAATCAGATAAATAAGCCGAATATGACAGTTGAGCGATTGTGCTAGAACTACGGAACTCGGGAGTGCCTAACACCTTCTCCCGGGTTAACAGGATTCCTTATCCGGATTTTTGGTACGCAGACTGTAATATGGAGTCACTCTTTTCCTCGATTCGGGATTAAAATGGTGACTTGGGACACCCTAAATCTCCCAAGTGGCGACTATGAAATAAACAAACAAATCCCGTTTCGATTGTCCTTTAATTGAAAAAAACTCCCTTGTACCCTCTCGGGTATGGAAAAAGGAGGTGTGACAATATCATCTCATACTTTGTAACTTTTATCCATCTATTGCTGATTCACCTTAATATTGATCTATAATCTACTATTGATAACTGGAAACCTCTTATACAACACATTTTCACCAGGGCTCATGTCTCATTAGGAAAATCTGCAGTTATTTGCTTGATCCACCTAGGGATGATACTAAACTTCAATAACCATATTTCATAGTATCTCACCGTGATTTATCTTATGGGAGTATTCTAATCCCATGCAATTCATGAAATGACTTCTCTTTGAATCATTACCTAATCGAAGGTCTAAATGTCAGTCTCTTATCATTTATCATAATTACACCCTTATTCTACTACCAGGGTAGCATTCCATTTTTTCTAAATGCTACTAGTCTTAAACTCCTTCGAGTTCATTTAGGCTCTACTGAGCTTTTATATAACTTACATAAACCATCAGCTCCATTGTTTTGATGGATTTAATTTCGAGGACTTACATATTCTCATCACTTTCTCACTTACCTTTTTTATCCTTACTCCCATTTACTTTAAACCTTGTGGCTCTATCATACTTTATCTTGCGACCTACGCATATCTATTTATAATACGCGTAACATTCCTTTAACTTGATAGCACCATATATTTACTTATATTATTCTGGAACCTCAAGCGAGACAACATATCATCTCTAACTCTTCGTACTCTCTTAACTAGACCTCTCTGTATTTGAAACCACATGCTGGAAAATATGCCACCGATGACACCACTATCATTTCTTGATACATAATTGCGATGCTTCTAGTCCCCTATCTGATATCTGAATTATTCATAACCTTCTATACTTGGGAACCTCGTACCTTCTTCATATGTACCTTACTTACTTTTAAATCTAGCATTGTATTTTCTGTCTCTTTCATAACTACCCTTCAACATAGGTGGAATTCACATCCACAGCTTGAAGTTCTACTATAATACTTGCACCTCTGGTGCATATATAATCCAGTGGGAGCTTTATACTTACTCCTCATGAGGCTAAAACTTTTCTAACTGGCTTTTATCATAGAGCCATTATACAATATGACTGTTGTACTTTCTCTCTTGTACCTCTGATATTAAGAGTGATTTTACAATGTTCTGGATCACGATTTCCATAATTATCTTGGTCTAATAATTAGACTCCTACTTTACTTAGCTGATTAACTCTTTAGATTCTTGTTTTTTCTCGACCTTGTAGGCTTAAGATATCTTTCGATATACGGCTCAGGGTATTAGTTATTATATTAGCCCCTCATGGATGCTATGGAACATCCATGATATAGCCTTATAGCAATTCAAGCTTTTGTCTGTGACCTAGACTCAATTATTTCTTTTAACTTATACTAGAGTTTCTTGTTTACCGTGAAAATGGTAATAACAATTAAATTTGTTAATGGGACTCTAAAAATATGTGATCTATTTTATTCTAGTTGTTAGGGCAGTTGATTCTAGATATGTGAAGCTTAACGACAAAATATGAACTAAAACAAGGTTATAATCAAACGAAGGGGCTTGTTATACGGGCCTCGGACTGACCGATGAGGGGCCTCAAGGTCGATGCCTCGACTCGGGCTCGAGCTATCAGGGATAATCAATAAAGGGCTAGTAGTTAGGATATAATTACATGAGGCTCTTTATGGACAATACCAAGCAATAGATGAAGAACGATCATGAAAGCAATAAATGAAAGAGGTAGTCTCGAGCGAGTAAGTTAGATAGAAAAGAGAGAGAGAGTTGTTATTGACATTGTGTAGAATAGTTGGAGCAACAGCAACCCCTTGCAAAGTGGTGACGATCCCCTTTATATAGGAGAGGAAACCCTCCATAGTACAAAATACATTAATTGTAAAAGCATGGAGATGGGACGACTAGATGTGACACCTTGATACAGGCTCTGGGTAGGCCGGCTTTGTCAAACTTAGCCGTGTGCCTTGGGAATTCCCCATTTTACTCTAGCCTCGATCTATACCCTCTTTAAGTAGGACCTCGATGAGCTCCGAGGGAGGGAACTCAGTCACAGCTTCGTGTCCTTGAGGTCTCGAGGTATTCTTCTGAAGTGACTCGATAGAAGGAATTTAGACCTTATAATTTTGTCGTATACAGATAGTCTCCGCGTTTCTCAGAATGAAATGAGGGGAATTATGATACCCGGCTCCTAGATGATATTGTGACGACATCATATCGATCATTCAATCTATGGCCTGAATTTTCATGATACGTAGGACATTTCGTGCACTTGTCTTTTCGACGCCATTCAATGCGCTATTGATTCCCATTATTCAAAGCGGCAATACCGCCATATATTCGGCTCTTCAAGAACACACTAATTATACCTGCCAGTCATTCTTCCAAAAGCATTAATAGATGTGTCATTATCCCCTATAAATGTGGGCGTTCTGGCATCATTTTTCTATCCAAGTATCTTCATTTGTTCATTCATCTCGTTCTCCTCGCCATCTTCCTCTATTGTTTATCATCATGTTTGGAGTTTACAGCCTTAAGGTTGTTTAGCAGCGTTCCTATAGGCTGTGTTGTGGCCTTTTGCCTAAGCTTCCATTTGTCGATCGAGATTATACCGTCTTGTCATCGCTGTCGTTGTTGTTGCGATTATTATTGCTGTCTTTATTGGCTCGAGATAACGACAGATGGAAAATCGACTTTCCCCTTTTTAGAAAGTTATTCGGACTATGCACCGCTGCTCACTCTCCTACCTTGGCCTGGTGTGACACTTCATCCCTTCGGTTTTTTTCTTTCCCTAGGGACAAAATGGCACAACCGATCGTTGAGGCTGGGGCCTGCCGAATCTTTAACCTTTGGCTTCGGCGGGTTATGTCTCTTTTTTCTGAATCTTCTGCATCACCTCCCTTTCCTCTTCTTCATCTTCTCCCTCGGTAAGCTTACTCCACGGGATCGAGCTGGGAACCTAGAAGATGTAGTGATCGAAGGAGCTGCCTTCGAGGATGAGAGCTTGAGGAGGGGGCTCAGAGATGCTGCTATCGGACATGAACCTTTGAGGATTCACTAGGTTCTTAGGTTTTCATTATGGGTGTATACCTCTTTGTTTCTTTGTTTCTGTGTAAGGACCCTTTGCGGACTTTTGTAATTGTATGTAAGGATCCCTCGAGGGCCATTGTAGGCCAATGTTTATGAAATAGAAAGGCATCTTCTTCACTCCTGCTTTTGATATTGGCCATATTCTTGTACATTCTTGTGCATTTGCAGGGATTTTGAATGTATGCCTTTATTGACGATCGTCGATATTCTTTCCGGTCTTTGGTCGATAGAAATGGCTCCTTTCCGAGCCTACCATGGTTCCTTGGACCAAGCCTGAAACGATCCAATAGACTTGGGTCGTCGGGACCCTCGAACCGCATGAAAATGGCGTATCGAACCTTGAAATCTTTGAGGGTGGTCTCTGAGTGAATGTCATCTTCGGGCACCTGGAGAGGTTGCCCATGGCTAGGTGACGTCCTTGTTGATACCCAATTTTCCCTATGCATTTTATATATGCAAAATACTTTCAAAATAGCATATATATGCTTATATAAGTATGCCCCAGTGTTTTAGTATTTTTTCCTAATTTTTAAAAGATTTTTTAAATCAATTTATTGCCCATTTTAGCAGTACAAAAACTAATAATTATTTCAAAATCATCATTTTGGTGAATAATTCATTTTATTCTCACATTTATACCAAAATATAGCTAAGATAATGTTGCATATTTTTTATAAATTTATTTAGCATTTTAAAACTAAATTGCATATAACTGCAATTTAAACCTACTTTAAGATTTAATTGCGTTTATAATTACAAAAATTGATTCCAGTATTTTTAATTTAATATATATATATTATTAATTAATTTAGTACCTTTAATTTGTTTCAGAAATCATTTTACTTATTTTTATAAAATAAAAAGGGGAAAAGCAGTTATTTAAGCACTAGCAATATTTCATTTCAATTATAGCCCAAATCAACCTCCCAATTAACCCAATTTCAAATCCCCAATTGACCGGCCCAATTTCAATTTAACCTACCTCTGACCCAAACACTCTCGAACCTTCCCTAACCCTAGCCCCCTCTCACTATCTTCCACCTTAAACTCACCGGAATCCATGGCTTCTCAGGCCATGGGAGTCTTAAACTCACCTCCCTTTGCTCTTTTACACTTGGTACTTGAAGATTCGGGGTCTGACCTCGAAGGTTCTCACTCAGATCTTTGCTGGCTCGAGGTTTCACGGCCATCTCCGGCTTTGCTCCGGCGTATCCTGGTCTTATGACCTGTTTCTGACTTCCCCGACTTAGATCGGAGACCTTTTCAAAGCCTTTCTCATTATAGGGTTCTTCTGAAACCCTAACCCTTCGAGGTTTTCTCCGATTTTTCTTAGATCTATTATATATCTATGCTCTACTTGAGTTTTCAAACAATTTCCCCAATTTTTTCTTTCAAAAATTACTTTTTTTAAGGTCTTTCTTTTCTGATCTAGGGTTTTCTAAAATGTTTAAGTGATTTCAGACTTTCCTTTTCCTTTACGTGTACTTGCTCCTACTATGTTCTTGTATTCTTTCTTTTACCATGCTCTTATATGTCTATCTTACTGTGTTCTTCTATATGTGCTTTTCTGCTATACTTTTAAGATATTTTTCTGTTCTTCTACTGTATTTTCCTACTAAGTTCTTAAAGTTCTTTGTTTTCCTTCTACTGAGCCCTGTTTAAGTTCCTTTTAGAAAACTCCTTAAGCATGTTTCTTCTACTATTCCTACCAGTATTTTCATTATGTTCTGTGAATCTCTGTATTGTATTTTCTACCACGTTCTTAAGTGTGCTTACTACTTTTCTTCTACGTTCTTCTAAAAGAGCCTCTTAATCATGTTTCATCTGCTATTCTTATCAGTATTTTCCATTCTATCCTCTGAATCCTGCTGCTGTTTGCATGTTACTTTGCTATCACGTTCTCTTATAAGTTCTGAAAGAAGCATGTTAGATGTTTCAATTCTCTTCTGAAACCTCCACACATGTCTCGACCTAACTTGTTTTCCCTCTCCTTTATGTTTTCTGGTTTGCTCGAACTAGGGCTTTATTTCAAAGACCCCTTAACGCTTTCAGATTGGCTTTGAACCTCTGAATGAGTTTGGGTATATTTGTTTTCATACAATGTTGAACCTTTTCTTTCTAGTGATTTTACAAAGGCATTACAAGTTTCTTTCATGTTTAACGTGTCTGTATGTTTTATATGTGATGAATCTTTCTTCAAAAAGGTTTTCGAACTTATGATTGATTCAGAATTCCTTTTTAATAGGTCTAATTGATTGTTTGCTGATTTTCCATAAGTTAAAATCTTTCCCATCCTTCTGACTTGGTTCATTCATACCAAATCTCGGACCTTGTGATTTACTGGCTGTTAACTAATTTCCTTTCCTTATTTGCACAAACCGTGTGCTGTCAAGACCCTGTCCTTAAATAGACCTTTATGTATTTACCTGTTTTATGCTGGTTTGAAAAAGTGTTTGATGAATCTATTTCCTTAGTTAGTTTTGCTCGTTTGAAATCAGAATCCCTTAATTAGAGGGAAACCTTGTGTAATTGATTTTCAAACTATTTTCTTACCTATTTCTGCTTGCTTTCTACACTATAAAAAAGCACGACCTCTTTTTCACAAGGACACACTTTTCAATTCAGAACACTACACTTCAGAATTCACAACTCTTTCTGAACTCTTACTCACACTTATAGTATTCTGTCTTCCTGCACTTTGGCTCTTACAAGACTATTGCTTTCTCTTTATTTGTTTTCTCTGAAACTGGTATGTCCTACATTAAGTTTTAGCATCACCCCAATGTGTTTACTTACAGTTTTATATCCATGGCTACCTTACTGTTTATATAGAGTTCAATATTTAACTTAATATGCCCATGTTCTACTATCTGTTTCTACTGTGGAATCTTTGCTCCCTATCCCATTACCCCTATGTGTTTGTAAGTGGTGACTTAGGGCATGGAAACATGAGTTGTTGCCCATGACCTAAGTTTTGAATCAGTGAGGTCCTAACCTCTAACAGGCTGGAGGGTGTGCCAGCATATCCCATTGCTGAGTATGCCCATCAGCCTGCTTTTCTTGTGTTCTTGCAAATTCCCTACTCCCCTATACCCCTATGTGCACTCATTTAAAGTTATTCATCTCTTCCCTTTCCCCTTTTAGAATTTCACTTATGCACTTGCACTCTTTCTTAGCTTCTAAGTTCTGCCCCCCTCTTGTGAGCCTTGCCTTGGGACCTCGAGTTCCCTCTGAACTTTGACACTTGAGGGCTGGCCCTTCCACACTGCACTATATCCTAATCTGGTTACACATTTGGGTATGAGCACTGCCGGAGTCCCTATGAGGCTCTTAGGAAACTCTGACACATCCAAATCACAGAAAGGCTTTGGTTCATGATCTCTTGAAGTTGGTTCATCTCATATTTCAGACCTGGAGTCTGAATTAGGCTCCCCTTGGTTGTATTTAATTTCTGATGTAATTTTGCTTTTCTTATTCATTTTGGGCTGTAGTAATTTGTAATAACTATTGGGGCTGTTAGTGAACAGGGGAGGATCAATCGTGCATGCAAATGGGTAGATACCATGTTCATAGGGGATTACTATACTTCTTTATTCTCGTATCCTGCTTTCAGCTTTCGCTTCTACATCTCAAATAGATACCATGTCTATAGGTTTTTGCACTTCTGCATTTCATATAGATACCATGTCTATAGGTTTCTGCACTTCTGCATTACATAGAGACCATGTCTATAGGTTTCTGCACTTCTACATTATATAGAGAACGTGTATATAGGTTTCTGCACTTCTGCATTATCATATAGATAATATTCCTATAGTACTTCCTGCATTTTGCACCTGCATCTGTCACTAGGCAAATGAGTTTATAGGCTTAAACAATCGATGCGTATAGATGACCTGCCTATAGGATTCCTGTACGCTAATGACAGTGTTTTAAATTAACAACACCTAGACAACATGTTTCTGCACTTCTATGTGTTTATAACAGTGTTTTAAGTTAACAAACACTTAGAAAGCATGCCTATAGGGGTTCTAACCAAATCTGAATCACCTTACTCGTTTTAAGTTTAATCTGTCAGTAATAATGTGTTATCAATCGCAGAACTTATTTTATTCTGTTAAAACTGGTGACCTTTCTGTAATCAATTTACATCTTTGTTTCTGAAACTAATAGATATCATGCCTATAGGTTTCGCCTAACACCTAGGCAAGCTTTAGGGTAAAAGCTATAACTGCGCTAGTCTTTGATAATCACAACCAGCGGGCAAGTCTAATTCGGACTTCTTATCTAAAAATATGTGATAAATTAGCCTGCTTTAACCTTTTTAAGTTTAATCAGACCCTAATCAGTACGTATAAGACATGCTAAAACTATATGTGAGGTTTATTTGAGCCATACATGTTTACATGCTTACCCAATACTTGCTATATATGTTTTGATTGTCGCCTTAGAATTTTGTCCTTTAAACCTCATACCCCTTCACTTTTAGGATTAGTAGTTCCAAGTACCTCCGAGACTGATAGGAATGGGGCGGGTAATAGCATGCAATAAGTAACGAAGCCATTCCACGCTTTAATACCTTAACGGGGTGGGAAAGGGTAAATATGGATATGATGACCACACGATAACATCTCGTGTAGCCCCTCTTTGAGGAGCGATTACCGGATGTTGTGTGGGGTGATCCATATTATTTTTGTAAACCTAGGAAACCTAGGACCCCCCTCTCCCTTTACTTGTTTATTTTTCAGAATATTCAAACTGTTTTCTTCAAAATTCAGCTTCCTTTTGTTTTCTTTAAACTTTAATCTATTTGCAACCATTACGTGAACCCCCCCCCCCCTTATATTTGAAACTTCTATTTGCCTACTTGTTACTTAAAGTCACAATTGTAGCATGACCGAAAACCACACTAGTGGATCTTGAGGGGTGCCTAACACCTTCCCTCGGGATAATTTCTAGCCCTTACCCAATCTCTGGTTTTCTAGATCAATTCCTTCCTAGTGTCCTAATGCACTTTAATCATTAGGTGGCGACTCTTCAATTTAAACTCAATTCCCAAAAGGGAACGAGTTGTCCTCCAAAATGTCATTAATCCGATTTCGCAAGAAAAAGGGGGCGCGATAGCGTGGCGACTCTGCTGGGCACTTTTAGGTTTTTACCATTTCAAGCTATTACTATAACTTTACATTTCTTATGTGCCTTATTTTTTTAATACTTTTAAGCATTTAATTCCCTCTTCTACTGCGAAAAACTAACTTGTCTCTTGTTTCTTTCCCTTGTTTCTTTCACTACTTTCCTTTACTGCACTCCTTTATTACTGTTTTAAATTATTGTAATTATTACCTTATGAGCGTGCAAATAAGTGTCAACTTGTTTTAGTTATTTCATAAACATGTTTTCAATATCATATTCCACTCGTGCTAAACAAATACCATAGCAACGCTTATAATGAGTGGTTGCGCTCTTCCGATATTATCACCCTTTAAATTCGGCAAAGGCGTATTTGTAGTAAAACCAGTCGATCAACGGTGTATTCGACGGTTCTATGCCTTTCCCTATTGAGTTGTCCGCTCAAGGGTACCAGTCTAAAACCCCCATAGAAACCTTACTCTGTTTAATTGTGTGTGCATCATGGTCAAACCTAGCCGAGTCAGTTATGTTGTCTCCATATTGACTCTTGAAGATAGCCTTATCTAAAGTCCACTGGGTTTCCCAAAAACCCAAACGGACACTATCACGTTTTGTGCATTTATTTGGAGAACTAAATGCTTTTATGCCAATTATTGGTATTTAATAGTCGAGTCTGGTAGGGGTATGGTCTTAACCCTTTTGTTTTTGTAGAAAATGAGGCAAGAGGTCCCCATTTTCGGTATGATTAGCACAACCCCACTCTTGCTAGACTGGTGGAGGGGTCTTCCATCAAATGACCAAATCAATAAGTGGAAAGAAAGGGCAGCCAAAGCTAGCGAAAATTTGGAATATCTGGAACACAGTCTGTTGGAATTGGAAGGGAAAGTGAGGAAGAGAGTCACCGACTGCCAGAATGCTGAGGGAAACGAAGGAGAACACCTGGCAAAGGCATTTTTACTAGTGAACCTACGCGAACTGGAGAATCTGATCAACGAGAGCATTCAGCCTGCGAAAGGTTCCTTCTGGGACCAAATAGATAGGAATTTACTTTTCGTTTTAAATGTAATAAGGCCAATGGCCATTAGTGACATTTTATTTTTTGCTATTTTAGTGTCGTTTTGGGATTCGTCTTATTTTTATCAATAAAATGAGGCATTTAGCATTATAAGTTCTCCAAATCAACTTGTCGCTAGGCCTACCTCGGGCACAATGAGGCTCCCAAATTAGGACACGACTTACATTCTTGCACTTTGTGTTTAAATATCGCAACGTTTATTTTCATAATCCTCACTGACTTGTTACCTTTTTGTTTTATTTTTTTATTTATTCCCCTCCCCAAGGTTAGTTCGTGCACTCTGGCATTATCATCATATTCCACAAGATCCAAGGGCCCTCCACTCACTCCTCCTCCTCCTACACCCGTCAGAAACAGGAACAAAGGAAATATGGAAAATTTGAACAACACCAGAAACAAAAACTCAACTAAACGGGTAGAGGTCACTCATGGTACTCTGGTTCCTAAGGAAAGTGCATCCCAGCATGAACAAAAGCTGCTGAAATTCCAAGAAGAAATTGATCAGGTCTGGAACATAGTGAGCTTATCATTTTCCCTCCCCACCCCAGATGTCAATTTTCCTAACGCTCAGAACCCTACACCTCCACAAAACATTCCAAAACCATAAAACCATCCCACTCCTCACAATCGCTGCAACACCTGTCATACTTCCAACAATACTCCACTGCTCATCCCAGAACTGGTGAACTCCATAAATGACAATTTCCACACTCATAACACCCCCATCAATGTGTAAACCATGCCGCACTCCACCCAACCCATTTCAAGCACACCCGAGTCTGATGATAAAGACTCACTCATCAGGAGTCTGGCTGAAGAGCTTAAGAAGTTGACTAGCCAAATTCAGGGCGTCGAAGGAAGCAAAGGAATTGAGGGGCTAAACTATGAAGATCTCTGCATACAACCCGATGTTGAACTGCCCGAGGGGTACAAACCTCCGAAGTTCGAGATGTTTGATGGTACAGGAGATCCTAGAGTTCATTTGAGAACATACTGCAACAAGCTGGTTGGAGTAGGGAAGTACGAAAGGATATGCATGAAACTCTTCATGAGGAGTCTGAAGGGAGATGCTCCGTCTTGGTACATTAGCCAAGATCCGAAGAAGTGGTCGAACTGGGTAAGCATGGCATCCGATTTCATGGACAGGTTTAGGTTCAACACAGAAAATGCGCCAGATGTGTTCTACAACCAGAACCTAAAGAAGAAATCCACGGAAACATTCTGCAAGTATGCCACTCGCTGGAGGTTAGAAGCTACCAAAGTCAGGCCTGCTCTAGAGGAAGAACAAATGAATAGGTTTTTCGTCCGAGATCAAGACCCACAATACTATGAAAGGTTGATGCTGATTGAAAGCCAGAAATGTTCCGACATCATCAAGCTAGGTGAGAGGATCGAGGAAGGCATCAAAAGTGGTATGGTCACAAACTTTGAAGCTTTGCAGGCTACCAATAAGGCTCTACAGTCTGGTGGCATGTCCAAGAAAAGGGACGTGGGCACCGTGATGGTTGCACAGAGAACTAAGTCCCCTATCAAATACCAAACCTACCCGATGCCTCTACTCACATATCAACCTACTCTAAATTACCAAGTACCCTCGCCCTCTTACCAAGCTCCACCACGTACTTACCAATCACATCCACCTCCCACATATCAACCCACCTCACCAAGATATTCCCAACTCGCACATGTATACCAAGCCTATAATACTCAACCATCCCACTATTAATCACTTCCCGCATGCCAAAACTTTCCTAGACTTAGACCAAATTTTGACCGCAGACCTCCTAAACAATATATCGCCATTGTCGAACCAATTGACCAGCTATATGAAAGGCTCAAAGCTGTTGGTTATGTCACCCACATCCCCGCTATAACTCCTGAAAACCCTTCCCAATGGGTCAATCCTAATAAATCCTCTGAATACCATTCCGTCATGAAATAGAGAAGCCCGCTCCGAATGTCTGTAATAACCCTCTACCAGACCACATTGATAACAAGATTATTATAGCAAAGCAGCGCGCTCCGAATTTCTGCAATAACCCTCTACCGGACCACACGGGTGGAGGAGTTCACATAGTTGAAATAGAGGATGACTGGGACCCCAAGGGGTCAATAGGTTTGATCACAGAAGGCGACGATCCAAAGAAACCAACAGTCACCCTTAATCCGATTGTATTCCAGATTCAGCCTTCTGCGGACGCTGAGGTGAACATGTCCATACCACTTGAGTTTGAAACACCATCCTCTGCAAAGACTCTAGCACCGATCGAGGTCAAGTTTGGGTCCCCATCAAATGTACCTGAACCATTTGATGTTGCGGTCTTGCCTTCCAAAATACAGGCTCCATTCGGATGAAAGGTGCCCATTCCAGTAGCAATGGCGGCTATAACGCCATTCAATATAAATGCCATACCTTGGGACTACACAGCCGAGGCAAGAAGGAAAGGGAAAGACAAATCCGTAAAAGCAGTCGCGGAATAGGGTTTGACAAGAACCGACAGAGTATACACTCCAGAACATTTGGCTGAATCAAGAAAGCAGGCCTCTAGATGGCCAACCATCACTGAAGCTGGGCCCGATGATCTCTGGAGAAAAATACAATCAAAGGAGTACTTCGTCATCGATCAATTGAACAAAACACCGGCATAGATCTCTATCCTAGCTTTGATGCAAAGCTCCGATGCACATAGGAACACCTTGTTGAAGGTGCTGAGTAAGGCATATGTACCGAGCAACATCACTGGAGGAGAAATGGCAAACATGGTAGGGCAAGTATTGGAGAGTCACAAGATCACTTTTCATGAGGATGAGTTGCCGCCAGAAGGGTTGAGTCACAACAAGGCATTGCACATCACTGTGCAGTGTGAGGATTATTTCATCACCAGAATCCTAATTTACGGAGGGTCCAACCTCAACATTTGTCCATTGGTAACGCTCAGCACATTGGGAAAGGTGTTGCATCGGGTCGACACAGACTCTGACCTTCCCGTCCTTTTTCGGCACGGGCACGATGCTGGCTAACCATGTCGGATATTCTACTACCTTGAGAACCTTAGCTTTGACTTGCTTAGTGACTTCTTCATTGATTTTCAAACTCATGTCAGGCTTGAACTTTCTGAGCTTCTGCTTTACCGGTGGACATGTCGGATCAGTTGGCAGTTTGTGAGCCACAATAGCTGTACTCAGACCAGTCATGTCATCATACGACCAAGTGAATATGTCTTCATATTCCCTTAGAAATTCTTTGTATTCCTTCTTTTCTAATGGCGATAAGTGGACCCTGATTCTCATTTCTTTGACGTTCTCTACATCTCCCAAGTTAACAATCACGGTCTCATCCAGGTTGGACTTAGGTATGTTCTCAAAATTTTCAACCTCTTTAACAATCTCTTCTGGTATGTTATCTTCCTCTGAATCTATGTCCGTTTGTTGTGTTGTCTCGTTGCATGTCATAGTCATTGGTTCATCAAGATAAGTAATAGTAATAATGTATGAGTAAAGTAATGAGAGAAAAATAATACGAGTAAGATTTATAGGGAAAATTGAAATGTTTTGCTAAATTCCATAATTGTTTTAAATATTGAAGATCTTATTATGAAAGTTCAAAAACGCAAAAGGAAAATCAACTAGTAAAAATGAAAGATAGTGCATGATGCTTTGTTCAGCCTTGCTACCTTGAGGCTTTCCGGGCTCTAGTGGTTCTGATAGTCCAATTGTTGAGGCATGCTTCTCGGCTTACGGCTTGTATAGAAGGGCCTTCCCCCCCTGCTTGAAAATAACACAGCAATCCATGTCATCATCTTCCACGAATAAATTCCTCATTGCTGCCAGTGCTTTCTCTTCTTCCGACCCATATATAACATCGGCTGGCTGGAAAGTCTGTTCTAAATAGGGTATCGGCTGCTCCCGTGGGTAGTAAGGGTCGCGCCATGGTGGCGACCAGTTGTTGAATTCCAAGTATACTCGTATCCTAGACCGAAAGTGTGCCATATTTCTTCAGCTTGATAGGTTTGGCGATTCCTTGGAGGTTCTTGCCAAGTCCCTTGCCAGGTTCATATCCGCTCCAGTTCAATATGCTTTCGATTTTATTGTCCCACCATTTGTCCTTATCAACGACGTTGACTTGCTCGATGTGGTAATAGGTCTCTCCGCCTATCTTTCTTTTACCTTCGATCGCTGGGATTGTTTGGCGACTGTATATGGGATTGCTACCGTTTCCGTGAATGATCACCTCTTGGTAATTCCACTCAAACTTCACCGCCTGATGTAGGGTTGATGCTACAGCCCCAGCGGCATAAATCCAAGGTCGTCCCAAAAGCAAGTTGTAAGATGTCGGCACGTCTATTACTTGAAATTCAACATCAAACCAAGTAGGCCCCATTTGCAAACACAAGCTAATTTCCCCAATAGTGGATCTTTGGGAACCGTCGAAAGCTTTGAAATTGATGACCCCGTCCTTGATGAATGATAGGGTAGCCAATGCATCGGCAAACTCATTTTGGACTCTGGGAACATGCTGGAACTCTGTCTTTGTGAACCTCTTTCTCAACTCCTGTAAGTGATGTAGATAAAGGAGTATCTTGGAGTTCTTGGTCGCCCATTCTTCTCAGACCTGATGTACAAGCAACTCTGAATCCCCGATCACTAGCAACTCTTGAATGTTCATGTTAATGGTCATCTTGAGTCCCAAGATGCAGGCCTCGTACTAAGACATGTTGTTGGTGCAAGGAAATCTGAGTTTGGTAGACACCGGATAATGCTGACCGGTTTCTGACACTAGGACTGCTCCTATGCCAACTCCTTTGAAATTTGTTGCCCCATCGAAAAACATTCTCCAACCGTCATAGGATTCTGTAATGTCTTCTCGTATGAATGATATCTCTTCATCAGGAAAATACATCTTTAAGGATTCGTAATCTCTGTCCACGGGATTCTCGGCAAGATGATCTGCCAAAGCCTGTCCCTTGATTGCTTTCTGAGTTACATAGACAATGTTGAATTCACTCAGAAGGATTTTCCATTTGGCTAGCTTGCCAGTGGGCATGGGCTTCTGAAAGATGTACTTCAATGGATCCATCCTTGATATGAGATACGTGGTATAGGCACAGAAATAGTGCCTCAACTTCTGAGCTACCCAAGATAGAGCACAACAGGTGCATTCTAACAGAGAATACCGGGCCTCGTAAGGGGTGAACTTCTTGCTAAGATAGTAGATGGCTTGCTCCTTCCTCCCTATTTCATCATGTTTCCCAAGAACACAACTGAACGCTCCATCTAACACTGCAAGGTAGAGTAATAAGGCTCTACCGGGCTCGGGCGGGACAAAAACTGGCGGTGTGGACAGGTACTCCTTGATTCTGTCGAAGACCCTCTGGCAGGCATCAGTCCATTTGGTAGCGGCGTCCTTCTTCAACATCTTAAAGATTGGCTCACAGATGATAGTAGATTGAGCTATGAACCGGCTAATGTAGTTGAGTCTCCCCAAGAAAATCATTACTTTTTTTTGTTCTTTGGTGGTGGCAATTGTTGAATAACTTTGAACTTTGATGGATCCAGTTCTATTCCTTGGTGACTCACAATGAACCCAAGTAGTTTTCCGGCAAGAACCCCAAATGCACATTTCACGGGATTCAGCTTCAAGTTATACCTTCTCAGTCTATTGAAGAACCTCCTCAAATCTTCCATGTGATCAGTGGCTTTCTTGGATTTGATGATGACATCATCTACATACACTTCGATCTCTTTATGTATCATATCATGGAAAATGGTAGTCTTGGACCTCAAGTAGGTGGCCCTAGCATTCTTTAACCTGAACGGCATCATCTTGTAACAGTACATTCCCCACGGCATAATGAAAACTGTTTTCTCAGTGTCTTCTTCATCCATCCAGATCTGATGATACCCAGCAAAACAATCCACGAATGACAACAACTCGTGCTTGGCGCAATTGTCAATCAAGATGTGTATGTTTGGCAAGGGGAAGTCATCTTTTGGACTGGCCCGATTGATACAACACCCAGATAAGAATTTCATTGACCCTATTCCAGTAAAGATCTACGATCAACCAGCTTACTGTGCTCACATCGAGGAAGAAGTGGATGGAAAACCATGGTTTCATGATATCAAGGAATACTTGGCGAAAGAAGAATACCCAGAGCTTGCCTCTGGTATTACTAAGGTGTGTCAACCCAAACGAAGCATCTAAATTACTAGAAGAAATCCATGCTGGGACCTACGGGCCTCATATGAATGGATTTGTCTTAGCCAAGAAAATACTCCGAGCTGGTTATTTTTGGATGACTATGGAAACGGACTGCATCCAGTATGTCCGGAAGTGCCACCACTGTCAAATACATGCAGATATAATAAAGTTGCCTCCAAACGAGCTTAATGCAACAAGCTCACCATGGTCATTTGCGGCTTGGGGAATGGATGTTATCGGACCAATCGAACCTGCCGCATCAAATGGTCACAGGTTCATCCTAGTGGCAATTGATTATTTCACCAAATGGGTTGAAGCAGCATCGTACAAGGCAGTGACTAAGAAAGTCGTAGCAGACTTCGTCCGCAACCGTATCATTTGTCGGTTCGGAATTCCAGAATCAATCATTACTAATAATGGTTCCAATCTCAACAGTGACATGATGAAAGCCATGTGTGAAACCTTCAAGATCAAACACAAGAATTCTACAGCCTGCAGACCTCAGATGAACAGACCCGTAGAGGCCGCCAATAAGAATATCAAGAAGATACTAAGGAAAATAATAGAGAAGCATAAGCAGTGGCACGAGAAGTTATCACTTGCTTTATTGGGGTATCGCACCACAGTCCGCACATCAACCGGGGCAACCCCCTATATGCTGAATTACAGTACAGAGGCTTTTATTCCCGCTGAGGTAGAAATTCCTTCCCTAAGGATCATACTGGAAGCTGAACTCAACAATGCAGAATGGGTGAAAAGTTGTTACGAACAGCTAGCTCTTATAGACGGAAAGAGAATGAATGCAGTTTGCCACAGTTAGCTTTATCAGAACAGAATGTCCAGAGCCTTCAACAAATGAGTCAAGCCAAGATAATTCACACTGGGGCAGCTGGTTCTAAAGAAGATTTTCCCGCATCAGGACGAGGCCAAAGGGAAGTTCTCTCCCAACTGGCAGGGTCCGTACATGGTCCACCAGGTTCTAACAGGAGGAGCCCTCATACTTGCAGAAATGGACGGAGAAGTTTGGCCGAAGCAGATCAATTCAGATGTAGTGAAGCGATACTATATGTAACCTTTATGCTTTCCTTTATGATGTAATTTGAACTACGCCTGACTTGATTCCCATTTAAGAGGGGATACGTAGGTAGCCCTATGGGTTCGATCACATTTCAATAAGATTTTCATTTCTCCCGCAATTGGAAACTGGGGCAAAATTTTGAGGAGGACCCTCAAAATTCTGGAGCAAGAGAACTTGCAATGTCTTGAACCACGTCGCAGTCGTAGGTCATCTAAGGAAAACTATTCTCGATTATGTATTTATGTTATATTTTTTACTAAATCATACATGTCAGTTACCAAAGTTGCTTCGTTTAGCAATGCTACCCCAATGATATGCACAGTATCACTGAAACAGAGCCGAGTAGGTCAAGTTGAGCCAGCGGGAATACGAACTAACCTCCCCCATTTTTTACAAAACTCACGATTTTCTTTGGATGCAGGCACTTGAGATGCAAAATCATCAAATATACTATACACTCACGAGACTCACATTGCTCGGAAATACTACGCTCAAAACCGTTGCCCTTACTCACAGCTATTATCCGCACGCGGTGTCCCCAGCAGACATAGTATCCCCAGCAGTCGCATAATTGCAATCCGCTATCAGCTAAGAAAACTCTATTGCCATTTGCCATTTTACTTCATGCGTAAGGCTACCATTTAACCTTCTAAGACTAAGCTCTGTCTCCATCTGCATTCTCCGCATTGCATAAGGCTACCATTCTCCCTTCCGAGCTCCACCTCCATCTGCATTCTCTGCATTGCATAAGGCTACCATTCTGCCATCAGAGACTAAGCTCTATCTCCATCTGCATTCTCTGCATCTGCATTCTCTGCATTGCATAAGGCTACCATTCTGCCTTATAAGGTTAAGCTCTACCTTTATCTGCATTCTCTGCATTGCATAAGGCTACCATTCTGCCTTCCGAGACTAAGATCTGTCTCCATCTGCATTCTTTGTATTGCATAAGGCAACAATTCTGCCTTCTGAGACTAAGCTCTATCTCCATTTGCATTTTCTGCATTACATAAGGCTACCATTCTGCCTTCCGAGGTTAAGCTTTACCTCCATCTCGCATGGCTGAAAGATTGCCACTTTCATTTACTTCTTGCATAGCTGAAAGATCGCCGCCTTCATTTAATTTTTGCATGGCTGAAAGATCACCACCTTCATTTACTTCTTGCATGGCTGAAAGATCGCCACCCCCATTTACTTCTTGCATGGCTGAAAGATCGCCACCCTCATTTACTTCTTGCATGGCTGAAAGATCGCCACCTTCATTTACTTCTTGCATGGATGAAAGATCGCCACCTCATTTACATTTGCATGGCTGAAAGATCGCCACCCTACTGCATCTCATGGGCTAAAATATCGCCAAATTATCTGAGGGCATCATCGTTCAGAGGCACCATTTGCATAGCCCGAGAACACCATGCCATGGCCCGAGGATCCCTTTTAATCTTTTGCATATCATTATTCAAAGGCATCATGGTTCGGAGGCATCATCCTCGTAGCCCGAGAGCATCATTTCATGGCCTGTGAATCCTTTATTATATGCTTCATAGACCAAGACATCATAGTCCAAGGACGTCATCCTAACCGTCCAAAGACAGCATTCATGATCCAACGAGAACTTGCATCATGTTTAAATTTACGTGCAATATACACTTTTATTGCTTATTTAAAAGTAAACTCGTGAGCAACGGCCATCTCAGCAGGAGCAACCCCGCTCCAGTTCCCACAGCTCTACTAGACATTAACCATCCATCCCAACCCGAACATCTCGTGCGTTCTTTAAAATCTCTATCGGCATATTCTGCCGACGAATCCTGAACTACATATGGCCTGATTCCTGTAAGACCAGGGATATGTTGGCAGCTCAGGAACCAGAGCATGGTCAACATCTTCAAACCATTTCATTCGGTCAAATTGGCCATCACATCTTTACCCGACAACTCTTTCATCCTTCCCGGGTAAAAAAGGGCAGTTGTTGATACCCAATTTTTCCCTGTGCATTTTATATATACAAAATACTTTAAAAATAGCATATATATACATATATAAGTATGCCCAAATGTTTTAGTATTTTTTCCTAATTTTTAAAAGATTTTTTAAATCAATTTATTGCCCATTTTAGCAGTACAAAAACTAATAATTATTCCCAAAATCATCATTTTCATGAATAATTTATTTTATTCTCACATTTATACTAAAATATAGCTAATATAATTTTTTCACATTTTTAATAAATTTATTTAGCATTTTAAAACTAGATTGCATGTAATTGCAATTTTAGCCTACTTTAAGATTTAATTGCGTTTATAGTTACAAAAATTTATTCCAGTATTTTAATTTAATGTTTATATATTATTAATTAATTTAGTACATTTAATTTGTTTCAGAAATCATTTTACTTATTTTTATAAAATAAAAAGGGGAAAGCGGCTATTTAAACACTAGCCCTATTTCATTTCAATTATAGACCAAATCAACCCCCCAATAAACCCAATTTCAAATCCCCAATTGACCGGACCAATTTAAATTTAACCCTCCCCTGACCCAACTAATCTAACCCGCCTGGCCTTCCCTTTTGATTTCCCCTTAGCTTTTTAATTCACAAACACCCCCCAACCCTACTTCATTTCTCACCAACTGCCACCTCTGAACTCTCAAACTCTCTCAAACACTCTCAAACACTCTCGAACCTTCCTTAACCCTAGCTCCCTCTCACTGTCTTCCACTTAAACTCACCGGAATACATGGCTTCTTAGGCCATGGGAGTCTTAAACTCACCTCCCATTGCTCTTGTACACTTGGTACTTGAAGATTCGGGGTCTGACCTCGAAGGTTCTCACTCAGATATTTGTCGGCTCGAGGTTTCACGGCCATCTCCGGCTTTGCGCCGGCGTATCCTGGTCTTATGAGCCTGTTTCTGACTTTCCCGACTCAGATCGGAGACCTTTTCAAAGCCTTTCTCATTCTAGGGTTCTTCTGAAACCCTAACCCTTCGAGGTTTTCTCTGATTTTTCTTAGATCTATTATATATCTATGCTCTACTTGAGTTTTCAAACTATTTCCCCAATTTTTTCTTTCAAAAATTACTTTTTTAATGTCTTTCTTTTCCGATCTAGGGTTTTCTAAAATGTTTAAGTGATTTCTGACGTTCATTTTCCTTTATCTGTACTTGCTCCTACTGAGTTCTTGTATTCTTCCTTTTACCATGCTCTTGTATGTCTATCTTACTGTGTTCTTCTATATGTGCTTTTCTGCTATAATTTTCTGATGTTTTTGTGTTCTTCTACTGTATTTTCCTACTAAGTTCTTAAAGTTCTTTGTTTGCCTTCTACTGAGCCTTGTTTAAGTTCCTTTTAGAAAACTCCTTAAGCATGTTTCTTCTACTATTCCTACCAGTATTTCCATTATGTTCTGTGAATCTATCTACAGTATTTTTCTACCGCGTTCTTAAGTGTGCTTTCTACTTTTCTTCTACTAAATTTTGTTTAAGTTCTTCTAAAAGAGCCTCTTAACCATGTTTCCTCTGCTATTCTTATCAGTATTTTCCATTCTATCATCTGAATCCTGCTACTGTTTGCATGTTACTTTGCTATCATGTTCTCTCGTAAGTTTTGAAAGAAGCATGTTAGAAGCTTCAACTCGCTTCTGAAACCTCTACACATGTCTCGACTTAACTTACTTTCCCTCTTCTTTATGTTTTCTGGTTTGTTCGAACTAGGGCTTTATATCAAAGACCCCTTAACTCATTTAGGCTAGTTTTGAACCTCTGAATGAGTTTTTGTATCTTTGATTTCATACAATGTTGAACCTTTTCTTTCTACAGATTTTACAAAGGCATGACAAGTTTCTTTCATGTTTAACGTGTCTGTATGCTTTTATATGTGATGAATCTTTCTTTAAAAAGGTTTTCGAACTTATGATTGATTCAGAATTCCTTTTTAATAGGTCTAATTGATTGTTTACTGATTTTACTTAAGTTAAAATCTTTCTCATACTTCTGACTTGGTTCATTCATACCAAATCTCAAACCTTGTGATTTACTGGCTGTTAATTGATTTCATTTCCTTATTTGCACAAACCGTGTGCTATCAAGACCCTGTCCTTAAATAGACCTTTATGTATTTACCCCTTTTATGCTGGTTTGAAAAAGTGTTTGATGAATCCATTTCCTTAATTAGTTTTGCCCGTTTGAAGTCAAAATCCCTTAATTAGAGGGAAACCTTGTGTAATTGATTTTCAAACTATTTTCTTACCAATTTCTGCTTGCTTTCTACACTATAAAAAGGCACGACCTCTTTTTCACAAGGACACACTTTTCAATTCAGAACACTACACTTCACAATTCACAACTCTTTCTGAACACTTACTCACACTTATAGTATTCTGTCTTCCTGCACTTTGGCTCTTACAACACTATTGCTTTCTCTTTGTTTGTTTTCTCTTAAACTGGTATGTCCTACTTTAAGTTTTAGCATCACCCCAATGTATTTACTTACAGTGTTATATCCATGGCTACCTTACTGTTTATGTAGAGTTCAATATTTAACTTAATATGCCCATGTTCTACTATCTGTTTCTATAGTGAATCTTTGCTCCCTATCCTATTACCCCTATGTGTTTGTAAGTGGTGACTTAGGGCATGGAAACATGAGTTTTCATGACCTATGTTTTGAATCAGTAAGGTCCTAACCTCTAACAGGCTGGAGGGTGTGCCAGCATATCCCATTGCTGAGTATGCCCATCAGCCTGCTTTTCTTGTGTTCTTGCAAATTCCCTACTCCCCTATACCCTTATGTGCACTGATTTCAAGTTATTCCCCTCTTCCCTTTCCCCTTTCAGAATTTCACTTCTACACTCGCACTCTTTCTTAGCTTCTATGTTCTGCCCCCTCTTGTGAGCCTTGCCTTGGGACCTTGAGTTCCCTCTGAACTTGGACACTTGAGGGCTGGCTCTTCCACACTATACTATATCCTAATCTGGTTACACATTTGGGTGTGAGCACTTCCCGGAGTCCCTATGAGGCTCTTAAGGAACTCTGACACATCCAAATAAGAGAAAGGCTTTGGTTCATGATCTCTTGAAGTTGGTTCATCTCATATTTCAGACCTGGAGTCTGAATTAGGCTCCCTTTGGTTGTACATTAATTTCTGATGTAATTTTGCTTTTCTTATTCATTCTGGGCTGTAATAATTTGTAATAACTATTAGGGATGTTAGTGAAAAGGGAAGGGTCAATCGTGCATGCAAATGGGTAGATACCATGTTCATAGGGGATTACTATACTTCTGTATTCCCGTATCCTACTTTCAGCTTTTGCTTCTCCATCTCATATAGATACCATGTCTATAGGTTTTTGCACTTCTGCATTTCATATAGATACCATGTCTATAGGTTTCTCCAGTTTTGCATTTTATAGAGACCATGTCTATAGGTTTCTGCACTTCTACATTATATAGAGACTATGTCTATAGGTTTGTGCACTTCGGCATTATCATATAGATAATATGCCTATAGGACTTCCTGCATTTTGCACCTGCATCTATCACTAGGCAAATGAGTTTATAGGCTTGAACAATCGACTGCATATAGATGACCTGCCTATAGGATTCTTGTACGGTAATGACAGTGTTTTAAATTAACAACACCTAGACAACATGTTTCTACAATTCTCTGTGTCTATAACAGTATTTTTTAAGTTAACAAACACTTAGAAAGCATGCCTATAGGGGTTCTAACCAAATCTGAATTGCCTCACTCATTTTAAAATTAATCTGCCAGTAGTAATGCGTTATCAATCGCATAACTTGTTTTATTCTGTTAAAACTGGCGACCTTTCTGTAATCAGTTTACATCTTTGTTTCTGAAATTAATAGATATCATGCCTATAGGTTTCACCTAACACCTAGGCAAGCGTTAGGGTAAAAGCTATAACTGCGCTAGTCTTTGATAATTTCAATCAGCGGGCAGGTCTAATTCAGACTTCTTATCTGAAAATATGTGATAAATCAGCCTGCTTTAACCTTTTTAAGTTTAATCAGACCCTAATCAGTACGTGTAAGACATGCTAAAACTATATGCTTTCTTTGGTTTAAGGAGGTTTATTTGAGCCATATCTGTTTACATGTTTTCCCAATACTTGCTATATATGTTTTGATTGTCGCCTTAGAATTTTGTCCTTTAAAACTGCAAAATCTCATACCCTTTCCCTTTTAGGATTAGTAGTCCCAAGTACCTCTGGGACTGATAGGAATGGGGCGGGTAATAGCATGCAATAAGTAACAAAACCATTCCGCGCTTTAATAACTTAACGGGGTGGGAAAGGGTAGATATGGATATGATTACCACACGATAACATCTCGTGTAGCCCCTCTTTGAGGAGTGATTACCGGATGTTGTGTGGGGTGATCCATATTATTTGTAAACCTAGGACCCCCCTTTCCCTTTAATTGCTTATTTTTCAGAATTTTCAAACTATTTTCCTCAAAAATTCAGCTTCCTTTTGTTTTCTTTAAACTTTAATCTATTTGCAACCATTATGTGAACCATTACATGAAAACCCCTTATATTTGAAACTTCTATTTGCCTACTTGTTACTTAAAGTCACAATTGTAGCATGGTCGGGAACCACACTAGTGGATCCTGAGGGGTGCCTAACACCTTCCCCTCGGGATAATTTCTAGCCCTTACCCAATCTCTGGTTTTCTAGATCAATTCCTTCCTAGTGTCCTAATGCACTTTAATCATTAGGTGGCGACTCTTCAGTTTAAACCCAATTCCCAAAAGGGAACGAGTTGTCCTCCTAAATGTCATAAACCCGATTTCGCGAGAAAAAGGGGGCGCGACAGTCCTGAGGTCGAACCTTCATGGATAGAGCTTGAAGTGCTTACTTTTCTTCTTGGGAGGAACCTTCGAGGTCGGATACCTTCTCGAGAATGGAGATGTTGTCGCTGACCTTTTGAATCCTAGCTTCCTTTTGACAGAGGTCCTTAGGGTCGAGTATCACCTCAGAACCCGTACTGAAGCCATTGGCCTCCCGAGGCCTAACCTGGGTAGGCAAATTGTTGCTATTTCACCACATATATATAGGGTTGCTCCCGCTTCCTGGAAGATCTCATTATTTCAGATAGCTATCCTTCCGCTTTGTCATCAAGTCATTAAGCACAAAAGTGTTCGTGTAGATTCCTGCTTCAGCTTTCTAGTTCCACTATAGCCATGACTGCTACTTCAGGGTCAGTCTAGCAGAGAGGGGAGAGTTCCACTCTCAGTGCTGAGGATCCACGGGAGTTACTCTAAATACTATGTCTTCGATAAGAGAGAAGCATATGCAGATAGTGAGGAGAGACTGCGGATGGGCCGAGGAGGCAGCATTGCAGGCGCTTCCCCAGGATGAGGGCATCACGGACCTTGCCGATGGATTCTTGAATGTTTACTTGTACCCTTTCGCGCTAGGCCCCCTTGATATGGTCGTGCTCATTTCTATTTAAAGTACCGGGTTACTTTGGCGCAGATACATCCGTCGTTTTGGCGAATAGTATTGATGATGAGGTTCTTTACGGAGAAAGTAGGGCTTCAATTCACCCTGAGTCACCTCATCAGGCTGTACCAGCCCTTTCATCATCGAGGTCTGCTAACCTTGCAGTGTTGTTCTTCTACGCCCTATGCTATTGATGATGAGGAAGATGGAGATCAAGAGTGGATTAGTCAATTCGTTCGGGTTCGGACGACTGACGTTATCCCTGTGGAACTTATGCCATTCCCCGAGAAATGGAATTACATGCGTGAATGGAGCATCTCGTGCTTTCTCAGATTCGCTCATGGTGAAAGATAGTTTAGTAATCGCGTTTCCTTTTTTTTTGCAGCAATTTCATGGGCGCCGGGCAAAGTTTCTAATCTGCCCGGCTGGGTCCGAAAGCTGGTGACCCATTTGACTTGTGATGAGCATAGGTGGCGAACTATGTCCCGGAGCTGGTGGGATGCAAATTACCGCAGTACGTGCATACGCTGCTTTTACCTAATCCTTCATACATTCGTGCATACGTAGGTGTCGAAGGGTCTCCAAGGGCGAGGTTGCGCTTCTCCAAAGAGGGGGAGGAGTTGCCAGCTTCCAAGCTGAAGGACGGAAATGATAAATGGGATATGCATTTGCAGTGCGATGGAGCTTTTAGAAGGGCAAAATGGGGCCGAGTCTTTGAGGATGGGACGTCGCCCGAGCCTATTGTTCCCGTAGGTTTCAGCCTTGGAGAGGATGTTCCCCCGAGCGATCATGCTTCGACCGAGGTTGGTCCTTCCTGGGCCAAGGGGGCTGGATCAGCAGAGGTGTGCTTGGCCTTCGAGGAAGTCCACCAACTTCACTTTGCAGTGAGTTTTGGCACAAGCTTTTCGAATCTCATGTGTCCCTTCCTTATCGAACTTTTCTTCTACAGGCCTTTGACATTCTTAGGTTTGAGCTGCTCCATCATGGATTAGGCTCCGAAAGGCTCTGGATGAGGGTAGGTCCCTTAGGCTCCTTTGTGAGGAGAAGGAAGTTGAGTTGACACACTGGCGATAAGAGGCGTACCAGAGCTCGAATTATGAGACCTATTTGACGGAGCAGGTAATTTCTCATGGTATTCATTTCTTTTTCTAACCTTTTGGGTTAATCTTATTGCCTATCCCAGTTGCAGAAAAGACATAGGCTATGTAGCGCCTTAGGAGTGAAGCCTACAGAGTTAAGAATGACTGTGGCGAGCTAAGAGCTCAGGTGCAGGTTCAGGCTTTAGAGGAGAAGGGTGCCTTGGCTAGAGTTCTTGCATTCGAGGCCCAATTCTACTTAGATCATGACAATGCTTCAGTTCAAGATGATATGATCACGAAGCTCGAGTCCAAACCTTCGAAGGTCAGGGCTGAGATCGTTGATCCTCGGGCCGAAGCAGCATTGAGTCGGACTAAGGCTGATCAGAAGATGGCGATTCATTTGAAGGATGCTACCTATGCCAAAGCTGAGATGAAGAGGTTCCTCGATCCTGAAGAGAAGATCGAAGAATATGATCATTGCAGACCCGAAGAAGGGTTCTTGAGGAGATCGACACTAGGGATTTTGTTCTCCCGGAAGAGTTGGTGCGAGCGAGGGCGAACGAGCGCAACGCTCGGTCATTCTTGCTCGATGTTGAGGAGAATGAAGACGAGGTTGATAGGTCGTATACCTTGGGGGCGGGGCGTAGAATTTTCCACTTCACATGCGATACCTTCAGAGTGTGTTTGTAGATTGAGAATGTACTTTTTCACATTTTGTAAATAACAAAAAACTCGAGGTTTTGTTTCTTTTGTACCCCTTTTTGCTTTGCTCTCCCGACTAGGCGGACTGGTTTCAGAGTTGGTGAGAGTCCTTAGATTCGTGATATCGCCCTAGGGCTCATAAGGTAGGCCCAAAGGCTCTTACGCGCTCGGTCGATACGACCTTTAGTGTAAGCCGGCATTGGAGCCCTTACGTTTTTACTTGACTGTCTTGGGTTTAGTCTCTGAGTCGGGCTTTCACTCGATCCCATTTGGCCCTCAAGCTTTGGTGTCTGCATGGGCGGGTGACGATGGCTCTTACGCCTTGCCCTTGGGCATTTGTATTTTAACTATTTTGGGTTCAATCTCCGAGTCGGATTGAGACTCGAGCTCACTCGACCCTCAAGTTCTGTATTTTGTGGGCTAGTGACAACGACTCTTATGCCTTAGGTCGAAGCGACCTTTTATGTATGTAGCCCTGAGGCTCATGAAGCTGGCTATGATGGCTCTTATGCTATACCCTTAGGCATGTATAGTTAACTATTTTGGATCCGGTCTCCGAATCGGGTTACAACTCAAGCTCACTTTGACCCTCAAGTTTTAAAATTTTTAAGCTGGTGACAGTATCTCTTACGCTTTAGGTCATTGCGACCGTTTAGTGTGTGTGGCCCTGAGGCTCATTAGGCTAGTGACAATGGCTCTTACGTTTTTCCCTTAGGCATATGTAGGCTTTGTTTTCCTCTCGTTAAGGACTTTTTGAAATAATTTTGCCTGACCTGTCGTCAGTTCGGGAAGAATCATGATTTCAAGTCATTAGCGGCGATGTTCGAGAACCGGGAAAGGTTTAGTTCATTGGTTGAGTAGCTCGAAGCCTTCTGATTTGGAGTTGACATGGTCGAAGCTCATTTCCAGTCGAGGGTAGCCTGTTTAACCGGGTTTTTCGAAGTAGATTCGAAGTGATGGCCTTATAATTTTATAGCAACGGTCGGGAGTCCCCGAGTCGCGTTAATTTGGTTGGTGTAGCCGTATTGACCGTAGTCATTTGTGTTTGGCCGAAGCCATTTTGATCCTGATTGTGGTAGTTTAGGCATCTACTTCGAGGGTATGCCCTTTCGGGAGTCTTACAAATGCGACATATAGCCTAAACTTCGAGATCGAGTTTTATGCCTGTAGTAAGGTCTTACAAAATTTTCATGCCTGTTAAGGTCTTACAGTTTTTTCATGCCTGTTGAGGTCTTACAACTTTTTCATAACTGTTGTTGTCTTACAGATTTTTTCATGCCTGTTGAGGTCTTACAGTTTTTATTGCTATGTTAAATAGATCTTGCTAGACCGAGTTTGCTCGCTCGGGGTCATAGAGCCTCAGGTTTTTAAGTAAGTGGTGATTGGCGATAGTCTCCGAGTCAACGAGTTTGCTTAGGCTCGAAGGCCGTTACTCGTGACCTCAGAATTGCCTCATTGAGGGTTTACGAGCATGGAGTTCCGACCCTGAGTCCATGCGGGTATCAAATTGTTGATGCTACTCTTCGAGTATTTCGGGACGTACTCGATAGAGGGATCCTTGCTGTGAACATGCTGAATTTTCTATGGAGTACGAGATGCTTTTGGTGAAAGATATTCTTTGATTGTTTGCCGTAAGTACATGTTGTTTTGTTGCCGTAAGCCCGGCTTATGCAGACACGGTTCGTTAAACCGTTTGGCCCGGTATATCATTTCCTATTGGAACCTCGTTTGTCATTTCCTGGTATAGGGTTGATTGCAAAAGAAACCATGTAAGCTTGTTGGGTCCTTTTTAGGTAGCGCGTGGACGTTGCCTCGTTAAAAACCTTGCCGGCAAAAACCCATTTGGGGATAAAAACTCAGTTGAAGGAAAATAGTGCAACAAATGCTTTAAAACCTCAGGGCTGCCACGCCCCAAAAACTGAGGGGCGCGACCGGCGCTCGACCGGGTAGCCCCCAGCCAAGTGAACCTGGGTGCCTTTCCTATTTCACGTGATACCCTGCATTTCCATTACCCATTAACCAAGTGAAATAGCCATTTATAAATTTAAACACATTCTTACGAGATTTTCATAACATACATAGTTACTTAGTGTGATTTACAAGTTATACTGCCCAAAATACATAAGTACATAACTCACGTTTCCTGTCTACAGAGCCCATAAATACAACTGAAGAATAATACGAAAATGCCGGAAACAAGGCTCCGGCTATACCTTACACAAATACCAAAATAAGACTCTGGGAAGAAAAGCGGCATGAGCCACGCATGGCCCCGAGAGGAAAGGGGCTCACCAATTCAGCTGACGGGAGGTGAAGGATTGCTACTGTCGGTGGGTTGGAGTACCTACTATGGAACCACCTACAATCATAACACGAATGTAGCGCCCCCGGTAAAAGGGGCGTCAATACATTTGAATTGTACTGGTATGTATAAACAAACTTTACCCCAAGTAAAATCAAGAAATACACAAATAACAAACAGTAATAGAATCAACAATCAAATGCACATGAAAGAAACAACCAAAGCCAAACAACTCCACAATCTCTCCTTTTCCCTTTTCAACATTATTTCATCACATCAATGGTTTAACAACTTTCACATATTTTTATTTCAATGGTGATTTCGATCACTTTTCCACCCTTATTACCTCGGCCACCCTTATCACCACTACTCACACCTTATTACTCCGTGTTGCGGCGCGCAACCCGATCCCACCAGACAATCATATTTCACACAACAACAACAACAACAACAATTAACAAGGAGTGTTCATAAACATCAATACCAATTCCAACATATACCATAACCCGTACACAATTTAAGTCACAATAATAATTGCCCACAACAAGTCACGTATGTTATTGCCACAGTTGTTTCAGTTGTATCAATTACGATTTCTTTCCATCATTTGTTCCACAGCTCTTACCACGTAACACATTCATACCCACACGCACTTGTGTTATTGCCATTTTACTTACACCACTATAACGGAAAACTTAACCAACAATGTTCAATGCACATTAATCACAAGAATTTCACAAATAGTCCACATAAGTAACACATACCAATTACTCGCACACCAACAAGGTGACTTTACAAAGGTTAAAGTTATCCATACATACCTGGAGTCGAATTCCCTTTTTAACTTCTACTTTCAATTCACCAACAGCCTAGTACCGTCAATCCAGTTCACAAGTTAGCACATATAACTTAGAATTGAAGTTCTCAAACTCAGCCCGAACTTACTCAGGTTTCCGACCCCTCTTTTGCAAATCTTTAGTTCTACCCAATCCCTCTTACTAGATTCTAGGTTTTAAAGGACATGCATGTGTATCTCAACTTCCATTTTCAAGAATTAACGCATGAGAATCCCTTTTTTTGTTTAAATCTGAAAACAATGAAAAAGCGTTGGGGATTTTAACTTCAAGAACGGAGATGAAGACAATTACTTGAAATTTCTCGGCCTGGATGACTTTGAAAAATCAAATTGATGGAGATAAGACTTTCTCTCTCAAGAATTCTCTTTTCCCTCTCTCTAGTTTTGTTCAGAAAATAGATTGAAATGAGGGGTTGGGGTGTTTAATTGAAGAAGTGGTCGGGTTTAAAATTTAGAAAATTGGAGCCCCAAGTCAGGTCTGCGATCGCATTTGCAATCGCAGAGTGGAAATGCGGTCCACAAAATGGACCGCAAAAGTGCTCTCAACATCTGAACGCTCTGCCTGGGTATGCGTCAAAAATGTGGTCCGCATACTCGTTCTGCGATCGCTTATTGCACCGCAGAACTGCCCCTCACAAAAGTCCCAAGGGAAATATGCGACGACTATACGGTCCGCATATCGGTTATGCGATCGCATATCCGATCGCATATTTAACCTCAAATTCGACCAACACACTGACTCACTTTGCGGTAATTATGCGGTCCGCATACCTGATATGCGATCGTATTCTCGACCGCAGAATCACATTTTCTGGAAAACAGTATTTCTTGAATTTTTATAGCATAGATCAGTATAAAAGGTCCGAGCTACCAGGTTTTGATTACAAGTTTTCACAGGGCCTTACATCCTCCCCCACTTAAAATCATTCGTCCTTGAATGAGGATTTTGGAAATCGGTTGGTTTTGAAAACATGATATGCAAACTCCCAATTTTTTGAAATTTTTTTTTGCTAGAGTTCCCTTTGAAATTAGACTTATCTACCTGTTAGAGAGCCCCCAAAACATTATTTCCAAGCATCATTACACTATCCCTATTATCCCTACAACTGGTATACAATTCATTACCTCAACACCTGCACATAATTTGGCCACTTAAATGAGTTCCATACAGTCCAACCACTTCAATACACTATACGCCTTTCAATTAATCATTACTAATCTACACTACCTTTAATCATTCACTTATCACATGAGTTCTTACAAAACTTTCATTTACCAAAAAGGGGCTTGCGCATGACTCAATTAATCACACACATACAATTCTTGCACAACTTGTGGAGTTACAATAGTAAAGCATTTAGGAAAAATATATGGGGTGTCTTTGCACCAGATTGATCACAACATCAATTTACTTAGAGACAAGAGTTCGCACGATCACTACTAGACTTGTTCAAACAGATGGGAATATTTTTCTTTCATTTCACTTTCTGCTTCCCACGTGGCTTCCTCGACTTGTTGACTTTGCCATAGCACTTTAACTGAAGCAACTTCCTTTTTTCTCAATTTGCGGACTTGCCTATCAAAAATAGCGACCGAAATTTCTTCATATGATAACTCTTCATTGACCTCGATAGCCTCGATTGGCACGATGGTGGATGGGTCTCCAACCACTTTCTTTAACATAGACACATGGAATACCGGGTGCACTAATGACATTGCAGGGGGCAATTCCAGTCTATAGGCCACCTGTCTATCCTTTGAGTGACCCGATATGGCCCGACATATCTAGGACTCAACTTCCCTTTCATCCCAAATCGCATGACTCCCTTCATAGGAGATACCCTCAAGAACACCCAATTAACTTGGAATTCCAATTTTCTTCGACGAATGTCCGCGCAAGATTTCTGGCGACTCTGAGCAGCTTTAAGCCTTTCCTGAATGATTTTAACTTTTTCCATAGCCTGGTGCACGAGATCTGGCCCTAACAATTCTGCTTCACCAACTTCGAACCATCCAATCGGAGACCTACATCTCCTCTCGTACAATTACTCAAATGGGGCCATCTGAATACTAACATGAAAGTTGTTATTGTAAGCAAATTCTATAAGTGGCAAGTGATCATCCCAATTACCTTTGAAGTCCAAGACACAAGCCCGTAACATATCTTTAAGCGTCTGAATAGTCCGCTCCGCTTGACCATCAGTCTGCGGATGGAAAGTCGTGCTAAGATTCACCTGATTACCCAAACCTTGCTGAAATCTCTTCCAAACATTAGCTGTGAACTAGGCCCCTCGATCTGAGATAATAGAAAGTGGAGTACCATAAAACCTTACTATTTCCTTAATATACAATTGAGCGTATTGTTCCGCAGTATCCGTGGACTTGACTGGCAAGAAGTGAGCTGATTTGGTGAGTCGTTCCACTATTACCCAAATTGAGTCAAACTTGCGCTGAGTGCGAGGTAACCCTACCACGAAATCCATGTTGATCATCTCCCATTTCCACACTGGTATTTCCATAAGCTGAGTTAACCCACCGGGCCGCTGGTGCTCGGTTTTTACTCACTGACAATTCGGACATTTAGATACAAAGTCCGCCACACCCCTCTTCATACCGTTCCACTAATAAATTTCCTTGAGATCATGGTACATTTTCGTAGAACCTGGGTGCACAAAATACCTGGAATTATAAGCCTCCACCATTACCCTCCCTCGAAGATTATCCACATCTGGAACACATAGCCTACCTTGACATCGTAATACGCCATCCTCACCAACGAGTGAAAATGTCGAAGTCTTGCTCTTCAAAACGGCCTCCTTCATCTGTGCTAATGCTGGATCAATGAACTGCTTTTCCTTGACTTCCGCTACCAGTGACAATTCTGCTCCATTACGCACCATAACCTTCCTTTCGTCTGAGGTCGAAATACGAACCCCCAGACTGGCCAATTGATAAACCTCCTGAACCAAAGGCCTCTGATCCGCTCCCAAATGAGCCAAACTACCCATGGACTTCCGACTGAGAGCGTCGGCCACCACATTCGCCTTCCCTGGATGGTATAAAATATCCATATCATAATCCTTGATCAATTCTAACCACTGCCGCTGCCTTAAATTCAACTCCTTCTGCTTGAACAAATATTAGAGACTCTTGTGGTCCGAGAACACATCCACATGGACCCCATAAAGATAATGCCGCCATATTTTCAAGGCAAATACAACTGCCGCAAGCTCCAAATCATGCGTCGGATAATTCTTCTTGTAATTCTTGAGTTGCCTTGAAGCATATGCTATAACATTCCCATGTTTCATCAACACACACCCCAAACCGACCCTGGAGGAATCACAATAATCCACAAATCCTTTCGTACCTTCTGGCAAGGTCAATATCGGCGCCGAGGTTAATCTCAACTTCAATTCCTGAAAAGTTTTCTCACAAGCGTCGGACCATTGGAACTTAACTGCTTTCTGCGTCAACTTAGTCAAAGGGGAGGAAAGGGTAGAAAATCCCTCCACAAACCTCCGATAATACCCGCTAAACCCAAGAAGCTACGGATCTCCGTCGGGGTCGTGGGTCTAGGTCAATCTTTTACTACTGTAATCTTCTGGGGATCCACCTGAATCCCTTCACTGGAAACAACATGGCCCAAAAAGGTAACAGACTCCAACCGAAATTAACATTTTGAAAATTTAGCATACAACTGGTGCTGATAAAGGGTCTGCAGAACTGCCCTGAGGTGATCGGCATAATCCTCCTGGCTCCGCGAATAAACAAGGATGTCATCAATGAAAACAATCACAAAGGAGTCTACAAATGGCTTGAAGACCCGATTCATAAGATCTATGAAAGCTGCCGGGGCGTTGGTTAGCCCAAAAGACATGACCAAGAATTCAAAGTGACCATATCGAGTTCTGAAAGCGGTCTTAGGAATATCCTGTTCTCTGATATTCAATTGGTGATACCCGGACCGTAGATCAATTTTGGAAAAGAACCTCGCACCTTGCAATTGGTTGAACAAATCATCTATCTGAGGCAAAGGATATTTATTCTTGATGGTGACCTTGTTAAGCTGCCTATAATCAATACACATCCGGAGCGACCCATCCTTCTTTCTGACAAAAAGAACCGGGGCACCCTACGGTGACACACTTGGCCGTATGAACCCTTTTTCTAATAAATCCTTCAACTATTCCTTTAACTCCCTCAACTCTGCTGGCGCCATTCTGTATGGTGGAATAGATATCGGTCGCGTATCTGGCAATACATCAATCCCGAAATCAATCTCCCTATCTGGCAGGATCCCTAGAAGATCGTCCGGAAACACTTCAAGAAACTCATTCACGACTGGCACGGACTCGGGGATAGACACTTCTGAAGTGGTGTCCGCCACCCGGACCAAATGGTAGATACACCCCTTCCTAATCATATTCGAAGCCTTAAGGTAGGAAATAAACCTACCTTTCGGCACTACACCATTTCCCTTCCACTCAATAACCGGCTCATTAGGGAACTCAAGCCTCTTGACTCTCGTTCGGCAGTCAAGTTTAGCAAAGCACGAATAAAGCCAGTCCATTCCCATAATCACATCAAAATCTATCATTTCAAGCTCAATAAGATCGGTCGTGGTAGCACGACCACATACCATGACAACACAATTCCTATAAACTTGTATGGCTATAATTGAATCACCAATCGGAGTCGACACAGAGAACGGCTCATGAAGCTGTTCGGGTTCTACCCCAAAACTTAAAGCAATGAATGGGGTAACATAAGACAAAGAGGACCCCAGATCAATAAGAGCATAACAATCAATGGCCTGAACAGACAAGATACCTGTAGCAACATTTGGGGAGGCCTCTGCACTCTGGAGACCACTCAAGGCGTAAAACCGGCTGGATACACCTCTAACACAAGCTCCACCCCTAACTACATTGCGCCCTGCTAGGGCTGGAGGACGCACAGATGATGTGGCAGCTGAAGAATCGGATGACTGAGCAAATCCCCCACCCATGTCCTGACTGGGCGCACGGCAGTCCCGCTGGATATGACCTATTACCCCGCATCTATAATACACTGGAATATCCAAATAACAAGTCTCGGAATGGAACCTCGCACACTTGGGGCATGAAGCCCTCCCTTGCTGTTGTGATCTCCCTCCTGGATGACCGGAACGATGGGGTCTCCTACTGTCTGAACCTGATCTCAAATGACTGCCCTACTGATAACTCTCTATAGATGGCGGTGCACTTGCTGAGTACTAGGCATATGACTAGGACGGCCTCGATGGCCCTCTCCCCGGAACTGGTCTCCCTAAGTGACCCGCTGATCGGGCCCCGCTGCTACTCTCTCTTTCTGCCCGTATTTTCAACTTCCTAACCTCTGTGGCCTGAGCAAAGCTCACAATCTTCCCATAATTCATATCTGAGTGTAAGGCCGATGTAGCAGCCTCATTCAACACCAAAGGACGAAGACCCTGAACGAATCGCCGAACTCGAGCATCCATGGTCGATCGAATCGTCGAACTTGAGCATCCATGGTCGACACTAACTGAGGAGCGTACTTGGACAACCTCACAAACTCCATGTGGTACTCCCAAACACTCATACTTCCCTGCTTGAGGACCTCAAACTCTGTGGCACGGGCCGCCATTGTCTCGGCAGGCAAGAAGTGATCCATGAATGCATCTACAAACTCATCCCATCTAGCCGGAGTTCTTCCCTCCCCATGGGAATCCTCCCACATCTCGAACCACAAATATGTTTCTCCCCTCAACCTGTATGAAGCCAACTCAACCCCTTCCGTCTCTGTAGCCTTCATCACTCGAAGGGTCTTATACATTTCATCAAGGTATTCCTACGGATCGGCCTCTAGGTCTCTGCCCGTGAACTCTGGAGGAGCCAACCGCAGAAACTGGTTGACTCTGGAGCTAGCGGAATCTCTCTGTCCGCTGGGGGGCGCAGGGGCATTATGAGATTTCTGGACCTGAGCAGCCACTAACTGGGTCAACATATGGATGGCTCCTCTAAGGTCCCCATCAGAAACCCCGGGACCGAAAGCTGGAATTGCATCAAGATCAGGAATATCAACGGGAGGGATGGTAGCACCCTCTGCCACAACTGGAACAGGAATACTTGGATCTGGAATAGATGGGCCAGGCAGATTCGGGACCGGAGAGTCACTCTTACCCACGGCATCAGGTACATGATTCACAGCCACACTTGGGGTGGCATTGGCCTCGAGGCCGAGTCTAGCTCTCTTCTTAGGTGTCATTACTGAAAATTTGGAACAGAGCATGAGTTAGATGTAAATACTTCCACTTTTCACTTCACCGCATGATATAGAGTAACAAAGAATAAAGTAATTTCTTAAATGCCTATGTAGCCTCCAACTTATAGATGTGGTCGACAACACACCGATAAGGAGGACTCTACTAGACACGGCTCCGAGACATCCTAAGACACTTTAAAACCTTAGGATCTGATACAAAGTTTGTCACGCCCCAAAAATCGAGGGGCGCGACCGACGCGGATCTGGGTGCCTTTCCTATTCCACGTGATACCCTGTGTTTCCATTACCCATTAACCAAGTGAAATAGTTATTTATAAATTTAAACACATTCTTACGAGATTTACATAACATACATAGTTACTTAGCGTGGTTTACAAGTTATACTGCCCAAAATACATAAGTACATAACCCACTTTTCTTGTCTACGGAGCCTCTAAATACAACTGAAGAATAATACGGAAATGTCGGCAACAAGGCTCCGGCTATACCTTACACTAATACCAAAATAAGACTCCGGAAAGAAAAGCGGCATGAGCCATGCAGGGCCCTGAGAGGAAAGGGGCTCACCAATTCATCTGATGGGAGGTGAAGGAGTGCTACTATCGGTGGGCTGGAGTACCTGTTATGGAACCACCTACAATCATAACACGAATGTAGCGCACCCGGCAAAAGGGACGTCAGTACATTTGAATTGTATTGGTATGTATAAACAAACTTTACCCCAAGTAAAATCAAGAAATACACAGATAACAAACAGTAATAGAATCAACAATCAAATGCACATGAAAGGAACAACCAAAGCCAAACAACTCCACAATCTCTCATTTTCCCCTTTCAACATTATTTCATCACATCAATGGTTTCACAACTTTTACATATTTTTATTTCAATAGTGATTTCGATAACTTTTCCACCCTTATTATCTCAGCCACTCTTATTACCTCGGCCACCCTTATCACCACAACCCACACCTTATTACTCTATGTTGCGGCGCACAACCCGATCCCACCGGACAATCATATTTAACACAACAACAATTCACAAGGAGTGTTCATAAACATCAATACCAATTCTAACATATACAATAACCCGTACACAATTCAAGTCAAAACAATAATTGCCCACAACAAGTCACGTATGATATTGCCACAGTTGTTTCAATTGTATCAATTGCGATTTCTTTCCATCGTTTGTTCCACAACTCTTACCACGTAACACATTCATACCCACATGCACTTGTGTTATTGCCATTTTATTCACACCACTATAACGGAAAACTTAACCAACAATGTTCAAGGCACATTAATTACAAGAATTTCACAAATAGACCACATAAGTAGCACATACCAATTACTCGCACACCAACAAGGTGACTTTACAAAGGTTAAAGTTCGCCATACATACCTGGAGTCGAATTCCCTTTTTAACTTCTACTTTTAATTCACCAATAGCCTAGTATCGTCAATCTAGTTCACAAGTTAGCACATATAACTTAGAATTGAAGTTCACAAACTCAGCCGAACTTACTCATGTTTCCAACCCCTATTTTGCAAATCTTTAGTTCTACCCAATTCCTCTTACTAGATTCTAGGATTTAAAGGACATGCATGTGTATCTCAACTTCCATTTTCAAGAATTAACACATGAGAATCCCCCTTTTTGTTTAAATCTGAAAACAATGAAAAAGGGTTGGGGGTTTTACCTTTAAGAACGGAGATGAAGACAATTACTTGAAATTTCCCGCCTGGATGACTTTGAAAAATCAAATTGATGGAGATAAGACTTTCTCTCTCAAGATTTCTCTCTTCCCTCTCTCTATTATTGTTCAGAAAATAGGCTAAAATGAGGGGTTGGGGTGTTTTATTGAAGAAGGGGTCGGGTTTTAAATTTAGAAAATTGGAGCCCAAGTCAAGTCTACGATCGCATTTGCGATCACAGAGTGGAAATACGGTCCGCAGAATGGACCGCAAAAGTGCTCTCAACATCTGAACGCACTGCCTGGGTATGCGTCAGAAATGCGGTCCGCATACTCGTTCTGCGATCGCATAATGCACCGCAGAACTGCCCCTCACAAAAGTCCCAAGGGAAATATGCGACAACTATGCGGTCCGCATATCGGTTATGCGATCGCATATCGGATCGCATATTTAACCTCAAATTCGACCAACACACTGACTCACTTTGCGGCGATTATGCGGTCCGCATACCTGATATGCGACCGCATTCTCGACCGCAGAATCGCATTTTCTGGAAAACATTATTTCTTGACTTTTTATAGTAACGTACCATATTATTCTAATTTGAATACGGTATTCAAATTAAATACACCACAATATTTTATTTTAGAATACAGTATTCAAACTAAATATACCAAATTATAATAGAGCAGTTTAATGAGGAATTCATATGTCATGACCCAACTCCATGTCAGGTCGTGATAGCGTTCAGCATCTTTGCTAGACAAGCCAACAGTGAACAACCTAGTGATTTCATGTTTTAACGAGTTTTCCCATATAGAAATTTTCCATAAAAGATTTATTAAGAGGTCGATTAAGTTAATAAATGAAAGCAGTTAGAAACATTTATAATTATAGGAACAAAACCCAAAAATCACTAGTCTACTAATATGTGTCAAGATCTAGTGTCACAAGTATGTGTGAAACTAGTAAAAAGTATAAAAGATGTCTACCCTACTGCCTGAAATAGAATAGACAGATACAAAACAAAAGAGAGACTATGGTATGCTGCTGAACGACTCAGAAGGGGCAGTGCACCGTGAAATCTCGAACAAGGATCAAGTATGTGCGCCAGACAGGTAACGACATGCACATGTCTCGGATCATGTACAATCAAGTACAAAAGTGTAGTATAAGTACATAAACAACATGTACCCAGTAAGTATCTAGTCTAACCTCGAAGAAGTAGTGACGAGGGATCGACTTTGACACTTACTATGGGCTAACAATAATATATTTAAAATGTTATACTAAGCATGGATCTCATGAATAATACTGAAAACTCAATAATAGGAAATAATAATTTCTTCTTTCACAAATATTAATTCCAAGTTCAATTTTATCAATTAACCGCTAATATTTCAAGACATTTAGGCAATATCAATTAAGGAGAGTTCCTAAGAGTTATCATGCGCAAATTATGCCGAGTCGTATGGCCCAATCCAATATAATATTTAAATTTTGCACTGCCAAAGGATCGAATGGCGTGAATCATAGATGTATCTATATATTACCGAGACGTTCCTCCAGATCCACAAATAGCAATTAGGTTTAAAGAAAGCACAAATTTCTCATTTACAGTCAAATATTCCATTCAATCTTCAAGTAAGTGAATTGGCCTTTTACAATTCTTTTATCAAGTTCCAATATGACTTAAGCAATTAAATTAGCAAGTAAGGATGCAAACATTTCAGACAAGCATGATACGGGGCCTAAACTACCCAGATAATAGCATGATAGTAGCTTCGTATGGACTCTCGTCAACTCGTATTTATGTAACTCCCGCAATTTGGTACACACATTTATTTAATTTACCTATGGGGTTAATTCCCTCTTACGAGGTTAGAAATGAAACTTACCTCGTTTCAAGGCCTACTTTCCGGTCCAAAATTATGCCCAAACTCTCAATTCGGTGCCGAACAATCCAAAACTATTCAAATAGTGTAAAAACTAATCAATATATGTTTAAAAGTTCATAACCCAACTATTAAATTGATTACACAACTCTAAACGCAAGATTCGTAAAATTCATCACCGGGCCCACATGCCCGGATTCCAAAATATTTCAAAGGAAATTGTTACCCTTCACCTTAGAAACATAAATATATGATTTTTACTAAGTTCCATAACCATTTTTGTGGTAAAATCTCATTGTTATCAAAAACCTAGATTTTCTTCTAAACCCATGATTTTTCACTAATTTACATGTTATAGTCTACCCATAAACTATGTAGAGTAAACTAACATTAGGTAGAAATTACTTACCTCATAAAACTAGGTCAAAATCCCCTCCTTAAGAGCTCTCAAATCGCCCAAGAGTGTAATAAATGACCCAAAAAATGCCTAAGTCTCGTTTTTAAAACTCAATGCCCAGCTGCCTCCTTCATCGCGAACGCGGAAGGGGCCTCGCGTTCGCGAAGGCAAACGGATCAGACTCCGTGGAGACTCTACATCGCAAAAGCATCTAGGCCTCGCGAACGTAGAGGCTGGCTTGGCTACCTTTCGCAAACACGAGGGCTGCTTCGCGAACGCAAAGAACAAAGCGGTCCAGCTAGCCCAAGCTACTCTACGCGAACGCGAGTCCCCTCAGGCGAACGTGAAGGTCACCAGCCTCAAACCTTCACGAATGTGGACTAGCTATTGCAAAGGCATAGAAAACTTTCCCCCCAGTCCCAATTCTTTCTACACGAACGCGATGGTCCCTTCGCGTTCGCGAAGAAGGAAACCAGAACTAGTATTTTCTGGTTTCTTATACTTTGCTCTGAGGGGTCCGAAACTCACCCGAGCCACTCGAGACCCTGTCCAAAGGCACCAAAAAGTATGAAAGCATAATACTGACTTGTTCAAACACTCAAAATGCGTAAAACAACAACAAAACCAAGAATCATACCTCAAAACCAAATTTAATCAAACTTTGAATTTCAAGTTTCCAAATCGCTCCAAACGCACCAAATCATACTTAAACTATTCGAAATGACACCAAATTTTGTATGCAAGTATTAAATGTGAAACTATTCTCAGTCTCGAAATTCCATTTGGACCTTTATATCACCAAAATCTGCTCCAAACCAAATTTAAAGAACTTCTAAAACCTTCAAGAACCAACTTTCACTATTAGGCGCCAAAACGCTCTTGGGTCATCCAAAACCTGATCCGAACATACTCCCAAGTCTAAAATCATCATACAAACTATTTGAATCATCAAATCCCAATTTCGATGTCGTTTACTCAAAATATTAACCAATGTCAAACTTGGCCCTTTAAGCCAACCTTAAGGAACCAAGTTATTCGATTTCAACCCAAAATCTTCCAAATCCCAAACTAGCCATCCCATAAGTCATAAATCAGTAAAATAAAGCACGGGAAGTCTGATTTAGGGAAACTCAATTCTAGAAAGCAAAACGACCGGTCAGGTCGTTACAGCATAATTCAAATGTAATGACTCGACCGGTCGTTTTGAGCTCTAGCACGTTGTTTGACTATTTAATGCCTTGATTAGCTTCATTTAATGTATTATAACTTGTACATGTGGTCAAAATTGAATTTTGGAATGTTCGGAGTTATTTCGGAAGGAAAATTCTCAATTTGGAAGCTTTAAGTTAGGAGAGTTGACCGAGGTTTGACTTTTGGGGAAATAGCTCCAGAATGGAATTTTTTATGATTTCAATAGCTTCGTATGGCGATTTTGGACTTAGGCATATGTCCGTATTTGGATTTGAAAGTCCCTAGGACAATTCAGTGCATTTTGGCGTAAAGTTGGAAAGATGAAGTTTTGAAATATTCATAAATTTGACCGAAAGTTGGCTTGGTTGATATCGAGCTTGGATTTTGATTCTGGAAATTGGAACAGGTCAATTATGTCATTTATGACCTATATGCAAAATTTGAAGTCATTTTGGATTGATTTGATACGTTTCGGTGCAAATTATACAATTTGGAAATTTCATAACTCACAATTCGATTCGAGCTGCGATTCGTAGTTTCGGCATTGTTTGATTTGATTTGAGGCCTCGACTAAGTTTTTATCATGTTTTGGGACTTGTTGGTATGATTTGACGGGGTCCCGAGGGGCTTGGGCGTATTTTGGATCATTGGTTGAGAGACTAGTAAAGTTAAGAAATTTGGAGTATGATCATGGTCAATATCGGGTCAAGACAACCTCTTTTCAGTGTTTTGAGTGTGCTAGCAGGTCTGTAGCATATTTTATGATTGAATTCATATATGATTTATGTCTGGGAGGTTCCGGAGGAGTTTCGGGGTGGTTTTGGATCATTTCGGAGAAGTTTGGGTTTGTTGGTTTCTAATAAGGCACTGTTGATTCGCAATTACGAACACTATTCATCGGAGTTTACTGTTCATTCGCAAATGCGAAGTTTTTGTCCGTAAATGTGAACCTAGGCAAAAAACTTAAGGATCGAAACTTGGTCATTTTTCCATTTTTATTTTGGATTTTGAAGCTCGATTTTTGGGCAATTTTGAGGAGTTTTTCATGACTTCAACTTGGGTAAGTGTTCTATATCCGAAAGTGATTATATTTCTTGATTCCATGGATATATTCATCAATTATTAGTGAATCAACTGGTAGAAAATGAGATTTTTGGCAAAAATTTTCAAAACCGAAAAATAAAGATTTGGAGGTCGATTCATTATCGGAATTTGATAAAATTGGTATGGTTAAACTCATATTGGAATGGGTTAATAGATATTGTGAGTTTTATCGAGTTCCGCGCCCGTGGGCCCTGGGGTTGACTTTATTGACTTTTCGAATGGAGTTGGAAATTGTTATAAACTGATTTATTACGAGTATTAGAGTATATTTTTATTGGTTTGCATATTGTTTGACTAGTTTGGAGCGACGGGAATTGGTTTGACGTGTTAGAGTGAAGTTGGAGCCGGTTATGCAATTTCGGAGCGAGGTAAGTTTCATGTCTAACACTGTGAGGGAAAAACTACCCCTAGATGATGTATTTGATCCGTGCTACTTGATACGGGGGCTACGTACGCACGGGGTGACTAGAGTCCATACGTAGCTAGATTCATGCTATGTCCAAGTAGACTTAGGTTCCCTCCATGCTATAACTTGTCACGACCCCGGCTTGCCCTCCGTCAACCCTCGTGATGGCACCTAGTCCTCTACGACTAGGATAGCCTAAATTGCGGAAGATAAACCAAGTGTGGGATAAAAACAATTTAAAACAAAATGAACCTCGATAAAACAGTGTTTAAAAGTGCCGCTCGGCATACACAATAGTTAACTCTCAAACCAATACATACTTCCAAGACCCGAAAACCCATGAATCACAAGCTAAGGATCACTACACAGTCTAACTCCAGAATATCTAACAAGGGAAAAATAGAGGGGCAAATGATTAAAAGCTAGAATAGAAAGGGACTCATCGGTCTGCGGACGCGGCAGATATACCTCGAAGTCGTTGGAGCAGTCGCCTCGCCTCAAAGGAGTTAGGACTGAGTTGTAGTACCTGGATCTGCACATGAAAAATATGCGCAAAAGGGGCATGAGTACACCAAAGCGGTACTCAGTAAGTTCCAAGCCTAACCTCGGCCGGGTAGTGACGAGGAAGGTCAGGGCCCTACTAAGGTTAAATAAAATATAAAGATCAACAGTATAGAACATAACAGTATAAATAAGTACAGCAGTAAAATAACACAGGATGTACAAGACAGCAACAACTATACAGAAGTAAGGTAAACACAGAAAGGAATACAGCTCAGCACCAATAATAACAATCGGGGATCTCCCAGGATACCGTCCTGTAGTCCCATATGTACATATCCAATGGATCTTCTAGGATCTCGTCCCGTAGTCCAACTCATAGTGCGCGGGGATCTACCGGAATCCCGTTCCGTAGTCCCAAAAGTAAATAGCCAGTACTGGGGAATCTACAGGGTGCATTCCCGTAGTTCCATATAAATGTTCAGGGGGTTCTACCAGAATCCCACATCCGTAGTCCCAAAATAAACAGACAAGGGGGGACCTACTGGAATCCCACATCTATAGTCCCAAAATAAATACACAGCAGCAACTGGAAAATATGCAGAAATGGCAAAATTTCATATTAAGGCAACAAGTGATTCTAGCCTAGCATGCAACACAGAATTCAGATAAGGCAGGTTGAGCAAATAAAGTAATTAAGTCACTTAGACATGCTTTCCTAAGCTAACAACAGGCTTAATAGTGCAAGTAATATAAACAAGAAAGGAAACATACTAGTGATTACTTAATGAAAATCGGATTTCCAACAATTGGCACAAGTACGCACTCATCACCTCACGTACAAGGCATTTCAATTACCAAATATACCAAATCCTAAGAGGAAGATCCCCACACAAGGTTAGACAAGCCACTTACCTCGAACCGGCTCAAAATCCACCCAAAACCATGCTCTTGCCACGAGTACTAGACTCCAAATGACCAAAATCTATTCAATTCAATTTTATAACATAAATAACACTTCAAATAATTGATTCTACAAAGAAATTCTAAGCTAACACGCGAAATTAGGAAAAATGACCAAAACGCCTATCAAGCCCACGTCTCTAGATCGGGTAAAATTTATATTTTCAGAATCCTCACGCTCTCACGAGTCTAACCATATCAAAATTATCCCAGACCATTGTTAAATTCCCAATGAAAACGCAATTTCTTGGTCTAAGAACTTTCCCCCAATTTCCACCAAAATTTCGAAATTAAAGGATGGATTTAAGTGTAGATTCATGGAAATTAGTCTAAACCAAGTAGGAATTACTTACCCAAATCGTCCGCGTGAAAATCTCTTCAAAAATCGCAATCTCCCGAGCTCCCAAATCCTAAATATGAATTATGTCTTAAACCCTCGATTTTGGCTTTTAAAAATTTGCCTAGGCAATTCCTTAATCGCGATCGCGGAAGACCAGATGCGATCGCGAAGAACAAAAACCACGCACCTCAAATTTACTCTATGCGAATGCGGAACCCCGTCCGCAAACACGATGCTTAGATCCCTCAGTTTTACGCGAACGCGGTAGGCTTTACGTGACCGCGTAGAGAAACATTTAAGAATCCACTGCCCCTGATTTCTTCTACGCGAACGCGGCCTAGTCCACGCGTTCGGGATTCAGCACTACCCCAAAGCTACGCGTTCGCATTCCTCTTCACGCGAACGTGAAGAGAAAAATTCCCTCTGCCTCACCTAAGCCTTCGCGATCACGATCCTCCCCACACGATCGCGATGAAGAAAGGTCTGCAACACATACCAGCAAAAATTTGATGCTTTTCCAAGTCCAAAAATGGTCCATTGATCATCCGAAACTCACCTGAGGCCCTCGGGACCACAACCAAACCTACCAATATATCCCATAACTTCATTCAAACTTTCTCCAACCTTCGGAACGCTCAAAAAAATATCAAAACACCTATTTTTCATCGGATTCAAGCCTAAGAATACCAAAAACTCTAAAAATATACTTTCGATCAGAAAGCCTATCAAACCTCGTCTGAATGACATGAAATTTTGCACACACATCACATTAAACACTACGGAGCTACTCCAACTTTCGAAATTCCATTCCAACCCTCGGATCAAAATCTCACGATCGAACCGGAAACTTCAAAAATTCAACTATCGGCATTTCAAGTCTAAATTAGCTGCGGACCTCCAAAATACAATCTGAACACGCCCCTAAGCCCAAAATTACCCAACAAAGCTAACGGAACCATCGGATTTCCATTCCGAGGCCGTCTTCATACTGTTCTAACTACGGTCAACTTTCCAATGCTTAAGCTCTCATTTAAGAACTAAGTGTCCAAAACTCTCTGAAACTCAAAACTGAACATCCTGGCAAATCAAAATAGCAGAATTAAACTTGGGGAAAGCATTTAATGGGGGATCAGGGCATAAATTCTTAAGACAATCGGCCGAGTCGTTACATCCTCCTGCATTTAAACATTCATTCGTCCTCGAACGAGTATAAAGGCATACCTGAAGTAGTGAAAAGATGAGGGTAACGGCTACGCATATCCTGCTTGGTCTCCCAGGTCGCCTCCTCGAACGGCTGGCCCCGCCACTGAACCTTTACTAATGCAATGTTCTTTGACCTCAGCTTTCTAACCTGCCTGTCTAATATTGCCACCAGCTCCTCAATATAGGATAGATCCTTGTCCAACTGGACTAAACTGAAATCCAACACGTGTGACAGGTCACCGTGATACCTTCGGAGCATCGAAACATAGAATACCAGATGAACTCTGGCCAAGCTGGGAGGTAAAGCAAGCTCATAAGCAACCTCCCCAACACTCCTCAATATCTTAAAAGGGCCAATAAATCTTAGACTCAACTTTCCTTTCTTCCCGAATCTCATAACGCCTTTCATAGGCGAAACCCGAAGCAGAACCCACTCTCCAACCATATAGGAAACATCATGAACCTTCCGGTCTGCGTAACTCTTCTGTCTGGACTAGGCTGTACGGAGTCTATCCTGAATCACCTTAACCTTCTCCAAAGCATCCTGAACCAGGTCTGTGCCGAACAATCTAGCCTTACCCAGCTCAAACCAACCCACCGGGGATCTACACCGTCTCCCATATAAAGCCTCATATGGTGCCATCTGAATGCTGGACTGATAGTTGTTGTTGTAAGCAAATTCTGCCAATGGCAAAAAACTGATCCCAAGACCCTCCAAACTCAATCACACACACACGAAGCATATCCTCAAGAATCTGAATAGTGCGCTCGGATTGTCCGTCCTTTTGAGGGTGAAATGTTGTACTCAACTCCACCCGAGTACCCAACTCATGTTGAACGGCTCTCTAGAACCGTGATGTCAACTGAGTACCCCAATCTAAAATGATGGAAACCGGAATACCATGCAGTCGAACAATCTCCCGGATATAGATCTCCGCCAACCGCTCTGAGGAATAAGTAGTACACACAGGAATAAAGTGAGCGTACTTGGTCAGCCGATCCACTCTTACCCAAATAGCATTGAACTTCCTCAAAGTCCGTGGGAGCCTAAATACAATGATTCGCTCCCACTTCCACTCCGGAATCTCTATCTGCTGAAGCAACCCACCCGGTCTCTAGTTCTCATACTTCACCTGCTTACAGTTGAGACACTGAGCGACAAATCCAACTATATCTTTCTTCATCCGTCTCCACCAGTAGTGCTGCCTCAAAGACTGATACATCTTCGCGGCACCCGGATGAATGGAATACCATGAGCTATGGGCCTCCTCTAGAATCAATTCTCGAAGTCCATCAACATTGGGTACACAAATCCGACTCTGCATCCTCAACACCCCATCATCACCAATAGTCACATCTTTGGCATCATCATGCTGAACCTTGTCCTTGAGGACAAGCAAATGAGGGCAATCGTATTGACGCTCCCTAATACGATCAAATAAGGAAGACCGAGAAACCACGCAAGCTAAAACCCGACTGGGCTCCAAAAGATCCAATCTTACAAACTTGCTATCTAAGGCCTGAATATCCATCGCTATAGGCCTCTCCGATGCTGGTAAATAAGCCAAACTCCCCAAACTCTCTGCCCGGAGACTCAAAGCATCGGCCACCAAATTGGCCTTGCCCAAGTGATACAAAATAGTAATGTCATAGTCCTTCAACAACTCTAACCACCTCCTCTGGCATAAATTTAGATCCTTTTGCTTGAACAGGTGTTGCAAGCTCTTATGGTCAGTATAAATCTCATAGGGAACCCCGTATAAATAATGGCACCAAATCTTCAGGGCGTGAATAATGGCAGCTAACTCAAGGTCATGAACAGGGTAGTTCTTCTCATGTATCTTCAACTGTCTAGATACGTAGGCAATCACCCTACCGTCCTGCATCAACACCGCTCTGAGGCCAACCCGCAAGGCATCATAATAAACCATATTAAACCCCGAGCCTGTAGGCAATATCAAAACTGGGGCTCTAGTCAAAGCTGTCTTGAGCTTCTAAAAGCACGCCTCACACTCCTCCGTCTACTAGAACAGAGCACCCTTCTGGGTCAACCTGGCCATAGGGGCTGCAATCGATAAAAACCCCTCCACAAAACGACGATCATAACCCGCCAAGCCAAGGAAACTGTGGATATCGGTAGCTGAGGATGGTCTGGGCCAAATCTGCATGGCCTCTATCTTCTTCGGATCCACCTAAATACCCTCACTCGATACCATGTGGCCTAGGAATGCCACTGAATCCAACCAAAATTCACATTTCGGGAACTTAGCATATAACTTCTTCTCTCTAAGAGTCTGAAGCACAGTCCTTAGGTGCTGCTCATGATCTTCCCGATTCCAGGAGTACAATAGAATATCATCAATAAAGACAATGATGAACGAGTCAAGATACGGCCGGAACACACTGTGCATCAAATGCATAAAGGCTGCTGGGGCATTGGTCAGCCCAAATGACATAACAAGGAACTCGTAATGACCATACCGAGTCCTGAAAGCAATCTCTCCCGAATCTTCAACTGATGGTAACCTGAGTGAAAATTAATCTTAGAAAACACTTGTGCACCCTGAAGCTAGTTAAATAGATCATCAATATGCGGCAAAGGATAATGGTTCTTCACTGTAGCCTTGTTCAACAGGTGATAATCAATACACATACATATAGAAGCATCCTTTTTCTTCACAAACAAGACAGGAGCACCCACAAGATGATACAATGGGCCGAATAAAACCCTTATCAAGCAATTCCTGTAACTGATCCTTCAACTCCTTCAACTCAGGAGGAGTCATACGATAAGGAGGAATAGAAATGGGCTAAGTTCCCAGCAACAAATCAATGCCAAAATCAATATCTCTATTAGGCGGCATACCCGGAAGATCAGCTGGGAACACATCGGAAAAATCACGTACTACTGGAACTGAATTAACCGAAGGGGTATCAATACTGACATCTCTCACATAAGCTAAATATGCGTCACACCCCTTCTTAACCATACGCTAAGCTTTAAGAAAGGAAATAACTCTACTAGGAGTATGATCTAAAGTACCCCTCCACTCAACACGCGGTACACCTGGCATAGCACACATCACGATTTTGGCGTGACAATCAAGAATAGCATAATGGGGCGACAACCAGTCCATACCCAAGATAATATCAAAATCTACCATGCTGAGCAATAATAAATCAACTCTGATCTCAAAACCACTAAGAGCAACCAAACATGACAGATAAACGCGGTTCATAATAAGAGAATCTCCCACATGAGTAGAAACATAAACAGGGGAACTCAAAGAATCTCGAGATACACCCAAATACAGAGCAAAATAAGAAGACATATAATAATAAGTAGATCCTGGATTGAATAGAACCGATGCATCTCTGTGACAAACCAGTATAACACCTGTGATGATAGAATCGGAGGCAACAGCCTCGGTATGGGCAGGAAGGGCATAGTATCTGGCCTGGTCTCCCCCTCTAGGGCGACCTCTACCTCCCCGACCTCCACTTCTAGTTGGCTGAGCAGGTAGGGTAGCAACTGGAGCTGTAACCATAGCCTGAGAACTTTGTGGGGCACGTTGCGGCTGAAAAGCTTGTGGAGGTTCACCTCTCCCAAGTTTGGGGCAATCCCTTACCATATGACCGGTGTCACCGCACTCAAAACAAGTTCTAGGAGGACTTGGTGGCTACGACTGGCTCGGTTTAGGTCTGCTAGACTGACCTCTGAAAGCACCCCGCGCAGGAGGTGCACTAGATATCGGAGGTGCATAATAAGGCTCCTAAGGTCTAGGAGGAGCTGGAATACCACTGGCTGTTGGAAGAGATGAATGAACAGGCAACTCATATAACCCCTACCATGACGACCTGCTGCTGGGGCACGGGCACCAGAGAAATATCCCGACTCTCGAGACCCATTAGCCTCCATCTCCTCTCTCTCCCTGGCATGCATACCCTCAATCCTCCTAACAATGCTCACTACCTGCTAATAAGAAATATCTATCTTCAACTCACGAGCCATGCTAGACCTGATGCTGGGAATAAGGCCCATAATAAACCGGTGAACCCTCTCCCGATTAGTAGAAACCAAGGCTGGTGCATGCCTAGCCAAACTGGTGTAACAGATAACATACTCTGAGACAGTAATAGAACCCTAGTGCAAATGCTCAAACTCGTCACTCCATGCGTCCCTGAGGCTCTGAGGAACATACTCTCTCAGGAACAGATCTGAAAACTGAGTCCAAGTTAGTGAAGCATCCTCACTCGGACTATCTAACTCATAGGTGTGCCACCACTCATAGGTGGCTCCTCAAAGCTGGAAGATAGTGAAGGAAACCCCGCTCGATCTTGATATACCCATGGTACGGAGAATGCGGTAACTCTCATCTAGAAATCCCAGAGCATCCTCCGATGCTAGACCGCTAAATGCATGAGGCTTGTACCTCTTGAACCTCTCAAGCCTCAGCTGCTCCTCCTCGGAAGCCATTGCCCTATCCTCAGGCTGAACTGGCACTGCATGCGTTATAGAAATAATCTCAGGGACCTGCTCAACATGCACTCACTGCTCAGGAGTGCCGACGACGGGAGTCTGTGCTCCTCCCTTGGCCTGAGATGTAGCTGCAGCAAGGGGTAGCAATCCTGCCTGAGCCAGAGTGGTATACATGCTCATGAACTGTGCCAGAGTCTCCTGAAAAGCTGGAGTAGTAGTAGAAGTAGGCATGTTAGGTGCCAGGACTCCGGCTGGAACTGCTGGTGGTACCTCGGCGGCAGCTCGTGCAGGTGCTCTGGTTGCACCACGTGCGCGTCCTCGGCCTCTACCCCGGCCCCGGCCTCTGACGGTTGCAGTAGGGGGCGCGGGTGCCTGATCATCTCGGGTAGCGCATGTCCTCACCATCTGTGAGAGAATAGAAGACAGAAGTTTAGAATTATGATTTCAAAATATCGCACGACAAGGAAATCAAATGAACTGAAATTTAACTAACAGTTACAAAGCCTCTCATAGATAAGTACAGACATCTCCGTACAGATCAGCGAGATTCTAATAAACCGACTTGTGATCCATGACTCCTATGAACCTAGAGCTCTGATATCAACTTGTCACGACCCCAGTTCACCTTCCGTGAACCCTCGTGACGGCACCTAGTCCTCTACGACTAGGTAAGCCTAAATTGCGAAAGATAAACCAAGTGCGGAATAAAAACAATTTATAACAGAATGAAGAACGATAAAACAGTGTTTAAAAATGCCACTCGGTATACACAATAGTTAACTCTCAAACCAATACATACTTCCAAGACCTGGAAACCCATGAATCACAAACTAAGGATCACTACACAGTCTAACTCCAGAATATCTAACAAGGGAAAGAAATACAAAAAGACAAATGTTAAAATCTAGAATAGAAAGGGACTCCTTGGTCTATGGACGCAGCAGATATACCTCGAAGTCGCTGGAGCAGTCGCCTCGCCTCAAGGGTGATAGGACTGAGTCGCAGTACCTGGATCTGCATATGAAAAACATGCGCAGAAGGGGCATGAGTACACCATAGCGGTACTCAGTAAAGTGCCAAGCCTAACCTCGGTCGGGTAGTGACGAGGAAGGTGCCCTACTAAGGTTAAATAAAATATAAAGATCTACAGTATAGAACAGAAAAGTACAAATAAGTACAGCAATAAAATAACACAGGATGTACAGAACAGCAACAACTATACAGAAGTATGGTAAACACTGAAAGGAATACAGCTCAGCATCAATAATAACAATGGGCATCTCCCAAGATACTGTCATGTAGTCCCATATGTACATATCCAATGGATCTACCGAGATCCCGTCCCGTAGTCCAACTCATAGTGCGCGGAGATCTACCGAAATCTTGTTCCGTAGTCCCAAAAGTAAATACCCAGTACTGGAGGAATCTACTGGGTGCATTCTCGTAGTTCCATATAACTGTGCAGGGGGGATCTACCGGAATCCCACATCCGTAGTCCCAAAATAAATGGACAAGGGGGGAGCTACCAGAATCCCACATCCGTAGTCCCAAAATAAATACACAGCAGCAACAGGAAAACATACAGAAAAGGTAAAATTTTGTATTAAGGCAACAACTGATTCTAGCCTAGCATGCTGCACAGATTTCAGGTAAGGCAGGTTGAGCAAATAAAGCAATTAAGTGACTTAGACATGCTTTTCTAAGCTAACAACAGGCTTAATAGTGCAAGTAATAAAAACAGGAAAGGAAACATACTAGTGATTACTTAATGAAAACCGGATTTCCAAAAATTAGTACAAGTACGCACTCGTCACATCACGTACAAGGCATTTCAATTACCAAATATATCAAATCCTAAGGGGAAGGTCCCACACAAGGTTAGACAAGCCACTTACCTTGAACCGACTCAAATTCCACCTGAAACCACGCTCTTGCCACGAGCACTTGACTCCAAATGGTCCAAATCTATTCAATTCAATTTCATAACGTAAATAACACTTCAAGTAACTGATTCTACAAAGAAATTCTAAGCTAATACTTGAAATTAGGTAAAATGACCAAAATGCCCCTTGAGTCCACGTCTCGGAATTGGGTAAAATTTATATTTTCAGAATCCTCACGCTCTCACGAGTCTAACCATATCAAAATTATCCCAGACCATTGTTAAATTCCCAATGAAAACGCAATTTCTTGGTCTAAGAACTTTCCCCCAATTTCCACCAAAATTTCGAAATTAAAGGATGGATTTAAGTGTAGATTCATGGAAATTAGTCTAAACCAAGTAGGAATTACTTACCCAAATCGTCCGCGTGAAAATCTCTTCAAAAATCGCAATCTCCCGAGCTCCCAAATCCTAAATATGAATTATGTCTTAAACCCTCGATTTTGGCTTTTAAAAATTTGCCTAGGCAATTCCTTAATCGCGATCGCGGAAGACCAGATGCGATCGCGAAGAACAAAAACCACGCACCTCAAATTTACTCTATGCGAATGCGGAACCCCGTCCGCAAACACGATGCTTAGATCCCTCAGTTTTACGCGAACGCGGTAGGCTTTACGTGACCGCGTAGAGAAACATTTAAGAATCCACTGCCCCTGATTTCTTCTACGCGAACGCGGCCTAGTCCACGCGTTCGGGATTCAGCACTACCCCAAAGCTACGCGTTCGCATTCCTCTTCACGCGAACGTGAAGAGAAAAATTCCCTCTGCCTCACCTAAGCCTTCGCGATCACGATCCTCCCCACACGATCGCGATGAAGAAAGGTCTGCAACACATACCAGCAAAAATTTGATGCTTTTCCAAGTCCAAAAATGGTCCATTGATCATCCGAAACTCACCCGAGGCCCTCGAGACCTCAACCAAACCTACCAATATATCCCATAACTTCATTCAAACTTTCTCCAACCTTCGGAACGCTCAAAAAAATATCAAAACACCTATTTTTCATCGAATTCAAACCTAAGAATTTCAAAAACTCTAAAAATACACTTTCGATCAAAAAGTCTATCAAACCTCGTCCGAATGACCTGAAATTTTGCACACACGTCATATTAAACACTACGGAGCTACTCCAACTTCCAGAATTCCATTCCGACCCTCGGATCAAAATCTCACTATCGAACCAGAAACTTCAAAAATTTAACTTTCGGCATTTCAAGCCTAAATTAGCTACGGACCTCCAAAATACAATCTGAACACGCCCCTAAGACCAAAATCATCCAACGGAGCTAACAGAACCATCAGATTTCCATTCTGATGCCATCTTTACACTGTTCCGACTACGGTCAACTTTCCAATACATAAGCTCTCATTTAGGAACTAAGTGTCCCAAAACTCTCGGAAACTCAAAACCAAACATCCCAACAAATCAAAATAGCATAATTAAACTTGGGAAAGCAGTTAATGGGTGATCGGGGCATAAATTCTTAAGAAGGTCGGCCGGGTCGTCACATCCTCCTACACTTAAACATTCGTTCGTCCTCGAGCGAGCATAAAGACATACCTAAAGTAATGAAATATGAGGGTAACGGTTGCCTGCTTGGTCTCCCAGGTCGCCTCCTCGATCGGCTAGCCCCGCCATTGAACCTTTACTGATGCAATGTTCTTTGGCCTCAGCTTTCTAACCGGCATGTCCAATATTGTCACTGGCACCTCAACATAGGATAGATCCTTGTCCAACTAGATTGAACTGAAATCCAACACGTGTGACGGGTTACCGTGATACCTCTGGAGCATCGAAACATGGAATACCGAATGAACTCCGGCCAATCTAGGAGGTAATGCAAGCTCATACGCAACCTCCCCAACACGCCTCAATATCTCAAAAGGGCCAATAAATCTCAGACTCAACTTTCCTTTCTTCCCGAATCTCATAACGCCCTTCATAGGTGAAACCCGAAGCAGAACCCGCTCACCAACCATATATGAAACATCACGAACCTTCCGGTCTGCGTAACTCTTCTGTCTGGACTGGGCTGTACGGAGTCTATCTTGAATCACCTTAACCTTCTCCAAAGCATCCTGAACTAGGTCTGTGCCCAACAATCTATCCTCACCCGGCTCAAACAAACCCACATAGGATCTACACCGTCTCCTATATAAAACCTCATACGGTGCCATCTGAATGCTGGACTGATAGTTGTTGTTGTAAGCAAACTCTGCCAATGGCAAAAACTAATCCCAAGACCCTCCAAACTCAATCACACACGCACAGAGCATATTCTCAAGAATCTGAATGGTGCGTTCGGACTATCCATCTGTCTGAGGGTGAAATGCTGTGCTCAACTCCACCCGAGTACCCAACTCATGTTGAACGGCTCTCTAGAATCGTGATGTGAACTGAGTACCCTATCTGAAATGATGGAAACCGGAATACCATGCAGTCGAACAATATCTCGGATATAGATCTTCGCCAACCGCTCCGAGGAATAAGTACACACAGGAATAAAGTGAGCGGACATGGTCAGCCGATACACAATCACCCAAATAGCATCAAACTTCCTCAAAGTCCATGGGAGTCCAACTACAAAGTCCATGGTGATCCGCTCCCACTTCCACTGCGGAATCTCTATCTGCTAAAGCAACCCACCCGGTCTTTGGTGCTCATACTTTACCTGCTGACAGTTGAGATACTGAGCTGCGAATCCAACTATATCTTTCTTCATCCATCTCCACCAGTAGTACTGCCTCAAATCCTAATACATCTTTGCGGCACCCGAATGAATGGAATACCATGAGCAATGAGCCTCCTCTAGAATCAATTCTCGAAGTCCATCAACATTGGGTACACAAATCTGACCCTACATCCTCAACATCCTATCATCACCAATAGTCACATCTCTGGTATCATCGTGCTGAACTTTGTCGTTGAGGACAAGGAAATGAGGGTCATCATACTGAAGCTCCCTGATACGATCAAATAAGGAAGACTGAGAAACCACGTAAGCTAGAACCCGACTAGGCTCCGAAAGATCCAATCTCACAAACTGTCTGACTAAGGTCTGAATATCCATCGCCATAGGCCTCTCCGATGCTCATAAATAAACCAAACTCCCCAAACTCTCTACCCGGCAACTCAAAGCATCGGCCACCATATTGGCCTTGCCCGGCTGATACAAAATAGTGATGTCATAGTCCTTCAGCAACTCTAACCACCTCCTCTAGCGCAAATATAGATCCCTTTGCTTGAATATGTGCTGCAAGCTTTGATGGTCAGTATAAATCTCACAGGGAACCCCGTATAAAATAATGGCGCCAAATCTTCAGGGCGTGAACAATGGCAGCTAACTCAAGGTCGTGAACAGGGTAGTTATTCTCATATATATTCAACTGTCTAGACGCATAGGCAATCACTCTACCGTCCTGCATCAACACCGCTCGAAGGCCAACCCGCGAGGCATCATAATAAACCATATTAGACCCCGAGCCTATAGGCAATATCAAAATTGGGGCTGTAGTCAAACTTGTCTTGAGCTTCTAAAAGCTCGCCTCACACTCCTCCGTCCACTGGAATGGAGCACCCTTCTGGGTCAACCTGGTCATAGGGGCTGCAATCGATGAAAACTCCTCCACAAAATGACGGTAGTAACCCGCCAAGCCAAGGAAACTACGGATCTCGGTAGCTGAGGATGGTCTGGGCCAACTCTTCACGGCCTCTATCTTCTTCAGATCCACCTGAATACCCTCACTCGATACCACTTTCCCAGGCCACTCAATCCAACCAAAACTCACATTTTGAGAACTTAGCATATAACTTTTTCTCTCAGAGTCTGAAGCACAGTCCTCAAGTGTTGCTCATGATCTTCCCAATTCCGCGAGTACACCAGAATATCATCAGTAAAGACAATGATGAACGAGTCAAGATACAGCGAGAACACATTGTGCATCAAATGCATAAAGGTTGCTGGGGCATTAGTCAGCCCAAATGACATAACAAGGAACTCGTAATGACCATACCAAGTCCTGAAAGCAGTGTTCGGGATATCTGGCTCTCGAATCTTCAACTGATGGTAACCTGAGCGCAAATCAATCTTAGAAAACACCCGTGTGCCCTGAAGCTAGTCAAACAGATCATCAATACGAGGCAAAGGATAACGGTACTTCACTGTAGCCTTGTTCAACTGGCGATAATCAATACACATACGCATAGAACCATCCTTTTTCTTCACAAACAAGACAGGAGCACCCTCAAGGTGACACACTGGGCCAAATAAAACCGTTATCAAGCAATTCCTGTAACTGATCCTTCAACTCCTTCAACTTAGGAGGAGCCATATGATACGGAGGAATAGAAATGGGCTGAGTGCCCGGCAACAGATCAATGCTAAAATCAATATATCTATCAGGCAGCATGCCCGGAAGATCAGCTGGAAACACATCGGGAAAATCCTGTACTACTGGAACTAAATCAACCGAAGGGGTATCAATACTGACATCTCTCACATAAGCTAAATACGTATCACACCCCTTCTCAACCATACACTGAGCTTTAAAAAAGGAAATAACTCTACTGGAAGTATGATCTAAAGTACTCATCCACTCAACACGCGGTACACCTAGCATAGCCAACGTCACAGTTTTGGCGTGACAATCAAGAATAGCATAATGGGGCGACAACCAGTCCATGCCTAAGATAATATCAAAATCCACCATGCTGAGCAACAATAAATCGGCTCTGGTCTCAAAACCACTAAGAGCAACCAAACATGACCGGTAAACGCGGTCCACAATAAGAGAATCTCCCACAGGAGCAGAAAAATAAATAGGGGAACTCAAAGAATCCCGAAATACACCCAAATGCGAAGCAAAATAAGAAGACACATAAGAATAAGTAGAGCCTGGATCCAATAGAACAGATGCATCTCTGTGACAAACCAGTATAATACCTATAATGACAGAATCGGAGGGAACAGCCTTGGTACAGGCAGGAAGGGCATAATATCTAGCCTGGCCTCCGTCTCTAGGGCGACCTCTACCTCCCCGACCTCTATATCTAGTTGGCTGAGCAGGTGGGGTAGCAACTAGAGCTGTAACCATAGCCTGAGAACTCTGCGAGGCACGTTGTGGCTGAGAAGCCTATGGAGGTGCACCCCTCCCAAGTCTGGGGCAATCCCTCACCATACGACCTGGTGTCACCACACTTAAAAAAAGTTTTGGGAGGACGTGGTGGCTGTGACTGGCTCGGGCCGGGTCTGCTGGACTGACCTCTGAAAGCACCCCGTGCAGGAGGCGCGCTATATACCGAAGGTGCATAATAAGGCTCCTGAGGCCTAAGAGGAGCTGGAATACCACTATCTACTGGAAGAGCTAAATGAACAGGGCGACTCATATAACCCCTACCATGACGACCTGCTGCTGGGGCACGGGCACCAGAGAAATGGCCCGACTCTCGAGACCTCTTGGCCTTCCTCTCTCTCCCTAGCATGCATACCCTCAATCCTCCTAGCATTGCTCACCACCTGCTAATAAGAAATATCCATCTCCAACTCATGATCCATGTTAGACCTGATGATGGGAATAAGGCCCTCAATAAACTGGCAAACCCTCTCGCAAAAAGTAGAAACCAAGGCTGGTGCATGCATAGCCAAACTGGTGTAACGGCCAGCATACTCTGAGATAGTCATAGAACCCTGGTGCAAATGCTCAAACTCAGCACGCCATGCGTCCCTGAGGCATTGAGGAACATACTCTCTTAGGAACAGTTCTGAAAACTGAGTCCAAGTCAGTTTTCCCCCAATTTCCACCAAAATTTCGAAATTAACAGATGGATTTAAGTGTAGATTCATGGAAATTAGTCTAAACCGAGTAGGAATTACTTACCCAAATAGCCCAGGTGAAAATCTCTTCAAAAATCGCAATCTCACGAGCTCCCAAGTCCAAAATATGAATTATAGATTAATCCTTCGGTTTTGGATTTTAAAAATCTGCCTAGGAAATTCCTTAATTGCGATCGCAGAAGACCAGTCGCGATCGCGAAGAATAAAAACCACGCGCCTCAGATTTACTTTATGCGAACACGGAACCCCATCCGCGAACGCGATGCTTAGCTCTCTCAGACTTACGCGAACACAGTTGGCTTTACGCGACTGTGTAGAGAAACATTTAAGAATCCACTGCCCCTAATTTCTTCTACGCGAACGCGGCCAAGTCCATGCATTCGCTATTCAGCACTAACACAAAGCTATGCGTACGCATTTCTCTTCAAGCGATTGCGAAGAGAAAAATTCCCTCTGCCTCGCCTAAGCCTTCGCGATCGCAATCCTTCCCACGCGATCGCGATGAAGAAAGGTCTGCAAAACATACCAGCAAAAATCTTATGCTTTTCCAAGTCCAAAAATGGTCCGTTGAGCATCCGAAACTCACCCGAGGCCCCCGGGATCTCAACCAAACCTACCAACATATCCTATAACTTCATTCAAACTTGCTCCAACCTTCGGAATGCTCAAAAAACATCAAAACACCTATTTTTCATCGGATTCAAGCGTAAGAATTTTAAAAACTCTAAAAATAGGCTTTCGATCAAAGTCTATAAAACCTCATCCGAATGACCTGAAATTTTGCACACACGTCACATTAAACACTACGGATCTACTCCAACTTCTAGAATTTCATTCCGACCCTCGGATCAAAATCTCAATATCGAACCTGAAACTTCAAAAATTTAACTTTCGGCATTTCAAGCCTAAATTAGCTACGGACCTCCAAAATACAATCCAAATACGCCCCTAAGCCCAAAATCACCCAACGGAGCTAACGGAACCATCAGATTTCCATTCTGAGACCGTATTCACACTGTTCCGACTACAGTTAACTTTCCAATACGTAAGCTCTCATTTAGGGACTAAGTGTCCCAAAACTCTCCGAACTCAAAACCGAACATCCGTATAGCAGAATTAAACTTGGGGAAAGCAGTTAATGGGGGATCGGAGCATTAATTCTTAAGACGACCGGCCGGATCGTGACATAACTGCACTGTTTAAGTTGTTCCTTGCCTATTAAATTCATTTATTTTATGTTACGACTTGAGATTAGACTTGCGTAGAGTGATAGACTTGCTATTGTAGAGATTTGTTGCGCTACTTCACTTAACCGCGAAATAATTGTGGTCCCCTTATGAATTTCTCTTGCGTTGTGCGTTTTCATCGAAAAGCTTCCTTAAAGTTCATAACTCACACATTTATTCATGAGTGGAGTCAAGGACCCATTAAAGCTTCTTATTCTAATGGGATCGGGTCGTTCACCTCGGCAGTATAGTATATACATCTATAGTCCGTATCGTTTGACCCTCAGTAGTGCGCACATTATGATGGGATCGAGTCGTTCACCTCTGCAGGATTATGTACCACACTCTCATGGGAGCAGTTTGTTTGCCTCAGCAGTATAATAGATGTATCTATGGTTCGTGTCATTCGACCTTCGACAATGTACACATTATGATGGGATCAGGTCGTACGCCTCGATATTTCTATAAAATACTCTTATGGAATCGTACATAATATTTGACAAGAAGCTAGTGTATCTGTGAGTTTTTCTGATTTGGATTGTGAAAACCTATCTGGTGAGGTCCATTATATACATATACTCCGGTTGAGGAGGTAACTGCTAATTGAGAGCTTGAGTTTATTGTTGAGAGGAGGGTTGTACCACGTATTCATACTTGTTTATTTCGTTTATTTACTCTGCCTCACATCTGTTTACTTCCTACTGTATTTGATTTATTGGACCACTAGTAAGTGTCGATGTCGACCCCTCGTTACTACTTCACCGGGGTTAGGCTAGATACTTACTAGGTACGCGTTGATTTACGTATTCATGTTGCACTTGTTGCACTTATTGTACATGTACATATATGCCTGGTGGTCTTTTCGGTGCAAATGTGCGACTATTGCGGAGACTTTACTGTGAGATGTATTCCATGTTATGATCTGCATCATACAGAGTCTCCATTAGAGTTATTTATATTCTCCTGTCTAACTTGTATTCCAAACAGATGTTGTATTTTCTTAGATTTCCTAGTTGATACTCATGCACTTGTGACGCCGAATTTTGGGGGCTTCTACTGGATAATTGGTATGGTAGTCACGTAATTATTATCATTTTACCCTTTAAAATCTATTTTATTCTATTTAATTAACGGAAATCACGATTTCAAAAGTAATAAAAATGAGTAATTAAGTTAATCAATCACTGTTGGCTTGCCTGATGGTGGCGTTAGGCGCCCTCACGACCTAAGGTGAATTTTGGGTTGTGACATCAAACCATTATATACATATACTTCGGTTGAGAAGGTAACTACTAATTGAGAGGTTGAGTTTATTGTTGAGAGGAGGGTTGTACCACGTATTCATACTTGTTTATTTCGTTTATTTACTCTGCCTCACATCTGTTTACTTCCTACTGTATTTGATTTATTGGACCACTAGTAAGTGTCGATGTCGACCCTTCATTACTACTTCACCGGGATTAGACTAGATACTTACTGGATACGCGTTGATTTACGTACTCATGCTGCACTTGTTTCACTTATTGTACATGTACATATGTCTGGTGGTCTTTTCAGTGCAAAGGCGCAGCTATTGCGGAGACTTTACTGTGAGATGCATTCCATGTTATGATTCGCGCATACGGAGTCTCTATTAGAGTTATTTATATTCTCATGTCTAACTTGTATTCCAGACATATGTTGTATTTATTAGATTTCCTAGTTGATACTCATGCACTTGTGACACCGGATGGAATATTCTAATAAAGAATATAATATTTAACAAAACACACTACAATATTCTAATTTAAAATATAATATTCAAACAATATACCATAATATTCTAATTTGAAATATAGTGTTCAAACCAAATATACTTTTTTTATTTATTGTGTATATTTTATTTTACTTGTAATATTAATATGCTATATATAATAGTATACAATGAACAGTTTACTGAATAATTGTTTATTGTATAGAAGAGAATAAGGACAAAGGTTTTCATAATAAAAGGCTTTGTTTAATTTTGGTCCAAGGTTCAAAACAGATGGAGTAATTTCCTTTAATTATGGGGCAAGTTTATATGGTAGTTATTGTTCTTTGACAAAATGAATATGTAGGATAATTAATTGATATGTATTACATGTAATTACATAATTGAAGTATATTGTGTTACTGTGTAAAATTCCGTAAAAAATAGCTATCCCACGCCATTTTTATCAGGTCAATTTGTGTACCTTCGAATACTTCATCACTTTGTTTCAAGAGTCAACTAGGGATGCCATGGGACGGGCAGGTTCACTCTTATGTGGGTACGGGTGCGGGGCGGGTTAAAATAGTTTTTAAATTTTTTTAAGCGGAATGGGTTGCTAGTTCAATGTGGGTTCAATGTGGGGCAACATTAAATTTTATCTTTTTTGAAACAAAGTAATCATTTCAACTACAATTTCATATTCTTTTTCACTAGCACGAATACTATTTTGATTTATAATTAACCAATTTGCATAAGTCTCACTAAAATGATATTACATAAGTAAAGTTATCGTATTAGTAATAGGAAATGATAGTAACCCATTTATTTTGGAAGATCAGCGTAATACTCGCTCAGTTTTATGTTTATGTGATTCTATTAAACTCTCCATTTTATAAAATAATAAAATATCAAACTAGTTTGTTTTAGAAAAAAAAATTAAAGAAAAATGAAAAAAAATTAAGTGGGGCGGAGCAGGTTAAAAACTGAAAAAGTAACTATGTGGGGCGGGGCGGGGCGGGTTGAAATTTTTGTGGGTTTTTCCAAACCCACCCGTCCCATTGCCATCGGTCAATATGTCGGATGATCGAACTGGCCCATTTCATTGTTCGGTTGGCCCAGCCTAAGTATCCTACGCGGCGCGAATTCGGATGTAATCGGGCTCCAATAGGGGTACCGAACACCGGGTGGAAAACCCAAAAAAAAAAAAAAAAAAGTACCCAACATTTTAACCTGACGCCTAAGAGCGGTTGAACTAAATATTTTTTTGTCAAAAGTTTTCTCTTAAAAAAAAAGATAAAATAAATAAACTATAACTTTTATATTGATAACAGTCCTGGTATAGAACATAAAATTTAATTTGTTGGTTCCTCGACATGTAAACTTGTAACGTGTGCTTCTACTTACCCGAAAAATGAGATAGTTTCGTTCTTCTAATATTCTTTAAACTTTCGAAGCACATGAAGATGTTTTTTAGCTTTAAGTATAAGCTGAAAAGAGTAGCTTCTCCAAAGAACAAGTGTTTTTAATTTTTTTGGACAATAAAACCCATATCAGAAGTTCATATATACTAAACTAATTAATAGTACGTAGGAACTTTCTAGTTCTTGGAATTATCCATTAATAAAAATTTTATAATGTTATTTCTATGTTAACCAACAATAAGCGAGAAATATTTAAGTAAAAATATTTAAAAATATAAGATAATCTGCATTTAATTATAAAAAGTAGAAGGTTCTTTTTTTTTTTCCTCAGCCAATTATAGTATTCAATGCAAATTTTGCTCTAATGTTTTCGACCAGTTTTGCTATAATCTTGACAAATGAATGGTATTACGAGACTCTATCGCCGGAACACTAGGTAAGGAGTTACTTGGATTGTTTATACAAGATTTCACATTTCACTAGTTCATTTCGGTCTCCACATTAGTTAGGCTGCTAAACATTTTAATTAGAAAGCACATGACATCTCCAAATGTAGGAGTGAGATGAAAAGGAGAATGATCCAGATGTCGAATAAGAAACGGTCTAAATGTAACTCTATAATATATGAGGAATTACAAATATATAATGGTATTCTTAACGCCGGGATAGGCCGACTAAACACTCAAGTAAATAAAACCAGCATTATTATGATGCGAGTATATAGCAAAAATTCGTAAAGTAGTTGGTATTGTAGAGCGTGAAACCTAAGTTATTGATTTCCTTGACACGTAAAACTGTAGTTTATACGGATTTCTACTTACAAAATAATAAGGTGAGGGAAATAGTTTTGTGCTTTAATAACTTTTATCTTTCAAAGCATGTGAAAAACATATCTTTAAAAAAACGGATATTATAAAAAAAAGAAAGGAAATAATACAAATCAAATTCGGAGTAATCATTCAATCAATCATATTATTGTTTGGGAAATATCAGCGAACAATATGAATTAAAAATGTGAACATTTAAGATAGCTTATACAAGAAATTCGATTCTTTTGGTTAGCAAATTCTTTTGATATGTTTACATATAACTCTATTGTTATTTTAAACTCTTGAAGCCCTAATATATTGCTACATAGAACACGTAAGATAGAAGTTTTTTATCTTTTAACAATAAACTATCTTTTCTTAGAGAAATGGTTAATTCCTTAAAGGATTGGGTAAAATCTTACTTGGTCAAAGATCGTGTTTATCGGTTTGCGATCATTTAGGATTCTTATCAACTTATTCAAACAAATCTAATTTGAACCAATCCCTCTTAACTAGGCATATAAAATAAACTTTTACAACTCTACATCCTTCATTCTAACCATTTCTATCACATTTACACTACCTTCATTCAAGAAAAAGAAGATTATTTATGAATATCTTTCCGTTTGTGACGTGCATTTTGGCCACATGGGCTGTGGTGGCCGTAAACGCTGGCCATGGCAGTGCACCACCAATACAGTCGCCAACTAAAGCTCCATCTCCATCGCCTTCTTCACCTTCTCCGGCACCAACGGCGGATTGCTCAACCGTTGTGATGGACATGATGCCTTGTTTGAAGTTTTTGGAGGTTGATAGCAATGACAGTAAGCCAGATACTTCTTGTTGTTCAGGATTTAAACAGGTTTTTAGATTACAGATGAATAGTTTCGTACAATGTGATAGAATAGCACTAGTTTTATAATATGTTTGCCTCTACAACAAAAACAGGTTTTAAAGAGGGATCCTGATTGTATTTGTGTTGTTTTGACTACGAGTGCTAGTTTCGGTATCGCTGTTAACATGACTCAAGCTGCCGTTTTGCCTTCTGACTGTGGAGTTTCCGCTCCTCCACTCACCAATTGTAACAGTGAGTCCCGTCGATAGCTTACTTCATTTTTTTGTTGCTTTATTTGACATAGGTGCCCATTTATTTTTATTTAATTTGCACGTAATTTTTAAATATTCAACTATTAAAGAATAGATCAATCAGATCTATCATCCAGGATATTTTGAGGAAGAAGAGATGAATAGAAAATATATTCGTGAGTAGTGACACTGTGAGAGCTTTTTAATACCCCATGAATTTTACATATGAGGGTGAAGATTTATGTATTTGACTTATTTCCTATGGTTCGAATTTCCTCTTTGCATGCAGGTACCACCACTCCTACTGCTTCTCCTGGTATATATTTAATCCCTTACTTATTTTTCCTCGTTTAAATTTTTGTTTCATCTGTGTTTTTTATTGGGTGGGGTGGGTTACTGTCACTAGATTGATCTTGACAACATTTGTATCATTAATTAATATATGTAGTAATCTATTAAATGGGGAGGCTAGCTTTAACTATTCATATATAGTAGTAGTGCCAAAGAATTTTGGAGTCATATTTTTTTGTTTAAACTCGATTAAGGGATCAATATTGGTTAACATATATCTCTGCTATGTTCTTCCTTGGACCAACCAAATTCAATCCATTTTTAGAAAAATGACACTGATCTTACTGTCCTTTCCTCTTGTTATTTACGTAATTATTTATTTGTTTAATACCTGTTAAGCTGATCTATTTTATACCCCCTTTTCCCCCTTCTCTGTTAAACATTGTTTTTATGTTGTCTCTTCCATGAATGTTAGATATAGCTAGACAGGTCTATTAGGCCCCTTTAAATAAAGTGAATTTAAACATATACTCGTTATGAACTTAATTAATGAAAGGGAATTTTGACTGTTTTTGGGATCGAGAAATAGTGGGATGAATGCAATCTCTTCACCTTTAATCATCTGAGCTCTGGGAATAGAAAAACGCTTGTTAGGGAGCATTTCCCCCTTAAATCAACTTGTACAGTATGAATCTAAATTAGTCGGGCCAGTGGATTATGTACCAAAAAAAATCATATATACTCCATTACATTTAAAAAAGGAATTTCCTACGCGTCTATTCTTTTTCTCTAAGTGACAACGGGTTTTAACCATGTCTAAAAAAGAAAATCATTGTTTAGTTTTTTCATTTTAATTTGTTCTTATTATCTTTCTTTTTTAATTTTCCCAGTTAATCCTCCATCACCAGTTAATCCACCAGCACCAATTAATCCTCCATTGCCGGTTAATCCTCCATCACCAGTTGTTAATCCTCCAGCATCAGTTGTTAATCCTCCAACTCCACAGCCAGCTGCAGCACCAATTTCAAAATCGCCAGCTCCAGCACCAGCTGGCGCAGATCAAGCTCCAGTTGAAGCTCCTATTGCAGAGTCCAGTGGATCCACCATTAATCTAACATCAGCTTCCTTCTCGATGCTTCTTGTTATGGCAGCTTTCGCTTCATTAGCATAATTTTTAGACTGTCAGAAGTCGTAGCTTCTAGTGTTTAATTATTCTTTCGTTTTAGTGGCTAGACATTTTTATCAAGCACTAGCCTTTTGGTTAATTAGTAGCTAGGTAGATTATGTTTTCTTCATATAGAATTAATTAGATGTTCCTACTTCTATTCTTTTTCTACAAATAAATATTCCTGTTTTATTATTTGTTCCTCTTAAAGTTGTACATATGTGTTTTAATGGCCCCTTAGATTTTTTTTTTTGTGTGTGAGTGAGATATTGCGTTTATCCATTAATTTCATTTGTCAAACAATATTTTATTTTTTTCCTTAACTTTATTTTCTTAATTTTATTTCATACTAATCTCTCAACAAAACATGTGTATGCCGACTCGACATGTGTATGCCGAACCAGGTATGCGTAGTATATGATATTGTACATAATATTAATATTCATAAGTCAAGTACCTTATTCAAACATACATTCATAAGTCAAATCGATATTGAGGAAGAGTAATTCATGTATAACGAACAAAAGGAATCAGGAGATACAAAAGAGTAACACAATCATCAATTGAATCAGACAAGATACACGCAATTCAGAAAACTTCTCTAACCTAGAATCCAACAATCTAAACTTGAATTAGAAGAATGAAGAAGGCATAATCTTCTTTAAAAAACTCCGCGTCAAATATAATCACTTACCTAATGTTCTTTTTTTTTTTTTTTTGAAGTTTTGGCTACAACTGTGAACCGTTATTTATGTGATATTTCTAACCTCTAGATGCCGCAGTCCCGGAAAAAGTCGCAAAAGAGAGCAGGATATAAATGAAATTACCTTGTCAAGTATTCGTTACTTTCAGAACCTTCCAAACATTTTGCAACCGTGCTCCTACTTATGCAAGTAAATGCAATTTTCTAAAGCCTAAATGTTTGACTGTTAAAATCTTTTCGAACAAATCAATTAAAGATGAAGGGGTAAATCGTAGCTGAAGATAATAAACTCTAGGATAGAAATAATAGAGAAGAGAGTTATCAATTTTCTTTTTATTCAAGGTTGGTGAGTTTTACAGAGTGCTCATGCCCCGTTACAAGGCTTTCATTCCTCTTATATATTGAGGAATCTTTCTCCCCTCCTTCCCCCCTCCACCCGTAAAAATGACATGCAAAAGACCTTTCAAGAATATTCTCGGTATCCCCTAAATGGGCTTACTCTACTGTCGAGGTCGTGTTGTTCCGTCTTTTAATACAAGGTCGTATCCTTCTGGGCGTCGACTCGCAGATGCTCAGCCATTTGTCGTGCCCACTATAGGACATGGTTGGTCAAATTCTGATCCATACAGTTAGTCCCTCCGCTTCGTCGAGGTCGCGACCGGGTGCGTCCTCGATGAGCAGAATCTATGCTTTCTTTAGGAGAAATTTGACCCGTTGGATCGTTGCGACATGGCCAACGAGAGGTGGCTATCATATTCAGCGGAGCACCAAAGAGTACACGCTACCTGGGGGTGATGTCAGCTTTACGTGTGTCATCTTTACACGGATTTTTGAGGCGAGGACTGACGGTTTGGTGCTTTGATTCTTGCGCTGATTTGAGGCCTGCCGCCTCGATTCTGGCGCCACCTAACCCTATAAATAGATGAAGGGTTTGATTATTTGAAAATCTTTAGCCGTTTCTCTCTTTATAGCCTCTCATTCTTCATCGTTTGTTCTTATACTCCCTTGTTCCCGTTTCTGTTCTTCACCGAAAATTTCTTCTTTTTCATTCCCTTTGTGTTGCTGCTCCTCTGAACAATACTATGCTGAGGTCTCGTCGTACAAGTGAAGAGGTTCCTGAAGCCACTCTGTCATCCACAATGCCTCTTTCCGGCAACGGAGAAGCTGTGTCAAAAGAGGGTGACAGCCCTCTTACGGTGGAGGCATTACTATCGAGACATCCCCTATCCCGAAGTGATTTACTCAAAGACCCACCTCCTACTCTGAACCCTGTATTTTTTGAGATGGGGAAGGTTCATCTTGATGCCCTCCGTATAAAGTATGGTATTCCTGCCTATGTAGAGATGACTCTGGCAAGGGAGGATTATGTTGACGTCCACAGACCTGGGTATTGTGCTTTCTACGAGTATCCTTTCATGATCGGCTATACCCTTCCTTTCTTCCCTTTAGCGGAAGAGTTTTGTAGATTTTACCAGGTGTGCCCGGTGTAGCTTTCGCTGTACACGCTTAAGGTGCTTCTGCTATTAACTAAGTACGTAGAGTTGGCGGAGTGTAGCGTCTCTGTTTATCATCTTTTGCACCTATTCACGCCTGGCTTCCTCAGAGGTACCATGGTGCATTTGAGACTTCGTGGTACGAGAGGGCTGGTGGTCGAGATGGATGACCGGGCGAGCCGTAAGTTTTGGCACAAGTATTTCTTTATCAAGACTGAGCACGTCATTTCTGGCTCCGCCAGATTTCCAGAACGATGGAACGGAACTCGTAATTGTCGTCGTTCGTTATGTTCCCCTCTCTTCTATGATTATTATAGTCTTTTCTTACTCGCCGTTTTACAGTTATGGCCCATCTGCCTTGCCCCATTGCGGGTATCATGGATTGGGTGGCCCACTTGTTGCCTCTTATGGCGAAAACTTGGACTTGGTCTGCCTTCGTGCAACTTTATGTCCCTAGGGTCTTCTCAGGTAAATATTTGACTTACTGCCTCATTGGCCATTCGACCTTGCTCAACAGCACGATCTTTTATGACGACAGGTCGGGGAGCTTCTAGATGGAGGGAGACGGTTCCTGCCTTTAGACAAGCCGTTACTACTACGTATACGTGATTAAATTTTTTGCGAGTCTGTTCGAGAGGGTCATCCTCAAGCTATTCAACTGGGAGATTCATCTTGAACTGTGGCCATGAGAGAAGAGGCTTCGTCGGTACCTTCCTCACATCCTTTGGATGAGTCTTCTAATGGTGATGAGCCACCGGAGAGGAAAAGGAGGAGGTTGGAGCTGGGGAGGGCGTGGCTACGGACGCCGACGGCAGTGGGGCATCCCGGACAGCCCCAGTGCCCGTATTTATGGCCGATGCCATTTTGTCGAGGAGGTCTACCCAAGTGGAGGGAATTGGTTCGGGAGCCGGTTCAGTGCGCTCCATTGAGGGTGGCGCATCGTCTAATATTGGAGGACCTCGTATCGAGGGTGACGGTTCGAGCTCGAATATCGACCCAGAGGATGTCAATGAATTTATGGGTCGCCATACCCATGTGGAGGTTAGGGTGGACGGGTCCGACCGTCATGTGATAGTCTCGGGGAACACAACTTGTTGTTGAACAGCGAGCAGGTGGTGTCGACCCTCGCTCCTCTATGTGCTGCTCCCAAAAGTGAGATGCTTGGAGCAATGAGAGACATGGAGTTATCTAAGAAGGTCACTGGTATGGCCCTGCAGGTAGGTTCCTTTCCTTCTCTTTTTGTCGTTTTGGTGCGATAATCATCATTTTGCATTTTGTTTTCTAACTTCTACCCTTATCTTTTGTTAAACCCTTGTCTTGGAGGTGGAGAGGGAGAGCCGTGAAAGGAAAAGGACGGGCCTTTATAAGAAGATGTCGTCGAAGTATCAACAGTATCGGGCTAAGCATCGGGCAATGTCTGACATTTATCATCCGGATCCCGAGTTTCAAGTGTTTCGCGAGGGGCTTAAACAGCGGGAGGACCAATTGGAGCATAGGATAGAGGAGTTGAGGGAAAGGTACGAGGAGCTTGTGAGGGTTGTCGCCCGTAATAGTGAGCTGGAGGCTTCCCTTAAGGCAAAGGAGGACGAGCTCGAATTGAGCAAGGGGGTGACGGCTGAGAATGCCGACTTACAGCTGAAAGTGGACGACTTGACCGTCGAATTAAAGGCTAAAGTAGCAGAGATTGACGGGCTTAAGGGCGAGCTGAATGTCGGAGCCGATGAGCTGGCGGCAACTATTTCTGAGTCGGTATCTTTGGAAGATGCTCTCCGCATTTCCAGGTCAGAACTTACTAGGGAGAGAGAAGCCTCTGGTCGTCAAGTCGCAGGGCTCGAAGGGAGTGTTAAGGAGTTAGAGGCGGAGTTGGCCGCACTGCAGGGACAAATGGCTTCGCTGAGGGCGGAGGAGACAAATCGATGTTCTCAACCTTCTACCTTTCGAAGAGTTACCTCTATTCCCTTGGTAGTTATTGACATATTGGACATCTTCGCTTTGATAATCATAGCACTCATTTGAATAACCACCACCATCATTGTTGTTGTCATATTGTTCACAATTACCTTGAGGATATTGCCCTCTTTGCCTCCTTTACAACATAGAAAGACCTTCTATTGCATTGACTTGGCGTGGGTTTTGGACTTGTTGCAATTGCGCCTTTTCCAATTGATTTATAGTTGTTGTAAGCTCGGCAATAGCTTGGCTATAATCGTGCAATTCCTTGTGTAAATGGATGACTGTAGGGTCACCTTGGGGTACATTTACTCGGCTTTGCCATGAAGAAGAGGTGTCAGCCATTTCATCAAGTACATCACATGCCTGTTGGTAAGAAAGTTCCATAAAGTTCCCTCCGGCCAATTGGTTCACAATACATTGATTCGTGGTGTTGATGCCCCGATAAAAGGTTTGTTGAATCATAGCCTCGGTCATGTCATTATTAGGGCACTCTTTCACCATTGTTCTATATCTTTCCCATATCTCGTGCAAAGGTTTTGTTGGCTCTTGCTTGAAGGCTAGAATTTCATCCCGAAGAGCCGCCATATGAATTGGAGAAAAGAACTTGGCAATAAATTTGTCCGCCAATTCATCACATGTTGTAATAGAATGATTGGGGAGCCATTCTAACCAATCCAATGCTTTACCCCGAAGAGAGAACGGGAAAAGCCTCAATCTCAATGCATCCTCGTACACGTTTGTCTACTTGCTACCCCAGCATGTATCCACGAACCCCTTCAAGTGCTTGTAGGCATTTTGATCGGAGGCGCCCGTGAAATAACCTCTTTGCTCGAGCAAGGTCAACATAATATTTGTGATTTGAAAGTTCCCCGCCCGGATTGGGAGAGGCACAATAGCACTGGCGTATCCTTGATTTGGTAAAACTCTGGGAGCCACTCTCGACAGTTGCGGAGGAGGGTCTGGAATATTGTTGTTCTCATTTGCATTTATATTACCATTTCGGCCCCTCCGTGGAACTTGAGGTAAGACCTCATCTTGTTCTAGATCATCTACCTCCTCCCCCTCTATCACGTTGCCGAGAGGTTCATTTGCATTAAGAGCCATTTATACCTAATTGATCGACAAAAACAAAATTAGTAAACAAGAAAGAAAGAGAAGCAAAACACAAAACTAAATAAACAGATAGTCAACATCGTAACCTCCCCGACAACGGCGCCAAAAAGTTGATCGCTGCCAACTCAATGCCACACTAAGGTAGGAAGAGTGGGTCGCAATAGCTTTTACCCGATATGAGGGTCGGGATCAATTTCCTCAGGGAGCTAGTAATGGAGTTGGATTGTCTGTCTAGCCTAGAGATGTGTTTGTACTCCTAATGTCACTTCAAACATTTTTGGGTTTTCGAATTATAACTATTTTTATAAAACTATTGATTAACACTAAATTATGCTACGAGAATATTGCTAAGTTGTATCTAATGGGAAGAAGGGCACTAGGGTCGTGACAGTACCTAGGTGGCTAATTGATGGGTAGATGTTACTAAGGTTCGATTGACATAATATGGGCTTATGTTATAACCGTTGCACAATTTTACCCACTCTCACACCTCTCGGTAGAGAAAGTGACTTTGCTCAATTGACTCTCTCGAGACCAAATGGGTAGGCAAATTAGACCAAGAAACTAGGGTTCAAGTAGGGTAATTACTCTCTCGAGGTTAAACCCGTTAATTGGGACTATCATTTCTCATGAGTCCATCCCAATTCCTTGTTGGGTCAATTTTGGGGTCATAGACTCTCTTTCTCAAGAAGAGTACCCACAAAGCTTGAATCAGTGTTTGCAACCACCAATTCTATATTAAAACATAAAATCAACCCAAGCAAACACACATAGTCAATCTAACACTAGATGGAAACACCCATCAATTACCCACACTAGGGCTGAGCCACAACCCTAGCTAATGGGTTTAGCTACTCTTGCTAGATAAAGAAATTGAAGAAATAGATGAAGAATTAAGCATATTAATTAATTGCTAAAATTAAATTACAAGAGTCTATCGTAAATGTAAAGCAAAAGTGCCAAAAATGGCTACAAAATATGTCCTCACGAGCGCAGCTTTCCACTGATGTATCTCATTACCTAAAAAATGGTAAAATGTTCTATTTATACTAGGCTGGAAAAACTGGACAAAAATACCCCTGTGGGGTCAGTGCGGGCCGCATTAAATGGAACACGGCCGCACTAGGCTCACTCCTGCTTCTCTAAACTTGGACTCCGCGGACCGCATATAACGGACCGCGGCCGCGGAGGGAGCTGGCATGGTCCGCGCAACCACGACCGCGGACCGCATGGCACTGGCTTTGCAAACTTCATCTCTCTGAACCTCATGACCGCGGACCATACAAAATATTAGTGCGGCCGCGGAGCCTTCACCGTGGACGGCGAGATGTGTACCGCGGCTGCGCTTCTTCTAGCCTGATTCACCAACTCTCTGAACCACCTAGTGCGGCCACATTCCACTTTGTGCGGTTCGCACTAGGCCTTCTTTTCTTAAATTTCTTGGTCTTTGATACTTGAGTAGGTTTCACTCCTTTTTGAGCCAATCTTTGACATTTCGTCACTTTGTCGATCAAACCTGCGATCAAGCACAACCTGTGAGCCTTTTAGAACTATTTTGCAACAATATATGATCAAAGCATAGGCAAGTAGGGGCATAAAACATGTTAAAATCCTAACTTATCAACTCCCCCAAACTTAAACCTTTGCTTGTCCTCAAGCAAACAAAATAAGACTCACCCCTTAAAGGAGAATCCAAGTAATTCCAGTTGTCCTAAAGTAACCTCAACAAGCATCAATTAGGACTAACAATTCCCTCAATACGAATGGATCATTAACAAAATTTAAACTTTGAAAAACTATGGATCAAGTGTGACACAATAGCATCAAGAATTGACTCATTACATCAAAAAACTCTATCAATTACTTTGGTCGCTGTGGACCCCAAACTCACACATCCTTAACTCTCCCTAAGCAAACCTCACCTTTTAGAGTATAAGCACACAAACCGAGGTTAATGGGAAGTCACTCGTCTCTCTCTCAAGGAAAGGTCACAAGTCCGACTCTAAGTACCATATGCTTGACCCTCATGTAAGTATCCACTAATGCGAGCGTCATCCAACTCAAGATCATATAGGGCTTTTGTGGAGTCAATATGAAGGCTTTTGGTTCAGGGTAGGAAACGTTGTTTACATCTTCCCTTAAGCACTTCTTTTGATTCATTATGGCACAATTCTCTTTGATTGTTTGAGTATTTCACTTCTTTTCAAGGGGTTAGAGACACATTGTCACTCTTTCTTATGCAATTCCAAGCATTTCTCCTTTTTCTACTTTTTTTTCCACACCTTTTTCACTTTTGTTTTTCTTGAATCCCGTTTTATTCTGTGCACATTGGGCTTTCTTTTTGTCTTTTTCTTTTCTTTCTTTTTCATCGCCTTCCTTTCCTTTTGCTTTTGTTCCTTTATCACTTTGTTTCCTTTCTTGTCTGTCCCCCCCCCAAACTTAGACTTTTGCCATTACTTAAGGGACGATTTGAGTTCCAAGAGAGGGTATAATTTAGAACGTGTATAGGCTTGTAGCATTGGTTCTTGAAAGAAAAAGGGTTAAGGCTCAAAAGGGTTAGCTAAGGATTATATCATTGGTAGGCTATGGAATTGTTTAACTGTTTTTTGGATCAAGGAGAGCCTATAATCTCTTCTCAAATAGAATTTCACTCAAAATTTTGCCTCAACAAACATTCAGGCAAGTTCTAGATCATTGGCTCGGGACTTGGACTCACAATTCGATTTCTCACCATGCACACTCAAGGATTGCTAAAGACATAGAGTCGGGGGCCCACAACAACCTTAGACACGATTGAGTATACAATAGTCCCGAAAGACCACATGATGTTTGTTTGGTCAAAACAAGAGACTCAAGGTCACTACTTTCACCATCCTAAACACAACCCCTTGTCTTTGACCATGGGATCAAAGGCAAATGTGTTAGGCCCAAGTGAAGCTTTGCTCGAGGTACCCTTAACTATAAACTACTAAAAACGAGAGAAAAATCAAAAACGGACTCAAACCCTTAAGAAGGTTGTCACGCCATCCATCATCGGGAAGAGCCACTCGGTTCGCACAATACTCCACCCTTGGAAAGAACCGTGGCATTAAGAAAACCAAGGGTTTATTGAAAGCACCAAAACCGAAACAAAAAGGATGTGAGCCTATCTACTAAGCTAAGAATGAAAAATTTGTACGAAAATAGAAAATAGAATGAATATTTACAATAGGGGATTAGAATATACAACGGAGGATGAATATATATACAAAAATGTAACTTTATATACAGACCAAAGAGAAGATAAAAAATACGATAAAAGTAACTAAATGTAAAGATATATACAGACCAAATAAAAAAATCAACAGAAACATAAACTAAGTCAACTAATATATACAATCATCCGGATAAAAAGTAGGGCGCACCCCCATAAATAAAAGCTAGCATTGTCCTCATGCCAACTATACAAATAAGCATCAAGAAATCAAAAGGAAAGGATATAGGAGCTCCCTAAGCCTCGTCTGTTTGCATGGGAACATGAGTGGTCCCCTGGTCTTCTGTATGTGCGGGAACCTCACACTGGTTCCCAGTCTCCTGCTGCTCAGCTGTTGGGACTGGGGCCTGGACCTGTATGGGATGAATATCTGAAACATCTTGTGGCTGACTGGAGGGATCCTCCAGTGGGTCCGCCAACTGGATGATCGCCTCATCTGCACTAGGAAGCTTCCTCTTCTTCTTTGGAAGCCTCTGTGTCTGCTCCTGCTGTGGCTCTACTGCTAGTGCTGCTGCTGGGGGGTGGATCCTCAAATAGCAAGTCTAAAGGCAGCTGGTCTGCCTTCAGTTTGTCAATATCCTCCCTCAGCGCCTTCACAGACTCCTTGGAAGCCTGTTTTTTTCGCAGCTTCTTGTGTTCCCTGGCAAGCTCCTTCAGGGCCTTGCCATGTGAATCCACTGCCTTAGCAAAGGAGCTTGAGAATCGAGGATCTTTTGCTGGTTGGCAAGAATCTCCTTAAGTGAATCCTTGATAGACTGGGCATATGCACTGGCTGTGGTGCCGACTGAGCCGCAATGGTAGAATTCAAGGTGGACAACTTGGATGAAGCATTCGCCATCCAGTTGTTCAAGCTATGAAGTGTTTGGCTCAGCTGGTGGGAGGTGATAGGATGAGCCCGAGAAGATGGAATCCCTGGGCCAGCTGAAGTCGAGGGACTAGCAGGAGTGGAAGGTCCGGGAGGCATGTCAGCAACTGTGGAAGTAGGCTCAGTGGAGGGCTCTAGCGCAACTGGCTCTTCAGACTGGCCGGTTGGGGCAGAAGCAGGCAGTGTCATACCCCTTTTTTCCCACCCCCCCCCCCAAAAGATAAGATATACGGATTTGTGGGTTAAAGAATTTTTTCAATTAAAGTGACAATTTTGAAATAGGGATTATTTTGTTTACAGAGTCGCCACTTGGAATTGATGTTTTAGGTGTTCCAAGTCACCATTTATTTGAATCCATATTCAAAGGAAGATTTAACTCTTTTATATCAATCCGCAAAAAATAAAGTTCGGGTAAGGAATTTTGTTAACCGGGGAGAAGGTGTAAGGCATTCCCTCCGAGTCCTGTGGTTCTAGCACGGTCTCTTTATTGACTTAAAACTTGGCTTAAAATAATTTTGGATAAACTATGCTTTATTGGATTTCTATGTTTTACCTATCCGTTTTTATTTTTTGATTATTGGAATTATTTAAAAAAATGATTTGGATAATACTACGTTGTCATAACCACGTTACGCAAGCGAATGCGTGATCAAATAACAAAATTAATTAACTTATCATAATTGTGCCTCGCAAGCGAATCCGAAATCTTAACAATCAATTATTTGTAGTATTTTTTAGAAATTACTACATTTGAGAAAATTAATTCTTGAAGATTATTTAAAAAAAGGTTATCTATCGCGCCACGCAAGCGAATCCACAATTTAGCAAAGGATTGATTAAAAATTAACTAGAACTAAATGGGTATGTCATGAGATTATTGAATTAATTTATTAAGTGTTAAACATCACGCTTCGCAAGTGAGTCTATGAATTAAAAAGGTTAAAGCGTGCCTACTAATTGCTTAAGGTTTAAAATAATTATTAAGGTGATTAAATTATTAAATCATTTTAGTTACCAAAAACAATATGATTCTTATGAAAATTAATTAAGTTTAAACAAGCTTTGATGCTAGAATAAAAAAGAAAAAGGGCAAGCTGCTGACCCAACCCAAGTGCACGGCCTAATTCAATTCATTATAATGGAAAGGAGAAAATAATATTATCAAAAAAAACCTAAGGTGGCATGCTACATCAGTTGGAAGCCCATGTGTCGTTCCAACTTTTTCTTTTCTTTTCTTCGAGAATCAATTTTATAAGCCTATAACTTCTTTAATCTAAAACCAAAATTATATGGTCCGACACTCTACACCTATGCGTGTGTTCAACTTAAACTAATCTTCTTAACATGCAAACTCTAAGATAAAATCACATAGGCACACCACTAACTTGCTAATTCAAGAGAACTCAACAATGCTAATTTAACAAAAGAGAAGCTAACAAAATAAATAAGACTCACATCATCATCACCTATTATTATAAGATAATAACTATGTATTCTAAAGCTTAGTAAATGCATTAATCCTTAAAACAAATCCTGGATCCAACAAAAGTGATAACATTTATAAGTTCTGATGCTCAATGGTTCTGACAAAGCTTTAATACCATTACTTTGAATTGACATTAAAGCTAGACTTACTATTGGAAACCCAGAATTTTGCAAAATGGAATAGACAGAACCAGCATTCACAACCATACTAAATAACTTAAAAGAAAACCAAAGCTATCAGTAATGAGCTATAAACTCCATACTCAGGTCCAAGATGTTACTTTAAATAGCAGGAAATCCAGTAAGTATATCAGTGGCAATTCTGAAATTACAACACTATCGAACTCAGCCCAAAAGCTTAAACCAACAGCAACAATCAGGAGATTTTAACCCAAGGAAATGACTCAGAAGCACCTTGAGCCCCGATAAATTCAAAGAAGAAAGAATCCCAGGACTAAACTCTAAGAACTTTAGTTTCTTGAAAGATTTTCTTTCTTTTTTAGGAATCTCACACAAAAGCACTCAAATTTCAGTTTACTTTCTATATTTTTTAGCTGCTGATTTTTTTCCAGTTTTTGTGTTTTCTTAGAGTGTAAAGGATGATGGCTAAGTATGTTAGAGTGTGTCCTCAAATGTGAAAGAATGGCCTCTTTAAGTAGGAAAAATAAGTCCTTTTGGACAGATTTTGATTTTCCAAAAATCTGTCCAAAAGGACTGACTTTTTTGTGCCAAAACAGTCATTTTTTCACCAAATTCTGACACAAAATAGAGCAGTTGCATTTTCAGCATGTTTAAACAGTAAAATACCCAACAAACACGTACTTTAAACTCAAGTTTTCAGCTTTTATCTCTTCATGACTGAAATTCAGCTTATATACTCAAACTCTAACCAAATATGAACTAGCAAAGTAGAAACAAGACTCAAAATGCAATCGAACTAAGTTTTCAGACAAATTAGATTAGAACGAATTCGATAAATGAGAACTAACAGTGGGTGATTCAAATAAGAAAACACTGCCCAAAACAAATTTAATTGAATATTGGTAAACTATCGAACAACGAGTAAAATCAACTAACTAAACGACTAACTAAGTGAACGATTCAACTAACATTAACAACTAAGATAAACAAAAATAACTAATCAATAACTAACTTGAAACTCTAATTAGAGTGATTCATCAAAACAGAAATTAAAGGTGCAAACTAAACGTATCACTATCAAAAATCACAATTAGTGAGGTGATGAAGGTTATACAAAAACTATAATAAAAAATCAAAATTTAAACTTAAAAAAATGACACAAAAACAAAATCAAAACTTTAGAGGAAAAGATAAAGGTTCGAGGTTTTTACCAAGTTTCGGGCTTTCGACGTTGAATCGATAAAAGAGATAATGTCGAGGATGCCAAGTGGTGATTGTTCGACTTCGAGGCACATGTTTCTTCTTGGCAGACACTAAATAATAGATTTCGACATCTTGCCAAAAGGAAACAAGCACCTTTGGTCGAAAAGAAATAAAAAAGATAGAGAAAGCAGCAGCGGCAAAGGCGGCAGGCAGTGGGGTGGTCACCGGAGGTGGTTGGCAGGCAGTGGGGTGGTCGCCGGAGGTGGCTGGCCAGTGGCGGTGCATTGTTTGGGGGTGAAACCAACATAGGATAATATATCACGTGGATTTCTACACGCCTATGTAAGTATTTTATGAAGGAAATGTCTAAAACTTGACAAATTTACAAAATAAATTGGGCTAGGGTTTCGGATTTTTGTTTATTCGTGGAGTTTGGGTGGGATTCAAAGGAATTGGTTTGTGGATTTGGAAAGAGGAGGTTGAAATGAGTAGGGAGTGAAATTTTGGTGGTGTTTGAGGGGCTCCGCCACCAGTGGCGAATTCCGGCGGGCGGCGCCGCCGTGGATGCCTTGCGGCAGCAGAGAGGAAGGGAGAGAGTGAGGAGAGGAGTTTAGGGTTTGGTTTGGGTATAAATGAGGCTATTTTCTGATTTTTGGAGCCTTATATTTGGAGTGGGAAATGGATCTAGGACATTGGATCAAGAATAATGGAGGGATGAGATTGATCTCTGGGTCACTAAGTGAAACGACGTAATTTCAAGATTCTACATCGTTTTGAGCTCTTTCTCGGCCAACCACCTAATGGACCGGGTATGGCCGAATTGGGCTCAAATTTTGGGCCAATTTTAATTAAAATACACTAGTCCAATCCCTACCCCATTTATCAAATTTAGTCCTAAAGAAAATATATAAGTAGAAAGAAAAAAAATCTTTTTGGAATATATAATTTAAAGATGCAAACTAAAATATACAAATAAAAGGTAAAAATATTTTTGGTATTTTTAATAAAGGAAATGCAATATAAAAAAATGCACAAATAACTAAAAATCATCCAAATACTAGTATTTCTAGGAGAATTAAAAGCATGCAAAAATTAGGCATTCACACCTGCCCCTCTTTGCTCGAGAACATGAAGAGTTTTCGTGCAAAGAAAAGTGAACGTCATGGCTAATTTTTGCTCACATATCACTCCAATGAAAGCATTTTTTATTGAAAGAAAAAAAGTGACTGAATCTTACTTCTGAGGTTGCCTACATATCCTTGGCTATAAAGGAATCAGGTCTGTGTAGTTCTAGAAAAATTTGATAGCTGGGACTACCGGACACTAGAGTTAAGTCTGTTGTTGATGCTGTTGTTGTTACTCGCTTCTTACATCAAAAGAAAAAGAGAAGAGCACTATATATGTCTGCAAACTAAGAGTACAAAATTCCTATCTATTTGTCTTCTGGAGTCAAATCTTGATTCTTGACCTGCTCGCTTGTGTTGACCATAGATTGGATCTTGATGCCTTTTTGAAGAAAAGATTATGGCTTGTTCTCGGTTGCTTGATTTCCTTCTCAAAACTTGAGAAGATGAATCTTGAGAAGCTGGGTTGCTGACACATTATCAAAGTTAACTCCGACTATCTTGTGATTGAAGGAATTCTTTTTTCTGATGAGAAACTGAAACTGCAAGCTTTAATCGTCACTTGTGATATACGGCAGAGCCTGCAAAGCCATCAAAGACAAACAAAAACGAACAAAAATTTTCTGCCCCAGTCTGGCACTAGAAAAATTTTGTGAGTTATTAGAGAAATCTGTAAATTATCTAATTTATTGAAAAGGCAGACAGAAACAGTAGTATAAACTAGCTAAAAAAGATAAAATTTGGTAACGAATGATTGTGTAACCAGGGATCGGTATCCTGTACTACTGAAAGGAAATGTAACCAGGGGCCGGTACCCTATTTTACTAGAAGGAAATAGAATTAAGTGTTAGCACCATGTATTATTGATAAAGTGTTGAATCCCTCTAGGTGAAAAATGTTCTACTTGAGTTAAACTGTATTAAACAACCTGAGCGAAGATTACTTCTATCCGGAACTATAAGCGGGATCCCTCTAGGCAAAACGATTCTACCTGAGTTAAACTGCGTAAAACAACCTGAGCGAAGAGTACTTCTACCCGGAACTATAAGCTGGATCCCCCTAGGCGAAATGGTTCTACCTGAGTTAAGCTACGTAAAATACCCTGAGCAAAGAGTACTTCTATCGAAAATATGAGCTGGATCCGCTAGGTGAAACAGTTCTGCCTGAGTTAAGCTACGTAAAACAACCTGAGCGAAGAGTACTTCTACTCGGAACTATAAGCTGGATCCCCCTAGGCGAAACGGTTCTACTGAGTTAAGCTACATAAAACACCCTGAGCGAAGAGTACTTCTACCTGGAAATATGATCTGGATTCCCCTAGGCGAAAGGATTCTACCTGAGTTAAGCTACGTAAAACACCCTGAGCGAAGAGTACTTCTACTCGAAAATATGAGTTGGATCCCCCTAGGTGAAAGGATTCTACTTGAGTTAAGTTGCGTAAAACACCCTAAGAGAAGAGTACTTCTACTCGGAAATATGAGATGGATCCCCCTAGGCGAAAGGATTCTACCTGAGTGAAGAGTACTTCTACCCGGAAATATGAGTTGGATCCCCCTAGGTGAAAGGATTCTACCTGAGTTAAGCTGCATAAAACACCCTAAGCGACTTCTACTTGGAAATATGAGCTGGCTCCCCCTAGGGGAAAGGATTCTACCTGAGTTAAGCTACGTAAAATACCCTGGGCGAAGAGTACTTCTACCCGGAAATATGAACTAGATCCCCATAGGTGAAAGGATTCTACCTGAGTTAAGCTGCATAAAACACCTTAAGCGAAGAGTAGTTCTACTCAGAAATATGAGCTGGCTCCCCCTAGGCGGAAGGATTCTACCTGAGTTAAGCTACGTAAAATACCATGAGCGAAGAGTACTTCTACCCAAAAATATAAGTTGGATCCCCCTAGGTGAAAGGATTCTACCTGAGTTAAGCTGCGTAAAACACCCTAAGCGAAGAGTACTTCTACTCGGAACTATGAGCTGGATCTCCCTAGGTGAAAGGATTTTACGTGAGTTAAGTTGGATCCCCCTAAGTGAAAGGATTCTACCTGAGTTAAGCTACGTTAAACACCCTGAGCGAAGAGTACTTCTACTCGAAAATATGAGCTGGATCCCCCTAGGCGAAATGATTCTACCTGAGTTAAGCTACGTAAAACACCCTAAGTGAAGAGTACTTTTACTCGAAAATATGAGCTGGATCCCCCTAGGAAAAAGTATTCTACTTGAGTTAAGCTACGTAAAATACCCTGAGCGAAGAGTACTTCTACCCGGAAATATGAGCTGGATCCCCCTAGGTGAAAGGATTCTACCTGAGTTAAGCTACGTAAAACACCTTAAGCGAAGAGTACTTCTACTCGGAAATATGAGCTGGATCCCCCTAGGCAAAAGGATTCTACCTGAGTTAAGCTACGTAAAATACCCTGAGAGAAGAGTACTTCTACCCTAAAATATGAGATGGATCCCCCTAGGTGAAACGGTTCTACCTGAGTTAAGCTACGTAAAATACCCTGAGCGAAGAGTACTTCTACGCGGAAATATGAGCTGGATCCCCCTAGGCGAAAGATTCTACCTGAGTTAAGCTACGTAAAACGCCCTGAGCGAAGAGTACTTCTACTCGAAAATATGAGTTGGATCCCCCTAGGCGAAAGGATTCTACCTGAGTTAAGCTGCGTAAAACACCCTAAGCGAAGAGTACTTCTACTCGGAAATATGAGCTGGATCCCCCTAGGCGAAAGGATTCTACCTGAGTTAAGCTACGTAAAATACCCTGAGCGAAGAGTACTTCTACCCGGAAATATGAGCTGGATCCCCTAGGCGAAAGGATTCTACCTGAGTTAAGCTACGTAAAATACATGAGCGAAGAGTACTTCTACTCGAAAATATGAGCTGGATCCCCCTAGGTGAAAGGATTCTACCTGAGTTAAGCTACGTAAAACACCCTAAGCGAAGAGTACTTCTACTCGGAAATATGAGCTAGATCCCCCTAGGCGAAAGGATTCTACCTGAGTTAACCTACGTAAAATACCCTGAGCGAAGAGTACTTCTACTAAGAACTATGAGCTGGATCCCCTTAGGTGAAAAGGTTCTACCTGAGTTAAGCTACGTAACTGGAAGGTGTGATCAATAGTGATGCATGCTGAAAATAAAAGAAAATGGAAATTTTAAGGAGCTTACGTTTGGTGACATTCATTCTTTTAGAATCGCCATTCTGCAGTGCTTTGTTCCTGCTTCAAACAAAGAAAAATTTGTGAGTTTTCAAATTGGTGGTTGGTTTGTGGCCTTGATCCCTTGATGCCTTGAGTAGTTTGATTCACGGCCACTGCTGTCGAATAACCGATTTGTCAGCGTGGTACCAAGATGCTCGACTGCTCTGTATCATTTTTTGGAGACCTTGGTTTTCTAATGTTGCCTCCAATTGTTTCATACCTAGATGTCCATGGTACTGCTTCCCTTATCTCTAAGGCAACACAATTTTTCTTTAAAATCAGACTCAGTTGTCTTGCACCCAGTATGAGTTTGTGTCCGTAGTGCTTATCAACTTTTCTCATGAAGCAGGTCCTGCTCATGCGACTTTTTAGCTTCTTTGAAACAATTTGTTCGCCTTAATGAATGAGATCACAGATGGATTCGTGGCTTCGTCAATACCATATATGCCCTAAATTGTGCTCAATATTACGGGGAAATTGTAGCTAGTTTTGCAGCCATTTCTTTGCTTCTTTTTGATGCAGGATTAGACCAAAAGGAACTCAAAGAAAAAATATGGGTAAAAACAAAATAATAATTGAAAGTGAAAGAAAAAAAAGAACTATGCTTAAACAAAAGGTGTCCCTTTTGGGGAAAGGAATAGGGAGACTTATCTGGAGGTATGTGCCGACTTCAATGAATCATGACATGCATTTTGGACTGGACGCCTGATCCGTCTAAGCTGTCTAATTCTCAAAATCCGCCACAAACGTTCAGCTTGAATTTGTCTTGGTTGTGCTCATACCGGAGAATCAAAGACCCTCATTCGGCTAGAAGCGCCTTTTGCAGGTTTTCGCTAACTAACCTCTCTCATTTCTCTACTAATTGTCGCCTTATGGTGCCCATCTAGGTTTTCACCAATAAGACTCTCTCATTTCTCTACTCACTGTTTCCTTATAGTGCCCGTACGGGTTTTCACTAATAAGACTCTCTCATTTCTTTTTTTTTTCTTTTTCTTCTTTTTTTTTCTTTTTTCTTTTTCTTTTCTTTTTCTTTCTTTTCTCTTTTTTTTTGACTAAGATACTATATGAGGGAGGTTACCCAACGCCTTTGGCATGGGGACTTCAAACATTCTAAAAAAAACATCAATCGGAAGTTCTTTAAAGATAAAAAGGCAAAATGAACCTTGAACTCAATTACAACTTTTGGAACCATTTTTTTCAGAAAAACCGTGAAATAAAACAAATTTCTGCCCCAGTTTTAGAGTATGGGGGATATGGATTTTTTGTTCTGATGGGACCGAACCCAGGGTAAAGCTGCCTACATATCCTTTCGGAATCAGGTCGGACGTAGTTCAATGACTTAGATATCTGTTATTTGCTTTCTTTTTTTTACAAGTACACAGGTTCCAAAAAGTGAGAAACAAGGAAGACAAATACGGCTCAAAAGGATTAACAGAAGGGGTGACGTCTATTTGGAATAGCGAGCAAATGATAGCCTTCATCACTTCAATCTGAGAAAATCAATGCGTGAAAATTCTATAGTGGGTATATATCAGACATAATATCTTTTGACTGCATCTGCGTTAATAGTCATGTCTGGTACCCATCCTTCTTCATCTATCAAGTGCAAGGCCCCTTTTGGTAACACTTTCTTGATGATGTAGGGTCCTTACCAGTTCGGGGCAAACTTTCCTTTAGCTTCTACCTAGTGTGGAAGGATGCATTTCAAAACCAGCTGGCCTACCTCAAACTGCCTTGGCCGCACTTTCTTATTGTAAGCGCGTGCCATTCTTTGCTGGTATAACTGGTTGAAACACACTGCTGCTAGCCGTTTTTCACGATCAACATCAGTGTCTTTAATCTCTGATTCCACAATAATGCGGAGAGAGGGAATTTCAACTTCAGCGGGTATTACAGCTTCAGTTCTATATACAAGCAGATACGGAGTTGCACCAATAGATGTGCAAACAGTCATGCGGTATCCCAACAGAGCAAAAGGAAACTTTTCAAGCCATTGCCTGGAACCTTGGATCATCTTCCTAAGAATCTTCTTGATGTTCTTGTTTGCCGCTTCAACGGCTCCATTGGCTTTTGGTTGATAAGGTGTAGAATGGTGATGCATGATTTTAAATTGTTCGTATACCTCCTTCATCAAATGACTATTTAGATTGGCTGCATTATCAGTGATAATGGTCTTCGGGATACAAAAGCAACAAATGATGTTGGAATGAACAAAGTCTACCACTACTTTCTTGGTGACTGCTTTGAAAGTGACGGCCTCCACCCACTTGTTGAAGTAATCAATTGCAACCAAAATGAATCTTTGACCATTTGAAGCCTTTGGATCGATCGGCCCAATGACATCCATTCCCCAAGCAATGAAAGGCCAAGGAGAGGACATGGGATGGAACTCCGAAGGAGGCGAGTGAATCAGGTCACCATGAATCTGGCATTGGTGACACTTGCGAACAAAACTGAAGCAATCTCGCTCCATCATAAGCCAATAATACCCTGCCCGCAGAATCTTCTTCGCCAAAACATATCCATTCATGTGAGGTCCGCATACCCCTGAATGCACTTCACTCATGATCTGCTCTGCTTTTGTAGCATCTATGCATCTCAACAAGTTTAAATCTGGGGTCCTCTTGTACAGAATTTCCCCATTCAGAAAGAAACCACTAGCGGGCCGCCTTACAGTTCTTTTTGGATCTCCTTTAGCATGCTCTGGATATTCTCTTGTTTTCAGGAATCGTTTTATGTCATGATACCATGGTTTACCATCTGGTTCTATCTCAATTGTATTGTAGTAACCGTGTTGATTCCGAACTTGGATTTCTTGTGGATCAATATGAGTGTTGCCTGGATAAGGGAGCATCGAGGCTAAAGTAGCCAAGGCATCGGCTAGCTCGTTGTGAAACCTAGGAATGTACTTGAACTTGATGGATTTGAATCTTTTGTTCAAGTCTTGCACACATTGTTTGTACGGAATAAGCTTGATGTCCCGAGTCTCCCATTCGCCTTGGGCTTGCCGAATAAGCAAGTCAGAATCTCTCATAACCAATAGTTCATGCACATCCATATCGATAGCCATTTTCAAACCCATGATACAAGCTTCGTATTCTACCGTATTATTGGTACAGAAGAACCGAAGTCGTGCCGTTGCAGGGTAATGATTTCCAATAGGTGATATGAGGATTGCTCCTATCCCAACTCCTTTGATATTGACAGCCCCATCAAATTACATTTTCCATACAGGGTGATCGTCTGGAACCCCTTCCTCTATTGTGTTGAACTCTTCGTCTGGGAAGTATGTGCTAAGTGGCATGTACTCATCATCAACTGGATTCTCTGCCAAATGATCTGCCAAAGCCTGTGCTTTCATTGCGGTGTGAGTGACATAGACGATATCGAATTCTGTGAGCAGGATTTGCCATTTTGCGAGCCTGCCAGTGGGCATTGGCTTTGGGAATATGTACTTCAAAGGATCCATTCTAGATATGAGGTAAGTAGTGTAGGCCAAAAGATAATGTCTCAACTTCTGAGCGACCCAAGTCAAGGCACAACATGTCCTTTCTAGAAGGGTGTACTTAACCTCATAACTGGTGAACTTCTTGCTCAAATAATAGATTGCCTATTCCTTTTTGCCTGTTGCATCATGTTGCCCCAGAACGCATCCAAAGGAATTATCCATCACCAATAGATATAAAAATAAAGGCCTACCAGGTTCAGGTGGGACCAGTACAGGGGGTTTTGACAGATAATCTTTGATCCTGTCAAAAGCTTTTTGGCAATCATCCGTCCACTTGATAGCGGCATCCTTTTTCAGCAACTTAAAGATGGGCTCGCATGTGGTTGTGAGCTGAGCAATGAACCTACTGATGTAGTTCAACCTCCCGAGCAAACTCATGACTTCCTTTTTATTCTTCGGGGGAGGCAGATCTCGAATGGACTTTATCTTAGATGGATCCAGTTCAATGCCTCTTCGGCTGACTATAAAACCGAGGAGTTTCCCATATGGAACCCCAAACGCACACTTGGCTGGATTAAGCTTAAGGTCATACCTTCGAAGTCGTTCGAAGAACTTTTTCAAATCACACACATGATCAACATGTGTCTTTGATTTTATGATGACATCATCGATATATACCTCAATCTCTTTGTGCATCATGTCATACAAAATGGTGGTCATGGCCCTCATGTAAGTTGCCCCTGCATTCTTTAAATCGAATGGCATGACCCTGTAACAATAAGTACCCCATGGAGTGGTGAAAGCGGTCTTTTCTACACCATCCTCATCCATTAGAATTTGGTGGTACCCAGCATAGCAATCCATGAACGATTGTATCTCATGCTTTGCACAATTATCTACAAGAATGTGGATATTTGGTAAAGAAAAATTATCCTTTGGACTTGCTTTGTTCAAGTCTCTATAGTCAATACAGACTCTGGTCTTTCCATCCTTTTTCGCCACAGGCACAACATTCGCCACCCAGGTGGTGTATCAGACAGCTCTGACCACATTGGCGCTTAGTTGCTTCATTATTTCCTCTTTGATTTTGTCACTCACGTCTATTTAAAATTTTTGTTGCTTTTGTTGGACTGGTGGAAAATCAGGATATGTAGGAAGCTTATGAACCACTAGATCAACACTTAAACCCCGCATATCATCGTAAGACCAAGCAAACACATCTCTGTATTCAAATAAAAGTTGAATCAAGGTATCTCTGGTTTTTTTTCAGTGTGAATGTTTATCTTTGTTTCTCTGCCTTCTTCATGACTTCCGATATTAATCGGCTTAGTTTTATTGAGGTTAAGCTTAGGCTTGTTTTCAAATTGTTCCAACTCTCTTTTTATTTCCTCAACAACCTCATCTTCATCATAGTCAACCTCTTGATGCATTATTTCTATATTAGACAGCTTTTTAAGATCTGGCGCATGAATTCCGCATACATGTCAGGTTATTAAAGCCCCATTAACAAAATTAAAATGGAAATAAAATGACAAGAATTAGGAAAAAGAAAAGATACGAAACTTAATAGGAAACTGAACTGCATTTCATTGAATTCGAAAGGATAAAAGGGTTAATATCAAAACATGACAATCATACTGAGATGTTTGGATTACAACCCTGAAAGTAACCCAAAATACAAAAAAAAAAAAAGCTGCAAAAGCAAACTACCAAGACTCCTTCCTTGTGAGGAGAGGAGTTGCTTCCCAGTTGGTGAGCATGGTGTCTGGGTCAATTAGTTGCATATCGGCATGACTAGTGCCTTCACCAGCCTGGATCATATTCACTTTAGAAAACATTTGGTTGAGGCCATGGCAAATTTCATCAATGTTTGCATGCACCGAGGAATTTTGACCCTCTTGGAGTCGTGGCTTGACAAAAGTGTAGAAAATGTAAGGGATAGGTTGTTGCAAGACCCATCCATGCTTTTTGCGGTGCTTGGCTTTGTTTTTGTCTGCTTGTGTTGGCCTGAAGCCTAAGCCAAAAGTACCCTAGTTACTGAATGGAGAAATAGGCTCCGAAATTCCTTGCAATGATTCCCCCAAGCCTTTTCCTGGCTCATAACCTTGTCTCAACATAACTGCAGGCACCATTACAGATGTGGCGGAAAGACGAGGATGCAGAATGGGGTTTCCTTCCTCAACATGGTCCACAACAACCACTTCAAAAGCCTGATAGACAATGGACTCACACCCTTCCTTGGCCTCAATATAGGGGATTAACGGGTCTTTATAAATGGAAGACTCGTCTTCCCAGTGAACAATAATTTCTTGTCTGTCATGTTCGAATTTGAGCATCTGATGCAAGGTGGACGGCACAGCTCGGGCCGTATGGATCCATGGCCTTCCAAGAAGAAAATTATAAGAAGTGACCATGTCCACTACTTGGAAGACAATCTCAAAGTCAACCGGCCTAATCGTCATGGTGAGGTTGATCTCCCTAATGGTATCTCTTGCTGAGCCATCAAAGGCCCAGATGTGAACATTGTTGGGTCGGATTCTATCTGTATTGATCTTCATGCTTTGCAAGGTAGAGAGAGGGAATACATCTACACTTGAGCCTCCATCAACCATGACTCACTTTACATAATGCCCCTCACATTTGACCATCAAGTTCAAAGACCTATTATGCCCGGCTCCCTCCTCGGGAAGTTCATCATCAGTAAAGGAGATTCTGTTCACCTTAAAATATCGGTTGGCCATCTTCTCTAACTGATTCACTATGGTCTCCTTTGAGATATGTGCCTCATTCAGGACCTTGATTAGTACACGGGAATGCTCTTTGGAATGTATGAGCAGAGATAGTAGAGAGATTTGGGCAGGAGTCTTTCTTAGTTGGTCAATGATTGAGTAATCCTGAACTTTCATCTTTTTCATAAAACTCTTCCGCCTCTACTTCAGTGACTGGTTTCTTTATTGGCAATTGGCCTTCTCTGATTTTCTTGGCCTTTCTCAGCTCTTCTGGAGAGTAACACCTCCTCGATCGAGTCAAACCTCCAGTTTCCCCCACTTCCTCTATGATTTCCTTGCCTTTGTAGGTCATCACGGTTTTCTTGTAGTTCCAAGGAGTGGTTTTTGTGTTGGTCACAGTGGGTTGCACGACAAGTTTGATTATGATCGGCTCTGTTATACCTTTCATACTTCCTTGTTTCTACCTTGTGACGGGGTGGCCTCCAAGTACATATAACCTTGGGCTTGGAATACTGGAGTGAACTTCCAACCTCGTGATTTTTGGAACAAATAAAGTTGCCTTATTTGAGCTCTGGGCGCCTTTCACAATCAATGGCACATCTCGGCTGGGACTTACTTCCAAACCTATTCCTTCTTGAATTGCACCCACCGTCATTTATGCTTGATTGATTGGCTTGTATTCTTGATCTCGTCCAATCATTCCCACAAAATGAACATCATTGTGTGCTGGCAACGGGTTGTTTGTCACATTAGGAGGGTCCTCACCATTCGTTACTACAATCAATTTTTCAGAAATGAGCCTCTCTACGGCTCTTTTCAGAGTCCAACAATCATCAGTGCTATGCCCCGGGGCACCTGAATGATATTCACATCTAGCATTCACTTGAAATCCATGTGAATCAGGATGCATATGGTGGGGAGCGATGGGTCCAATCGCGCCCATTTGCTTCAGTTTCTGGAATAGACTAGAGTATGATTTGGCCAATGGAGTGAAATTTTCTGCTGGCCTCTGCTCTCGACCATAATCCTGCTTGGGACGAGCATTGTAGGGTGCCCGAAAATTTTGCTGCTGAGGTCGGGGGGCCCTTGGAGCTGGTGCTCGTACCTGCTAATTGGGAGGCTAAGCATATGATTGAGCATTGAACACTGTATATTATGGTGGGCCCACAGAGTATTGAGGAATTGGCGGAGGGTAATAATGTTGAGGGTAGCTGGATTGCCCCTACTGAACTTGCACATAAGGGTGCGATGCCCCTCTTTGAACTTCCCTAGATCCCGAAGTCATCATGGACCCTTCATCTCTCTTTTTTCTTTTAGCCAAACCCCTCGACCCATTTTGGATAGCTTGAGTGGTGGCTTTGAGAGCAGCTTGACTTACAATTCTACCAGTCTTGAGGCCATTTTCAACCATCTCCCCTATTTTGATTGCTTCTACAAAAGGTTTACCCATCGCGGACATCATGTTCTGAAAGTAATCAGGCTCTTGAGTCTCCAGAAAAATAGTGATCAACTCATGGTTATCCATGGGTGGCTTAACTCTAGCCGCTTGCTCCGTCCACTTGATGGCATACTCCCTAAAACTTTCGGTCGGCTTTTTCTTCATATTGGACAAGGAATTACGATCCGACATAATATTAATGTTGTACTGAAATTGTTTGACGAAGGCCTTGGCCATGTCATCCCAAACATGCCAGTGAGAGATATCTTGGTCAATGAACCATTCGGAAGCTACCTCCACAAGGCTTTCTTCAAAATAAGCCATCAGCAACTCTTCTTTTCCTCCTGAACCTCTCAGCTTGTTGCACTACCTTTTCAAGTGGGCGATAGGGTCGCTGTGTTCATCATATTTCTCAAATTTTGGGGTCTTGAACCCTCGTGGAAAATGGATATGAGGGAACATGCATAGATCACTAAATGAAACACTTTTGTGACCACCTAGTCCCTATATATTCTTTATATTCTGTTCAAGACTTTTCATTTTCCTGGCCATCTCATCTGGCTCAACCGTCGTGGCAAGCTTTTCATTTTCCACTGGTGACTCGTACTGAAGAGTCTGATTGTATGGGGCCGAGACCTAAAAAGCCATATTTGGAGGGTAGTATTGGACATCATAAGCATGAGATGGTGGCTCATTGTTTGGCCTCATCACAGGAGGTAGTGGCGGGATTGTATATACTGGTGCGCCAGACACGGTGAGAGGGGTGTTCCTGACTGGTGCAACTGGAGGTCGCATGTTAGAGGTACCAAAGGCAGCGTGGAGGCTGTAGTTTGGCACATACCCTGGTGGTAGAATGTGATCGCTCGTTGCATGGAGCGGTGTTTGAGTAACCTGGGGTATGGTGGAAGTTCCCTCTGAAGGACCCTGGGGTGGAGGTCGACCGAAAACCCAAGCTTGATATACATCTGACAGTTGTTGTCTCAATTTTCTTATCTCCTCCGACTCTTGCTCAACTGACTGACCCTGCAGATTGTCACTGACCAACTCAATTTCATCACTATTATCCATTATCACTGCTCCCTTAGATCTTGTGAAGTAATGATGTGTTGCCAGTTTCACGACAAACCAACCACCTTAAGATTACTAATAAGAGGTAACAAATGTGTTAGGCTTAAGCATTTTACAGATAGGAATCACACGTAGATATGATATGCTCCTAAAATATCACCATCTCTAACATGCTTTTGGAAGGCTTCATGTTTCATTCCGGCTTATCAGCTTGTTGCTTATTGACACTGTTATTTCTTTCTCTTTTTTCTGTTTTTTCACTTCGCCTTATTTTGATCCCTTACTTTAGAGTCATTAAAAAATATTTGATCGAACCTTTTGTGGGTTGCCTATGTATCATGTCGGCGCATGAATCAGATCATTACAAAGTTCAGGAACATGACCATTTTTTTTTACAAAACAAACAACTTTTTGGTTCAGTTTAAACAAAAAAAAAATTCATTGATTTCAATATAATTTTTTTTGATACAAGACTCAAAAAGCAAGAGTTACATAAAGATAAACAAGACCAAACCGTACTTAAACAGACTTTTTAGGATAAAAGGGACAACAACAAGACTCAAAACACCAAAAGACTCTTACAGACTAAAAACAACAAAAGCATAATGAAGAAGGACTGATAACTAAAAGAAGACTTTGATCTCTACAGTAGAATCCACCAGCATTACTGTAATCAAGGCTCTTGTTCTTGCGGCTGACCCCCAACATTGCGGTATATCCTCTCCAAGTCTGCAGATATATGACGAGCAACGTTCAATGATACTTCTGCAAACCGCTCGGGCGTCATTCCCTGGAAACTCCTGCATGCTCTTGAGGTATATGTGGCTACCTCGAGGATCTTTCCCTTAATGTATTCCTGAGCCACATGCAACTCTTGATTTTGCTGACCATGGGTCTCAGCTAGATCCAGCGCATCACGCTCGCGGTCCAAGGCCATATCTTTCTGGCGCCGAACTTCTAGCGACTTCGCTTCTAACTGATTGATCACCTTTTGGTAGTGGTATCTTTCTATTTCAAACTCCGCGATCTGGCTCTCCTTTCTTGACTCAACTCCCCCATCTGATCCCTCAGACCTTGGATTAATGGAGAAAAACTTCTACGCTCATGATCACGGACTACCCTGAACTGGGATTCTTTCTCTTCTTGTTGCTGAGCGGTTGTGATTATGTTCTTATTTCGAATTTGGGCTTTGAGTGCTTGCTTCTCTCGTGCCCACTGAGCCTTTTCTCGCTCCAAATCAACCTGTTGTATGTCCATGGCTGTCTCCGGAATGCCCTTATCTTCTTGTAAAGTGTCAATACGAGATTGGAACTCTTATGTCACTTCCCTTCTGGTTTTTCTAACTCTGACCTCGATCTCCTCCTCCCAATCCACTGCGTGTCGTATGGATCTTTCTGTCCTTTGCTCGGGGATAGCCTGGTTGTGAAACCACTCAAGGTATGCGAGGCTTACCTCCCCACGTTTACGATCAGCTACCATCTCATCTAAATCAGAAAATTGACTACCAAACCAAACCTTTTGTGCATATGACTCCCTTGGAGGTTCCTCTCCTTTGAATTCCCACACGAACGGGTGCATGTCCTCAATTGGGGGCCTCTTTTGCTCTCTCCCTAGCTAGCGCATGACGCGTAGGAGCGCGTAGGATTGGAAACCTCTAAAACCCATGAGTATGAAAAACGGGCTATACGTCGACATATGCATGACCCTAGCAGAAGGGCACCAATAATAGTTCCAAGTGATTCTATCAAAATTCAATGAACCAAGTAATTTCCGCCAGGACCTCATCCCCTCTGGGAGATTACAACTTGCGGCCCTGTCTGGGTGACATCCAATATAATTCAGCCAGTTTTCATTGAAATTTATTACTATTGGATAATGATAAAGGTGCTCTATAAACCACATCTGCAACAGAATGTTGCATCCCTCGAAGTAATCTTCACCCTCTTGACAGCGGGTCAAAGCGCGAAAAATATCTCCCAAAATCATGGGAAGAATGGTATGATCCTCTCTACATTGCAAATACGAGACTACCGCAACCAATCGAATTTTGATGCGCCCACAACGCTCTGGAAAGACCATGATTCCTAGAAATGATATCATGAACGCAAATATTCTCAACTCCCTCCAAGCGTCGTAACTCAACTGGTTGATGAATTCTATGCCTGAGAAATTTTCAAACCCTTTCTCGTCCCCAAATCTGTCATAGAGATATTCCAACGGAATCCAACCTTCGTTTAAGAAAACTATTGGAATTCGACAGAGGCATAATTTCTTTAAAAAGTTGTTCACACCAACTTTTCTCGGAGCAGCGGGCTTTTTCCCACAAAGGTCTCTCCCCAACCTAGTGAACCCACCCAATTCTTCTAATGTGAGCGTCATTTCACAATATTTCAACCTGAAGACATTGTTCGCGGGGTCCCAAAAACCCACTAGAGCCTCGATTAAATCTCTATTAGGATTAATTCCCATGATGTTTGTGAGGAACTTAAGATGCTTAAATACTCGATTTTCGTTCCCATGTAGCAAAACTAGCCCACCAATTGTAGAGACTACTCGGGGTCTTATCTCTGATCAAGAACATAGGAGATGTCTCGTCCCTTACCCTTTTCTGACTGCTTCTTTGTGGAGAACTCATGATGATACTAAGAATAAGATAAAAAGGGTTAGGGCTTACCTAAACCATATGCAAATTATGATCATTCTTTTTTCTCTCTCTCTCTTTTTTGGTTTTTTTTGGTCAATTTAGGACTCGATCTATTTTTCTTATTATAATACGTATTTTGAAATTACCGAACACAAAAGTTGAGATGATAAAAGCGGAAAAAAATGGCTATTATTACAAAGATGGCCCTTTGATACTTTCATAGAAGGCATAAAGGATGTCTCGACAAAAAACAGCCAAATATAGGAACAAAATTATAAAAATAGACAAAATAATAAATAAAAAACTATTTTTATGAAAATGACCATTTACTACTCCGAGAGGGATTCAAAAGCTATCTCGGCAAATATAACCAGACAAAACTAGATAAAAATGGCTACTTTTGCGAAAACAGTCTTTCGGTACTTCCGAAAAGGATTAAAACTGCTTCGCCAAAAATGGCTAAACATAAGGGCAAAATGATAAAAGGTGAATAAATATGGATAAAGTAACTATTTTTATAAAAATTGGCCCTTCAGCACTTCCCAGGAAGATTTTAAGGCTGTCTTGGCAAAACAGCCGGAACATGAGGGCAAGACAGCAAAAAGGTGACCAAAATAGGCTCTTTTTCTTTGAAAATTTTATGCACATTCGGAATTTTATGCTCCCTTTTTTTGAAAAATGTGGGCTGAACCTGATGGAGGTTGCCTACGTATCTCACATTCGGTGAGAATCAAACCCGCGTAGTTCGGTAAATTGGGTACTTTTCCCTTTTGTTTTTTTTAATGAAAATTAATCTTTACAACTCACACCAGACTACCACAATTTTTTTTAAAAAAGGTTTATTTGCACTAAACTAGATGAATTATTCTTCTTTTTTTCATTTTTAATAATTACACTAATTTTTTTATTATTATTTTAAAAAAATGGTCGACAATGCAAGTAAGCCTTCCAAATGATGTATCAAGTAGCACATACGTGAACATGATGGTCTCAAAGAGGATGCCTGTCTTATACGGACCCGGCCCCTATGCCGAGTTTCGCTAAGTCAAATGCACGTGATGCAAATAAAGCGAACCTACTAGCGATATCTGGCATGAGATTTGTTCTTCTAGGTTTAAATCCTGGTAGAGAAGGTATCTAGACTGTCTTACTCGAGCGGACAACTCGAGCCGAGGAGGGTCAGCGTACCGGTAGCATTGCTTTTCGGCTTTGCTGGTGGTGCTCCCCGCCTAAAACATGTGAGACTAAAAATCCTTCACCGAGTGACAAGCACCTTGGCTATCTCAAAGAAAGCGGGCTATGTCAAGCAAATGCTCAATTTTTAATTTCAAGAAGACTCAGAGGGGGTGCGTGAGAAAACAGTTTATATATACAGTTTAACAATATCAAAACAGTAAAAATCGAACAGGTAGTACATTGCACAAATAAATCACAATATATAAAAAAATAAAAAAGCCAAAAAAAAAAGTCAACATGTACAAGCTCGAATTCTGTTTATCCCCAGCAGAGTCGCCAGAGTTGTAACACACCTTTTTCCCACCCCCCAAAGATAAGATATATGGATTTGTGGGTTAAAGAGTTTTTCTAATTAAAGTGACAATTTTGAAATAGGGATTATTTTGTTTACAGAGTCGCCACTTGGAATTGATGTTTTAGGTGTTCCAAGTCACCTTTTATTTGAATCCCTATTCAAAGGAAGATTTAACTCTTTTATATCGGTCTGCGAAAAATAAAATTCGGGTAAGGAATTCTGTTAACGGGGGAGAAGGTGTAAGGCATTCCCCGAGTCCCGTGGTTCTAGCACGGTCGCTTTATTGACTTAAAACTTGGCTTAAAATAATTTTTGATAAACTATGCTTTATTGGATTTCTATGTTTTACCTATCCGTTTTTATTTCTTGATTATTGGAATTATTAAAAAAATGATTTGGATAATACTACGTTGTCTTAACCACGCTACGCAAGCAAATGCGTGATCAAATAACAAAATTAATTAACTTATCATAATTGCGCCTCGCAAGCGAATCCGAAATCATAACAATCAATTATTTGTAGTACTTTTTAGAAATTACTACATTTGAAAAAATTAATTCTTGAAGATTATTTAAAAAAAAGGTAATCTATCGCGCCACGCAAGCGAATCCGCAATTTAGCAAAGGATTGATTAAAAATTAACTAGAACTAAATGGGTATGGCATGAGTTATTGAATTAATTTATTAAGTGTTAAACATCACGCTTCGCAAGTGAGTCTGTGAATTAAAAAGGTTAAAGCGTGCCTCCTAATTGCCTAAGGTTTAAAATAATTATTAAGGTGATTAAATTATTAAATCATTTTAGTAACCAAAAACAATATGATTCTTATGAAAATTAATTAAGTTTAAACAAGCTTTGATGCTAGAATAAAAAAGAAAAAGGGCAAGCTGCTGACCCAACCCAAGTACACGGCCTAATTCAATGCATTAGAATGCAAAGGAGAAAATAATATTCTCAAAAAAAAACCTACGGTGGCATGCTACATCAGTTGGAAGCCCGTGTGTCGTTCCAACATTTTCTTTTATTTTCTTCGAGAATCAATTTTATAAGCCTATAACTTCTTTAATCTAAAACCAAAATCATATGGTCCGACACTCCACACCTATGCGTGTGTTCAACTTAAACTAATCTTCTTAACATGAAAACTCTAAGATAAAATCACATAGGCACACCACTGACTTGCTAATTCAAGAGAACTCAACAATGCTAATTTAACAAAAGAGAAGCTAACAAAATAAATAAGACTCACATCATCATCACCTATTATTATAAGATAATAACTATGTATTCTAAAGCTTAGTAAATGCATTAATTCTTAAAACAAATCCTGGATCCAACAAAAGTGATAACATTTATAAGTTCTAATGCTCAATGGTTCTGACAAAGCTTTAATACCATTACTTTGAATTGAAAATAAAACTAGACTTACTATTGAAAACCTAGAATTTTGCAAAATGGAATAGACGGAAATCCAGGTTCAAGATGTTACCTTAAATAGCAGGAAATCCAGTAAGTATATCAGTGGCAATTCTGAAATTACAACACTATCGAACTCAACCCAAAAGCTTAAACCAACAGCAACAATCAGCAGATTTTAATCCAAGGAAATGACTCAAAAGCACCTTGAGCCCCGATAAATTCAAAGAAGAAAGAATCCCAGGACTAAACTCTAAGAACTTTAGGTTCTTGAAAGGTTTTCTTTCTTTTTTAGGAATCTCACACAAAAGCACTCAAATTTCAGCTTACTTTCTTGATTTTCAACTGCTGATTTTTGTCCAGTTTTTGTGTTTTCTTAGAGTGTAAAGGATGATGGCTAAGTATGTTAGAGTGTGTCCTCAAGTGTGAAAGAGTGGCCTCTTTAAGTAGGAAAAATAAGTCCTTTTGGACAGATTTTGATTTTACAAAAATCTGTCCAAAAGGACTGACTTTTGTGTGGCAAAATAGTCATTTTTTCACCAAATTCTGACACAAAACAGAGCAGTTGCATTTTCTGCATGTTTAAACAATAAAATATCCAACAAACACGTACTTTAAACTCAAGTTTTCAGCTTTTATCTATTCATGACTGAAATTCAGCTTATATACTCAAACTCCAACCAAATATGAACTAGCAAAGTAGAAACAAGACTCAAAATGCAATCGAACTAAGTATTCAGACAAACTAGATTAGAATGAATTCGATAAATAAGAACTAACAGTGGGCGATTCAAATAAGAAAACACTGCCCAAAACAAACTTAATTGAATATTGGTAAACTATCGAACAACGAGTAAAATCAACTAACTAAATGACTAACTAAGTGAATGATTCAACTAACGTTAACAACTAAGATAAACAAAGATAACTAATCAATAACTAACTTGAAACTCTAATTAGAGTGATAGATCAAAACAGAAATCAAAGGTGCAAACTAAACATATCACTATCAAAAATCAAAAATTAGTGAGGTGATGAAGGTTATACAAAAACCATAATAACAAATCAAAATTTAAACTAAAAAATGACACAAAAACAGAAAAATCAAAACTTTAGAGGAAAGGATAAAGGTTTGAGGTTTTTACCAAGTTTCGGGCTTTCGACGTTGAATTGATAAAAGAGACGATGTCGAGGATGCCAAGTGGTGATTGTTCGACTCCAAGGCACATGTTTATTTTTGGAAGATGCTAAAATAATATATTCCGGCATCTTGCCAAAAGGAAACAAGCACCTTTGGTCGAAAAGAAATAAAAAAGATGGAGAAAGCAGCGGCAGAGGCGGCAGGCAGTGGGGTGGTTGCCGGAGGTGGATGGGCGGTGGCGGTGCATTGCTTGGGGGTGAAACCAGCATAGGATGACATATCACGTGGATATCTACACACCTATAAGTATTTTATGAAGGAAAGGTCTAAAACTCGACGAATTTACAAAATAAATTGGGCTAGGGTTTCGGATTTTGGTTTATTCGTGGAGTTTGGTAGGATTCAAAGGATTTGGTTCGTGGATTTGGAAAGAGGAGGTTGAGATGAGTAGGGAGTCAAATTTTGGTGGTGTTTGGAGGGGCTCCGCCGTGGATGCCTTGCGACAGCAGAGAGGAAGGGAGAGAGTGAGGAGAGGAGTTTAGGGTTTGGGTTGGGTGTAAATGAGGTTATTTTCTGATTTTTGGAGCCTTATATTTGGAGTGGGAAATGGATCTAGGCCGTTGGATCAAGAATAATGGAGGGATGAGATTGATCTCTGGGTCACTAAGTGAAACGACGTAATTTCAAGATAAAACTACGTCGTTTTGAGCTCTTTCTTGGCCAACCACCTAATGGACTGGGTATGGCCGAATTGGGCTCAAATTGTGGGCCAATTTTAATTAAAATACACTAGTCCAATCCCTACCCCATTTATCAAATTTAGTCCTAAAGAAAATATATAAGTAGAAAGAAAAAAAATCTTTTTGGAATATATAATTTAAAGATGCAAACTAAAATATACAAATAAAAGGTAAAAATATTTTTGGTATTTTTAATAAAGGAAATGCAATATAAAAAAAATGCACAAATAACTAAAAATCATTCAAATACTAGTATTTCTAGGAGAATTAAAAGCATGCAAAAATTAGGCATTCACAGGCTGCTTGTAATTTTTATCCTTGGGGTTGTCTGACCCCTTCAAACTATACCATGAAAACGGAGCCACAGGTTTAACCTTTACGTCAAAAGGTCTCTTCTCCACCTCCAGGTCCCTGAAATACATAGTGAGGGTGCTGGAAAAAGGGTAGTTCCGGTCATGCTCAACCCCCACTGCAAAAATGATGCAGGACATCACATTGCCAACGTTGATAGGATATCCTGCCATAATAGAAGCAAAACAAGAACAGCCCGGGCAAGTGGAATAGTCTGATCATGGGTAGTGGGGTCGAGCCGACTGCACACAAAAGTCAACCACCCTCTAGCCTCAAAGTTGAAAGTTCTCTGAAGTATTTTGGCCCCTGCTTGCAACCACTCTGGAGCGGTACCCAGGATTATCAGGTATGAAGCTAACCACGGACGAACCTCCTCGCCCATTGCCAACTTTTCATTGTAAAGGGACTCATCTTCATCATTGGACCCCAGGTATTCATTTAGTGCATTTTCGGTAAATACCACATTTTTGTTTCTCACTTTGGTCACCTTAGTGCCCTTCAGATGTGGGCCACATTGCTATAGAACTCCTTGACCATATGCTCATTCGCCTTCACACAATTATCTTTAGAGAACTCCCAACCCACCCGAGCCTGAAACTGTCTATGTACATTGGGGTGTAGGGGTAGGAGGTCTCTGTCAATGAAACTCCTCTCAAGAATCAATTTCCATGCCGGCCACCATTCCCTAAACTTGTGGAACACCACCTAGATGACGAATCTATCCTCCCAAACAACGGAATTCCTAGTCCGGTCAACACCCCCAACCTGCGGCACACCACCCCCCAATAACTCCCCATCTCCCTCATTACCTCTAGCACCCTCTCCAGATATTGATGTTGTGGGAGAGGTAGAACATTCATCCCCACTACCTGCCGCTGAGCCCTCAGACGACCCAGAAGAAATGTTGATTGAGGCTCGAGCATCGGGGGGAGTGTCTCTATGTATGATGTTCTCCAGATATGGGATGTATAGAGGGACTGAATCTGAAGAGATCTCCGTGGAGGGCTCGTACTCACTCCCCAAGGTGTCAAGGGCTCTATCAGCTGCTTTGATTGCTTTCCTCATGTCCTTTATGTTTTGTCTAGCCTAGGGAGTGAGTTTTACCATCCGTTGCTTCCCTTCCCGAGAGGAATTACCTCAGCTGGGTTGTTTCACACTTTTACCTCGTTGTTTGACCATTATCTACAAGCATACACATCTAACCTGGTTAGTATCAGCACAGGCAGTGAAACAAGTCTTGAAATTGAATTGCAGACAGTAGGTTAAATATTGCAGAAATAGTTGCAGAACATGGCACCGCAGCCCGCACAAATAGGAGTGCGGCCGCACTGGGGGCACCGCGGACTGTGCAAAGGCAACCGCGATCCGCATTGGGACAAGGCCCTGGACAACATCTCTCTGATTCTCTCCACCGCGGCCCGCAGAAAGTAGCACCGCGGCCATAGTAGGCCAGCGCGGACCGCATAAAGTGCAATGCGGCCATGCTGGGCATAGGTTCAATTTCAATCACTTGGGCACCACGGTCCGCGCAAAATGGTAATGCGGACCGCGTCAGGGCACCGCGGACCGCACAAAGGCGGCCGCGGGCCGCGGAGAGTAATTTGCACAGGCACTAAGTTAGGGTTTCATTTTTTTGCCCAATTGTTCAAATTTGTTTACCTATTTTGTCCCTACTCACTTGCCCAACCATTATGCATATTTAGCACACAAATCCAGCATTTAAAACTACCCTAAGCTAACAACTAAAATAAAGAAGAAGAAACTAACGAGAATAAAAAGAAGTTATGAGCTAATGATAATAAAATAAAACAAAATTAATCAAGTAAATGTACAAGGACTGAGTGAAACATTATCAGATGAGAAAATGAAATGTAATTAGTCAATCTTAAGCAAGAATCACGGTCAGGAGAGGTTATGAACAGTACTTTTATTTCTCTGAGTGTAAAAAGTTCGAAAAAGGTAAATAGTGACCCATGAGTTCTATTTATAGTAAACAGTGGGACCCAGCCTTACCTACCAGCGGCCGCACAAAACCAACCGCGGACCGCGCTGTGTTTGTTCGAAATGAAGCTCGAGTAGGCAACCTCCGCAGTCCGTACAAAACAGACCGCGGTCGCGGAGGTCCACTGCGGCCCGCACTAAATGGAATGTTATCGTGGTGGCAAACTTCAGAGAGAACCACTTTTGACCATCAACAGTGCGGACCGCACACAAGCAACCGGGTCACACTGGCAATCTTCAGAGACTATTCAACTCTTTTTTCAAGCTATTTTGCACTGTATCAACTCAATCCCTGCAACATCTCACAATCAGTTAGCTCAAAAATCAAACCTACACTACCAAGAAAACACAGAAAACAACAAAGGGAAAAAAGACATGGGTTGCCTCCCAAGCAGCGCCTGATTTAACGTCGTGGCACGACGGATGTTACCAGCACATCACTTTAGATGGAGAAGTGTCACCACGTGGCTATCATCAAATTTCCCAGCTAATGCTTGACCCGGTGTCCATTGACTCTGAATACTTCACCATTCTTGTTCCTTAGATCAAGTGCACCAAATGGGGTCACGAACACAACTTCGAACAGCCCACTCCACTAGGACTTGAGCTTACCCGGAAATAGATGTAACCGGGAATTGAACAAGAGAACCATATCTCCAACCTTGAACTCCTTGCCCCGAGCATATTTGTCGTGAAGGTACTTCATTTTTTCCTTGTACAAGGACGAGCTGGATTAGGCTTGGAATCTAAACTCATTAAGCTCATTAAGTTGTTCAACCCGCAGATTTGCCGCAACATCCCATTCTAAGTTCAACTTCCTCAAAGCCCACATGGCCTTGTGCTTTAGTTCCACTGGAAGATGACAAGCTTTCCCAAACACTAACCGGTACGGTGACATACCAATCGTAGTTTTGTAGGCCGTCCAATAAGCCTAAAGAGCGTCATCCAACTTTTTCGACCAATCGGTCCTATTAGCATTGACAGTTTTAGACAAGATACTCTTAATTTCTCTGTTGGAAACTTCCACTTGGCCACTAGCTTGAGGATGATAGGGGGTTGAAACCTTATGATTCACACTATACTTAGAAAGCAACGTGTCGAAAGCCTTGTTGCAAAAGTGGGACCCCCAATCATTAATGATAGCACGAGGAGTGCCAAACCTTGTGAAGATACTCTTTTTCAAAAATGCCACAACACTCCGGGCTTCATTGTTGGGAAAAGCCACGGATTCAACCCATTTTGAGACATAGTCCACCGCCACGAGAATGTAAGTGTTCCCACAAGAGCTCACAAAAGTACTTATGAAATCGATGCCCCAAACATCAAAAATATCCACTTCGAGAATTGTATTGAGGGGCATCTCATCCCTTTTAGAAATTCTGCCGGCTCTTTGGCACTCATCACATCTCTTCACCAAATTGCCTGCATCTTTAAATAGGGTAGGCCAGTAAAATCCACAACTAAGCACTTTAGAAGCTATTCTCGCCCCGCCATGATGGCCACCATAGGGAGAGGAATGGCAAGCCTCCAAAATACCCAATTGTTCCTCCTCCGGGACACATCATCGAATCACACCATCCATGCAAATCTTGAATAAGTATGGCTCATCCTAATAGAAATCCAAACTATCCCACTTGAGCTTCTTCCTTTGGTTAGAAGAGAGCTCACACAAGATTATTCCAGGCACAAGGTAATTGGCGACATCGGCAAACCATGGCATATCCTTCATTGACACCGCAAGGAGTTGTTCGTCGGGAAATGAATCATTGATCTCAAGGCCTTCACAAGGCCTGCCCTCCTCTTCCAAACAGGACAAGTGGTCCGCCACTTGATTCTCACTACCCTTCCGGTCAACAATTTCTAGATCAAACTCTTGAAGAAGTAGCACCCATATCATCAATCTTGCCTCAGAGTCCTTCTTGGTCATCAAATACCTAAGGGCGGCATGATCGGTGTGCACTATAACTTTGGCCCCCATAAGGTAAGGTTGAAACTTTTCCATAGCAAACACAATAGCCAATAATTCTTTCTCGGTGACTATATAGTTTCTTTGAGCCTCATTCATGGTCTTGCTTGCGTAGTACACCGGATGAAGCATCTTGTTGATTCTTTGGCCCAAAACAGCCCCAACCGCAATGTCACTAGCATCACACATGAGCTCAAAAGGCAAGCTCCAATTTGGTGCGGTAATGATGGGGGTAGAAGTCAACTTGAGTTTATGAAGATCGAATGCTTGCATACAACTCTCATCGAACAAGAACTTTGCATCTTTCTCTAGCAATTTGCACAATGGATGTACCACTTTAGAAAAATCCTTTATGAACCTCCGGTAGAAACCCCCGTGCCCGAGGAAACTCCTCACCCCTTTGATAGAAGTAGGGGAAGGAACCTCGAAATAACATCAATCTTGGCCTTATCAACTTCAATTCCTTGCTTCGAGATCTTGTGACCCAACATTATACCTTCTTCTACCATAAAATGACACTTTTCCCAATTGAGAACAAGGTTGGTGTCTTCACATCAGGCCAACACTCTATCCAAGTTTACCAAGCACTCCTCAAAAGAATCCCCTACCACACTGAAATCATCCCTGAAGACCTCCAAGATATCCTCCACCATATCGGTGAAAATAGCCATCATGCAACGTTGGAAGGTCGCCGGAGCATTACACAATCCAAATGGCATTCTAGAGAAAACGAATGTGCCATAAAGACATGTAAAGGTGGTCTTCTCTTGGTCTTCTGGGGCAATTAAAATTTGATTGTACCCCGAGTAACCATCCAGAAAATAATAGAAACCCCGGCCCGCAAGACGATCAAGCATTTGGTCAAGGAATGGCAATGGGAAATGATCTTTTCTAGTCACCTTGTTCAACTTCCGGTAATCCATACAAACTCTCCACCCGGTGACTGTTGTAGTGGGAATGAGCTCATTGTTGTCATTGGTCACCACGGTCATACCACCCTTTTTCGGCACACATTGCACCGGAGAAGTCCACGAACTGTTAGAAAAAGGATAAACCACCCCAGCATCTAACCACTTGATAACCCCTTTCTTCACCACCTCTTGCATCGCCTCATTTAGTCTTCTTTGATGCTCCAAGGAAGGCTTTGCATCCTCCTCCAATATGATTTTGTGCTTGCAAAATGCGGGGCTTATTCCCCGAATATCAGCTAGAGTCGATTCGATTGCCCTTTTCCACTTTTGAAGAACCGCCAAGGTGGCCTCAACCTGCATGTTAGTAAGGCAAGAAGAAAGAATAACAGGTAAAGTAGAATTTGAACCCAATAATGCATACCTGAGGTGTGGAGGAAGTGGATTCAACTCCAACATCGGTGGCTCCTCAATCGATAGCTTTGTTGGTGCAGCTTTGCGGTTTTCAAGATCCAAGGATAGCCTCCTAGGCTCATATGAATATGAACCCATACCATGCAATGCATTCACGCACTCCACTCTACTAGCATCATCATTGACATCCATATTAAGAAGCACGGCCTCAAGGGGATCTTCAACATGGATCATGGAACTTGTGTCATCCACTATCACGACATTTGCTCAAGTGCCTCCACCAAAGGCATATTGATTGTGAGGCTCTTCATCATGTCAATTAACTTTTTAAATTGATTGTCACTCTTTTGCTTTGCTAACCGTTGAGGATAAGGTGGAGGTGTCCTAGGCAAAGGTGCCTTGGCCTTTGGTACAATCGGCTCGGGCATGTCAATCGCGTGTTCCCTAGACGGGTTCACTACATCTTGAGTATTTACCTCGGCTTCATCATCAAAATCAATCCGCACATCATTGTTCACACTTTGATTAACCACATCATCAACAATAAAAGGTACATCATTATCCCGCAACTCAACATCTTCATCCATAGCTTGCTTTTGCTTTGAGGCATTCACATCACCGCCTCTCCCACTTCTTGTTGTAACTGCCATCACATGATTATTATTCCCACCCTTCGGGTTCACTACCCTATCACTTGGTAGCGCACCCTTGGGATGAGTATTCAACGCTTGAGAGATTTGGCCTAATTGCACCTCCAAGTTCCGGATAGATGTATTATGAGAATCTAATTGGGCATCAGAATCTTGGTTCTTTTTCATCATTTGCTCGAATATGTTTTCAATTCACCCCATATCACTCCCAGAGGAACTCGGACCATGAGAAGGAAAGGGGGTGGATTGTTCGGCTGTTGATACATGGGGGGCCTTTGAAAGCCTTGCCCCCGGTTGTCTTGGTTCCCGCTATTGTTCCACCCTCTTTGATTGTTGTTGTTGCCCCAATTATTGTTATTACCATTCCAATTCCCTTGGTTGCTTTGATTACCCCAATTGTTGTTTTGGTTGTTATTATTCCAATTGCCACCACCTTGTTGTTGATTGTTGTTATTCCAATTACCTCCACCTTGTTGTTGATTTCCCTAATTTCCTTGAGGATGCCATTGTTGATTCGAAGAGTTGCCTCTATTCCCTTGGTAGTTATTGACATATTGGACCTCTTCGCTTTGATCATCATAACACTCATTTGAATAACCACCACCATCATTGTTGTTGTCATATTGTTCACAATTACCTTGAGGATGTTGCCCTCTTTGCCTCCTTTTCAACATAGAAACACCTTCTATTGCATTGACTTGGAGCGGGTTTTGGACTTGTTGCAACTACGCCTTTGCCAATTGATTCATAGTTGTTGTAAGCTCGGCAATATCTTGGCCATGATCGTGCAATTTCTTATGCAAATGGATGATCGTAGGGTCACCTTGGGGCACATTTGCTCGGCTTTGCCATGTCGAAGAGGTGTCGGCCATTTCATCAAGTACATCACATGCCTCTTGGTAAGAAAGTTTCATAAAGTTCACTCCGGCCAATTGGTTCACAATACATTGATTCACGGTGTTGATGCCTCGATAAAAGGTTTGTTGAATCATAGCCTCGGTCATGTCGTTATTAGGGCACTCTTTCACCATTGTTCTATATCTTTCCCATATCTCGTGAAAAGGTTCCGTTGGCTCTTGCTTGAAGGCTAGAATTTCATCCCGAAGAGCCGCCATATGACTTGGAGAAAAGAACTTGGCAATAAATTTGTCCGCCAATTCATCCCATGTTGTAATAGAATGATTGGGGAGCCTTTCTAACCAATCCAATGCTTTTCCCCGAAGAGAGAACGGGAAAAACCTCAATCTCAATGCATCCTCAGACACGTTTGTCTACTTGCTACCCCAGCATATATCCACGAACCCCTTCAAGTGCTTGTAGGTATTTTGATTAGAGGCGCCCGTGAAATACCCTCTTTGCTCGAGCAAGGTCAACATAACATTTGTGATTTGAAAGTTCCTTTCCCGGATTCAGGGAGGCACAATAACAATGGCGTATCCTTTATTTGGTAAAACTCTACGAGCCACTCTCGGCGGTTGCGGAGGAGGGTCTGGAATATTATTGTTCTCATTTGCATTTATATTGGCTTTCGGCCCCTCCGTGGAACTTGAGGTAAGACCTCATCTTGTTGTAGATCCTCTACCTCCTCCCCTACTATCACGTTGCCGAGAGGGTCATTTGCATTAAGAGCCATTTGGACCTGATTGATCGACACAAACAAAATTAGTAAATAAGAAGGAAAGAGAAGCAAAACACAAAACTAAATAAACAGATAGTCAATACCATTAGCTCCCCGGCAACGGTGCCAAAAAGTTGATCGCTGCCAACTCAACACTACACTAAGGTAGGAAGAGCGGGTCGCAATAGCTTTTACCCGATATGAGGGTCGGGATCGATTTCTTCAGGGAGCTAGTAATGGAGTTGGATTGTCTGTCTGCCCTAGAGATGTGTTTGTACTCCTAATGTCACTTCAACATTTTTGGGTTTTTGAATTATAACTATTTTTATAAAACTATTGATTAACACTAAATTATGCTACGAGAATATTGCTAAGTTGTATCTAATGGGAAGAAGGGCACTAGGGTCGTGACACTACCTAGGTGGCTAATTGACGGGTAGATGTTACTAAGGTTCAATTAACATAATTGGGGATTATGCTATAACCGTTGCACAATTTTACCCACTCTCACACCTCTCGGTAGAGAAAGTGACTTTGCCCAATTGACTCTCTCGAGACCAAATGGGTAGGCAAATTAGACCAAGCAACTAGGGTTCAAGTAGGGTAATTACTCTCTCGAGGTTTAACCCGTTAATTGGGACTATCATTTCTCATGAGTCCAATTCCTTGTTGGGTCAATTTTGGGGTCATAGACTCTCTTTCTCAAGAAGAGATAAACCCACAAAGCTTGAATCAGTGTTTGCAACCACCAATTCTAGATTAAAACATAAAATCAACCCAAATAGCAAACACCCATAGTCAATCTAACACTAGATGGAAACACCCATCAATTACCCACACTAGGGTTGAGCCACAACCCTAGCTAATGGGTTTAGCTACTCATGATAGATAAAGAAATTGAAGAAATAGATGAAGAACTAAACATATTAATTAATTACTAAAATTAAATTACAAGAATCTATCGTAAATGTAAAGCAAAATTGCCAAAAATGGCTACGAAATATGTTCTCACGAGCGCAGCTTTCCACTGATGTATCTCATTACCTAAAAAATGGTAAAATGTTCTATTTATACTAGGCTGGAAAAACTGGACAAAAATACCCCTATGGGGTCAGTGCGGGCCGCATTAAATGGATCGCGGCCGCACTGGGCTCACTCCTGCTTCTCTGAACTTGGACTCCGCGGACCGCGTATAACGGACCGCGGCCGCAGAGGGAGCTGGCGCAGTCCGTGCAACCACGACCGCGGACCGCATGGCACTGGCTTTGCAAACTTCATCTCTCTGAACCTCATGACCGCGGACCGCACAAAAGAGTAGTGCGGCCACGGAGCCTTCACTGCGGACCACAAGATGTGTACCGTGGTCGCGCTTCTTCTAGCCTGATTCACCAACTCTCTGAACCACCTAGTGCGGCCGCATTCCACTTTGCGCGATCCGCACTAGGCCTTCTTTTCTTAAATTTCTTGGTCTTTGATACTTGAGCAGGTTTCTCTTTGACATTTCGTCACTTTGTTGATCAAACCTGTGATCAAGCACAACTTGTGAGCCTTTTAGGACTATTTTGTAACAATATATGATCAAAGCATAGGCAAGTAGGGGCATAAAACATGTTAAAATCCTAACTTATCAGAAGGTATCAAATCTGATTACACGAATCACCTTGCTTCGGATTCGTGGTAAGAAGACGCTTACCCCGCTGAGGATGATGTGTACTGTTGGTTTGTATTTACTTTTGCTTAGGAATTTTTGGCACGGGCTGTACTTGGGCCTGTTTGTAGGGGCAAATGTATATGATATTTTGCTGCAATGTAAACTTTACTTTCATTGGTTTGTTTGTTTGTTTGTCGTTTTTTCTTTTGTTTATTGCATGTGATATTGACGCCCTTGGCTATAGGGATGTTGCTTCGACTGTCGTCGAAGTAGGATCCTATCGTGGTTCAAATGAGGTTGAATTGATATTCATCAATGGCCTTGTCCATTGGGATGTTCTTCGGCTATCGTCGAAGTAGAATCACGTCATGGTTCGAATGAGGCCGAACTGATATTCGTTGATGGCCTTGGCCATTGGAATGTTGCTTCCACTGTCGTTGAAGTAGTATCACGTCGTGGTTCGAATGAGGTCGAATTGATATTCATCGATGGCCTTGGCCATTGGGATGTTGCTTCGACCGTCGTTGAAGTAATATCCGTCATGGTTCGAATGAGGTCGAACTGATATTCGTCTATGGCCTTGGCCATTGGGATGTTGCTTCGACCGTCGTCGAAGTAGTATCCCGTCGTGGTTCGAACGAGGTCGAACTAATATTTATCGATGGACTTGGCCATTGGGATGTTGCTTCGACTGTCATCGAAGTTGTATCCAATCGTGGTTCGAATGAGGTCGAACTGATATTCGTCGATGGCCTTGGCCATTGGGATGTTGCTTCGACTGTCGTCATAGTAGTATCCCGTCGTGGTTCGAATGAGGTTGAACTGATATTCGTCGATGGCCTTGTCCATTAGGATGTTGCTTCGACTGTCGTTGAAGTAGTATCCCGTCGTGGTTCGAACGAGGTCGAAATGATATTCGTCGATGGCCTTGGCCATTGGGATGTTGCTTCAACTGTTGTCGAAGTAGAATCCTATCATGGTCCGAATGAGGTCAAACTGATTATTGGAGATTTGACCATGTACCCGTAGGAAGACGTCACATGTCGATTAGTGGAGATCTGGTTCTGCACATGTTATGGATGTTTGATCCGTTAGTGAAATGGAGATTAGATTCCGTACATACAATGGAGATTAAATTCTGTTCGTATAATGGAGATTCGATTATCTGTATGTAGTCCCTTTATTACTTCGATCCGAAGATCATATTAACTGGTTGAGGTAATGAACAGTGTGTCGACCCATAGGGCGTCCCTTTTGCCTCCTCGTTAAAAACCTCCCCGGGAAAACCCGATTGGGACAAAACCCAAGTGAGGGAAAAAGAGTACGACTTAGGTGGTAATACTTGAGGTGGACGATGTTCTAGTTGTTTTGGAGCAGTTTTCCTCCATTGTTTCTAGCTGGAACGCTCCTTTGTTTGCTACTGCTACGAATTTATATGGTCCATCCCAGCTTGTTCCTAACTTTCCTGTATTTGGATCCTTTGATGCATGTGTTTTGGCCTTGAGGACGTAGTCGCCAACTTTGAGTGATCGCACTTTGGCTCTCTTGTTGTAGTATCTTTCTACTTGCTGATTCAGGGCTACCATTCTTATGTGGGTCATGTCTCTTCGTTCTTCAACTTCATCCAGATCTTGTAGACTACTTTCGTCGTTGTCTGCTCCGCTCTCGTTGGAGTATCTCAAACTGGGCTCCCCGACCTCGATGGGTATAACTACCTCGGTCCCGTAGACTAGTGAGTATGGAGTTTCTCCCGTGATGGTTTTGGCATAGTGCGGTATGCCCATAATACTTCAGGTAGTAGTTTAGGCCATAGTCCTTTAGCTTCCTCAAGCTTCTTTTTCAATATGTTCAGTATTACTTTATTGGATGACTTGGCCTGGCCATTGGCGGCAGAGTGATATGGCATAGAGAGTATCCGTTTGATATGCCACTTTTCGAAGAACTCAATCGTTCTTTTTCCGACGAATTGAGGTCTGTTGTCGCAGCTGATTTCCTTGGGGAAGCCAAAACGGCATATAATATTTTTCCATATGAAGGCGATGACCTCCTGCTCACGTATCTGAGTGTATGCACATGCTTCCACCCATTTAGAGAAGTAGTCAGTTAAAACCAAAAGGAAGTGTACCTTACCTCGCCCTGCTGGGAGGGGGCCGACTATGTCCATTCCTCAATTTATGAATGGCCATGGCGAAGTGACGGAATGGAGGACTTCTCCTGCTTGATGTATCATAGGGGCATACTTTTGACACAGCACGCACCTTTGGACATAGTCCGCGGTTTCTTTTTTCATGGTAGGTCAGCAGTAACCGGTGCGGATGTGGCATCGAACGAGGGCGCGATTTCCCATGTGGGCGCCGCAGTGCCCTTCGTGTACTTCTTCCTGTACTCGTCTTGTTTTATGTAGTCCAAGACATTTAGCTAGGGAGCCGCCGAATGTTCTTTTGTAGAGATCATGGTTTATTAGGTTGTATCGGGTTGCCTGTACCCGGAGTTTTTTGGCTTCTTTTTTGTCTTGTGGGAGCGATCCATCCTGTAAATAGGCTACGAAGCGGTTACGCCAGTCCCAAGTTAGGTTTATAGAATGTACCTCGATGTGGTCTATTGCGGAGAGAAGGAGGGTGACCACGTTTTCTTTGTTGATATTCCTGGTGGCCATAACTAGTTTGGCGAGGCCATCTGCTTCAATATTCTGCGCCCTAGGTATCTGGTCGAGGCGGCATTCATCGAACTCTGGCAGTAGTTTGTGGATTTCCGACTGGTACCTTTGTATCCTCTGCTCTTTGATTTGGAAAGTCCCAGTGACTTGGTTTACAACGATTTGAGAGTCACAGTGGAGGACGAGTCTACGGGCATTGTATTTGAGGGCTAACTTCAAACCTGCAATCACAGCCTCATACTCGGCCTCGTTGTTAGTCATCTCGGGGCATCATATGGACTGGCAAATTACTTTGCCTGTAAGAACCTCGAGGACGAGTCCTAGTCCCGATCCCGAGGAATTCAAGGCATCGTCGGTGTAGAGGACCCAGAGGTCGGTACGTGTGGAAGCGTGAAGTGCTTCTTGTTCTGCCTCGGGTAATATCTCCGTGCTGAAATCAACGACGAAGTCGGAGAGCACCTGCGATTTAATGGCAGTTTGCGGTTGGTTTGTTATGTCATGTTGGCTTAACTCTATGGCCCATTTGGCAAGTCTACCTGAGAGTTCGGGTTTGTGCACGATACCTCTTAGGGGGAAGGTTGTTACCACTTTTATGGGGTGACATTGAAAATAGGGTCTAAGCTTGCGTGAAGCTACGACTAGTGCCAGAGCTAGCTTTTCAAGGTGAGGGTACCTTGTCTCGGCATCTATTAAAGTCTTGCTGATATAGTAAATTGGAGACTGCATACATTCATTTTTTTGGACCAAGACTGCACTTACTATGACTTCAGAAACTGCCAAATACACAAGTAGACGCTCACCCAGATCCGCTTTGACGAGTAGTGGCGGCAAAGACAAATACGCTTTTAGCTTTCTCAGGGTGTCGACACATTCTTCGTTCCATTGCAACCCATGGTCTTTCCCCAGTACATTGAAGAATTTGTGGCATCTGTCTGAGGATCGTGAAATGAACCTCGACAAGGCGGTTATTCGCCCCACTAGCTTCTGTACCTATTTTTTGCTTGTCAGTACCTATGGTATTGTATCGATGGCTTTGATTTGATCCGGATTGACTTCGATTCCCCTTTGTGATACGAGGAAGCCAAGGAATTTTCTTGAGGTTACGCCGAAGGCGCACTTCTCGGGATTTAACTTCATCCCGTACTGCCTCAATATCTCCAAAGCCTCTTTCAAATGGCTAACATGATCCTCCTTCTTTGTCGACTTTACCAGCATGTCATTGATATATACCTCCATGGTCTTTCTGAGTTGTTCTTTGAACATTTTGGTGACTAGCCTCTGGTACGTAGCCCCTGCATTCTTGAGTCCGAACGGCATCACTTTATAGCAATGCGTTCCTTGGTGAGTGATAAAAGTTGTCTTTTCTTGATCCTCTTCGACCATTAGAATTTGATTGTAATCGGAGTAGGCATCCAAGAAGCTCAACAACTCTTGCCCCACCGTCGCATTGTTCAGTTGATCGATATGGGGTAACGGGAAGGAATCCTTTGGGCATGCTTTGTTTAGATCGGTAAAGTCCACGCACATTCGCTATTTCCCGTTCTTCTTTTTTACTATGACCACGTTGGCAACCCATTGGGGGTATTTGATTCTCTGATGGAACCATTGGCGAGTAATTTATCCACCTCTTCACTGACTGCCTCATTGATTGCAGCATTGAACTTTCTCCTCATTTGGCGTATCGACAGATAGAGTGGGTCGACATTTAGTCTATGAGTGGCGATGTCCTTTGGGACTCCTAGCATATCTAAGTGAGAGAAGGCAAATAAATCGGCATTATTAGTTAAAATTTACAATACTTACCTAGCTCTGAGAGGTTGTGACCTATGTAAACCTTTTTGTGTTGTCGGCGTTGTCCAATTGGATGGGGTCAAGATCCTCTATAGTTGCCTTACAGGTTTCTATGATATCCGGGTCTTGGATGGCCTCTGTTTGTGGGTCGGGTTTAGTTCCCGACATGGCTGATTGCTATGCCTCCGCACTTGCTCTTTCAGTTGTTTGGTGTGCGTGCAATCTTAGGCGATCCGATAGTATTCTTAGGCGGTGCGTGGCCTGCCTCGGATGCTGAATATTCCCCACGGGGTGGGAAATTTGATCACTTGATAGAAGCTTGAAGGGACGGCTCGCATGGCGTGTATCCATGGTCGCCCTATGATGGCGTTATAGGCTGTTTCCTGGCTCATGACGTGGAATGTTGTTTCCAGGGTGACTCCTCCTGTTAGGACAGGCAGCACTATTTCTCCGGATGTTCGCTCTACTGCATTATTAAAACCCGTTAGTGTTATGCAGCGCGGTATTATTTTATCCTCAAGCCTCATTTGCATGAGAACTCGTGGGTGAACAGTACACGCGCCGCTTCCGTCATCTACCATATTTCGTTTTACATTTGTATCAGCAATGTGTAAAGTTATAACTAAGGCATCATATGAGGGAAAGACAAACCGTCGGCATCTGACTTATCGAAGATGATTCTGTCTTCGAGGTCATCATACCGTTCGTGAGTGACCGTCCGTTTGAGTTTGTGCGTGGTGATGAACTTCATATGGTTGATTACCGTGTCGTCGCCACCGCCAATGATCATCTATATGGTGCACGCTGGCGATGGTAGCTGTAAGCACGTGATTTTTTGCTTTACGAGCAATCGCTTCAAAAGAAAATAAAAATAGTGACAAACGATTTCGCTGTACAATTTTTCGATCTTTCCGTGACATGTGTTGTTAGTCGTTTGTGAGTCTGTCCATTTTGCATCTAGTCCTTATCAAACAAAAATACAAAAAATATATGTGGCGTTAAGAGAAAATTCAAAAAAAATATAAATATACGTGCATCGTCCGTTTTAGGTTGTGATTTAACTTACTTGGTATGATAATTATGTTGAAATGCCATATTGTTATTTGTTTTAATTTCATTTGTTTTATTAATTATTTTTATTTTATTTTTTTTAAATTGGAAAACAAAAGAAGTTGAAATCAGTTGGGCCCAAAAAATAAGACAAAAACAGGCCCAAACCAACGATCTGACCCGGTCCAAACCCAGCCTGCCCAGGCACGGACTCAAACGACGTCGTATCGGCGTCCCCATTTGAAGCCGTTGATCTGATTCAAAGGAACGGTCCAGATCAGGTTGTCCAACTCACCTCAACGACGCCGTTTCAGGCAAGTTGAATCTGAGCCGTCCAACCTCATTGATCCAACGGTCCCTGGTTCCCTCATGACCCGACCTATTTAGCCGGTTTAACCCAACCCCTCACCTAAACCAAAACAACCCCGTTCCCATACCAAACGACCCCGTCCTGTTACCCACCAATAGATCTAAGCCGCTCAGATCACTTGATCTAACGGCTCCAATCTCTCTTCCCCTTCCATATATAAACTTGACCCTTTACCCCGCACCCCCTATCCGAACCCCCCCCCCCCCTTTCAGTCATCTCCTTCCCCGAACCCTGAAACCCCCAAACCCTAACGCCGCCCTGGTTTCCTTTCCACCAAAACCCGGCGGCACGAACGCCGGTGACCACCCCCTTCACACCCCTAAAGCATCCAACCACCCTGAACACGAATCCACTAACCACGAACCTCGAATCACTTTCGTTCGTCTCGAATCTTCATTTGAAGATTTGAGTCGAACCCGGATCTATGCCAAATCATCCCATCTTCATACCAGACACTCCCCTGACCTTCCTCGTGACCAAACCAAACTTGGTTTGGTCCGAATCTACCCACAACTCCCAAAAATCCAGAGCCGGAAATCCAGACTTTAGAACACATGCACTTGGGGAATCCGGCCGGTTTGGACATAGGTTTGAGGTCTAATAGACCTTAATCAAGGTGTTCTCATGTGAGAACACCCTGATTAAAGTTTGTTCGGCCTCAAAAGTTCGAAGTCGAGTTTGATTTGAGTCCGTTTGATTTCAAACTTTTTCAGTAAGTTTCCTTTTCTCTTTGTTTGGTTCTAATTAAGTTGTCAGCATATTTCTTTGTGTTTGTTTGTTATTTTGTTATTTTTCATTCGGATTTCTTCCATCTCTGTTAAAGGCCTTTTATTTGGCCAATTGTCTTCTGTTTGTGTTCTGAATATACCCTGTGATATACGTGTTCATCAATTAGATTAATCGTCAAGCGAGTTTAATTCATATAAGTTCCCAGTGTTTGAACAAATTTATCTGAGGTCATTCGGGACTCTATACGTGTTGTTTATATGAACGATTGATTGTTATATGTTACGATTAATATAGTCGAGTCGATATATGTCGTCAATTAGTTTCAATCGTTAATGGTAACAACTTGATTCGTATTGCTTATTTCTGTTGTGATCGTATTTGAGTCTCATTAGGAACTGAATTGTATTGCCTGTTGATTTTGTTCAAATTAAATTAAAAGAACATCTAGGGGAAAGGTTATAATGGCAAATTCAGATTTTGGTTTTTAAACACAATGCCATTTGGTTTGGACTGTGGGCAGCATGTGTATGGTTTGCTTTAAGGAATTAAAATAATCGGACAGCATGTGCTGTCAGATTATATTCCTACTGCCCATACTTTGTTTAAACAAACAAGTGATCAGTACACTTTAACAACCAAAAAGAGAGAGGGGCTGTCAGGGATTTCATGGGGGCTTGGTTATTTAAAACAAGTGAGTGGAAAAGCAACATGGGGGGGCAATTTTGAGTTGTAAAACAGACTGTAAAGTGTTAAGGTTAGGCTATAAAAGAGGAGACCATCCGTTAGAAAAGGGGGTTGATTTTTGAGTCTTGAGAGAGTCTATGAGTAAGAAAACTGGAAAAGGAAAAAAACAGGAATAAATTTCAGAACATTGTGAAGGAGTATTGCCTAGAAGAAACTGTGTAAGAATCCAGTTTGATCAGGTTGTCTTCGTGGCTTTGCTTTTTCTGTCGTTTGCCAAGTTTTCTTGTGGTCATTGGATTTCTGTTGCTGTTACATTCAACATTCTGGGCTGTTATTTCCTCCTCTGTTTTACTGGGATTGTCCATTTGTTGTTCGACTCTTTGCTGAGCTTCATCATTATTGGCTGGTTGTTTGTTGCTGTGTTGTTGCTGTGAATCTGCTGATTGCTGTTGTTTGCTGTGTGCTACTCAGCTGACCCTTTTCCTTCTTCTTCTGTTCCTCTACATCAGGTACACAACCAAGGCACTATCAAATGTAATTAGAACATTGAGCATGAATGCAAAAGAAAGGAAAAAGACTTGAAGTTGATTTTCATATATATACTGTTATATTAGATATCATGTATTGTATGATAATTTTCATTCTTGTATTGACAATCGAAGCAGCCTATATGCCTAATGTATATTAATATAAGTTAGCTAAATGGTAGCTTACATATGTATGCTGATAGGTGATAATATGTTCAATGAGATATGTTGCATTTCAGATTCTAGTTTACTTTGCAGTATATGTTGATATGTATACCAAGTATGAACACTGTACATCCTGGATTAAGTTCTTCCTTTTTCGGATTGATGGTCTCATATAACTAGTAAACCACCTGTTAAGACAAAGAATACCAAACTTGCAATATCAACCCCGTAAAGGTCGAGTTCAGACCAAAACAGGCCTAGCCGGCCTGCTTCGAGCAAGCAGGGGCCCAGGTTTGGCCCATCACGCATGGGTCGAATTTGGGCCCATGACTACTTATTCGACTGACTGTGCGCGCAGCCTTGTTCCTGATTTTAGCATTTCCGAATTCTGTCATAAAATAACTTGCAAGCATTAATTAATTAGGATTATCTACTGCTTTCGATTGATAGAGACAAACACGACAAGAAACGTAGTTGCTATAGGATATCCTTTAAAAATAAGAATGAGATGAGCCTCGCCGAATAAAAACACAGATTGCGGGGCCCTCAGTAAATACTTGTTTTAAATTACTTAGAGTTCAGGAGGGCGGCTTAGTGAATTCCGTGGCCTTTCCAAAAATAATAACGCGATAGTCTTTTTAGGCGCGTGTTTAATAATTTATTTTCTTAAGACTTAGGGTGTGCATTTCATGCGACCCAAATCCAAATCCCAAAACGTCAAGTAAGATATGTTCCGGATTGCGGGTGCATTTCATGTGACGCAATCCAAAGACATGTTTTAAGCGACGTTCACATTCCTAATAATGATAATTAATAAAGTGGTTAAAAGATAAAATTTGCACATGGATCATAATTGTATTTAAAAATCAGAAAAATAAGCCGAATATAACAGCTGAGCGACCGTGCTAGAACCACGGAATTCGGGAATGCCTAACACCTTCTCCCGGGTTAACAGAATTCCTTATCCGGATTTCTGGTACGCAGACTGTAATATAGAGTCATTATTTTTTCCTCGATTCGGGATTAAAATTGGTGACTTGGGACACCCTAAATCTCCCAAGTGGCGACTCTAAAATAATTAAACCAATCCCGTTTCGATTGTCCTTTAATTGGAAAAAACTCCCCCTGCGTCCTCCCGGGCGCGGAAAAAGGAGGTGTGACAGCTCTGGCGACTCTGCTGGGGAGATGGACCCAGAACCACTGGTTCAGGGTTAAGAATTCGAGCTTAAAATAATTGTTATTATTTGGCTTTATCTATTATCTGATTTTTACATGTTTGAGCCTAATGTGTTAAATGCTGCTTTTACCGCTTTGATATTATTTGAACTGTATATAAACTGTGCCGAAACCCCTATACTTTCTGAGTCTTCTAAATCATGAAGAAGGGCATACTTCGTATGACTTCTTTTCTGTATAGTGTCAAATCCCAATTTAGAACGAGGTTCGGATAAGTTGCTAAGCCGGTGAAGCTTCTGTATTCCCGGTACGCTGCCCCCCCGGCTCGAGCTGTCCTCTCGGGTAAGCCAGGTCTAGAACAAACACCCAGGTTCTGAACCTAGTATAACAAAGCCACATGCCGGATCCCTAGTAGGAGCGTTTATTTGCATCACGTGCATTTGACTTAGGGGACTCAACACAGGGGTTGGGTCCGTCTAGGAATAGCAACCTGAAATAGAAAAGGGCCATCCTGATGCATCCTACTCACTGCTTGTGCATTTATTTGCTTCAAACATGCATGATGACCGGTTTTGAATGTTGGGAAAATTTTACAAAAAAAATTATATATATATATAAAAAAAAAAAAAAAAGGTCACCCTAATAAATGTCGGGTCCAACTCTTTTTCCATTTTTACCAAAAAAGATATACCATAAAGCATATATGTATATATGTATACACATGTATATAAATAATTTTTTTTTGTTTTTGTCCAAAGATTTTGGTTAGAGGCAAAATAAAGGTTTTTGTTTTCACCTAAAAGGTCACCCTAATAAGTGTGCAGGATGAACACAGAGCAAAATGAACCATTCTCAGCCCTCAGCGAGGTCCCTCTACAACTCCACATGTGGTGGAATGACTTGGAAGCCGATAGCAAAGGGGTAATAGGAAGAATATTGGGGGGTTTTGTAAATTTGTTGGGTGTTGAGCCGAGGACAGATATTCTTGAAGCTCTAATACCATTTTGGGACCCCACCTGCAATGTATTCCGTTTTGCTGATTTCGAACTTTCACCGACACTTGAGGAAGTTGCCGGGTATGCGGGACTGAATGAGAAGTTAAGAGGGCAATATTTGCTTTCGCCAAGGCCAGTGTCCCCGCATGCGTTTCTGGATCTACTAAGCATTAGTCGGAAGGTACAACATGACGATTTGTCGAGAGGGTGTTGTGATCTCCATTTCTTGTATCAGCGGTACGGGACCCCGTAGGGTTTCGAGGAACCGAACCTTGGGCTAACTCACGGCGGGAACAGAAACAAATGGGAAGCAAGACGTACTTTGGCTTTTATCACAGCATTCTTGGGAGTCATGGTCTGCCCAAGGAAGGACAAAAAGATAGAGATAGGTCTGGTAGGGATGGCCGACGTGGCAATCAAAAGAACCAATAGTACCGTGGTTCCTTTAATTTTGTCCGAAATCTACCGGGCTCTGACTATATGCCGAGAAGGAGGCAAGTTCTTCCAAGGTTGCAACCTGTTACTTCAGCTATGGATGCAGGAACACCTCCATCACCGAGTAGGATACATGAACCACGGGTTGACCGAGAGGAACTGTATCAGCGGATTCAAGGAGCGCATGACAGGCGCCAAATTTCCTGAAGGTGTCGAAGAATGGTTTACACGGTTAAGGTCAACAACATCTGACCAAATTGAATGGGCATTTGGTTGGTTGACTGATACTGAGGTTATCTACATGTCGGCTGAAGAATGTCATGTTCTCTTAATGGGGCTTCGCAGCATCCAGCCATATGCCCCTCATCGGGTATTACGACAACTGGGCAGGTTTCAAGTAGTCCCTAATGATGAAAATCTGAGCAAGCATGCCTTGGAATTAAGCCCGGGAGTCATATTCCCCGAGGGGAAGATTAGAAAACTGTGGCATGAATGTAGATTCTTGGAGCCCAAAACCATGGTACGAGAGCTAGCTAAAGGTGAGGTAGACCCAAAGTACGATGCTTGGTTCGAAAGAAGGATTCATACTCGGCAAAGACCTGCTAAAAGGGCCCACGTCCAACACTTCACCAATGATTCACAAGAGCAATGGGGATGGTTAAAAAGGGAGAAAGGTTACCGGGTCGAAATCGGGAAGCTAAAGCAACAAGTTGAAAGGCTTGTATTTGAGAACAATGTGCAAGTCGCCTCGGAGCAGGCTGAAAGAAATAAGTTAGCCCAAGAAAACCAAACCTTGAAGGCCCGCCTTTGCCAAGCCAGTAAGAGTAACGTTGACCGACAGAAGCGTCGCTCTGATGAAAGATTGATAGCAAGTTTGAGAAATCAGGTCATCCAAGGCCAAGAAGAATTAGAACAATCAAGAGCTTGCATAACAAGGATGAAGGTCAGAGGGGCAAAGTACGCAATGGCCCGGAAGCAGCATTTGCAACAGGTCATAAGGGATTATGAAATGAGCGTCAGAATATTAAGGGAAACGAGCTCCACTCTACATGATCGGATCGTTAAACAAGCACGAGACGCCCAGGCCGACAGAAGACAGTGCTATGATGCAATGGCCTGCATGGAAAGACAAATGGGGTTGTTTCGGGATCGAATTGCTGACGATGCTCAGGCACTGAGGTTAAAAAACCAACAAATCAGGCAGTTGCTCAGTGAAAGAGATGACATCCGAGCAAGGATTGATGAAATAGGGCATTACATCTACATGAAATGCTTGGCATGTGAGCAAACACCTCGGAAGACCCTCCTTGTTTCCATCATGGGCTGTGTCCGCCGGATTATGAGCGAGTTGAAGAACGTGCAAAAGGACCTTACACCTAGAGCCGCGGAAAGGCCGAATGATGCCTCGCGGGCCCTTAAATTGGAGAATTAGTTTTGGTCGAGTCCTGTTTATTTGGCTTTGGTTGTTTTTCCATATGTTGTTTTCTTTTCATCAAACCAAGTTTAAAACCGTGGAGTCTGTACTTCTGCTATTTTTATTTAAGTACTGTGTAATAGCAAATTTTGATAATGAAATTAAGTGACTCCAGAAGAATTACTGTGTGTCTTTGCTTTAAGGCAGAACTACGCCTGGTCTGATTCACGCGGGGACGTGATACGTAGGCAATCCCCATAAGATTCGACCGCTTTCAATAAATAAAAAAAAAATGTAAATAGAATAAAACGCAGGGTTTCGCAAAATACTTTAAAGAGACGAATGAACAAACCGGGATGACGCATGTGGATTGAAGCAAAGCATGTAGAAACGGTTAACTGCTTAGGTGCATTGCATCCTTTATGTGTTATGATCAAATCTGTTAAGCTCTAACACTAACAAAGTTTGTTGTTGTCTGACATCAGTTAGTTGTTAAAGAATTCTGGCAACACATTCATACCAAACCAGATCCAAAGGACCGGTAGCAACAAGCATGACTACTTCAGAGAATAGTAATGAGGAAGAAAGGCCGATGAGCCAGTTGCTAAAAGAGGCAATGGAAAAGATTGAAAGGATGGGACTAGAGATGCATGCAATGCAGCTAGCCCTGGCCAAAACGCAAAAGAGCCCTGAAACACTGGGACACATGCCGGAATACCCTCACTCTGGCCCTTCCACAAGCCGTCCAAATCCCCTCTATCATCAAGAAAGAAGCCCTCATGATTCCCAAGCTCCACCACCCCATCATCCTCTCCCAACACCCAATATTCCCATTTTTGTGGGACCAACATCAGCCCCTTTGCAGAGGACGACCAGTGAGCCATTGTTTCAGGCTCACGATACCCAATACTATCCCCCTGAGCCTACATTCCATGCACCCGAACCACAGGCTCACAATCCCCATTTGGAAATACCGGCAGAGGTTGAGAAGCTGGTTAAGGCCCCTGAACAGGATGAAGTGTTAAGAAAGTTCAAAAGCCTGGAGCAATCCTTCAGGAACTTGCACGGGTTGGGCAATCAAGTCAGCGTGGCATACAAAGATCTGTGCCCTTTTCCAGATGTCCAACTCCCGGCTGGGTTCAAGATGCCCAAGTTTGATTTATATGAAGGGCACGGTGATCCCATGGCACATTTGCGGGGATTCTGTAGCAAAATGAGAGGGGCAGGAGGCAAGGATGAGCTTTTGATAGCTTATTTCGGCCAAAGTCTGAGCGGATCTACACTGGAATGGTATACCAGGCAGGATTTCAGCAGGTGGTACACGTGGGATGACCTGGCGCAGGCTTTTGCAGGTCATTTCCAATACAATCTGGAGATAGTCCCTGACCGTCTCACGTTATTGAGAACTGGGAAGAAACCCGGGGAAAGTTTTCGCGAGTTCGGATTCCGCTGGAGAGAACAAGCAGCTAGAGTCGATCCTCCCATGAGAGAGGGAGAAATGGTAGACTACTTTTTGCAGACATTGGATCCAACCTACTTTGGTCACTTGGTGACAACGGTTGGAAAATCTTTCAACGAGGTGGTCAAAATAGGGGTCATGATAGAAGAAGGTTTGAGGTCGGACAAGATCTTAAACTATTCGGCACTTAAGGCCACAACCCAGGCTATTCAAAGCGGCACGGGAGGTGCGCTAAGAAGAAAGAAAGAAGAGGTTGCCACGATCGAGGCAGGCAGTTGGTCCAGGGCTGGCAGGCCGCACTACAACCAACCCAGGCCTCACAGGTCAAACTACCCATACAACCCACCACAAAATTTCTATCCACCTCGAGAACCACATTATTCCGTACACCAAGCCCAGGTATACACTCAGCCTCCGGTTCGCCCACAATGGCGCGCACCGGCTCCCCAGAACATATATGCACCACCACAAAACACTTACCCTCCACCAAGGGCATATAGAAATCCTTCAGGGGCAGGTTTCCGGGGAAATCCAGATGCCAGAAATGACAGGTTGCGGAAGCAAAGAACCTTCACCGAACTGGGAGAAACCTACACCGCTGTGTTCCACAAGCTGCGGCAATTAGGTTTGGTTAGTCCTGTCCATACTCGGGAACCAAATCCCCCGCCTCAGAATTTGGATCGTTCAATCAGTTGTGAATACTGTTCAGGGATGCTCGGGCACGACACCGAAAAGTGCTGGAAGTTAAGGCATGCCATACAGGATCTTATTGACACCAATAAGATCGAGGTCCAGACACCGGAGGCTCCTAACATCAACCAAAACCCACTGCCAGCGCACCACGAAACTCACATGATTGAGTTGGTGTGTGAGGGAGGAGAATTAAGAAAACCCTCACAAACAGTGATGATGATCCAGGCTGCCCCAAAAGAAGTCTTAACCAGTGGGGGAACAAATGTACAGTCGCAGGAAGAAGGCGTCAAGCCGGTAGTAATATGGGGAAAGAGCCCGTCCGTCATAGCAAGCAAACCCGAGCCAAGCAAGTTGGTAATACCAGGGATCCTGCCCACACCGGCAGTCATGTTGAAAGGGGTATGTGGAGAACGGGTGACCATAAAGCCGGTGGTCCAACTGCCAATGCTTGACAGCAGAACTGTGCCCTGGAAATATGAAAAAGCAGTGGTGACGTACCAAGGAAAACAGGTGGAAGAAGTCAGTTGTGAAGCGCAAGGGCTGACTCGATCAGGTCGATGTTTTGCTCCGGTGGAGTTAAGAAAAACCAACCCAGTGGCAACCAAGAAGCCAGTGTCAGAAGAAGAGGCTGAAGACTTCCTGAGGAAGATGAAAGTGCAAGACTATTCTGTGGTTGAGCAGCTGAGAAAAACACCTGCCCAGATCTCACTATTGTCATTACTCCTCCATTCCGAGGAACATCGCCGGGCCCTGTTAAAGATATTGAACAAGGCCCATGTACCCAGTGAGATTTCTGTAAACCACCTGGAAACCATTGCCAGCAAGATTTTCGAGGTGAACAGGGTAACATTCTCAGATGATGACCTGCCGGTGGAAGGTACGGAGCATAACAAAGCTCTATACCTAGCTGTCAAATGTGAAGACTCGGTAGTAACTCGAGTATTGGTGGATAACGGCTCAAGCGCCAATATTTGTCCATTATCCACCCTGGACCAGTTAAAGATTGACCGTGGAAGAATCCGGGAGAATAGCATCTGTGTCCGAGGGTTTGACGGAAACGGAACAGCCACTGTGGGGGATGTTGTACTTGAACTAACCATTGGCCCGGTCCTGTTTACCATGGAATTCCAGGTATTGGACGTCACGGTATCTTACAACTTGCTGTTAGGACGACCCTGGATTCACGCAGCTAAAGCGGTGCCTTCCACCCTACATCAGACAGTGAAGTTCGAGTGGGAAAGACAAGAGGTCGTGTTGCACGGTGAGGATACAACATGCACCATGGGCGGAACCATTGTGCCTTTCATAGAGACCACTGATGACAAGGGTCCCTGGGTCTACCAGATTCTCGATACAGGGTCGGCCAACAAAATTTCTGAAGGAGAAATCATCCCGCACCCTAGGGTAGCTGCCGCAACAGTCATGATGATATCAGAAATGCTGGGTAATGGGTTTGTGCCGGGAAAAGGCCTGGGAGTTGAACTTCAAGGGATAGTCCAACCTGTCTCCCTTCCTAAGAATCTGGAAACTTTCGAGTTGGGGTTCAAACCAACCGCAGCAGACAGGAAGCAAGCGCGAAAAATGAAGAAGAGAGTCTGGTTTCTGCCTAAACCAGTGCCACGCCTCTCAAGGTCTTTTGTTAAAGCTAGTGCCAAGGGGTCAGCGATCCCAAAGATTCGAGGACCTTTGATCGGCATAAGTGAAGACCTGAATCAAAGTTTTGAGAGACTATTCGCGGATGTCAGTATGGTGAAAGCTGGAGAGGGTTCCAGCAGAGCAGAGATAAAATTTGTGGGGCCTGAGGCCAAGACCAACAATTGGACGGTTACTCCTCTTCCTGTCCGAGGGTAGTCTTGGTAGTAGGCTTTGATTAATGTTTTGTTTGTTTATTTGTTTGATCGGATTATTCAAGGGTGTAATCCAAATTTTACTCCCGTTTTGTAAAAGTCTGAACCCTTTTTATCCTGCAAATTTAATAAAGTTCTTTTCTTTTGTCCCATTTTAATTTCTTGTTTTGTTCTTTTTCTTTCTGAACAGTTCTCTTTTTTACTGGTCCTAATGACATGGTATGCACAGCGGATCTTCGACCTAGTCTAAATAATCAATCTGAATCTGACTCAATGATGCAAGAGGTCGTTTGTGATAATGAATCCGAAGGTGACGAAGGGGAAGCCTTCGAAGAAATAAACCGAGAACTGTGCCAATTTGAAGAGAAGCCCAAGCCTAACCTAAATGACACTGAGACTGTGAACCTAGGAGACGCTGATAACATCCAAGAGACCAAAATTAGTATCCACATTGAGCCGAATGTCAAAGCAGAATTGATCGAAACTCTCAGGGAATTCAAAGATGTTTTTGCATGGTCATATGATGATATGCCTGGATTGAGCACCAATTTAGTGGTTCACAAACTACCCACAGACCCGGCATACCCTCCGGTCAAGCAAAAACTAAGGAAATTTAAAACAGAAATGAGTGTAAAAATCAAAGAAGAAGTGATCAAGCAGTTGCAATCGAAGGTCATTCGGGTCACTCGATATCCCGAGTGGCTGGCCAATGTGGTACCAGTCCCAAAGAAGGATGGAAAAATCAGGGTGTGCGTCGACTACCGCAACCTCAACAAAGCAAGTCCCAAGGACAATTTCCCGTTACCCAACATTCATATCCTGATCGATAATTGCGCTGGGCGCGAGATCGAATCCTTTGTGGATTGCTATGCGGGTTATCATCAGATCCTAATGGACGAAGAGGATGCTGAAAAGACAGCATTTATTACGCCATGGGGAACCTACTGCTATCGGGTAATGCCGTTCGGGTTAAAGAACGTCGGGGCAACGTACATGCGAGCAATGACTGCTGTGTTTCATGACATGATACACAAAGAAATAGAGGTGTACGTCGATGATGTGATCATCAAATCTTGGCGTCAGGAGGACCATGTGGCAGACCTAAGGAGATTTTTCCAAAGACTCCGGAGGTATGATATCAAGCTTAACCCGGCCAAATGCGCATTCGGGGTTCCATCAGGAAAGTTGCTAGGATTCATCGTCAGTCGACGGGGGATTGAGTTAGACCCATCCAAAATTGAATCCATCCGAGACTTGCCACCGCCAAGGAACAAAACAGAGGTAATGAGTTTGCTGGGTAGACTCAATTACATCAGCAGGTTCATCGCTCAACTCACAGCAACTTGTGAGCCCATATTTCGGCTACTGAGAAAGGATGCTGCAGTAGGTTGGACGACAGAGTGTCAGGAGGCTTTCGACCAAATCAAAGGGTATCTGTCTAATCCACCCGTATTGGTCCCGCCTAAGCCCGGGAAGCCCCTAATCCTTTACCTGACGGTCTTGGAAAATTCATTTGGTTGTGTACTGGGGCAACATGATGACACAAGAAGGAAGGAGCAGGCCATCTACTATCTTAGCAAGAAATTCACAGTACATGAGGTCAAGTACACTCAACTCGAGAAAACGTGCTGCGCCCTAACTTGGGTAGCTCAGAAGTTGAAACACTACCTGTCTTCATATACTACTTATCTCATATCCCGCTTGGACCCATTGAAGTATATCTTTCAGAAACCTATGCCCACGGGGAGGTTGGCAAAATGGCAAATTCTGCTCACAGAATTTGATATCATCTACGTGACAAGGACGGCCATGAAAGCCCAGGCACTGGCAGACCATTTGGCAGAGAATCCCGTTGATGAAAAATACGAGCCCTTAAGAACGTATTTTCCTGACGAAGAGGTGATGCATACGAATGAGTTGGAATTACCCGAGGAACCGGGTTGGAAGCTTTTCTTCGATGGAGCTGCAAACGCAAAAGGGGTTGGAATAGGGGCAGTACTCATTTCTGAAACAGGACGGCATTATCCTGTTACGGCTCAACTGCGCTTCTATTGCACCAACAATATGGCCGAATATGAGGCTTGCATTCTGGGTCTGCGCCTGGCTGCCGACATGGATGTCCAAGACGTCTTGGTCTTGGGAGACTCGGACCTCTTGATACATCAAATTCAGGGAGAATGGGAAACACGAGATCTAAAACTCGTACCATACCGACAATGCTTGCATGATCTGAGCAAGCAATTTCGATCGGTAAAGTTCAAACACATCCCGAGAGTTCACAATGAGGTTGCGGATGCCTTAGCCACCTTAGCATCAATGCTGCACCACCCTGACAAAATGTATGTTGATCCTCTACACATCCAAGTCCGTGATCAGCACGCCTACTGCAATGCCATAGAAGAAGAAGCGGATGGCGAACCCTGGTTTCATGATATCAAAGAATACCTCAGGATGGGGATATATCCAGAACATGCCTCTGGAGACCAAAAAAGAGCCCTTCGGCGGTTGTCGAATGGTTTCTTCCTCAGTGGAGGGGTATTGTACAAAAGAACCCCGGATTTGGGATTGTTGAGATGCATAGATGCCGGGCAGGCAACGACAGTTATGGCAGAAGTACATGCTGGAGTTTGTGGGCCACACATGAGTGGATATGTATTGGCAAGAAAAATCCTTCGAACAGGGTGTTATTGGCTCACCATGGAACACGACTGTATCACTTTCGTGAGGAAATGCCATCAGTGCCAAATACATGGAGACTTGATTCACTCTCCGCCAACAGAGTTGCATACGATGTCAGTACCCTGGCCGTTTGTAGCATGGGGCATGGATGTCATTGGGCCCATCGAGCCAGCAGCGTCCAACGGTCATAGGTTCATTCTAGTGACCATTGATTACTTCACCAAATGGGTTGAGGCTAAAACCTTCAAATCAGTAACTAAGAAGGCAGTGGTGGACTTTGTTCACTCCCATATCATCTGTAGATTTGGGATCCCAAAAGTGATCATCACGGATAACGGTGCGAATCTTAATAGCAGCTTGATGAGAGAGGTATGCCAACAATTCAAGATTATACACCACAATTCCACCCCATATCGTCCTAAGGCAAATGGAGCAGTCGAAGCAGCCAATAAGAATATCAAGAAGATACTGCGAAAAATGGTGGAAGGGTCCAGACAATGGCACGAGAAATTACCCTTTGCTTTGTTGGGTTACCACACTACCATCCGGACTTCCATAGGCACAACTCCTTATTTGTTGGTGTATGGAACTGAGGCCGTGATACCAGCGGAGGTCGAAATTCCGTCCCTCCGAATTGTCGCTGAAGCCGGAATTGATGATGATGAATGGATCAAAGCTCGCTTGGAACAGTTGAGCCTGATAGATGAGAAAAGATTGGCAGCAGTGTGCCATGGTCAACTGTATCAGAAGAGAATGGCAAGAGCGTATAATAAGAAGGTGCGCCCCAGGAAGTTTGAAGTAGGGCAGTTGGTATTAAAGAAGATCCTCCCACATCAGGTCGAGGCAAAAGGCAAATTCGCCCCAAATTGGCAAGGGCCTTATATCGTGACCCGAATATTGTCCAACGGTGCTTTGTGTTTGACAGATGTCGAAGGTAGATGTGTCGACATGGCTATCAATTCAGATGCAGTCAAGAGATATTATGTGTAATTTCTTTAAATTATGGCAATTTTGGTTTATTCGTTTGTATTTGGCATTTATTGAATAATGAGATGACGGAGGCAATTCTTTCTTCTATCCAAACACTTTTAACCCTCGCTTCCCCCTTTGAGCCTTAAGCAAATTCTTTCAATACCCCTCTTTTGGAATCACTAATGGGAAAGATATGAAAAAAAAAAGAAAGAAAAGAAAAGAAAAGAAAAAGACATGAAAAAATGAAAAGAAGGAAAAGAAAAAGGAAGAAGATAAAATCACAAATGACAAAACCGTGGGAACTACGTTTGACCTGATTCCTCAAAGAGGATACGTAGGCGCCTCACGGCTCGGTCATAGTATGCATCATAGCAAATATAGGATGCATAATGTACATAGTGTGCATAATAGGCACAATGTGCGTAACGCACGTAGCTCAACATAAGCATAAAAGATAAATTCCCCAAGCAAGTAAACTGGGGCAGAAGTTATGTTTTGAGTTCCAACAAAGGTTTGATTCCAAAAGTCGTAGCACATCACCCTTCAAATTTGTTTTCATTTTTATAGCCTTTCTTCAAACCCACACCAAAACCAACGTCAACATCCAAAAGACCTCCCGATCAATGTTCGAGAGATGCCAAATCCGGCAAATAAGACCGAGAATGATACACTGATCCCCAGCAAAGAAGAGGATCGTGAGACTGGGAATGAATTGATAGTCAAAGGAATCTCCAGAAGAGAGGGTCGTATCTACAACGCCCCGATTCATCGAAAGAAATAAAATGAGAGAGTCTCATCGGTGAAAACCTTCGCAGGCACCGAGAGGCGACGTAAGACGAGGGATATGAAATGAGAGAGTCTTATTGGTGAAAACCTTCACAGGAACCATAAGGCGCCGGGAGATGAGAGAAAAGAGAGAGTCTCATTAGTGAAAACCCCTCGAAGGGCACTATGAGGCGACAAGATAGAGCAGCAAAAGCTACCACATTCGCAACAAGATGAACATCCATTTATCATCCCCAGCAAGTCAGACCATCGGACAAATCGATTGATACAAATAGACTGGGTCGGGAATCTATGGTGCACGCCATGATCACGGGGACCAGTCATGTCCTCCAGATAAGTTCTTTTGATTAGCTCCTCCCACAAAATATTGGTTCACAAAGTTTTTCTCTTTTCCATATCTTTATTTTCTTTTCCTAAAATGTGTCTTTAAAGGATTTTTCAAAGCTTACTACCAGAAATCGAAGGGGAATTCATCCAATGCAGGAGAATACAAACAGTCCTAAAAGCCGGCCCCAGGCAATGCAGGGATTGTGCTCGGAAATTTTGAAAGAAGTAAGCTCCAAAAGGGAGTGGTTTCGGGAGGTAGAAGCAGACTCCCACAGAATATGCTTAAAGAGAAAGCAGAAAAGGGGATAAACTAAACCCCGATCCCCAGCAGGCTAGAAACCCCCCCAACAGGCAACTTTGCCCGCCAACCAATTATGGGGACAAAGAGCAAGAGAAGGGGAAGAGAGAAAAATGGCTCGCCAGAAAGGCACCCTCTACCACCACGATTAAAACTGATTAAATCCTTTTGTCTGCTGCAGGAAAACAAAGGATTGATGATGGCAGCAAGATGCACCGCCATGGAAGTCACCAAAAACCGGGGCAGAAAATTTTCTGCCAATTGTCGAAAATTTTCTCGGAAGAACGGGAAAGCAATTTCAATACATTTAAGTTCTAGGTCGCCCACCAGTATAATGCGGGAATACTTTTAAGTTCTAGGTCGCCCACCAGTATAATGCGGGAATACATTTAAGTTCTGGGTCGCCCACCAGTATAATGCGGGAATACATTTAAGTTCTAGGTCGCCCACCAGTATAATGCGGGAATACTTTTAAGTTCTAGGTCGCCCACCAGTATAATGCGGGAATACATCTAAGTTCTAGGTCGCCCACCAGTATAATGCGGGAATACTTTTAAGTTCTAGGTCGCCCACCAGTATAATGCGGGAATACATTTAAGTTCTAGGTCGCCCACCAGTATAATGCGGGAATACTTTTAAGTTCTAGGTCGCCCACCAGTATAATGCGGGAATACATTTAAGTTCTAGGTCGCCCACCAGTATAATGCGGGAATACTTTTAAAGTTCTAGGTCGCCCACCAGTATAATGCGGGAATACATTTAAGTTCTAGGTCGCCCACCAGTATAATGCGGGAATACTTTTAAGTTCTAGGTCGCCCCACCAGTATAATGCGGGAATACATTTAAGTTCTAGGTCGCCCACCAGTATAATGCGGGAATACATTTAGGTTCTAGGTCGCCCACCAGTATAATGCGGGAATACATTTAAGTTCTAGGTCGCCCACCAGTATAATGCGGGAATACTTTTAAGTTCTAGGTCGCCCACCAGTATAATGCGGGAATACATTTCAGTTCTAGGTCGCCCACCAGTATAATGCGGGAATACATTCAGCTATAGATTTTGGAATCAGTCACCCCACCTGAAGACAGAAGGTTACAACAGAGATCCCCAAACGGGAAACAATAAAATCCCCAGCACCAAGAAGCAGACAACTGCAAAAGCAAGCGCACATTCAAAGGGAAGAAGGAGCGCGTCTCAAAAGAAGTAGTTTGGGAACGTTGTAGCATGCCCAGTATAACAATTCTGATGAAAAGCCATACCACTGAAGAAACCATTGGAAGATCTAAAGAAGAAAGCCGTGTCCCCAGCAAATCAAGCAAAGTGATGAGAACTGACATTCAGAAAAGGTGAAGGACCAGCATCATCTCCAAGTTCACAAAATAAAGGCGTCGGAGGAAAGCATTAGCCGACAAGAAAGCAAGGCAACAAGAACAAGTTGAAGATGGATGAAATTTCAGGATCCTCAGTTTAACTTAGCTTCTTGTTTTCCTTTTAGAGCAATGTAATAGGGAGATCGGTTGAGCAGTAGCATCCTACAGCAGCATACAACAGCGCACAACAACAGCAAACACTACAGTCACACGGTAGTCCCAGCTACCAAAATTTCCCGAACTACATTGACCTGATTCCTGTTTCAGCCCAGGATATGTAGGAAACCTCTGAAGCAAAGGTTCGGTCAAATCTTTTTCAAAAATGCTTCACACGGAGTATTCGGACGGGCAAAAATCGCTCGCTTATCTTTGCGCGAAAACCCTTCGTGTCTTCGTGCAAAGAGGGGCAGCTGTAAGCACGTGATTTTTTGCTTTACGAGCAATCGCTCCAAAAGAAAATAAAAATAGTGACAAACGATTTCGCTGTACAATTTTTCGATCTTTCCGTGACATGTGTTGTTAGTCGTTTGTGAGTCTGTCCAGTTTGCATCTAGTCCTTATCAAACAAAAATACAAAAAATATATGTGGCGTTAAGAGAAAATTCAAAAAAAAATATAAATATACGTGCATCGTCCGTTTTAGGTTGTGATTTAACTTACTTGGTATGATAATTATGTTGAAATGCCATATTGTTATTTGTTTTAATTTCATTTGTTTTACTAATTATTTTTATTTTTATTTTTTTAAATTGGAAAACAAAAGAAGTTGAAATCAGTTGGGCCCAAAAAATAAGACAAAAACAGGCCCAAACCAACGATCTGACCCGGTCCAAACCCAGCCTGCCCAGGCACGGACTCAAACGACGTCGTATCGGCGTCCCCATTTGAAGCCGTTGATCTGATTCAAAGGAACGGTCCAGATCAGGTTGTCCAACTCACCTCAACGACGCCGTTTCAGGCAAGTTGAATCTGAGCCGTCCAACCTCATTGATCCAACGGTCCCTGGTTCCCTCATGACCCGACCTATTTAGCCGGTTTAACCCAACCCCTCACCTAAACCAAAACGACCCCGTTCCCATACCAAACGACCCTGTCCTGTTACCCACCAATAGATCTAAGCCGCTCAGATCACTTGATCTAACGGCTCCAATCTCTCTTCCCCTTCCATATATAAACTTGACCCTTTACCCCGCACCCCCTATCCGAACCCCCCCCCCCCCTTTCAGTCATCTCCTTCCCCGAACCCTGAAACCCCCAAACCCTAATGCCGCCCTGGTTTCCTTTCCACCAAAACCCGGCGGCACGAACGCCGGTGACCACCCCCTTCACACCCCTAAAGCATCCAACCACCCTGAACACGAATCCACTAACCACGAACCTCGAATCACTTTCGTTCGTCTCGAATCTTCATTTGAAGATTTGAGTCGAACCCGGATCTATGCCAAATCATCCCATCTTCATACCAGACACTCCCCTGACCTTCCTCGTGACCAAACCAAACTTGGTTTGGTCCGAATCTACCCACAACTCCCAAAAATCCAGAGCTGGAAATCCAGACTTTAGAACACATGCACTTGGGGAATCCGGCCAGTTTGGACATAGGTTTGAGGTCTAATAGACCTTAATCAAGGTGTTCTCATGTGAGAACACCCTGATTAAAGTTTTTTCGGCCTCAAAAGTTCGAAGTCGAGTTTGATTTGAGTCCGTTTGATTTCAAACTTTTTCAGTAAGTTTCCTTTTCTCTTTGTTTGGTTCTAATTAAGTTGTCAGCATATTTCTTTGTGTTTGTTTATTATTTTGTTATTTTTCATTCGGATTTCTTCCATCTCTGTTAAAGGCCTTTTATTTGGCCAATTGTCTTCTGTTTGTGTTCTGAATATACCCTGTGATATACGTGTTCATCAATTAGATTAATCGTCAAGCGAGTTTAATTCATATAAGTTCCCAGTGTTTGAACAAATTTATCTGAGGTCATTCGGGACTCTATACGTGTTGTTTATATGAACGATTGATTGTTATATGTTACGATTAATATAGTCGAGTCGATATATGTCGTCAATTAGTTTCAATCGTTAATGGTAACAACTTGATTCGTATTGCTTATTTCTGCTGTGATCGTATTTGAGTCTCATTAGGAACTGAATTGTATTGCCTGTTGATTTTGTTCAAATTAAATTAAAAGAACATCTAGGGGAAAGGTTATAATGGCAGATTCAGATTTTGGTTTTTAAACACAATGCCATTTGGTTTGGACTGTGGGCAGCATGTGTATGGTTTGCTTTAAGGAATTAAAATAATCGGACAGCATGTGCTGTCAGATTATATTCCTACTGCCCATACTTTGTTTAAACAAACAAGTGATCAGTACACTTTAACAACCAAAAAGAGAGAGGGGCTGTCAGGGATTTCATGGGGGCTTGGTTATTTAAAACAAGTGAGTGGAAAAGCAACATGGGGGGGGGCAATTTTGAGTTGTAAAACAGACTGTAAAGTGTTAAGGTTAGGCTATAAAAGAGGAGACCATCCGTTAGAAAAGGGGGTTGATTTTTGAGTCTTGAGAGAGTCTATGAGTAAGAAAACTGGAAAAGGAAAAAAACAGGAATAAATTTCAGAACATTGTGAAGGAGTATTGCCTAGAAGAAACTGTGTAAGAATCCAGTTTGATCAGGTTGTCTTCGTGGCTTTGCTTTTTCTGTCGTTTGCCAAGTTTTCTTGTGGTCATTGGATTTCTGTTGCTGTTACATTCAACATTCTGGGCTGTTATTTCCTCCTCTGTTTTACTGGGATTGTCCATTTGTTGTTCGACTCTTTGCTGAGCTTCATCATTATTGGCTGGTTGTTTGTTGCTGTGTTGTTGCTGTGAATCTGCTGATTGCTGTTGTTTGCTGTGTGCTACTCAGCTGACCCTTTTCCTTCTTCTTCTGTTCCTCTACATCAGGTACACAACCAAGGCACTATCAAATGTAATTAGAACATTGAGCATGAATGCAAAAGAAAGGAAAAAGACTTGAAGTTGATTTTCATATATATACTGTTATATTAGATATCATGTATTGTATGATAATTTTCATTCTTGTATTGACAATCGAAGCAGCCTATATGCCTAATGTATATTAATATAAGTTAGCTAAATGGTAGCTTACATATGTATGCTGATAGGTGATAATATGTTCAATGAGATATGTTGCATTTCAGATTCTAGTTTACTTTGCAGTATATGTTGATATGTATACCAAGTATGAACACTGTACATCCTGGATTAAGTTCTTCCTTTTTCGGATTGATGGTCTCATATAACTAGTAAACCACCTGTTAAGACAAAGAATACCAAACTTGCAATATCAACCCCGTAAAGGTCGAGTTCAGACCAAAACAGGCCTAGCCGGCCTGCTTCGAGCAAGCAGGGGCCCAGGTTTGGCCCATCACGCATGGGTCGAATTTGGGCCCATGACTACTTATTCGACTGACTGTGCGCGCAGCCTTGTTCCTGATTTTAGCATTTCCGAATTCTGTCATAAAATAACTTGCAAGCATTAATTAATTAGGATTATCTACTGCTTTCGATTGATAGAGACAAACACGACAAGAAATGTAGTTGCTATAGGATATCCTTTAAAAATAAGAATGAGATGAGCCTCGCCGAATAAAAACACAGATTGCGGGGCCCTCAGTAAATACTTGTTTTAAATTACTTAGAGTTCAGGAGGGCCGCTTAGTGAATTCCGTGGCCTTTCCAAAAATAATAACGCGATAGTCTTTTTAGGCGCGTGTTTAATAATTTATTTTCTTAAGACTTAGGGTGTGCATTTCATGCGACCCAAATCCAAATCCCAAAACGTCAAGTAAGATATGTTCCGGATTGCGGGTGCATTTCATGTGACGCAATCCAAAGACATGTTTTAAGCGACGTTCACATTCCTAATAATGATAATTAATAAAGTGGTTAAAAGATAAAATTTGCACATGGATCATAATTGTATTTAAAAATCAGAAAAATAAGCCGAATATAACAGCTGAGCGACCGTGCTAGAACCACGGAATTCGGGAATGCCTAACACCTTCTCCCGGGTTAACAGAATTCCTTATCCGGATTTCTGGTACGCAGACTGTAATATAGAGTCATTATTTTTTCCTCGATTCGGGATTAAAATTTGTGACTTGGGACACCCTAAATCTCCCAAGTGGCGACTCTAAAATAATTAAACCAATCCCGTTTCGATTGTCCTTTAATTGGAAAAAACTCCCCCTGCGTCCTCCCGGGCGCGGAAAAAGGAGGTGTGACAGTAGCTTTGGGGGTCCTTGAGATGGATCGCATCCCCTGGCAAAGTTGGCCCTTCCTTTATCGCTGAGCAGTTTTTTCAGGTACCCCTAATTCAACATCCTAACTACTTCCTGCTGCAGATCTATGCAATCTTCGGTCTTGTGTCCCCTTTCTTGATGGAATTCACAGAGGACGTTTGACCTCCTGGTGCTTGGGTCCGATTTCATTTTTTGCGGCCACCGCACCTTCGTGCCCAGCTTCTCCAATGCATACACTATCTCTGAAAGGGAAACACAAAAGTTATGAGCGGATAGTAGTAGAGGAATACCTCTTTCATTTCGAAAGGGTGTGGTGTGTCGTAGCACGGCGTCCGCATGTCTTGGAGGGGGCGGGTTAGATGTTCGGACATAGGGCTGATGCCTTTCTCGATTGAAACATGGGGGTTGATCTCTTCGCCCATCGTTACGTTGATCTCTCCTTGCCTCGGTCTGAACTGATGTTAATTGCTAAATTGGGCCGTTCAGATCATCCTCATCTGCCCTTAACTCAGCGTAATAGGCATTATGGATCTCTTCCCATGTGGTGGGGGGTATTTCATGAGTCTACTGAGCAGTTTTTTGGTTGCCTTTGATCCGTTCATGTTTAACCCGTTTTGAAAAGCTGATACTGTCATCCCTTCTGACACGTTTGGCAGGCTCATCCTTACTCTGTTGAATCGGGCTAAGAAGTCCCTCGCCCATCGTTTGCCTTACGGTGAAGATATCATTAACCCTAGCTTCAGCCTTCTTTGCCCCTGCATGAGCGGTGGCGAACTTATCTTCCATCTCTTCAAACGTTGATATTGATCGCGCTGGTAGCTGGGAGTACCATGTCAATACTCCCTCTGTCAAGGTCTCACCGATTTTACCGCAGTAACATAATGGATTAGATGATCCTCCGGGTCCGTGGTTCCGTTGTATATTTTCAAGTATGGTGGCATTTTGAAGGTTTTTGGAATAGGATGAGGAGCAGCCCTGTCGCTGTATGGCTGTTTGACGAATCGGCCCACATCGCGTTTTGGTAATAGCTTGGGGGCGCCTGGTATTTTGTCAACCCTTTCTGGATGCTCCGTTTTCCATCTCTTCCATTTTCTTCAAGATGGCCATGAGTGCATCGTCACCTGTAGCAGTGACGTTGCGGGTGTTACCCTTTCATGTAGCGCTTGGCTTATTAGTGGTGGCTGCGATTTCTGTAGGTGGCGAGTCTTCGTCATTTCCTTAAGGAGGTTTTTCGAGCATGTTTCTCAGAGTACTTGTCAACCATTCTTCTAGCAGCTTTTTGACTGCTGGTGGTGCTTCTCCTACCGTGGACGTTGAGGCTCCCCTTTCGCGCAAGATCGTTAGATCCCCGTGTGGAGGAGGTGAGATCTCCCCCTCGGGTGTAACTCTTGGTGTTGTATTCTCAGTGTCCTCTCAACCGGCTTCGTTGAGGGAGTTCAGGAGATTGTTTGAGACGTCTAATATTGTCGTCAGCCTCGCTTCCTTTTCAGCCATTGTTGGTTTTTATGAGGCTTTGAAGGACAGTAATCGTCACTTTCAAGAACCTAGATGAGAACTATGATTTCAGCTATGGAAATCCCCATAGACGGCGCCAAATTGTTTGACTCAAAAGATGTTAAAATCTTTTCGAACAAATCAATCAAAGATGAAGGGGTAAATCGTAGCTGAAAATAATAAACTCTAGGATAGAAATAATAGAGAAGAGAGTTATCAATTTTCTTTTCATTCAAGGTTGGTGAGTTTTATAGAGTGCTCATGCCCCGTTACAAGGCTTTCATTCCTCTTATATATTGAGGAATCTTTCTCCCCTCCTTCCCCCCTCCACCCGTAAAAATGACATGCAAAAGACCTTTCAAGAATATTCTCGGTATCCCCTAAATGGGCTTACTCTACTGTCGAGATAGTGTTGTTCCATCTTTTAATACAAGGTTGTATCTTTCTGGGCGTCGACTAGCAGATGCTCAGCCATTTGACGTGCCCACTATAGGACGTGGTGGTTGGTCAAATTCTGACCCATACACTAAACACTAACAAAGATGTCTCTTCATTAGTGTAATGTCAGTTCTTTTTTGAAGGATTGTGACTTTTAATAAAGGAATATGAAAGGATACTTGGATTATATGAAAAGTGATCAAACGGAATTCGGGGTTGCTAACAGGAAGCAAAGACTGAAATGGTGGTTGTTCATTTCAAAAATGTTAGGAGACACGTTCTATAAGAAATATTTTCTTGCAAGTAGAATATTAAATTATTATTTAAAAGGACATTTTAATAATTTAACTTTTGATTTTGGGGTTTTCACTCTTAATATAATACAATACAGATATATGAGTTTATCCGTAATTAGTCTGATCAACAAACAGATTAATAGAAATTTGTTATATATAACAGTTGTGACTTGTGAGATACGTACTGGTGTTTATCTTTTCCTTTGTTAGTCAGTATATTGTTTCCCTTTCTAAATTTTTATTTTCTTACTTTTCTATCATATATATGAGTTTATCCAAAATTAACCGATCAATTAACGGATTAATAGAAATTAGTTAGTTGTCCTGATTAAGCTTAAAAATTTATGAACTATAACATCATAAACCCTAGTACTCTCATCGCATACCAAACAAGCATAATGTGTTTCTTTCCGAACGTTGCATTATTTATTTCCTTGTTAAAACTTTTACCGGAAATAATAGGGGTGTACAAAGGAAACCGACAAACCACACTAACCCGATAATCCGAGTCAAACCGAGAAAAAAAACCCGATTATGGTTTGGTTTGGTGTTGGAAAAAAAACCCGACTATAATTGGTTTGGTTTGGTTTTAACTAAAAAAAGTCAAACTGAAACCAAACCAACCTGAAATTACATATATAGAAATGTTATATATATTTAATATATAAATATACTTATTGTGATGTAATTTATAAATATTCCTTAAAAAATTTCATAATTTTATCTTTTAAGGTATTATTTCAAGGTTGGACTTAAAACTTTTGAATGTTCCAATAAATTTTATAGCCATTAATATTATTAAATTAAATAATGCTAACAAAAGCCCAACCAAAATCAAATCAATATTAATGCTAACAAAAGACATTCAATTTAATATTATGAAAGGGAATGTATTGAACATCTATTGTTTATTTTGCAATAATTTAGATAAAAATCAATAACCTATTTTTATTTTTTTCTTTAGCGTTTAGTCATGTAAATAATACTCCCTTATTAGTCTACTTATTTTAGCATGACTTAGTACTTTTAGATTATATTTATTTTTATTATGGCTTTTTAATTAGCAATATTTATATTACATGATTTATTGTCTTTATTGTTGAATATTTTAGGATAATGTCAGGGACACATCTCATATTTTATATTATTTTCTAGGAAAATACTTTATATAGTTGTATCTTACTAGGATTAAAGAAATATTTTGAGCACACGTTATATTTTTTGTTCTACAAAGATTTTACCGAAAAAAAAACCCCGAGAAAAACGGAAAAACCCGAAAATTCGAGAAAACCCAAGAAAAATCGAGATTGAAAAACCCGAATTTTATTGATTTGGTTTGGTCTTTAAATTTAATAACCCGACACAATTGGTTTGGTTTGGTAATTATAAAACCCGAACCAACCCGACCTATGTACACCCCTAATTAATTGGATATCAAATATTTCCTTTGCCCGTTTTTATGAATTACTATATTATATATGGATTCAAGCAACTTTTCGCTTAGACTACGATATTTTGCAATACTTCAAATTAAGTGGTTTGTTATAGAAGTTGTAATTTATAGTACTTTTGTATAGATGCTGTGTAAATTATTGTGGAGTTGAGATTGAGCATTAGAAGAGGGCTTGAAGCTCGCGCTCTTAACGAGATCATTCTTTTTGGGAGAGAGGAACTACGAAAGCCAGCGAAGCTCAGACGGCCATAAATTTGTGAATATGACTATAGAGATGGTAAACTGAAATAAATTTTAGGAAGTAGGAAGCTATTTTCTGGGATTAGGTCCAACGAGAGGTAAATTGCTTGTGCACGACTGAGAAAATGTTTTTTAGCATATAATTAAGAAGATGCAGAGACGGGCCGGGGGAGGGGGCTAATTATTATATTATATATAGGTCCTTTTAATACAAGTCAATGACAAAATTCTACCGAAAAAAAAGGTGCAAAGAACAAACACGACCATAGAGATTGGAAGGAACTGAAAGCGAGTCTATAAATTTATGGCTTTACAATACAATACATAATTGCATTTGTATCAGTACATTCACATTTATTATTTAACAATGACTAATTAACACATATTGCACTTCAATTTATTATTTAACCATATAGTATATTTTATTAATGTGGTTTGTTGTAAAATTGGGTGAATAATTTGTTTTTTATCGTTAGAATGTCAAACTATATATTATATATGAACAAGTCATGAACTCTTTTCACTTCACTTGATAAACTAACTGAATGGAATTATCAATGTTCAGCCAAGCATTCGTGTCCGTCGCATCAGTTATGAGAAAAGAGTAAGTAGCATGAAGAATGGTGATCCACATTTGACTAATTTGAAATTCTGAATCCACCTGATCTGAGATGGAGTTTTGAAACTTTTGTATTTATAATAGTGTTGGATAACATGTGCTATTATAGTCATTGGATGGTTGCATTCAAAATTGAGGTTTTGGATTGGTCCACCGGTACTACAGATAACATGCATGGTCAATAGCCCAAGTAGTATATTAATTTTCTTTTAATACTACCTACTATTTGTCCCCATGCATGCTGATTCATATCTTGAACATTGTAATCTACCATGTTGTAGCTTTTAGTTGAATTATCAACGACAAAAGATAAAAGATTAAGAAAGCCTATGCAGATATTAATTGTCATAAGCTAGAGGTTGCCGTTTGACATTAATTTGCTGCGTCTATACTTTTAAATGTATAGTTCGCTTGTTCTACAATATTAAAAAAGAATTACAAGGCGGGAATTGGGGATAATTTTTATTTCTTGAATGAGAATTGTCAGCAAATATATATCATGTTAACTCTTGAATAATCACATCTAGAAAGTGCAAGGAGATCATAAAAAGCAAAAAAATTACTATTACTTTCAGTTCATGCAAGGGGATTGCATTTGTAAGCAATGTTTTAAAAGGCGGGGGCGTGAGGCGAGGCATTTTACTTCTGACAAGGCGAGGCGTAAGCCCTGAGACATGAGGCGTAAGTCCCACGGTGTGATGACCCAAAATGTCATCTTTAAATTAAATAATCATCTCGTATTTTAAGACCTTGAATAGCGGTATTAATAATTTTTCGACTTGCGTGCGCAGTTCGTATAATTTTCCGGAAGGTTTTTATGTGAAAAATGGATTAAATTGTGAACTAGAGCTTTAAAACTCAACTGAGTTGACTTCGGTCAACATTTTGAGTAAACGAACCCGGATAAAAGTTTGACCATTCCGGTAGTTCCGTATTGTTATTTGGGACTTGGTCATATGCTGAAATCGAATTCAGAGGTCCCTAGATCAAATTATCGCCATTTAACGAAATCTAGAAATCTAAGGCTAAAGATTTCTTAAGTTTGACCGGAGATTTGACTTTTGAGAAAAATACCCCAGAATGGAATTTTGATGATTCTAATAGTTTCGTATGGTGATTTTGGACTTAGGCACAAGTTCGAATTTGGATTTGGAAGTCTGTAGGATAATTCGGCGCATTTTGGCGAAAGTTGGAAAATAGAAGATTTTTGGAAAGTTTGACCGGGGTTGACTTTTTGATATCGGGGTCGAAATCCAGTTCTGAAAATTTTTATAGCTTCGTTATATCATTTTATGACTTGTGTGCAAAATTTGAAGTCAATCGGACTTGATTTGATAGGTTTTTGCATCAAATATAGAAGTTGAACGTTCTTAGTTTCATTAGGCTTGAATTGGGGTGTTATTCACGGTTTTAGCATTATTTGATGCGATTTGAGATTTCGACTAAGTTTGTATCATGTTTTAGGACTGGTTGATGCATTTTGTTGAAGTTCCGAGAGCCTCGGGTGGATTTCGGAAGGTTAATGGATATAAAAAGGTTGCTGAATTTTCTCTTTGGACAGCTGCTGATTTTTTTACAGCCCATGAACAGTACCTATGAATCCCCCCCCCCCCCCCCCCTTGAACAGTATCCGAAATTTTCTGGACACATTTAATTCCAGCAGTCCGGGTTTTGGGTCATTTTCTTTACTTCAAAGCTCGGATTTTGGCAATTTTGAGCGAGAAATTACGGGAATTCTTGAGGTAAGTCCCTTGTGATCATTGTTAGTTAATATTATTGAATATCCCGACTAGATTACGTGTTTTTGAGGTGTAAATCGGGAATTTGGGCCTAGGGATTTGAAAATGAGATTTAATGATTTGGAGGCCGAATTATTGTTGGATTTTGGTAAAATTTATATGGTTGGACTCGTGGTTAGATGGGGGTTCATATTCCGTAATTTTTGTCGGGTTCCGAGACGTAGTCTCCACGGGCGATTTTTTAATGCAATTTTGGACTTTTAATGGAAAATGTAGAATTCCATGTGGAATTAATTCCTATATTTTTTATTGACTGAATCGAATTATTGTGGGTAGATTCGAGGCATTCGGAGGTCGATTTGAGAGGCAGAGGCATTTCAGAGTAGGATTTTTGCTCAGATTGAGGTAAGTAACGGTTATAAATCTGGTCCTGAGGGTATGAAACCCCAGACATTATGTCGTATGACTATTTTGGAGGTGACTCACATGCTAGGTGACGGGAGTGTGGGCATGCACCGTAGGGATTGTGACTTGGTCCATCCCGCGAGACTGTGAAATTAATTGGCCTACTATTTAATACATGTTCCCGCTGTTTTCATAGAAATTGACTGTACTTCATGTTAAAAATCATGTTTAGGCTTTATGTGATCACTGTTGAGACCTGCAAGGTCGTGTACTTGCTGAATTAGCTGCTAATTGCTGTTTTGTACTCAGTCATAGCTTTTCTTGCTTATTATGCCTCTGTCTCTTGTTGTTCATTGTTGATACATGACATTACCTCTGTTTGGGCTATTTATATGATTTTTGAGAGCCCGAGAGACTGGAGAGATTGATAACTGAGTGAGGCCAGGGGCCTAGTTATGAGGCTATTGATATTATAGCACGTGAGTTGTCTGTGCGGATCCAGATATTATATTATAACACGTGAGTTGTCCGTGCGGATCCAGATACTATATTATATTATAGCACGTGAGTTATCCGTGCGGATCCAAATACTATATTATTATAGCACGTGAGTTGTCCGTGCAGTTTATAGCGCTTGGGCTAAAGGAGCCCCTCCGGAGTCTGTACACTCCTAGTGAGGTACCTACTGAGTGCGAGTGCCGAGTGCTAAGCGACCGGGAGGAATGAGTGAATGTGAGGAATGAGTGATTGTGAGGTTGGAGTGAATGGGAGGACAGAGTGACTGTTATTCTGAGAAAATACATTTACTTCATTACTGTTGCATCGCAGATGTCATATCACTATTTTGAAAATTATTGAAAGATATTACTTACTGCTTAGTCAAATTTGGTATCTGGTTTATTGAGTACGTACTAATGTGACTTAAACTGTTAAATTGAAAGTATGACTACTCTTATTTGAAAGTTATTGAGATAATTGTATTTGCATAGCTCGTCACTACTTCTCAATTCCTTATTTATTTCTGTTACTTACCGAGTTGGTGTACTCACGTTACCCCCTGTACCTCGTATACAGATATAGACACTTCTGGTCACGGCGGTTGCTGATTGAGGAGTCAGACTCATGAGACTATTGAGGTAGCTGCATAGCGTTCGCTGACCTTGACTCTCCTTTCCTTTCATGTTGTACTTTTCTATATTTCAGACAGTGTTTTATCAGTCGGATGTTGTTATCATTTAGATGCTCATGCACTCAGTGACACCGGGTTTTGAGGATGAATTGTTTAGTACTTTTGGAATTATATTCTGTTCTAAAAAGTTTTATTTAATATTAACTGCTTCCGCCTTTATTTAAAATTTCTACTGTGTTGAGATATTGAGTTGAGGCTTGCCTAGTACCATGATAGGCGCCATCACGACAGGTGAGATTTTGGGTCGTGACACACGAATCTTTATATTTTACTAATTTCAAGAACTTTAAGATAGTATAAAATAAAAAATAATTATAAAAATTACAAAATTATAACAAATAATTTATTTAAAATATTTATAAATTATAATTCAACTATGAATAATACGAAAAGTATGACATATATCATAATATGCAAATTAGTTGCAACGTTGTTACGGCTCAAACATCAAAAGTAATGTATTCGATATAAAATCTTGTGTGTATCTCTTAAAGAGTAATGAATCTTGAAAGAATTTTGATATTATAATTTGATATTTTTCTTAAAATACTCCATTTATTTAATATGCTTTGCATTTGAAAGAGAATTTATATAAAAATATAATTCAAAATTTAGATATGATTCTTAAGCATCGTTCATTTTTAAGTCTCAACAAGTTCATAAAGGGACACATAATTCACCATACAATACCATGATAACTAATTATTTGTAAATAGTTACTAGCTAATACTGAGCTATTAAATTAATAAGTATTGTATCTCATAAACATGAAAAAAATAATATTTAGAAAAATAATTATAAAAAGAATTATGGACTATTATATAATAAAGACATAAGAAAAGTTAATAAATAAGTATTTTTTAAATGAAAAATTTATTTAAAATTAACTATCATAGCAGTCTTAGTGAATAACGTGCAGTAATCTTTTCTTTAATTATGGCATAAAATACTCTCAACTTAATGATTTATAATTAGGAAAAAAGTAATTTCGAATAGTCAACGATTTATCAAGAAAATTTGAGGATTTTACAAGGTTAGTTACATATAATTGCATAAAGTTCTATTAGGCGAGCCCAATACGCTGGGCGTTGGGCGTGTCCGGGGCATAAGCCCCAATGGCCGAGACGTAAATCTCACGGAAGTAAGCCCCACACATAAGCCTGGGGGCGTTTTACGAGTGCTCCGCCCGGAACGAGCCCCCGACGAGTCCAATTCTGTCTGTTAAAAGAGAGTTTGTAGGTATCTTAATTGCAAGATACCTCAATATTCAAGCGATAATTTTCCATAAAAGATCTAGTATAGCAACAAATATGATAAATGCATAGTGCAATTTTCTATATTTCCAGATTTTTAACAGTACAAGTTAAGTTACATTGACTATTGTAATTCGTAGTCCAACCAGATTACACATGTATAATGATGCTGTTATAAGCTGAAACGTGCAAGGAACAACCAAGTAGCCTCCTGAAAAAATGGTATTCTTTATAGCCATCCATTTCCTTTAATGGGTAGTTGATGATAATGGAAGTAATGTATAATCGACATTTTCTCTTCTATTATTCATGGACACACTCCTATACAGAACTAAAAAGAATACACAATTTACAAACTGATTGATTAAAAGAATTCAAACCATGAGCCACGTTTACTACTGTACGTAACTCCCACAAAATATTTCTTTTCTTTTCTCTTGAAAGCTTATTTATTGCGAGTCATCGTCAATTCTGTTGATAGTCTACGTAATAAATTTGTAGTTGAATTTAGATTAATTAGTTTTAGGCTGGAAGTTAGCTCTTGTCAATTGTATGTGACCCTTATTAGTTATTTTTGGTCCTACATACGTTAATGCATAGGTATGATACTTCCAAGAATGTATTCACAAATCATAAAATTCTGCAATACATCTTCAAGCAAAAAGTTTTTTTTTTGGGTCTGATAGTGGTAGGGATATTTACCCTATTTATACACTAGCATGGAAAAAACAATACCATCTCGCACAAGCCAATAAAGAGAATATAATTTGAAATTTGAATTAAACACAAACGACACTTAGTTTGATTTGATAAGGAAAACCTGTTGATATCAGCATTTGTACCTTAACATATTGGCTAGTAGGCCAAGGCTATATTGGCGTCAAAGTCAATTTTTTTAGCATAACATTTCTAATTTTCTTTTTATATGATTTTTCTCCTATCTTACACGAGCACTACAGGATTCTTATGTGATAGCTCTTATAAATGAGAGTCCTATCTTTCTCCAAAACATTCTCATCTACAAAAAATATCACATAAGAGTCCAAATTATACGTTTCGCATAATTAACACTGAGAAGGTTTTAGTCACATTCCATCCAAATACTTATATTTATTACTTATATTTCAGTGAATTACAATCTTCCTTCAGGTGTTAGCAAATGGCCAAGACGAAACATAAATGCCACACAAGTGGAAATTTAGAAATGTCAACATATGTATAGCAATAATATAGGGAAATTTACATAAAATACACTTGGAGAAAGTATTTTTCACCCGCCTAACCCACAAATATGGTTTTCATCCGGTAGCCCACAAACATTAATCAATTTTATGAAAACAAGTCAAACTCGCAAATTTCGTCGAATTTCGTCAACTACACCCATAATCACACCTAAATCAGATTTCGCTTTTTTTTTTTCATTTTTATTTTTTCCTTTTTTTCATTTTCATTCTTATTTATTTTTTACTTCCCTCTTTATAGTATTTTCTAAAATTCACAATATCAGGAAGTTGAAGTAAAAAATAAATTCATCCTTAAAGTCTATAATTTTTTTTTTTTTTTTTTTGCAAAATTCAAAGTTTTGTAAGGGAAATTCTTATTTCACTGGAAAAAAATAAAAATTTACATTATTAAACACCTTATATACATTGTTATACATAGTCATACGTTAATTATACACAAATATATAATAATACACACGATCTGAAGGTAAAAATCTAAACTTTTTTTACAATTATCTATGTTGTATAATTATGTATAATCTTGTATACTTGTGTATAATCATGTATAACTCTGTATAACTATGAGAATACACACAAATATACATGATTATACAAAATATATATAGTTGTATATAACATATACATCATTCTTCTTCCCTTTGGAAGTCATTAAAAGTGAGAAGAAAGAAGAAGAAGAAGAATGAGGAAAAATTACCAAAAAAAAGAGATTTCATAACTTAGAATAAGAGACAAGAATTAAAAGAAATAACCACTCGATATTTTCTTTTTCTTCGAATGGGATGTAACCCAGCTTTTCTTCATAAAGCAAAGCAGTACAACTAACATTTACCATCGGGTAATACTTGAACCACAAGTTTAATTCCAGCAGTACAATTTTATGTAACAAAATTCGCCAAAATGCCAAAAGCAGTATAACTTCAACAATTACCAAACTCAAGCAAGACACTAAACGCAAGTACTAGGAATGAATCAGATATATGTATATTCACCAACGACCATAAAATAAAAGGATCCTTTAATATCAAAGTCGGCATCGGCTTCGGCGAGCACTGAATCGAAAAGTAAAAGACAACAAAAGATAGATTCGGCCGTGGATTGTTCAACAGTGTTATTTCGTGGAAGAGGAAGATGCAAATGAAACGGAGCAAGGAAATCTGAAGAAGAACTCGATTATTTTGCCAGGGAGAGAGAAAGAGAGAGAAAGAGCAAGAGTGAATTGAAAATGAAAGAGAAAGAGGGGTGGGGAGAAAATCTGAAAGAGAAAATTGATTAGAATTATGAATGGAAAAAATTCCTCCGCATAAAGAAAAAGAGAGTGGGGACAGTAATATGGCTAATCGATAAAAATAATTTTTTAATTTATGTACAAACTGGGCCATACCGAGTAAGAAGGGAAAATATAGGTCCAATTTTGTTAGAATATTGGGCCAATGGACCATTAGAGTAATTTTTCCAATAATATAAGCTTTTGAATTGAATGACGATATGGAGGTGAAGAATGCATGGATATACCTAATTAACTCCCAACTGCAACCAAACAGCTACCTTCCCCCACCCCACCCCAAATGCACAATCAATTACTACCAACTTGTTATTTTTTTCTTCTTTTAATTTTCAATACTGGTTCCTTTATAAAGAAACCGATGATAAAATTTAAGAAAATTTTGATTTGGATAAAAGCTTTTCTTGATAGTAACTCAATTAGCCAATGCGTGTTTCATTTACTCAAATTACGGCTTATCTATCATTTTGCGTTAGATTGTGTGAACTGTCTCATTGAATTAAAGCTATTAAAATACTTAGAATTTAGGGGCCAATATAATTTATGCAGCAGTTGCAACCGCACCCGATGCCGCCATCAGCTTGAACTATATTTATATTAGTATTTTTTAAAATTTATTGAGGGACGCGTCCCCTCATTTGTTGAATACTCTTATTAAGGGCCCCATTTGGCTATAAAAGAAATTTCACTTTATTTATTTATTTTTATTTTTTTTCGAAATTAATGTTTGGTCATAAAATTTTCAATTTTCACTTGAAAATGAATTTCAAAATTTTTCAAAAATTTAAAAACTCCAAAAAGTTATTTTTCAAAATTTCACTTCAGATTACTCAAAAAAAATTCAAAAATAGCTCGAAATTGTATTCATATTCAAACACAACTCTAATTTTCAAATATCATTTTCACTTGAATTATTTTTTTACATTTTTAAAAAAATTTACAGTTCTTACATCCAAACACCCACTAAATATCTTCTTAAGGTAATATCTAGAAATATATGTTTTTAATACTTTGATATGATAAATTTTGTGAACTTCTCATTATATTTTAGGGTAATTATTTTTTCTTTCTAACGTAACATATAGAAAGTTCCTGTTTGTTCATTTATTTTTGATTTTACATCTGAAACACCCTTGATTTAGATTACGATGCTAGGAGGAAAAGTCAAGTTTATTTTTCATGAGACGACAAAAGGAAATAGGTGGAGATTTGTTATAAACAAACTTGGTTCTAGATAGATCATTATCAATAAATAACATTCAATGATTCAAATAGGAGAAGGGTCGGTCGACTGCACTACCCAACTCTCATTCAAAACCCACCTAAGTTTCCAACCCCCTCTTTAGTCTGGAAATACCAACAAAAAAAAAGTTTTAGATAACAAGGCACCCTAATATATATATATATATATATATATATATATATATATATATATATTATTTAAAAAAGTGTGCACGCCCAAAATAAATAAAACATAAGGTTTCTTCTTTGAAATCGTTAATTAATTTAACGGATAACGATTCAGATATAAAAAAGAAAATAATGAATGTCAATTTGATATTGATATCACAGTTTTTTCCTTTGATACATTTAATTTAGCGGATGCGGATTTAAATAGTAAGTTTGTAACAAGAGAATAATGAATGCTGATTTAACTTGTGCAATAGTAATTAGCAGAAGTTGAATTTGTTCTGAATCCCGTTGCTAGAAAATTATTGAAATTCATATTCTCAGACAAATACCATTGAATTGTGATCGATTGATCTTTTAACCGTTTATGATTGACTCTACAGGCTGACTTATGGGGTTAGGCCAACAGCTTGAGCTATCCCCTATGTTGGACTTTAGCAATTGTAGCTGTTCTCTTTCAACCTGAGAATTTGCCTATTATTTGCTTGTAGGAGTAGTTCTTCTTATTTGTTACAATCATTTTGTATACCGGATTAATTCACTCAATTAATTCGGAGGACTCATTAAAGGGGAAGCATTTTCTATCACAAATTTTTTCGTCTATAAGACTTAAATACAAATCTCTTGCTAAGAGTTAAGAGATCATATTTATCCTACAATATTGTTTAATAATCTAGTAGGAACAATTGTTTTAAGTGTTTAAATTAGTAGTAGATGTATCTGTCGACAAATTGCTACAAAATTTCCTAACATTTGAAAAGAACAGAGGTAAACAGATTAAGTAGAAAAATACTCTACTCATTACAAACAAATACTTCAACCATTCCATTTTATATAATCCTATTTCTTTTTTGTTTGTTCCAAAAAAGATATTTGCTTTTTTAATATATAAATAAGCCAACTTTAAACTATCATCTTATCTTTAAATTTTTTTTATAACCATACAAATATTATGATATATTTAAAATCACAAATTTTTAAAATTCTATTTCTTTTTTAAAACTTCATATCCGATCAAATAGCTTGACGTGAAAAAACGACCTACATTCTGCATTAAAAAGATGGCCTCTTACTCAATGATTCTATTGTTTATGTACGTAGGTAGAATCCTTGGTTGAGATTGGAAAGTGTAGATGGAAACTACCACCAAGAGGGAAAATATGGGGAGTGGGACCAAGCAGGACCACGTGCTGTACCCCCTTAATATTTAACAACCACGCACCCAACCAATCCTAACCAAATTAATCAACCTATAAACTAATTCCACATTCTCAAACCATCTTCACTTCCCTCCCCCCTCTCCTTACTATTTATTACAAAAGAAACAGTATTCAGATTTGGATTTGGACTATCACACACTATGCTCATTTGCTAATTTTCACCTACAATTCTTGGTACCATTTATGCTTCATACAACCCCCCCTATCTAATTCAAGAATTCCCTCACTTCCATTTCTTTTCTCTAAAGATTGCAGCTTTTTGCCATTTACCCGGAAAGGTGAATTTTTTCTCAAACTCTGGTAAAATTTAAATGCCAATTTAGTATATTTCTACCTTTTGGGTGTATATTACTTCTTTTCTTAATGTGGGGTTTTAGTTATAGGCTCCATCATACTGAAAAAGAGTCTGAATTTACTGCAAACTGTGAAAGGTGCTATTTTTTTTCTTTTTTTGAGAATATTAGTTGTTTTGGTCAATTTTTAATGTGTAACTGGACTTCATTGGATAAACAATTGGCTCATTCTGTTCTCAATTCTTGAGTTTTTTTTCTTTTCTTTTGGCTTTCTTTAATGCCAACTGTGAAATGCATCTCAGTGAATTCTGCTGAACTTTAAAGCTGTAATTTGTATCTATTCAACTGTATATGCTTGTTATCTTGGGGTTTTTTACTTTACTTTTATTTTCTTTTGGTTCTCCTTTTGGAAGTATTTTGATCTTTTATTTTCTTCTAATTTTGGCTAACATAAGTTTATGCTTTTGATCCTACGTAAAGTTGTTTTCTTGGAATTTTTGTTATGATCACCATTTGGTTTTGTTTGAAATTGAATTAATAGCTTTTTTTAATTCAGAAATTAGAGTATGCCGTAGGAGATCAAGAAGTACTCTATTAGTTAGTGCTTTGTCTCTTAGCTGTCTTTTGGTTAATTGAGTTGTTTGATGATTGCAAGTAACCAAATGCAGTCCCTTTTGGTTTCAGGCAGTGCAATATGTCAGAATCTCAAAGGAGGCCAGCAGTGATAGGCATAAAAAATGGCGATGGATATATTAATGGTGCGCTTCCACTGAGGTCTCCAATTGCTAGATCGGAAGTTGCTGAGTTCTGTAATACCCTCGGTGGAAAGCAGCCTATTCATAGTATCTTAATTGCAAACAATGGAATGGCTGCGGTCAAGTTTATACGTAGTATTAGGACGTGGGCTTATGAGACATTTGGCACAGAGAAGGCAATATTGTTGGTGGCAATGGCTACACCTGAGGACATGCGAATAAATGCGGAGCACATTAGAATAGCTGATCAGTTTGTAGAAGTTCCTGGTGGGACAAATAACAACAATTATGCCAATGTGCAGCTCATTGTTGAGGTTTGTAAACATCTTTCCTTTTTTAGGACTTCTTTCTTAAGAATTTAGCATTCAAAGCCTGATATACAAGCTGAATTATCCAACTAATTCGTAAAAGTTGCATTAAAAATAACCTTTTAACTGACGTTTCATCAGAAGCCAAATGACATGTTTTTCTGTGCATGTTAGTGTGTCTGTCCGCAGTCTTAAAAACCTGCATGTAGAGGGAACAGGGACTTTATGCCAAAACAATGAAAATTGTGAAGATAATATGATATTTTTCTTTTAACAGATTTGGAGCTGAACATATTTTGGATGCCTTCCATGACATAACAAGTTTGAAAACTGCTGAGACAGTGTTTACTTTCTTTTGTTTAGATGGCGGAGATAACTCATGTTGATGCAGTTTGGCCTGGTTGGGGTCATGCATCAGAAAACCCTGAACTACCCGATGCATTGTGTGCAAAGGGGATCGTATTCCTTGGGCCACCTGCTACATCAATGGCAGCACTTGGGGACAAAGTAGGCTCATCATTGATTGCTCAAGCTGCACAAGTACCAACTCTCCCATGGAGTGGCTCCCACGTAAGTCTTTATGTTGGGGTTTTGCTCCATTTGTTTCATAGTGTCAGTATGCTTGACAATACTTAATCTCCAGGTCAAAATTCCTCCAGAGAGCTGCTTGATCTCTATACCAGATGAAATATATTCCAAAGCATGTGTTTATACAACAGAAGAAGCAATTGCTAGTTGTCAAGATGTAGGTTACCCGGCTATGATTAAAGCATCCTGGGGAGGTGGCGGTAAAGGCATAAGAAAGGTCTGTCCCTTAACAGATGTTACTGCAAGTAGTCTAGCTGCTTATTATTTGATGTTACATTAGCTTATCTAACCAATATTAATGTGATATGTTCTTTCATTAGCATTTCCTTCCCGAATGAAAATGTTGGAAGAGCTCACAAGGTATTCACTCTACCTAATCATTGGGTATTTAGCTATTTCTTGCTCACTTCAGGTTCATAATGATGATGAAGTAAGAGCACTGTTCAAGCAAGTTCAGGGTGAAGTTCCTGGCTCCCCCATATTTATAATGAAAGTTGCTTCCCAGGTTAGACCACTTCCATCTTGTCCGACATTAATGCACTGACTTAGCCTTAGAGAGAAAACCTTTCTGAATAATGGAAGTCCTCTATTTATTATCAATTTTCTTTTTTTAACTAGAGTCGACATCTAGAAGTCCAGTTGCTTTGTGATCAATATGGCAATGTTGCAGCATTGCACAGCCGTGATTGCAGTGTTCAAAGGCGTCACCAAAAGGTTAGTTTATATTTAACTTTTGGCTATTGCTTAGCGATTCATGATGGAGAAAAAGTTACTCATCTTATATTTGCAAATGTGAGACAAACAGAGGAATCTGCATGAGGTAGCCAAGGGTAAACGTAAATTGATTGTTGTCACTAATATGCTCAATATCTTGATATTTAGATTATTGAAGAAGGGCCAATAACAATTGCTTCTCCAGAGACGGTGAAAAAACTTGAGCAGGCTGCTAGAAGACTGGCCAAATCCGTGAATTACGTTGGAGCTGCCACCGTTGAGTACCTTTATAGTATGGATACGGGAGAGTACTACTTCTTAGAACTCAACCCACGGTTACAGGTTGGTTACATTTGCAGTCTGCATCATGCAGGCCCATGCCAAATTTTGTTACTCACCAAGTATAGGCGATCCAAAATAGTTTTGTTTTGCCATTATAGATAGTTATTGTTTCATTGTCTTTAAAGGCCAATGCATCAACGGTTAAAATACATGAAGTAATTTGATGTTGATTGCCACTGTAAAAGCTTCTTTTTTTTTTAATACAATTCATTTTCATTTTGTTCTTGAAATTTGTCAAGAAATATTCTTATATTTTCCACATCTATTAGGTGGAACACCCCGTAACTGAATGGATTGCAGAAATGAATCTGCCAGCAGCCCAAGTTGCTGTCGGAATGGGGATCCCATTGTGGCAAATTCCAGGTTTACTCCCTACCTTGTCACTTTCCTTGGCTTAATATGTTTTGGTTCCTTCACCTCCATTATTTAGTGCTCGTTTGTGATTATATTAGAAATAAGGCGATTCTACGGGATGGAACATGGTGGAGGATATGATGCTTGGAGAAAAACATCAATTGTTGCCACACCGTTTGATTTCGACAAGGCTGAATCAACAAAGCCAAAAGGTCATTGTGTGGCTGTTCGTGTTACAAGTGAGGATCCTGATGATGGTTTTAAGCCTACCAGTGGTAAAGTACAGGTCGGGATTGACAACTACTGAAAAAATTCACTTTCGTTACATAATCTCATGATTTTAGGATGAATCAATGTTAATCTAACGACATCCTGTAGGAGCTGAGTTTTAAAAGCAAGCCGAATGTGTGGGCCTACTTCTCTGTAAAGGTATGTGCTTGTAAAGTAAATGGAAACAAACATTGGAATCTTTGGATTATTGCTGAGCTTAAAGATATTTTTTGCTTGCAGTCTGGTGGAGGCATTCATGAGTTTTCAGATTCTCAGTTTGGTACGTTGAATTTCAATTATGCAGTTGTTTCCTCATGATACCATCTTATCACACCCATGGCTGGAAACTGTTAAAATCTCTCATGAAGATCTTTTCCATGCATCTTCTAGGCATCATGCCTTGACCTTCTGAAACTTATGGGCTTTTAAATCTTCCCACAGGACATATTTTTGCATTTGGAGAATCCAGAGCCCTAGCCATTGCAAACATGGTCCTCGGACTGAAGGAAATTCAGATACGTGGAGAAATTCGCACAAATGTTGATTACACAATTGATCTATTACATGTAGGTGTCTTAGATGCACAACTCTAAGCCTGACTCCTCAGTTTTATTTCTCTTTTATAAAGTTGGACGTTACCGCAGGCCTCTGATTATAGAGAGAACAAAATACACACAGGCTGGTTGGATAGTAGAATTGCTATGAGGGTTAGAGCAGAAAGACCTCCCTGGTATCTTTCTGTGGTTGGAGGAGCTCTTTATGTAAGTTATAAAATTTAGGAGTAGGTCTTTAAATATTTTAATCCTGGACAATTTAATTGCAAACTTAAATGATCATAAAAAAGTACATGCAAATTTAGTGGCTAATATCTTCCTTTTCCTGTTAATCTTTCTGACTCAGAAAGCATCTGCAAGTGGTGCGGCCTTGGTTTCTGAGTATGTTGGTTATCTTGAAAAAGGACAAATCCCGCCCAAGGTATCAGACACAGAATGCTTGTCTCTGTCTGCATTTCCCATTTTGTCTGTATCAACTTCAAAATAACCTGTCAACCTTCTGTGTGCAGCATATTTCTCTTGTGAACTCTCAAGTCTCACTAAATATTGAAGGGAGCAAGTACACTGTAAGTAATGTGTTTTGCTCACTTCATGGCACAAAGCTGTTTCCTGTGGGCCTTGATTGGTGTTGGTAGATAAGGATAGATGTTGGAAAATTTTGGAAATATCCTTCTATCTCAAGAAGAAAGATTTAGAAAGTTAATTCCATTTCTTCCTTTTTTTATTCTGGCCAAGCTGGATGGTCTGCAACTAACTGGTTTGGTGGTTGTGTCTCTCAGATAAATATGGTGAAGGGAGGGCCAGGAAGCTATAGGTTGAGAATGAACGAATCAGAGATTGAAGCAGAAATACATACTCTGCGTGATGGAGGACTACTGATGCAGGCAATTATAAATCACTCTACAACTTGCTACTGCCATTTTCTAACAAATTGCACCATTGTTTGTAATAGCCTTAGGGGTCGTTTGGTATGAGGTATAAGAAGGTATAAGGGTGATATAAAAATTTAATACTACCTTAATACTCTATTTGGTTTGCAAACCAGGTATAAGTTATACCGGTGTTAATTTTAACATTGGGATAACTTATAGCTTATAGAAGGTGGGGTAATTAGCATCGGTATAACTTATACCTTCTTCTTAGAAATTATGCAATTGTCATTCTTAATACAACATACCAAACAATGAACAAATAACAATCCCAGCATAACTTATCCCAATATAACTTATACTGGCATAAGTTGTACCGGTATAAATCGTATTCCAACCAAACGACCCCTTATTGTTCTATGTTGTATATTACCTTGTAGAAACAATATTGAGAAATCAACTACATCGATTTCCTTTCACTTTTGAAATAGATCTACGTTCTAAGTTCACTTGATCACTGCAGCTGAACGGAAATAGTCATGTTATATATGCTGAGGAGGAAGTGGCTGGAACTCGTCTTCTTATTGACGGAAGGACTTGCTTGCTGCAGGTGCCAATAGATTTTCAGTTTCCAGTATGTCTTTGCTTTTTAAGAACTTGCACCCTCTTATCACATAAAGTTCCTTGCTTTCAGAATGATCATGATCCATCAAAGCTAGCGGCAGAGACACCGTGCAAACTTTTGAGATATTTGATATCTGATGGCAGTCATGTTGATGCTGATACACCTTATGCAGAGGTTGAGGTTATGAAGATGTGCATGCCCCTTCTTTCACCTGCTTCAGGAGTTATCCATTTTAAGATGTCTGATGGTCAAGCAATGCAGGTAACCATATTGTCATATGACCATAGTTTTTATGTCCTTTACAGATTCTTAAAACAAATGTAACTTTTATTTGTAGGCTGGTGAGCTCATAGCATCTCTTGATTTAGATGACCCTTCAGCTGTTAGAAAAGCAGAGCCTTTTCTTGGAAGTTTTCCGCTTCTGGGACCTCCAACTGCAATATCTGGAAAAGTTCATCAGAGGTGTGCTGCAAGTCAGAATGCAGCAAGGATGATTCTTGCTGGATATGAGCATAATGTTGATGAAGTAAGTAGCATCTTCTTGATGCCATCAATATTAACACCGTACTTCATCAAAAAAAATGTTGATGAAGTAAGTAATCTCATATAATTAATTACATGATGTGGTGCGGAAAACAACTGCTTGTGGAACATGCTTTTCAGCTAAGTAGACATAAATAAATCATTTTTCTCCAAGTGATGAAATGAAACTCTTTTTCTGTCCAGGTGATTCAAAACCTGCTAAGTTGCCTGGATAGTCCTGAGCTTCCCTTCCTGCAGTGGCAAGAGTGCTTAGCAGTGCTGGCAACACGACTTCCTAAGGACCTGAGGAATGAGGTAAAGGACCCTTGATGTTTCTTCCATTGGGGAAAAAGTTGTAGTTTTTTCTAGCTCATAATTTTGCCGTGTACTCTCCTTTCAGTTGGAAGCAAAATATAAGGAGTATGAGGGCATTTTCAGCTTGCAAAATGTTGAATTTCCAGCCAGAATTCTGAGAGGCGTTCTTGAAGTGAGTCTTTTATCATTTTCCTCTTTCTTTGACATAATACCTTGTTATTTTTTATTTATCTGGATACTAGTATTCATTTATATGTGTTTTATCTCTATCTTGGTACAGGCACACTTAAGGTCCTGCTCCGATAAAGAAAGAGGAGCTCAAGAAAGATTAGTTGAACCTTTATTGAGTGTTGTCAAGTCCTACGAGGGTGGAAGAGAGAGTCATGCCCGTGGAATTGTCCACTCCCTTTTTGAAGAGTATCTATCTGTTGAAGAATTGTTCAGTGACAACATCCAGGTCAGTTGCCTATGCAAACAAATTATTTGTTATAATCATCCACACGTGTTTAAGTTTGACAAGCTTCTGACTTGGATGGATGTAGGCTAAACAAAGTTCTTAAAATTTTTTGTCCTAGTTTATTAGTATATCATAAGAGGAAACAATGATGATTCATAATGTAGCAAGTTAATTAAATACTAGAAATTTTAAAGAAGTTCTACATAGCAGACACAATGCCCTAACCTCTTATCACTGAAAATTCCTTGAAGGTTTTTTCCATTTCTTTAATTGAATTTTGTTGTTGTCAAAGTCTAAGCAGAGTATTCTATGGCATAGACCTATAGTAACAGAGTTTTTCCAGATATGAGGACATTTAACATCTGAGGTGATACACAATAACCGCTAACAAGGTGTAGTTAATAGCTGTGGTCCTCATTCTCAATGAAGCAGCTCATTTTGATTAACTGAACAAGGCTTTCAGACACTCGTTTCCATTAGTATAAATACTTAGATATTTTTTACATCTTTTTATGTATTTTGTTTGATTTGTAGCTGTCCTCTTTTTGGTAAATTATCCTAGTAGAAGCCCTTGAGCACATATAGATGATAAAAAAAGGCAACTTATGTTTGCATTTCCAGTACCTTCCTGAAATGAGGCCTGTTTGTTAACTGACTTTTTAGCCTAACGAATGATGTTCAGATTATCTCTCCATTCTCTCTCAGTTAACGATTCAAACTTGTCACTGTTATTACTCAAAGAAATCAGATAAAATCTACAATCACAAAATAGGGAAGGACTCAGATGACCTCATAAATCTGATGTTTTTTGATTCTTCATTGACATTGCGTTCAGTTCTCTTCCCTTCCTTTTTCAGGCTGATGTAATTGAACGCCTCCGACTTCAATACACAAAAGATCTCCTGAAGGTTGTTGACATTGTGCTTTCTCATCAGGTATTTGCAGACTATTCATATTTGTTAATTGTTTTGTTTATTAGTACAAAAGCAAACTATTAATATGACAGGAGTTCCTTTTTCTGGTCCGATTTATGCCGGAAGGTATCATGTATTAATAATGTGTTATTTTCCAGGGTGTTAGGCGTAAAAATAAGCTTATACTTAGTCTGATGGAGCAGTTGGTATATCCAAATCCGGCAGCATACAGGGACAAACTTATCCGTTTTTCAGCACTCAACCATACGAATTATTCTGAGGTTGGTCCTTAAGCTAATTTCTTGAGTTAGATATATTCACACATTAGACAAATATCATGTGCATTGTATTTGACACCTATAAATACGTCTGTCTTGTATTTATCAAGTTATCAATATCTCTTCTTTCCTCTTCTTTGAGGCCACGTTTCTGTCATTTGTATGCTTAACCTGGCAATAGTCATTTATCAAGCTCACTGCCTGGAAGTTCTTCAAGATCAGCATTAGTAACATTTCCTTTGCTGATCTACTCCTTGATTCCTCTTGTCGCGTGGACCTTGTAGACTTGGTACACATTTTCTTGATCACTTCACAATGTTGGTATCAATCAAAGATGGTTCTTATGCCTGCTTGACTATCTAGCCCGACCACCATCCTCAATTGCATTAATTTACTGACCCTTGATAAAGGAAAGAGGAAAACGAAAAGATTAAAGGGAAAGGTCCTCCCTCTGTTTCCACTTTCAGGCACTACTAATACGACTTCTTATGCTCATTTTTTTGGTGACTATTTAAGAACATTGTCTGATTCTTAATAGTTACTGTATTATCAAGTCACCTAGAACTCCTTAAGAGTGATTCCTACGTCTAAATTATTCTCTGCAGTTGGCACTGAAGGCAAGTCAACTTCTAGAGCAAACTAAACTGAGTGAACTACGTTCAAGCATTGCCAGAAGTCTTTCTGAGTTAGAGATGTTCACTGAAGAAGGTGACAATATGGATACACCTAAGCGGAAAAGTGCCATCAACGAAAGAATGGAAGTTCTAGTAAGTGCTCCGTTAGCTGTCGAAGATGCACTTGTAGGTCTTTTTGATCACAGTGATCACACCCTTCAGAGGAGGGTTGTGGAGACTTATGTTCGAAGACTATATCAGGTACTGTGTTTCTGCTTTTTAAGGTTTTACTTGTCTTGCTTTGCCTATTTTTGTCAGATATATATGATTTTAAATCTAACTTTTGATAACTATTCCAGCCCTACCTTGTTAAGGAGAGTGTGAGGATGCAGTGGCACAGATCTGGGCTAATAGCTACATGGGAGTTCTTAGAAGAACATGTGGAGAGAAAGAATGGGTCTGAAGACAATAAGATGGATAAACCATTAGTTGAAAAACGCAGCGAAAGAAAATGGGGAGCCATGGTAATAATCAAATCTCTCCAACTCTTGCCGTCAGTATTAACTGCTGCATTGAGGGAAACAGCACACAACTTGCACAAAGAGATGTCAAATGGATCGGTTCGACCAACCAATCATGGCAACATGCTGCATATTGCATTGGTGGGCATCAACAATCAAATGAGTTTGCTTCAGGATAGGTATCACAAGTGTCCTTTGAATCCACTCTAAACTGCTACTTTGGATGTTATGTAGATGTAGGTAAATCAAAGACTACAGAAATATCTGTTTAAATCTGTTGTTAAATTTGAGATAGGGTTGCAATAATTTCAGCATCCTTACTTAGCAGATGATCAAACTAGATGAATGCAGCACTTCTCCTTAATCTTGGATTAGCTGCACTAGTAAATAGAAAAAGTAAGTATTGGCCTTAACCTGGATGATATAAGAGAGAAGCAAGTTTCTCACAGTAATTTCATACATCTTCATATGTGGCATGCTAAATCTCTTGCTTGTGCATCTGATCCACTGATTTGCTAGAAACCAGAGTAACATGTATTTATTTTCTTGCTTATCATTGGTATACACTACTGCAGTGGCGATGAAGATCAGGCTCAAGAAAGGATCAACAAGTTAGCTAAAATATTAAGAGAGAAAGATGTGAGCACCAGCCTTAAAAGTGCAGGTGTTGGGGTTATCAGCTGCATCATACAGAGAGATGAAGGGCGAGGTCCAATGAGGCACTCCTTTCACTGGTCACTTGTGAAGCTGTATTATGAGGAGGAGCCTCTGTTGCGTCATCTGGAGCCTCCGCTATCCATTTACCTTGAATTGGTCTATATTCTGCAACTCTTTTTCATGCTTCTTGTACACTTTTATTATTATCCTTTTGGTTCTAAGAGCTAATTTACGTTCATAATCTCCCAACAATACAGGACAAGCTTAAGGGCTATGATAATATAAAGTACACTCCATCCCGGGACCGTCAATGGCATCTTTATTCTGTTGTAGACAAGCCACGTCCAATCCGGAGAATGTTTCTCAGAACACTTGTAAGACAACCCACATCAGATGAAGGTCTACTAGCATATCAAGGATTGTATCGGGGAACCGCTCCATCTCCTTTGGCTTTGTCTTTTACTTCAAGGAGCATCTTGAGGTCCTTAACATCTGCCCTGGAGGAGCTTGAACTTAATCTCCATAGCACAACGTTAAAATCTGACCATGCTCATATGTACTTGTACATTTTGCGCGAGCAACAGATAGATGATCTATTTCCCTATCATAAGTAAGAAATTTTAAGGAGTTCTGCTTGCTATTTAGGTAAAAAATTGGCATGCTAAGCTAATTGTTTTTTCCCCCATAAATCCACTACAGGAGGGCAGACCTAAACAATGAGCACGAAGAAGGTGCTGTTCAGAAACTCTTGAAAGAGTTGGCTTGTGAAATTAATACATCTGTCGGTGTTAGGATGCATAGGTTAGGTGTATGTGAGTGGGAAGTGAAACTCTGGATATCATCTGCAGGAGAAGCCAATGGTGCTTGGAGGGTTGTGGTTGCAAATGTGACAGGGCACACCTGCATTGTGCATGTAAGTGTCTTTTAGTAACTAATTTGGAATTTATCTGATAACTATCTGCTTGTGGTGTTTATGCACAACTTGAAAAAACATCAGTCCATAGTTTGGGCTTGGATTGGAAACGATTACTTTCTTTTATTGGCTGATCTTTCCATATGCTTTCCAGGAGTATTTTAGCTCTATCAGGGATTTTTATGCCAGTATAAAATATAAAGAACTTCTAGTACTCTATATTTTAATCTCATTTTGGCCTTGTATAAATATAAATGAAAAAACATAGTCACTGAGCATTCATATAGCCGCTCCCTAACTTGTTTAAAACTGAGGTTTAATTGTTGTATATTCTTTTGGTATAGGGATCGAAGTTACTATGACTATGATGGAAACTGTGTACATTCTGTATTAGTGCCAAGGGACTCACATATCTTGTTCCGTTCTATTGGGTTAAACCATGGTCTTAACCTATAATTTTTATATGATGAAAGTGTCATGACTTTTATTCTCTCTCCATGTATTGTGTGTCCGCGAAACACTTTGATTTAAGATTGACATCATAGTATTGGTAATTCAACTCTCAGATCTATCGGGAAGTTGAGAATGTGTCTGAACAAAGAGCGGTCTATCATTCAACCTCCGGGGATGGTCCTTTACATGGTGTACCTGTTACTGCACCTTATCCATCATTGGGGGTGCTTGACCAGAAACGGCTTTTGGCCCGGAAGAGTAACACCACTTACTGCTACGATTTCCCACTGGTAAACATCAAACTAAAGTAGTCATTTATATTGGGTATTATCATCTGGATTAGTATCAACCTTTTGTAAACATCCCTTGTGCAGGCCTTTGAAGCCGTGTTGGAGAAGTCTTGGGCCACTGAGGCTCCACTAATAGAGTGGCCTAAGGGTAAGATCCTCTTGAAAGCCACAGAGTTAGCTTTTCCTGACCAAAAAGCTAGTTGGGGTACTCCTCTTGTCCCTGTGGAGCGTCAGCCTGGCCACAATGACGTCGGTATGGTGGCATGGGTTATAGAAATGTCTACTCCTGAGTTCCCAACAGGAAGGAAAATAATTATTGTAGCAAATGACGTGACTTTCAGAAATGGATCTTTTGGTCCGAGAGAGGATGCGTTTTTCCAAGCTGTGACTGATGTTGCTTGCACCCAGAAGTTGCCACTTATTTATTTGGCAGCAAATTCAGGGGCTCGTATTGGTGCTGCAGAGGAGGTCAAATCTTGCTTTAAAGTTGGGTGGTCAGATGAGTTGAGCCCTGAGCGGGGTTTTCAGTATGTTTACTTGACTCCTGAAGATCATGAACGAATGAAATCTTCTGTCATTGCTCATGAACTGAAGTTGTCAGATGGAGAGATCCGATGGGTTATAGATACTATAATAGGAAAAGAGGATGGCCTCGGAGTTGAGAACTTAAGTGGTAGTGGAGCCATTGCCAGTGCATATTCGCGGGCATACCATGAAACATTTACCTTGACATACGTAACCGGCAGAACTGTGGGCATAGGTGCTTATCTTGCTCGTCTTGGCATGCGGTGTATACAGAGGCTCGATCAGCCTATAATTCTGACTGGTTATTCTGCACTTAACAAACTTTTGGGTCGGGAAGTCTACAGCTCGCACATGCAACTTGGTGGACCTAAAATCATGGCAACTAATGGTGTTGTTCATCTGACTGTCTCAGATGACCTTGAGGGGGTATCTGCGATCTTGAAGTGGTTGAGCTTTGTACCCCCATACTGTGGTGGTCCACTTCCTATTTTGACCCCCTTGGATCCTCCAGAGAGACCTATTGAGTATTTCCCTGAGACGACATGCGATCCAAGAGCAGCTATCTCTGGCTTAACAGATCCAAGTGGAAAGTGGTTAGGTGGCGTTTTCGACAGGGATAGCTTCGTTGAGACACTGGAAGGCTGGGCAAGGACTGTTGTAACAGGACGGGCAAAACTTGGAGGAATTCCTGTAGGAATAGTTGCTGTTGAGACCCAAACTATGATGCAAGTAATCCCTGCCGATCCTGGACAGCTTGATTCTCATGAAAGGGTTGTCCCTCAGGCAGGGCAAGTATGGTTTCCTGACTCCGCAACGAAGACGGCTCAAGCACTGATGGATTTCAATAGGGAGGAGCTACCTCTTTTCATTCTTGCCAACTGGAGGGGATTTTCAGGTGGACAAAGGGACCTTTTTGAAGGTATCCTCCAAGCTGGATCAACCATTGTTGAGAACCTTCGAACATACAAACAGCCTGTTTTTGTGTACATTCCTATGATGGGCGAGCTCCGTGGTGGGGCATGGGTTGTTGTGGATAGTAAGATCAATTCAGACCATATTGAAATGTATGCTGAACGAACAGCTAGAGGAAATGTCCTTGAGCCTGAAGGTATGATTGAGATCAAATTCCGGACAAAAGAATTGCTTGAGTGCATGGGTAGGCTTGACCAACAGCTTATCAATCTCAAGTCAAGGCTTCAGGAAGCTAGGACTGCTGGGGTATATGCTACGATTGAAACCGTACATCAGCAAATAAAAACACGCGAGAAGCAGCTTTTGCCAGTATACACTCAAATAGCAACAAAGTTTGCGGAACTGCACGATACTTCATTTAGAATGGCTGCAAAGGGGGTAGTCAGGGAAGTGGTAAATTGGGAAAGTTCTCGTTCGTTCTTCTACAGGCGATTGCTCAGAAGGGTTGAGGAGGAGACGCTGATCAAAACTGTGAGGGATGCTGCCGGTGACCAGCTTTCTTACAAATCTGCGATGGATATGGTGAAAAGGTGGTTTCTGGATTCAAAAGAAAGCAGAGAAGATGCTTGGGCAGATGACGAAGCTTTCTTCTCATGGAAGAACGACCCTAATAACTACGAGGAAAGCCTACAACAGTTGCGAGTCCAAAAGGTGTTACTTCACCTATCCAAGATTGGTGATTCAACATTGGATTTACGTGCTCTACCACAGGGTCTTGTTGCTCTCCTACAAAAGGTTAGCTATCAGATTCCTGCTTCGTAGCTGGGACTTCAGTGTGCTGTCAACCTTCCATTTTTTTTTTTTTGAAGGTTTTTAAAGAAACTGACGTATTGGTCTCAAATGCAGGTTGAGCCAGCAACTAGAGAGCAGTTGATCAATGATCTGAGAAAGGTGCTTAATTAATCAACGAGCCCGCAGCTCGATGCCACTTGTTCCTGCTCCATGGACCATATGTGCTGAACCTGAAATCTGCTAAGGCAGCCAGCAGTCGACTTATACTATGAAGTGATGGTTCTCTAATGAATAATATGCTTTCAACGAAGCGCTGGAGATGCTTTGCAGGTCATTGGTTCAATTTTGTGTAGTAGAATGTAGGTAGTAGAATCCTTAAGAGAGATGTAGGTTACAGCATTCAATTGTTTGAGCTAAAAGATGCACGGCCTAGCAGGTTCCTTACTGAAATTCCTGCAAGCCTGATTATCATATGATGTATATCTTGATTGCTCCCTTTGTATAAGAATCAGTTAGCAGAATGTCCAAATAAAATATGAGGCTTCTGTAAGTCATGCTTGAATGTAGTTGCTGTTCAAATGGTTAGCAATTGATCTTGCGAGCAGTTTCCTGGTTTACATATGTCATTACCCACATTCCTCCGAAAATTCTTTATCCTGTTAATTAATGTATCGAGTAATAGCCTGTTTGGCCAAGCTTCAAAAAACTCAGTTTATTTTGAAAAATGTTTTTCTTAAAAGTACTTTTTTGGTAATTGACCTTTTTTTTTGGGTATTAATCACCAAAGAGAATCTGTACAAAACCAAAGCCATGCTAACGCAGCTGGCTATCTAATAGGAGAAAACAAAAATACTAGCTAGACAATCAAAACAAATCAACAAATCTGTCTACACTAATTTCTATTTGTCAATCATGAACTGTTGTACTAAATTCCTAGCTCAAGCAGTTGTCCGCGGACGTCTGCAGGACTACCTCGGGTCGCCTGTTGGACTGAAGGCAGCAACTTTACTGTGGCCCAAACGCTCCGGTACCAGTATCTACACACAGTGCAGAGTATAGTATCAGCACAACCGACCCCATGTGTTGGTAAGTGTCTAACCTAACCTGACGAAGTAGTGACGAGGCTAGGACCAGACTACCAAATAAACATGTGCAGATAAATCATATACAGCGAAAAATAAAAGCAGATATTCACAATTAAAGATGGGGTGGGGAAAGCATGCTACGGGGAGTATCAGATAACAAAAAAAATACCAAAGAGGAATGTAAAGAAACTAGAATTTAATTGTCAACAGTAATGAGGAAAACAAACACAATATTCATTTTCATTTCTTTCTTGTTGCAGGCGTACAACCCGATCCCATTCCATATATCTCGTTGCAGGCGTGCAACCCGCTCCCATTTCATATATCTTGTTGCAGGCGTGCAATCCGCTCCCATTTCACATATCTTGTTGCAGGTGTGCAACCCGATCCCATTTCAAATATTTCCGTGGCGGCGTGCCACCCGCTCCCATTTCATATATCTTGTTGCAGGCATGCAACCCGATCCCATTTACAAATCAACATCAATCACAAAAGAATCCCGGCAAGGGAACAAGAGTATAACAACAATATCCCGGCAAGGGAGACAATATCGTAAACAATAACATCCCGACAAGGGAGACAATATCATAAACAATAACTTCCCGGCAAGGGAGACAATATCGTAAACAATAACATCCGGGCAAGGGAACCAACAATGATAATCAACATATTAAGCATGAATAAATCTCAACGGAGTCACAACAATTACAACATTAGACCCACGGACATTCTTGACACCGACGTATAGATACTCGTCACCATGCCTATACATCGTACTCCACAATTAACACATAGCAATTAAGATACAACTCATAATCCCTCAAGCTAAGGTTAGGCCAAACACTTACCTCAAACTTCCACGGCCAACTCAAGCCTCAAACACCATTTTTCCTTTAGAATTCGCCTCCAAATTACTTGTATCTAGCCCAAATTAATTTAACAACATCAATAAATGCTAAAGAATTCATACCCAATGCTTAATTATAGGTTTTCTATCATTTTTTCCAAAAATTCAAAAATCGACCCCGGGCCCGCTTGGTTGAAACTCGAGGTTCGAACCAAAACCCAATCATCCATTCACCCACGAGCCCAAATATGCAATTAGTTTCGAAATCCGACCCTTAAACGAGGTCTAAATCCCAATTAATCAAACAGCCCTAACTCTACCAAAATTCCTAATTTCTACCATAAAAACCCTAGATTTTTGAATGAAGATTGATGAAATGCAATGGGAAATCGAAAGAAATGGTTTAGAATCATATACCAATGCTTTGGGGAAGAGCTTGTTCTTTGAAAATCGTCTCAATGCTCTCTAGTTTTGAAAATATGAAATTATGGACTCAATCCCGATTTTGCTACCGTTTTTAATTTACTGGACAGGCCTTCTTCGCATTCGCAAAGGGTCAGGCCCAGTTGCCTTCGCGTTCGCGTTTAGTGGCTTGCGTTCGCGGAGCTTTAGCCCCTCAAGCCTTCGTGTTCCGCGTGTCGCACCCCTTTTTTTCTCGCGAAATCAGGTTTATGACATTCGAGAGGACAACTCGTTCCCTTTTAGGAATTGTGTTTGGATTGAAAAGTCGTCACCTAATGATTAAAGTGTATTAGGACACTAAGAAGGATTTTGATTTAGAAAACCAGAGATTGGGTAAGGGCTAGAAATTATTTTGAGGGGAAGGTGTTAGGAACCTCTCGAGATCCACTAGTGTGGTTCCCGGCCATGCTACAATTGTGACTTTAAGTGCGAACAACAAATAGACACGTAAGGGTTTCCAATACAAAGAGGGTTTTCACATAATGGTTGCAAGTAGTTGAAGTTGAGAGAAAATAGAGAAAAGCTGAAGTTGAAGTAGTTAAAAGAGTTCTGAAAATAAAGCAAACAAGTAAGAAAAAAAGAGGGGGGTCCTAAGTTTACAAATAATATGGATCACATCAATGCAATACCCGGTAATCACTCCTCAGAAGAGGGGTTACACGTGGTATTAACGCACTGGTCATCATATCCATATCTATCCTTTCCCACCCCGTTAAGGTATTAAAGCGCGGAATGGTTTCGTTACTTATTGCATGCTATTACCCGCCCCGATCCTATCAGTCCCGGAGGCATTTGGGACTACTAGTCCTAAAGGGAAGGGAGATTTGGGCTTTTGGGTTTAAAAGGACAAAATCTAAGGCGACAATCAAAAACATGTAGAGCAGTTATGGGGAAACATATAAGAGTTAAAAGCTCAAACATGCCTCCTCAACTTAAATACAAATTGTCTAGCATGTCTTGCACGTACGGATTATGGTCTAATTAAACTAAAAAGGGTGAGGCAGATTGATTTATTACATACTTCAGATAAGAAATCCGAATCAGACCTGCCTGCTGGTTGTAATTAACGAAGTCTGATTCAGCTAGCTAATTTACCTTATGGCTTGCTTAGGTGAAACCTATAGGTATGATATCTATTAATGTAGAAGTATACTGATTCTAGCGAAAAGGACTTATTAGTTACAGAAAACATAAGTTCTGCAAATATTAAGCAATGCTACTACTGATTTTAGACTTATAAGCGAGATAGACGATTTAGATTTGGTTGATTACTCATATAGGCATGCTTTCTAGGCGTTATTGATTTTTAAACGTTTATAGAAGTGCAGAAGTCCTATAGGCATGGTATCTAGAATGCTAATTGTTATTTAAACCTATAAACCATTTGCCTAGTGATAGATGCATATGTAGAATTCAGGAAGTCCTATAGGCATGTTATCTATATGATATACATCGTTTGGGAATGTAGAACCTATAGACATGTTTTCTATATAAAATGCAGATCCTATAGACATGGTTTCTACGTGAAATTGCAGATCCTATATACATGGTTTCTACGTGAAAATGCAGATCCTATAGACATAGGATCTATATGAAATGCAGAAACCTATAGACATGATTTCTATGAAATGCAGAAGTGCAGAAACCTATAGACATGGTTTCTACATATGAAATGCTAAATCGACAGCTGTAAGCATGATATAAGTGCAGAAATATAACAACTCCCTATGAACATGATATCTACCCTTTTTGCATGCATGATTGACCCTCCCCTTTTCACTAAAACCCCTATAAGTTAGTACAAATTATTACATCCCGAGAAAAATGCCAAAAAATTACATCAGAAACATAAAATTCCAACCAAGGAGAGCCTGATTCAGACTTCTATCTGAAGCATGAAGTAAACCAACTCCGAAGATCAAATTTCCAAAGCCTTTCTCTTATTTGGGATGTGTCAGAGTTCCCTAAGAGTCTCAAGTGGACTCCGGGCAGTGCTTACACCCAAATATATTGCAGAATTGAGTTATAGTGCAGTGTGGAAGGGCCAGCCCTCGAATGTCCAAGTTTAGAGGGAACTCAAGGTCCCAAAGCAAGGCTCATAGGAGGGGGTCAGAACTTAGAATCTAAGAGAGAGTGTAAGTGCAGAGAGGGGATTATGGGGGAAATCCAAGACAAGCTAGTGGTCATACCTAGCAATTTGAGTGCCGGCACACCCCAACCAGACTGTTAGCCACATTGTTTGGGAGTTAGGATCCCCTATGGGATCAAGTCCAGACATGAGAAACAACTTGGATGTTGCCATGTTCTGAACTTCAACTCAAACACATAGAAGGGGACAGGGGTGCAGGGATTCACAGTAGAAACATATGCTAATTAACATTAAACATAGGCAGTAAAGCAGACATGGATGTAGAAGCTGTAAAATAAACACATTAGGATGAGGCTAAAAATCAAACTAGAACATACCAGTTTCAGGGAAACAAGAAAATAAAGCAGTAGTCTTGTGAAGCCAAAGTGCAAGCAAATAGTCAGAATGCTATGATTAGAGAACTATGATACTTGAGTAGTATAAAAGTGTTAAATAGAGAGTGTGTTGGTGAGAAAGGAGTCGTGCCCCTTTTATAGTGAAGAAGACAAGCAGAATAAGGTAGGAGAATAGTTTTAAAATCAATTACAAAAGTTCCCCTTTAATTGAGGGATTCTGATTTCAAACGGGTAAAATAATTAAGGAAAGAGATTGATCAAAATCTTTTCCAAAGCAGTACAAGAAAGGTAAATACACAGAGATTTATTTAAGGCAAAATTCTGGTAGCACACGGTTTCTGCAAATAAGGAAAGGAAATCAATCAACAGCCAGTAAATCACAAAGTCTGAATTTTGGTATGAATGAATCCAGCCAGAAAAGGTGAAGAAAGGTTTTACTTAAGGAAGATCAGTAAAAATCAATCAAACCTAAAAAAGGATTCTGAATCAATCATAAGTTGGAAAACCTTTTCGGAAGAAAGAATTCATCACACATATAAAAACATACAGCCATGCTTAAGCACGGAGAGCTGTCATGCTAATCAGTAGAAGAGTCTAGCATAGAAGAGAAAGTTCAGAGTCGTAAACAAAGAAATTCAAACTTAGTTCACAGATCAAGATGAGTCAGAGAGAGTCAAGGGTTCCAAAATAGAACCCTAGTCCAAACACAAGATCAAAACTCGCCAAAACCCCCAAATTCTTGGGTTTCCCAACTCGAATCAGACATAGAGACGAGGAGGCAAATAATTGAAACAGGCTCAGAGGTCTCTTTCAGAGACTCATGAGAAAACAAATAGATACAATAGCGAGTTTGAAGAAACAGAGTGAAGAAACCGATTCGAAGCATAGTGAGAGTAGAGGGAACATGTTTAAGAAAACCTTTTAGAAGGGACTTAAACAGGGTTCAGAAGAGAAAAGAGATAATATAGCATTTAAGAAAACAGTAGAAGAAACATGTTTAAAGGAAACTCAAACAAAGGTCCAATAAAAGGCAAACAAAGAACTTAAGAACTCAGTAGGAAATACATACAGTAGGAGAACACAAAATATCAGAAAAGTATATCAACAAGACATATAGGAAAACACTACAGGATGAACATGCGAGCATGATGTAGAAACACAGTAGAAAGACAAGGCACAAAAGAACATATATAGTAGAAAAAACATAAGAAAGCAGTAGAAGCACATGCATGATAAATACACACAAAGAAAAAGGAACAGAAAAGTCGGAGAAACATTTTGAACTTTTCAGAAACCCTAAATCGAGGAGAAGTAATTTTTGAAAGAAACATTAGGGAAAACGTTTAAGAACTCAAGTAGAGAACAAATATAGAACTGATTTAAGAAAATAATTAGGGAAAACCTCGAATAGCTAGGATTTCAGAGGAACCCTAAAGCGATAAAGGCTTAGAAAAGGTCCGATCTGAGTCGAATAAGTCAGATATAGGCTCATAATGCTTGGATGCGCCGGAGCAAGGTCGGAGGGGCCATATAGACTTGAATCGGAAAAGATCTGAACAGACACCATCGAGGTCAGACATTGAAACTTCGAACATCAAGCGTTTAAGAGCGGAGGAAGGTGAGCATAGGCTATCCATGGCCTGAGAGGCCATAGATTCTGGTGAGATTGAGGTTAAAAATGGTAGAAGACGATTAGGGTTTCAAGAACCTTTGAGAGAGCTTGAGAGAGGGAGGGTATTCCGAGGCGGATGATAGAAAGAAAATGAGGTAGGGTTAGGGGTGTGGGCGGATTAAAAAAGGAAAGGGGAATTCATGGTCGTTGATCAAAATGATCAACGACCTGGATTAAAAAGGGAGCCGGGTGGGTTGGATAAACGGGTCAGGGGTCGAGTTAAATAGAAATTGGGTTAGTCTGTTTGGGATTCAAAATTGATTCAATTAGGAGGATCAATTTGGGCTATAATTGAAATGAAATAGGGCCAGATTTTAAATAGCTAATTTTTCCCTTTTTATTTTATAAAAATAGTAAAAATGACTTCTGAAAATAAATTAAAAGTACTGAGTCAATTAATAATATATAAATATTAATTTAAAAATATTGGAACCAATTTCATAATTATAAATGCTATTAATCTTAAAATAGGCTAAAATTGCAATTATATGCAATTTAGCTTTTAAAATACCAAATAAATTTGTAAAAATGTATAAAAATTATTCTAGTTATATTTTGGTATAAATATGAGAATAAAGTAAGTTATTCACCAAAATAATAATTTTGGAAATAATTATTGGTTTTTGTACTACTAAAATGGGCAATAAATCAGTTTAAAAATGTTTTAGAAATTAGGAAAATTATTGAAACACTTGGACATACTTATATATGCATATATATCCTATTTTTAAAGTATTTTCATGTAAAAATATATATGAAAAAATTGTGTATCAACACTATGGTATATGTATGCATAAGGAAAAATTGGGTATCAACAGCTGCCCCTCTTTGCCCGGGAAGGATAAAAGAGTTGTCGGGTAAAGATATGATGGCCAATTTGACCGAATGAAACGGTTTGAAGAACTTGACCATGCTCTGGTTCCTGAGCTGCCTACATATCCCTGATCTTACAGGAATCAGGCCATATGTAGTTCAAGATCCGTCGGCGGAATATGCTGATGGAGATTTCTTCAAAGACGGACGCGATATTTAGGTTGGGATGGATGGCTAAAGTCTAACAGGGCTGCGGGAATTGAAGCGAGATCGCTCCTGCTGAGACGACTGTTGCTAGCCGGTTTAACTGCAAATAAGCAACACAAACGTATGTTGTGCGAAAAATTAAACATGATGCAAGTTACCGTCAGACTATGAATGCTATCTTTGGACGGTTAGAATGACGTCCTCAGACCATGACGTCCTGGGCCATGAAGCGTATGATAAGGATTCGCAGGCCATGAAATGATGTTCTCGGGCTATGAGAATGATGCCTCCGAACCATGATGCCTTTGAATAATGATATGCAAAAGATAAAAGGGGTACTCAGGCCATGAAATGGCATTCTCGGGCTATGAAAATGGTGCCTCTGAACAATGACGCCTTTGGACAATTTGGCGATCTTTCATCCCATGAGATGCAATAGGTGGCAATCTTTCAGCCAATGAAATGCAATAAGTGGCGATCTTTCAGCCGATGCAAGGTATAAATGAAGCGACGATCTCTCAGTGATGCAAGGTATAAATGAAGCAGCGATATTTCAGCCATGCAGATGTAAATAAAGCGGCGATCTTTCAGCCGATGCAAGGTGTAAATGAAGTGGCGATATTTCAGTCATGCAAATGAAGCAACGATATTTCAGCCATGCAGATGTAAATGAAGTGGCGATATTTCAGCCATGTAAGGTATAAATAAAGCGACGATATTTCACCCATGGAGATGTAAATTAAGCAGTGATCTTTCAGCCGATGCAAGGTATAAATGAAGTGGCGATATTTCAGCCATGCAGATGTAAATAATGCGGGGATCTTTCAGCCGATGCAAGGTATAAATGAAGCGGTGATCTTTCAGCTGATGAAATGCAATAAGTGGCGATCTTTCAGCCGATGCAAGGTATAAATGAAGCGGCGATATTTTAGCCATGCAGATGTAAATGAAGTGGCGATATTTCAGCCATGCAGATGTAAATGAAGTGGTGATATTTCAGCCATGCAAGGTGTAATGAAGTGGCGATATTTCAGCCATGCAGATGTAAATGAAGTGGCTATATTTCAGCCATGCAGATGTAAATGAAGTGGCGATATTTCAGCCATGCAAGGTGTAAATGAAGCGGTGATATTTTAGCCATGCAGATGTAAATGAAGTGGCGATATTTCGGCCATGCAAGGTGTAAATGAAGTAGTGATATTTCAGCCATGTAGATGGAGGTAGAACTTAACCTCGGAAGGCAGAATGGTTGCCTTATGCAATGCAGAGAATGCAGATGGAGGTAGAGCTTAACCTCGGAAGGCAGAATGGTAGCCTTATGCAATACAGAGAATGTAGATGGAGACAGAGCTTAGTCTCGAAAGGCAGAATGGTAGCCTTATGCAATGCAGAGAATACAGATGGAGGTAGAGCTTAACCTTGGAAGGCAGAATGGTATCCTTATGCAAAGCAAAGAATACAGATGGAGACAGAGCTTAGTCTCAGAAGGCAGAATGGTATCCTTATGCAATGCAGAGAATGTAGATGGAGACAGAGCTTAGTCTCAGAAGGCAGAATGATAGCCTTATGCAATGCAGAGAATGCAGATGGAGACAGAGCTTAGTCTCGGAAGGCAGAATGGTAGCCTTATGCAATGCAGAGAATGCAGATGGAGACAGAGCTTTGTCTCGGAAGGCAAAATGGTAGCCTTATGCAATGTAGAGAATGCAGATGGAGGTAGAGCTTAACCTCGGAAGGCAGAATGGTAGCCTTATGCAATGTAGAGAATGTAGATAGAGACAGAGCTTAGTCTCGGAAGGCAGAATGGTAGCCTTATGCAATATAGAGAATGCAGATGGAGGTAGAGCTTAACCTTGGAAGGCAGAATGGTAGCCTTATGCAGGAAGTAAAATGGCAAATGGCAATCTAATTTTCTTAGCTGATAGCGGATTGCGATATTGCGACTGCTGGGGATACTGTGTCTGCTGGGGACACTGCGTGCGGATAACAGCTGTGAGTAAGTGCAACGGTTCTAAGAGTAGTATTTTCGAGTAATGTGAGTCTTGTGAGTGTATAGTATATTTGATGATTTTGCAACTCAAGTGCCTGCATCCAAAGAAAATCGTGAGTTTTGTAAAGGGGGGAGGTTAGTTCGTATTCCCGCTGGCTCTGTTTGACTTGCTCGGCTCTGTTCCGGTGATACTGTGCATATCATTGGGGCAGCGTTTCTAAACAAAGCAACTTTGGTAACATACATCAAGGAAAGCATAAAGGTTACATATAGTATCACTTCACTGCATCTGAATTGATCGGCTTCGGCCAAACTTCTCCGTCCATTTCTGCAAGTATGAGGGCTCCTCCTGTTAGAACCCGGTGGACCATGTACGGACCCTGCCAGTTGGGAGAGAACTTCCCTTTGGCCTCATCCTGATGCGGGAATATCTTCTTTAACACCAACTGCCCTAGTGTGAACTGTCTTGGCTTGACTCTTTTATTGAAGGCTCTGGACATTCTGTTCTGATAAAGCTGACTATGGCAAACTGCGTTCATTCTTTTTCCATCTATAAGAGCCAGCTGCTCATAACGACTCTTCACCCATTCTGCATTGTCGAGTTCTGCTTCTTGTATGATCCTCAAGGAAGGAATTTCTACCTTGGCAGGAATTACCGCCTCTGTACCATAAACCAGCATATAGGAAGTCCGCCCGGTTGATATGCAGATTGTGGTGCGATACCCCAATAAAGCAAATGATAACTTCTCGTGCCACTGCTTATGCTTCTCTATATTTTCCTTAGTATCTACTTGATATTCTTATTGGCGACCTCTACGACTCTGTTCATCTGAGGTCTGTAGGTTGTAGAATTTTTGTGTTTGGTCCTGAAGGTTTCACACATGGCTTTCATCAAACTGTTGATATTGGAACCATTATCAGTAATGATTGATTCTGGAATTCCGAATCGACAAACGATACGATCACGGACGAAGTCTGCAACAACTTTCTTAGTCACTGCCTTGTACGATGCTGCTTCAACCCATTTGGTGAAATAATCAATTGCCACTAGGATGAACCTGTGCCCATTTGATGCGGCATGTTCAATTGGTCCAATAACATTCATTCCCCAAGCAGCGAACGACCATAGTGAGCTTTTTATATTAAGCTCTTTTGGAGGCACCTTTATCATATTTGCATGTATCTGACAACGGTGGCACTTCTGGACATACTGGATGCAGTCCGTCTCCATAGTTATCCAAAAATAACCAGCTTGGAGTATCTTCTTGGCTAAGACAAAGCCATTCATATGTGGCCCGCAGGTCCCAGCATGGATTTCTTCTAGTAATGTAGATGCTTCCTTTGCGTTGACACACCTTAGTAATCCCAAATCGGGAGTCCTCCTGTACAGGATTCCTCCGTTGTGAAAGAAATTGTTGGATAACCTCCAAAGTACGCGCTTCTGAATAGTGTTTGTGAGCTCTGGGTATTCCCCTTTTGCCAAGTATTCCTTGATATCATGAAACCAAGGCTTTCCGTCTGCTTCTTCTTCGACATGAGCACAGTAAGCTGGCTGATCATGGATCTTTACCGGAATGGAATCAATAAAGTTCTTATCTAGATGTTGTATCATCGATGATAGGGTAGCCAATGCATTGACAAATTCATTCTGGACCTTGGGGACATGCTGGAATTCTGTCTTTGTGAACCTCTTTCTTAACTCCTGCACATAATGTAGATAAAGGAGTATCTTGGAGTTCTTGGTCGCCCATTCTTCTCGAACCTGATATATAAGCAAGTCTGAATCCCCGATCACTAGCAACTCTTGGACGTTCATGTCAATGGCCATCTTGAGTCCCAAGATGCAGGCCTCGTACTCAGCCATGTTGTTGGTACAAGGGAAACTGAGCTTGGCATATACCGGATAATGCTGACCAGTTTCTATTACTAGGACTGCTCTTATGCCAACTCCTTTGAAATTTGCTGCTCCATCGAAAAACATTCTCCAACCTTCATAGGATTCTGCAATGTCTTCTCCTATGAATGATATCTGTTCATCAGGAAAATATGTTTTCAGGGGTTCGTATTCTCTGTCCACAGGATTTTCAGCAAGATGATCTGCCAAAGCCTGTCCCTTGATTGCTTTCTGAGTTACCTAGACAATGTCGAATATACTCAGCAGGATTTGCCACTTGGCTAGCTTGCCAGTGGGCATGGGCTTCTGAAAGATGTACTTCAACGGATCCATCCTTGATATGAGATACGTGGTATATGCACAGAAATAATGCCTCAACTTCTGAGCTACCCAAGTCAGAGCAAAATAGGTGCATTCTAACAGGGATTACCGGGCCTCGTAAGGGGTGAACTTCTTGCTAAGATAGTAGATGGTCTGCTCCTTCCTCCCCGTTTCATCATATTGCCCAAGAACACAACCGAACGCTCCATCTAGCACTGCAAGGTAGAGTAATAGGGGTCTACCTGGTTCGGGCAGGGACCAAAACTGGCGGTGTTGACAGGTACTTCTTGATTCTGTCGAAGGCTTTTTGGCAATCATCAGTCCATGTGGTAGCGGCGTCCTTCTTTAACATCTTAAAGATTGGCTCACAAATGACCGTAAATTGTGCTATGAACCGGCTGATGTAGTTAAGTCTTCCCAGGAAGCTTATTACGTCCTTCTTGTTCTTTGGTGGTGGCAGTTCCTTAATAGCTTTGACCTTAGATGGATCCAGTTCTATCGCTCGACGACTCACAATGAACCCAAGTAGTTTTCCAGCAGTAACCCCAAATGTACATTTTGCTGGATTCAGTTTCAGGTTGTATCCTCTCAGTCTGTTGAAGAACTTCCTCAAATCTTCCATATGGTCAGTGGCTTTCTTGGACTTTATGATGACATTATCTACATACACCTCAATCTCCTTGTGTATCATATCATGGAATATAGTCATCATGGCCCTCATGTAGGTGGCCCTTGCATTCTTTAACCCGAATGGAATCATCTTGTAGCAGTACATCCCCCACGGCATAATGAAAGCCATTTTCTCAGCATCTTCTTCGTCCATCCAGATCTGATGATATCTAGCGAAGCAATCTACAAATTATTGCAACTCATGCTTGGTGCAATTGTCGATTAGGATGTGTATATTTGGCAAGGGGAAGTCGTCCTTTGAACTAGCCCGATTGAGATCCCGGTAGTCGACACAGACTCTGACCTTCTTGTCCTTCTTTGGTACTGGCACGATGTTGGCTAACCAAGTTGGGTATTCTACTACCCTGAGAACCTTAGTTTTGACCTGCTTGGTGACTTCTTCCTTGATTTTCAGACTCATGTCAGGCTTAAACTTTCTGAGCTTTTGCTTTACCGGCGGACATGTTGGATCGATTGGCAGTTTGTTAGACACAATAGATGTACTCAGACCAGTCATGTCATCATATGACCAAGCGAATATGTCTTCATATTCCCTTAGAAATTCTGTGTATTCCTTCTTTTCTGATGGCGATAAGTGGACACTGATTCTCGTTTCTTTGACGTTCTCTGCATCTCCCAGGTTAATAATCTCGGTCTCATTCAGGTTGGACTTAGGTTTGTTCTCAAAATTTTCAACCTCTTTAACAATCTCTTCTGGTATGTCATCTTCTTCTGAATCTATGTCTGTTTGTTGCGTTGTCTCGTTGCATGTCATAGTCATTGGTTCATCAAGATAAGTAATAGTAATGCTGTATGAGTAAAGTAATGAGAGAAAAATAATAAGAGTAAGATTTATAGAGAAAATGTTTTTCTAAATTCCATAACTATTTTGAATATTGAAGATCTTATTGCGAAAATTCAAAAATGCGAAAGGAAAATCAACTAGTAAAATTGAAAGATAGTGCATGATGCTTTGTTCAGCCTTGCTACCCCGATGTTTTTTGGGCTCTGGTGGTTCTGATGGTCCAATTGTTGAGGCATGCTCCTCGGCTTATAGCCTGTATGGAAGGGCCTTCCTCCCCCTCCTCCTTGAAAATGACGCAACAATCCATGTCATCATCTTCCACGAATAAATTCCTCATTGCTGCCAGTGCTTCCTCTTCTTCCGACCCATATATAACATCGGCTGACTCGAAAGTCTCTTCCAAATGGGGTATCGGCTATGCCAGTGGGTAGTAAGGGCCGCGCCATGGTGGCGACCAGTTGTTGAGCTCTTCCCAAGTTATCCCAGACCGAAAGTGGTGCCATGCTTCTTCAGTTTGATAGGTTTGGCGATTCCTTGGAGGTTCTTGCCAAGTTCATATCTGCTCTAGTTCAATATGCTTTCGATTTTGTTGTCCCACCATTTGTCCTTATCAACGGAGTTGACTCGCTTGATGTGGTGATAGGTCTCTCTGCCTATCTTTCTTCTACCTCCGATCGCTGGGATGGTTTGGTGACTGTATATGGGATTGCTACCGTCGCCGTGAATGATCACCTCTTGGTGATTCCACTCAAACTTCACTACCTAATGTAGGGTTGATGCTACAGCCCCAGCTGCATGAATACAAGGCTGTCCCAAAAGCAAGTTGTAAGATGTCGGTACGTCTATTACTTAAAATTCAACATCAAACCAAGTAGGCCCCATCTGCAAACACAAGCTAATTTCCCAATAGTGGGCCTTTGGGAACCGTCGAAAGCTTTGACATTGATGGCCTCGTCCTTGATCTCATGCAGCCCCTTTCCTAATGTCCTAAGTGTTACCAACGAACAAATGTTGATGCTGGACCTTCCGTCAATCAGGATTCTGGTGATGACATAATCCTCGTATTGCACAGTGATGTGCAGCGCCTTGTTGTGACTCAACCCTTCTGGTGGCAACTCATCTTCATGAAAAGTGATCTTGTGACTCTCCAATATCTGTCCTACCATGTTTGCCATTTCTCCTCCAGTGATGTTGCTTGGTACATATGCCTCACTCAGAACCTTCAACAAGGCGTTCTAATGTGCATCGGAGCTTTACAGCAAGGCTAGGATAGAGATCTGTGCTGGTATTTTGTTCAACTGATCAATGATTGAGTACTCCTTTGCTTGTATTTTTCTCCAGAGATCATCGGGCCTAACTTCAGTGATGGTCGGCCGTCTAGAGGCCTGCTTGCTTGATTCAGCCAAATGTTTCGGGGTGTATACTCTGCTGGTTCTTATCATACCCTGTGCCGTGATTGCTTCTCCGGATTTGGCTTGGCGGAGCGATAAGGGTGGCTATAGGATTCCCAAGGGATGGCCTTTGTATGGAACAGTGTTATAGCCGACATTGCTACTGGAATGGGCGCCTTTACCCCAAACAGAGCATGTATTTTGGACGATAAAACCGTAACTTCAAACGGTGCGGGTGTGTTTGCTGGAGACCCAAACTCAATCTCAATTGGTGTTGGCATCTTTGTGGGAGAAGACGCTTCAAACTCAATTGGTATGGACATATTCACTTCGGTGTCCCCAGAAGGCTGGATCTGGACTACAATCGGATTAAGTGTGACTGTCGGTCTCTTTGGATCATCAACTTCCGTGATCAAACCGATCGATCCCTTGGGGTCCTAATCATCTTCCATCTCAATCATGTGAACGCCTCCTCCCTTATGGTCGGGCAGAGGGTTGTTCGGACATTCGGATCATGCTCCTTTGCCACAATAATTTTGTTATCAATTAGTGCATATCTCTTATTTTTTAGAGAGCGACATTCATCAATGGCATACCCTTTCATGCCGGAATGGTATGCACAGGATTTATTTGGATTGACCCATTGGGAAAGGTTTTTAGCGCTTATAACAGAGATGGGGGTGACATAACCAGCAGCTTTGGGCTTTTCATACAACTGGTCAATTGGTTCAGCAATGGCGATATATTGTTTGGGAGGTCTGCGGTCGAAATTCGGTCGGGGTCTAGAAAAGTTTTGGCGGGTGGGAGGTGATTGATAGTGAAAGGGTTGAGCATTGTAGGTTGGTAGACATGTGCGGGTTAGGAATATCTGGGTGAAGTAGGCTGATATGTGGGAGGTGGAGGTGATTGGTAAGTAGGCGGTGGAGTTTGGTAAGAGGGCGAGGGTGCTTGGTAATTTGGAGTAGGTTGATATATGAGTGGAGGCATCGGGTAGGTTTGGTATTTGATAGGGGATTTAGTTCTCTGTGCAACCATTATAGCACTCACGTCCCTTTTCTTGGACGTGGCACCAGATTGTAGAGCCTTGTTAGTAGCCTGCAAGGCTTCAAAGTTTGTGACCATACCATTTTTGATGCCTTCCTCGATCCTCTCACCTAGCTTGATGATGTCGGAAAATTTCTAGCTTTCAATCAACATCAACCTTTCATAGTACTGTGGGTCTTGAGCTCGGATGAAAAACCTGTTCATTTGTTCTTCTTCTAAAGCCGGTCTGACCTTAGCAGCTTCTGATCTCCAGCAAGTAGCATACTCGCAGAATGTCTCCGCGGGTTTCTTCTTTAGGTTCTGGATGTAGAACATATCTGGCGCATTTTCTGTGTTGAACCTGAACCTATCCATGAAATCGGACGCCATGCTTACCCAGTTCGACCACTTCTTCGGATCTTGGTTAATGTACCAAGACAGAGCATCTCCCTTCAGACTTCTCATAAAAAGTTTCATGCGGATCCTTTCATCCTTTCCTACTCCGACCCGCTTGTCATAGTATGTTCTCAAATGAATTCTCGGATCTCCTATACCATCAAACATCTCGAACTTTGGAGGTTTGTACCCCTTGGGTAGTTCAATATCGGGCTGTATGTAGAGATCTTCATAGTTTAGCCCCTCAATTCCTTTGCTTCCTTCGACGCCCTGAATTCGGCTAGTCAACTTCTTAAGCTCTTAAGCTAGACTCCTGATGAGTGAGTCTTTATCATCAGACTCGAGTGTTCTTGAAATGGGTTGGGTGGAGTGTGGCATGGTTTCCACGTAGATGAGGGTGTTATAAGTGTGGAAATGGTCATTTGTGGAGTTCACCGGTTATGGGATGAGCAGTGGAGTATTATTGGAAGTATGACAGGTATTGCAGTGGTGGTGAGGAGCGGGATGGTTTTGTGGTTTTGGGATGTTTTGTGGAGGTGTGGGGTTCTGAGCGTTAGGATAATTGACATCTGGGGTGGTGAGGGAAAATGATAAGCTCGCCAAGTTCCGGACCTGATCAAGTTCCTCCTAAAATTTCAACAGTTTTGCTCGAGTTGGGACGCACTTTCTTTGGAGACCTGAGTACCATGAGTGACCTCTACCCATTCAGTTGAGTTGTTCAGATCCTCCATCTTTTCTTTGTTCTTATTTTTGACAGGACTTGGAGGAGGAGTGGGTGGAGGGCCCTTTGATCTTGTGGAATATAATGACGATGCCAGAGTGCACGAACTAACCTTGGGGGAGGGGAATAAACAAAAATAAAAACAAAAGGGTAACAAGTCAGTGAGGATTACAAGAAAAATGTTGCGATATTTAAACACATAGTGCAAGAATGTAAATAGTGTCCTAATTTGGGGAAGCTCTTTGTGCTCGAGGTAGGCCTAGCGACAATTCGATTTGGAGATCTTATAATGCTAAATGCCTCATTTTATTGATTAAAGGTAGACGAATCCCAAAACGACGCTAAATAATAGGAAATAAAATGTCACTAGTGGCCATGGGCCTTATTATATTCATAAAACGAAAAGTAAAGACTCCTATCTACTTGGTCCCAGAAGGACCTTCCCCAGACTCGGCATTTTTGGCTCCATCAAACAGCTTCACCAGCTCGCGAAGTCCTAGTAGTAAGTAGGCTCTGGCCAGGTGTCCACCCTCGTTTCCTTCAGCATTCTGGAAGTCCTCGATCCTCTTGAGAAACTTCCTTTCCAGCTCAACTAAACCTCGTTCCAGGTATCCTAATCACTTATTGGCACTGACAGCCATGTCTTTCCACTCTTCAATCAGTTTTTGGTGGGCTTCTTGAATCTTACGGTGCTCGCTTTCACATTCCTGAATCCTCTTGTGCAATTGGTTGTATTTGACCTGTGCTTCAACCCTTTCATCGATGATTCTGTGACCTCGAACAAACCCAGGTTGGCCCAAACCATTGTGATTGTCCTCCAGCCAGCCTGAATAGTATGGGGTGCAACTGGCATGGTATCTGTCTAGTTCGATAATATCTTTTCCCATGATGATCTTGCAATGCCACATATGTTGAGCTTGGCATTTATAAGGACTGTCATCAGCTTGGAAGTCAGCCCGGAAGTGACTCATCTTGTCGACCCTTGGTATAACCTGCTTCCTACCAGCCTATCTCATAACTCGGAGATGGACATAAGGGTAGGTTCCTCTCAAATCGATCAGTATCAGAAATAGAGCGTCCCTGGATCGGGCGATGAACTCTTCAGTAGGGAACCATTCGAACATCCATTGTATTTGATCCTCAGTTAGATTTTCAAATAGCTCCACCCACCCCTTGGCATCTTCTGGCGGAGCAAACATGTTGGGCATGTAGTTCATTTGTCTTGGTTGATGGAAGGCTATATGATCGTCCCAACATCCACGCTGAATCTCTTGCCGATATTCACCCCTTTGAAGATGCTCCATGAGCCAGAGCTGGAGTAGCAATTCTTGAAGTGTGGGGCTCCTTGTTGACACTTTTCCAAGGCTCGGTATATCTTTGTGATAATCATGGGCACTATGCTAAATGGTTGTCCACCAATTCCCTCCATCAAAGTTTTGGTGACGATGGCTAGCCTGGTGTTGATCCTTGCTTTCTTCATTGGAAACACTATCATCCCCAAGAAGCAGAACATGAAGACAAAGACCCTTGGGTGAATATGCCCCAACGATGTGAGGGCGAACTCATCCGGATATGTATGGTAGGATTTGCTGTGACCGTACCTCTCGTACAAATAATCAAAGGGAATGTAGGACTCATTCAAATATGTCATGTCTGAATTCTTCTTTACGCCCATTATTTTGAGAAAATTTCTACCTTTGCGCTTTTCTGGCATTAACAGACTCGGAGTTTCCCATGGTATACCCGCCAGTCCTCCTATTTCCTCTAGCAGGGGTGTCATCTCAATCTCCCCGAAGCGAAACACAGACCTATCGCAATCCCAGAATAGAGTAGCAGCTTCTATGATTTTGTTGTTGGGTTGGACCTCCAGGAGAGAGGTAGATTTCCTAGGTATTTTCGGACAAGAGTTTGATCACTGGAATGAAGATCCTCCCACCAGCTTAGCAACATTGGGTGGATGTTTGTGACCATGCCGAATCTGGGGACTTCGTGCCTCATGTTTCTGCAAGACAAAAGGGTCAGGCCCTTACCCCCACCAGACTCGACTATTAAATACCAATCATTGGAATAAGAAGCATTTAGTTCTCCAAATAAATGCACAGAACGTGGTAGTGTCCGTTTGAGCTTCAAGGAAACCCAATGGACTTTGGACAAGGCTATCTTAAAGAGTCATTATGCAGACAACATAACTGACTCGGCTAGGTTTGACAATGATGCATGCACAATTAAATAGATTAGGGTTTCTATGGTGTATTAGACTGGTACCCTTGAGCGGACAACTCAAGAGGTAAAGGCACGGAACCGTCGACTACACCGTTGATCGACTGATTTTACCGCAAATATGCCTTTGCCAAATTTAAGGGGTGATAATATTGGAAGGGCGCAACCACTCATTATAAGCGTTGCTATGGTATTTTGTTTGGCACGAGTGGAATATGATGTTGAATATGCAGTTACAATAATTAACAAGTTGTCACGTATTTGCACGTTCATAAAGTAATAATTACAATAATTCCTCAGAATTTACAATGGTAATGAAGGAAAGCAGTAAAGGAAAGCAGTAAAGAAATAAAGGAAAGAAACAAAGAGCCTAGTCAGTTTCGTAGAAGAAAGGAAATAAATATTTAAAGGCATTAAATAAAGACATGTAAATTAGCATAAAGTCACAAATAGCATGAAATGGTAAAAGCCTAAAAGGTACCCCCAGCAGAGTCGCCATGCTGTCGTCCCCCTTTTTTTTCGCGAAATCGGGTTTATGACATTCGAGAGGACAACTCGTTCCCTTTTGGGAATTGGGTTTGGATTGAAAAGTCGCCACCTAATGATTAAAGTGCATTAGAACACTAAGAAGGATTTTGATTTAGAAAACCAGAGATTGGGTAGGGGCTAGAAATTATCTCGAGGGGAAGGTGTTGGGCACCCCTCGAGATCCACTAGTGTGGTTCCCGACCATGCTACAATTGTGACTTTAAGTGCGAACACCAAAGAGACACTTAAGGGTTTCTAATACAAAGAAGGTTTTCACATAATGGTTGCAAGTAGTTGAAGTTGAGAGAAAATAAAGAAAAGCTAAAGTTGAAGTAGTTAAAAGAGTTCTGAAAATAAAGCAAACAAGTAAGAAAAAAGGAGGGGGTCCTAGGTTTACAAATAATATGGATCCCATTAATGTAATACCCGGTAATCACTCCTCAGAAGAGAGGTTACACGTGGTATTAGCGCACCGGTCATCATATCCATATCTACCCTTTCCCACCCCGTTAAGGTATTAAAGCGCGGAATGGTTTCGTTACTGATTGCATGCTATTACCCGCCCCAATCCTATCAGTCCCGAAGGCATTTGGGACTACTAGTCCTAAAGGGAAGGGAGATTTCGGCTTTTGGGTTTAAAAGGACAAAATCTAATGCGACAATAAAAAACACGTAGAGCAGTTATGGGGAAACATATAACAGTTAAAGGCTCAAACAAGCCTCATCAACTTAAATATAGATTGTTTAGCATGTCTTGAACGTTCTGATTATGGTCTAATTAAACTAAAAAGGGTGAGGCAGACTGATTTATTACATACTTCAGATAAGAAATACGAATCAGACCTGCCTGATGGTTGTAATTAACAAAGTTTGATTCAGCTAGTTAATTTACCTTATGGCTTGCTTAGGTGAAACCTATAGGTACGATATCTATTAATGCAGAAGTATGCTGATTTTAGAGAAGAGGACTTATTAGTTATAGAAAACATAAGTTCTGTAAATATTAAGCAATGCTACTACTGATTTTAGACTTATAAGCGAGGTACACGATTCAAATTTGATTGATTACTCCTAAGGCATGCTTTCTAGACGTTATTGATTTTTAAATGTTTATAGAAGTGCAGAAGTCCTATAGACATGATATCTAGAATGCTGATTGTTATTTAAACCTATAAACTGTTTGCCTAGTGATAAATGCATATGCAGAATTCAGGAAGTCCTATAGGCATGTTATCTATATGAATGCAGCGTTTTTGGAATGCAGAACCTATAGACATGTTTTCTATATAAAATGCAGATCCTATAGACATGGTTTCTACGTGAAAATGCAGATCCTATATACATGGTTTCTACGTGAAAATGCAGATCCTATAGACATAGGATCTATATGAAATGCAGAAACCTATAGACATGATTTCTATGAAATGCAGAAGTGCAGAAACCTATAGACATGGTTTCTACATATGAAATGCTAAATCGACAGCTGTAAGCATGATATAAGTGCAGAAATATAACAACTCCCTATGAACATGATATCTACCCTTTTTGCATGCATGATTGACCCTCCCCTTTTCACTAAAACCCCTATAAGTTAGTACAAATTATTACAGCCCGAGAAAAATGCCAAAAATTTACATCAGAAACATAAAATTCCAACCAAGGAGAGCCTGATTCAGACTTCTATCTGAAGCATGAAGTAAACCAACTCCGAAGATCAAATTTCCAAAGCCTTTCTCTTATTTGGGATGTGTCAGAGTTCCCTAAGAGTCTCAAGTGGACTCCGGGCAGTGCTTACACCAAAATATATTGCAGAATTGAGTTATAGTGCAGTGTGGAAGGGCCAGCCCTCGAATGTCCAAGTTTAGAAGGAACTCAAGGTCCCAAAGCAAGGCTCATAGGAGGGGGTCAGAACTTAGAATCTAAGAGAGAGTGTAAGTGCAGAGAGGGGATTATGGGGGAAATCCAAGACAAGCTAGTGGTCATACCTAGCAATTTGAGTGCCGGCACCCCCAACCAGACTGTTAGCCACATTGTTTGGGAGTTAGGATCCCCTATGGGATCAAGTCCAGACATGAGAAACAACTTGGATGTTGCCATGTTCTGAACTTCAACTCAAACACCTAGAAGGGGACAGAGGTGCAGGGATTCACAGTAGAAACATATGCTAATTAACATTAAACATAGGCAGTAAAGCATACAGGGGTGTAGAAGCTGTAAAATAAACACATTGGGATGAGGCTGAAAATCAAACTAGAACAGACCAGTTTCAAGGAAACAAGAAAAGAAAGCAGTAGTTTTGTGAAGGCAAAGTGCAAACAAATAGTCAGAATGCTATGATTAGAGAACTATGATACTTGAGTAGTATAAAAGTTTTAAATTGAGAGTGTGTTGGTGAGAAAGGAGTCGTGCCCCTTTAATAGTGTAGAAGGCAAGAAGAATAAGGTAGGAGAATAGTTCTAAAATCAATTACAAAAGTTCCCCTTTAATTGAGAGATTCTGATTTCAAATGGGAAAAATAATAAGGAAAGGGATTGATCAAAAACTTTTCCAAAGCAGTACAAGAAGGGTAAATACACAGAGATTTATTTAAGGCAAAAGTCTGGTAGCACACGGTTTGTGCAAATAAGGAAAGGAAATCAATTAACAACCAGTAAATCACAAAGTCTGAATTTTTTTATGAATGAATCCAGTAAGAAAAGTGAAGCAAGGTTTTACTTAAGGAAGATCAGTAACAATCAATCAAACCTAAAAAAAAGGATTCTGAATCAATCATAAGTTGAAAAACCTTTTCGGAAGAAAGAATTCGTCACACATATAAAAACATACAGCCATGCTTAAGCACGAAGAGTTGTCATGCTAATCAGTAGAAGAGTCTAGCATAGAAGAGAAAGTTCAGAGTCGTAAACAAAGAAATTCAAACTTAGTTCACAGATTCAGGATGAGTCTGAGAGAGTCAAGGGTTCAAAATAGAACCCTAGTCCAAACACAAGATCAAAACTCGCCAAAACCCCCAAATTCTAGGGTTTCCCAACTCGAATCAGACACCGAGACGAGGAGGCAAATAATTGAAACAGGCTCAGAGGTCTCTTTCAGAGACTCATGAGAAAACAAACAGATACAATAGCGAGTTTGAAGCAACAGAGTGAAGAAACTGATTCGAAGCATAGTGAGAGTAGAGGGAACATGTTTAAGAAAACCTTTTAGAAGAGACTTAAACAAGGTTCAGAAGAGAAAAGAGATAGTATATCATTTAATAAAATAGTAGAAGAAACATGTTTAAAGGGAACTCAAACAAAGGTCCAGTAAAAGGCAAACAAAGAACTTAAGAACTCAGTAGGAAATACATACAGTAGGAGAACACAAAATACCAGAAAAGTATATCAACAAGACATTTAGGAAAACACAACAGGATGAACATGCGAGCATGGTGTAGTAACACAGTAGAAAGACAAGGCACAGAAGAACATATATAGTAGAACAAAACATAAGAAAGTAGTAGAAGCACATGCGTGACAAATACACACAAAGAAAAAGGAACAGAAAAGTCGGAGAAACATTTTAAACTTTTCAGAAACCCTAAATCGAGGAGAAGTAATTTTTGAAAGAAAAATTGGGGAAAACGTTTAAGAACTCAAGTAGAGCACATATATAGAACCGATTTAAGAAAATAATGAGGGAAAACCTCGAATAGCTAGGATTTTAGAGGAACCCTAAAGCGAGAAAGGCTTGGAAAAGGTCCGATCTGAGTCGGATAAGTCAGACATAGGATCATAATGCTTGGATACGCCGGAGCAAGGTCGGAGGGGCCATAGAACCTTGAATCGGAGAAGATCTGAATGGACACCATCTAGGTCAGACCTCGAAACTTCGAACACCAAGTGTTTATGAGCGGAGGGAGGTGAGTATAGGCCATCCATGGCCTGAGAGGCCATAGATTCTGGTGAGATTGAGGTTGAAAATGGTAGAAGACGATTAGGGTTTCAAGAACCTTCGAAAGAGCTTGAGAGAGGGAGAGTATTCAGAGGCGACTGATAGAAAGAACATAAGGTAAGGTTAGGGGTGTGGGCGGATTAAAAAAGGAAAGGGGAATTCGTGGCCGTTGATCAAAATGATCAACGACCTAGATTAAAAAGGGAGCCGGACGGGTTGGATAAACGGGTAAGGGGTCAGGTTAAATAGAAATTGGGCCAGTCCATTTGGGATTCAAAATTGGGTCAATTAGGGGGATCAATTTGTGCTATAATTAAAATAAAATAGGGCCAGATTTTAAATAGCCAGTTTTCCCCTTTTATTTTATAAAAATAGTAAAAATGACTTCTGAAAATAAATTAAAAGTACTAAGTCAATTATTAATATATAAATATTAATTTAAAAATATTGGAACCAATTTCATAATTATAAAATACTATTAATCTTAAAATAGGCTAAAATTGCAATTATATGAAATTTAGCTTTTAAAATACCAAATAAATTTGTAAAACATGTATAAAAAATACCCTAGATATATTTTGGTATAAATATGAAATAAAGTAAGTTATTCACCAAAATGATAATTTTGGGAATAATTATTGGTTTTTGTACTGCTAAAATGGGCAATAAATCAGCTTAAAAATCTTTTAGAAATTAGGAAAATTATTGAAACACTTGGACATACTTATATATGCATATATATGCTATTTTTAAAGTATTTGCATGTAAAAAAAATATAGGGAAAAATTGGGTGTCAACACCGCGTTCGCGTAGAACAAATATCCCTTTCCCCTTGTCCCGGCCAAAAGGCCTTCACGTTCGCGATAGCAGGTTCGCGTTCGCGAAGGGTAGCACCCTCAAGGCTTTGCGTTCGCGTCCTGGTTCTCGCATTCGCATAGAAGGAATTGTCCTTCAGCCTGACTTACCTTTCGCGTTCGTGAGAGTCCTTTTGCGAATGCGAAGAACAAAACTCCAGAATACGAGAAATTGAAAACCTGCAACTTTTCTAAGTGTAAAAACATCCCGAAACCTATACAAAACTAACTCGAGCCCTCGGGGCTCCAAACCAAACATGCATACTAGCTCAAAAATGTCATATGGACTTACTCGTGCGATCAAATCACCAAATTAATGTCTTAAACAATGAATTTAGCTTTAAAATCAAAGAAAAATCTCAAGAACACTTAAGTTTCAAATTTCACAACCAAGGGTCCGATTCACGTCATTTCAAGTCCATATCTTACCAAATTTTATAGGATCGATCTAAACACTATATAAGACCTATACCGGGCTCCAAAACCAAGATACGGGTCGATACCATCAATTTCAAATACAATCAAATTTCCGAAAACTCTAAAAAAATTCAGTTAAACAATTTTCTTCAAAAATTCATTTCTTGGGCTTGGGACCTCGGAATTCAATCCGGGCATACGCCCAAATCCCATATTTTCCTACGGACCCTTGGGGACCGTTAAATCACGGGTCCGGGTCCGTTCACCCAAAATGTTGATCGAAGTCAACTTAAATTCATTTTAAAAGCAAAATTTATCATTTTTCATAGATTTTCACATAATGGCTTTCCGAGTACACGCCCGGACTGTGCACGCAAGTTGAGGTGAGACAAAAGGGTGGTTTTAAAGCCTCAGAACATAGAATTTATTTCTAAAATAAGTGATGACCTTTTGGGTCATCACATTCTCCACCTCTAAAATAATCGTTCGTCCTCGAACAGACATAAGAAGGAAGTACCTGAGTCGGAGAAAAGATGGGGATATCGGCTCCACATATCGAACTCGGACTCCCAGGTCGCTGAATCAACAGACTTACCTCTCCACTGAACACGAACAGAAGGGAAACTCTTCGTCTTCGATATCAACTGACAAACCTGCCGGTCTAGAATAACTACCGGCTCCTCCTCATAGGACAAGTCCTTGTCCAATTGGACAGTGCTAAAATCCAACACGTGGGATGGATCACCATGATACTTCCGAAGCATGGACACATGAAATATTGAATGCACGGCTGATAAGCTCGATGGCAATGCAAGTCTGTAAGCCACCTCTCCCACTCGATCAAGAATCTCAAATGGGCCAATGAACCTAGGGCTAAGCTTGCCCCTCTGCCCAAATCTCATCACGCCCTTCATAGGCGATACCCGAAGCAACACCCGCTTACCGACCATGAATGCCACATCATGAACCTTACGGTCGGCATAACTCTTTTGGCTGGACTGAGCTGTACTAAGCCTATCCTGAATAATCCTGACCTTGTCCAAGGCATTCTATACTAGATCCGTACCCAACAACCGAGCCTCTCCCAACTCAAACCATCCAACTGGCGACCGACACCGCCTACCATATAAAGCCTCATAAAGAGCCATCTGGATGCTCGACTGGTAGCTGTTGTTGTAGGCAAAATCCGCTAAAGGCAAAAATTAATCCCACGAGCCTCCAAAGTCAATGACACAAGCTCGGAGCATATCCTCCAAAATCTGAATAGTGCGCTCGGACTGCCCATCCGTCTGAGGATGAAATACTGTGCTCAACTCGACCCGCGTGCCCTACTCATACTGAACTACTCTCTAGAAATGTAAGGTAAACTGCGTACCTCGGTCTGAAATTATAGACACGGGCACACCATGGAGACGAACAATCTCCCGGATATAGATCTCAGCTAACCTCTCGGAAGAATAGGAGACTGCCACAGAAATGACATGTGCTGACTTGGTCAGCCTATCAACAATAATCCACATTGCATCGAACTTCCTCTAAGTCCGTGGGAGTCCAACAACGAAGTCCATAGTGATACTCTCCCACTTCCACTAGGGAATATCGATCTTCTAGAACAAACCACCAAGTCTCTGATGCTCGTACTTTACCTGCTGACAATTTAAACACTGAGCCACATATGCAACAATATCCTTCTTCATCCTTCTCCACCAATAATGTTGCCGCAAATCCTGATACATCTTAGCAGCGCCCGGATGAATAGAGTACCGGGAACTATGTGCCTCCTCTAAAATCAACTCTCAGAGCACATCCACATTAGGCACACAAACTCGACCCTGCAGCCTCAAAACTCCATCATCTCCTAATGTAACCTACTTGGCACCACCGTGTCCCTAAGGACACACAAATGAGGATCATCATACTGCCGATCTCAGATACGCTCCAATAAAGAAGAACGAGTGATTGTGCAAGCTAACACACAGCTGGGCTCAGAAACATCCAACCTCACGAACTGATTGGCCAAAGGCTGAACATCCAAAGCAAGCGGCCTCTCATCGACCGGAATATACGCAAGACTGACCATACTGGCTGACTTCCTACTCAAAGTATCGGCCACCACATTAGCCTTTCCCGTCTGATATAAGATGGTGATATCATAGTCCTTCAATAGCTCCAACCACCTTTTCTGCCTCAAATTTAGTTCCTTTTGCTTGAACAAATACTTTAGACTCTTGTGATCTATGAACACTTCACATGCCACGCCATACAGATAATGCCTCGAAATTTTCAACGCATGAACAACGGCTGCTAACTCCAAATCATGAACCTGATAGTCCTTCTCATGAATATTCAACTGACGTGATGCATAAGCAATGACCTTGCTATCCTGCATCAACACCGTACCAAGTCCAATACGAGATGCATCACAATAATTTGTATATGGCCCTGAACCTGTGGGCAAAACCAATATTGGCGCCGTAGTCAAAGCTGTCTTGAGCTTCTGAAAGCTTGCCTCACACTCGCTCGACCACCTGAACTGGGCACCCTTCTGGGTTAACCTGGTCATCGGGGCTACAATATATGAAAACCCCTCCACAAAACGACGTTAATAGCCTGCCAAACCCAAGAAACTCCGGATCTCTGTAGCTGATGCGGGTCTAGGCCAGTTCTTGACTGCCTCTATCTTTTTTGGATCTACCTGAATACCCTCTGCTGATACAACATGAACCAAGAATGCAACCGAACTCAACCAGAACTCAAACTTCGAAAAATTAGCATACAACTGACTATCTCTTAAAGTCTGAGGAACCACTCTCAGATGCTGCTCATGCTCCTCCCAGCTACGCGAATAAATCAAAATATCATCAATGAAGACTATCACGAATGAGTCCAAGTAAGGCTTGAACACTCGGTTCATCAAATCCATAAAAGCTGCTGGGGCATTTGTCAACCAAAATGACATCACCAAGAACTCATAATGGTCGTATCGAGTGCAGAAAGCTGTTTTAAGGACATCGGATGCCCTAATCCTCAATTGATGGTAGTCAGATCTCAAGTTAATCTTCGAAAATACCTTGGCACCCTGAAGCTGATCAAACAAATCATCAATTCGTGGCAATGGATACTTATTCTTGATTGTAACCTTGTTCAACTGCCGGTAATCTATGCACATTCTCATCGATCCGTCCTTCTTTCTTAACAAACAACACCGGCGCACCCCAAGGTGAGACACTAGGTCTAATGAAGCCTTTATCAAGCAAGTATTGCAACTGCTCCTTCAATTCTTTCAACTCAGGTGGGGCCATACGATACGACGGAATAGAAATGGGCTGAGTGCCTAGAGCCAAATCAATGCAGAAGTCAACATCCCTGTCGGGTGGCATACCCGGAAGGTCTAAAGGAAATACCTCAGGAAACTCACGAACTATAGGCACAGAATCCATAGAAGGAACCTCAGCACTAGAATCACGAACATATGCCAAATAGGCCAAACACCCCTTCTCGACCATGCGCCGAGCCTTCATATATGAGATAACACTACGGGTAAAATGACCAGGAGTCTCTCTCCACTATAAACGAGGCAACCCCAGAAAGGCTAAGGTCACAGTCTTGGCATGACAGTCCAAGATAGCATGGTAAGGTGATAACCAGTCCATCCCCAATATGACATCAAAATCAACCATGTCCAAAAGTAATAAGTCTACTCGGGTCTCAAGACCCCTAATCACAACTATACAAGAACGATGAAAGCGAACTACCAAAATAGAATCACCCACCGGTGTAGACACATATACAAGAGCACTCAAAGAATCACTAGGCATGACCAGATACAGTGCAAAATAAGATGACACATAGGAGTATGTAAACCCTGGATCAAATAGAACTGAAGCATCTCTAGTACAAACCAGAACCGTACCTGTGATAACTGCATCGGAAGCCTCAGCCTCAGGCCTGGCTGGAAGAGCATAACATCGGGGCTGGGCCCCACCACTCTGAACTACATCTCTGGGATGGCCTACTGCTGGCTGGCCTCCACCTATAGCGGCCTGAGCTCCACCTCTAATACCTCTACCTCCACCTCTAGCTAGTCGAGCGGGCTGTGGAACACTCGGTGCCTGAACCATTGCAGGGGAACCCTGGTGCTAAGAACTTCTCGGTGCTCGATGGCAAAATCTAGCAATATGCCTCGTATCGCAACAAGTAAAACAAGCCCTCGGCTGCTGGGGTTGACGACCCTGAAAACTCTGAAGCGGAGGAGCACTGATAGGAGTTGGTGATGCACTATATGACTACTGATCAGAATACTGCATGTGAGAACCACGACCACCTGAGGCACCGTGAAAAGCCTAAAGTGTTGAATAAAACGGCCTAGGAGGATGGCCCCTACCAAAAAATCCCTGTCTCCAGATGAGGCACAACTGAACCTACCAGAATGACAATGTCTCTTGTATAACCCCTGACCATCCCCCTGTGATAGAACCATCTCAACACTCCTGGCCACATTGGCCGCCTCCTGAAAAGAAATCTCACTCCCCGTCTCTTTAGCCATCTGCAATCGAATAGGCTGAATGAGTCCCTCAATGAACCTCCTCACTCTCTCCCTCTCACTCAGTAGGAAGTATAAGAAGAGCAGGACGGGCCAAGTCAATAAATCTGGTCTCGTACTGAGTAACAATCATAGAACCCTGCTGGAGACGCTCAAACTGCCTCCGATAGTTCTCCCTCTGAGAGATAGGAAGAAACTTCTTCAGAAATAACTGAGAAAATTGATCCCAAGTCAAAGTTGGTGACCCAACTGGTCTAGCCAGACAATAATCTCTCCACCAAGTCTTGGCGGATCTAGATAAGCGAAAAGTAGCAAAGTCGACCCCATTGGTCTCCACTATCCCATGTTCCTGAGAACATCATGACAACTGTCTAAATAATCCTAGGGATCCTCAGAAGATGCACCGTTGAAAGTGGTAGTAAAGAGCTTGGTGAACCTGTCCAATCTTCACAAGGCATCAACAGACATAGCTGCTCCATCATTGGTCTGAGCTACCACACCCGGCTGAACTGCTCCAACTGGCTGAGCTGCTGGAGTCTGAAACTGGGGAGCCATCTGCTCCGGAGTGCGAATAGCAGGAGTCCGGGCTCCTCCTCCAACCTGAGAGACGGCTAGTGCTACAAGAAGCAAGCCTGCCCGGGTGACACTCTTCATAAGGCCTACTAGATAGACCAAAGCATCCTGGAGTACTGGGGTAGCAATGAACCCCTCTAGGACCTGAGCTGCCTGGGCCAAAACCTCATCATCAAACTCAACCTGAGGCTCCGCCGCTGGTGCTACTGCTCTGGGCTGAGCTTTGCCCCTACCTCGGCCTCTATCACGGCCTCAGCCTCGCCCTCTGCCCCTCGTGGGAGCTGCTGCTGGGGGCTCGGGCTGCTGATTAGTGGATGAGGAAGCGCGTGTTCTCGCCATTTACGAAAGAATAGAGTAGAAATTCAATTAGCATTGAGAAACCAAACCGCACGATAGGAAATAATATATGTGAAGTTTTTTCCTAACTCTGTAGCCTATGGGTGATAAATACAGACGTATCCGTACCGATCCCTCAGTCTCTACTAAGCTTGTCCGTGAATTGTGAGACCTAAGTAACCTAGAGCTCTGATACCAACTTGTCACGACCCGAATTTCTCACCCTCGTGAGTGGTGATGGCGCCTACTAGTGAAAGCTAGGCAAGCCAACTATTCAGATTTAATTACCCTTTTCAAGTCTTTAAGACCTTATAATTTCAAAACAGCAGAAATAATAATATCAATAACAATGCGGAAGACGAAATCTGATAATTTAACTTAATACAAACTGCGGAAGTCTGGATACATCTCTACCCAGAATTTGGTGTCACAATTTCACAGACTATCTAAGAGTACTACAAATAAAATCTGAATAGAAATACACGAATCTATCTCTGAATAACTAAAAACAGAGAGAAATGATAGAAGGAGATGCCAAGGCTCGCGGAAGTCTGTAGGACTACCTCGGGTCGCCTGTTGGACTGAAAGCAACAACCTCACTGCAGTCCAAATGCTCCGGTACCAGTATCTGCACACAGTGCAGAGTATAGTATCAGCACAACCAACCCCATGTGCTGGTAAGTGCCTAGCCAAACCTCGGTGAAGTAGTGACGAGGCTAGGACCAAACTACCAAATAAACATGTGCAGATAAATCATATACAACGGAAATAAAAGTAGATATTCACAGTTAAAGATGGGGAGGGGAAAGCATGCTACGGGGAGTATCAGATAACAAAAAAATAATACCAAAGAGGTATGTAAAGAAACCGGAATTTAATTTCCAACAATAATGAGGAAAACAAACACAATACTCACTTTCATTTCTTTCTTGTTGCAGGCGTGCAACCCGATCCCATTCCATATATCTCGTTGCAGGCGTGCAACCCGCTCCCATTTCATATATCTTGTTGCAAGCGTGCAACCCGATCCCATTTCATATATCTCGTTGCAGGCGTGCAACCCGCTCCCATTTAATATATCTTGTTGCAGGCGTGCAACCCGCTCCCATTTCACATATCTTGTTGCAACCCGATCCCATTTCAAATATTTCTGTAGCAGTGTGCCACCCGCTCCCATTTCATATATCTTGTTGCAGGCATACAACCTGATCCATTTACAAATCAACATCAACCACAAAAGAATCCCGACAAGGGAACAAAGTATAAAAACAACATTCCGGCAAGGGAGACAATATCGTAAACAATAACATCCCTGCAAGGGAGACAATATCATAAACAATAACTTCCCGGCAAGGGAGACAATATCATAAACAATAACATCCCGACAAGGGAACCAACAATGATAATCAATATATTAAGCATGAATAAATCTCAATGGAATCACAACAATTACAACACTAGACCCACGGGCATGCTTGACACCGACGTATAGATACTTGTCACCATGCCTATACATTGTACTCCACAATTAACACATAGCAATCAAGACACAACTCATAATCCCTCAAGCTAAGGTTAGACCAAACACTTACCTCAAACTTTCACGACCAACTCAAGTCTCAAACACCGTTTTTCCTTTAGAATTCGCCTCCAAATTACTTGTAACTAGCCCAAGTTAATTTAACAACATCAATAAATGCTAAAGAATTCATACCCAATGCTTAATTATAGATTTTCTGTCATTTGCCCCACAAAGTCAAAAATCGACCCCGGGCCCGCTTAGTCGAAACTCGATGTTCGAACCAAAACCCGATCACCCATTCACCCACGAGCCCAAATATGCAATTAGTTTTGAAAACCGACCCCAAAACGAGGTCTAAATCCTAATGAATCAAACAACCCTAACTCTACCCAAATTCCTAATTTCTACCATAAAAACTCTAGATTTGTTTATGAAGATTGATTAAATGCAGTGGGAAATTGAAAGAAATGGTTTAGAATCATATACCAATGCTTTGGGGAAGAACTTGTTCTTTGAAAATCGTCTCAATGCTCTCTAGTTTTGAAAATATGAAATTATGGACTTAATCCCGATTTTGCTACTGTTTTTAATTCACTGGACATGCCTTCTTCGTGTTCGCGAAGGGTCAGGCCCAGTTGGCTCCGCGTTAGTGTTTTGTGGCTCGCGTTCGCGGAACTTTAGCCCCTCAAGCCTTCGTGTTCGTGGGCCAGTGGCGGTGTTCGCGTAGAACAAAAATCCCTTTCCCCCTGTCCTGGCCAAAAGGCCTTCACGTTCGCGATAGCAGGTCCGCATTCGCGAAGGATAGCACTCCCAAGGCTTCACGTGACTTGGTTCTCGCATTCGTGTTGAAGGAATTGTTCTTCAGCCTGACTTACCTTTCGTGTTCGCGAGAGTCCTTCCGCGAAAGCGAAGAACAAAACTCCAGAATACCAGAAACTGAAAACCTGCAACTTTTCTAAGTGTAAAAACATCCCGAAACCTATACAAAACTGACCCGAGCCCTCGGGGCTCCAAACCAAACATGCAACTAGCTCAAAAACATCATATGGACTTACTTGTGTGATCAAATCACCAAATTAACATTTTAAACAGCAGATTTAGCATCAAAATCAAAGAAAAATCTCAAAAACACCTAAGTTTCAAATTTCACAACCGAGGGTCCGATTTATGTCATTTCAAGTCCGTTTCTTACTAAATTTTACAGGTTCGATTTAAACACCATATAAGACCTGTACCGAGCTCCGGAACCAAGATACGGGCCCGATACCATCAATTTCAAATACATTCTAATTTCCAAAAACTCTAAAAAAATCAGTTAAACAATTTTATTCAAAAATTCATTTCTCGGACTTGGGACCTCAGAATTCAATTCCGGGCATACGCCCAAGTCCCATATTTTCCTATGGACCTTCCGAGACCGTCAAATCATTGGTCCGGGTCCGTTCACCCAAAATATTAACCAAAATCAACTTAAATTCATTTTAAAAGCAAAATTTATTATTTTTCACAGATTTTCACATAATGACTTTTCGAATACACGCCCGGATTGCACACGCAAATCAAGGTAAGACAAAAGGGAAGTTTTAAGGCCTCAGAACACAGAATTTATTTCTAAAATAAATGATGACCTTTTGGGTCATCACAGTGGCCACCGCAACGTATAAAGATACTGACACTCTGTGATTTTCCTTTGCCCTGCTTTATAACCCAATGTAACTGTTGATCCTAGCAGGTAGTTGAAATATATTGGCTCTGCATCCAGGTCATAATTTTCCTCCACATATCGCTGTGAAAGCACAATTAATAAATAGATGTTCCCTCGACTCATCTTGATCTTGGCATAGAACACATTTGGGATTAACAACCACTCCCCAGTTGGTCAGCCTATCATTTGTCAGTAGTCTTCCATGCAATAGCAGCCACAAAATAAAGACGGCCTTTGGCCTAGTGTTCTGGAAAATCATACATTCTACTTTACTCTGGGCATATCTCCCAATAGCTTCAGGTATATTTGTCTGATGAGGCTTTTTCCCTGTATCAAAATTGCAGTGTATCTCTAATAATGTATCTCTAGCACAAAGTATTTGTCTCTATCATCCAACTAGCTTGTTTTGGTATAGCCATGTGTTATCTCAAAAGTATTTTTGGTGAGATGTAATTTGCGCTTTGAAAAGCACTTTTGATCAACAATTAGTGTTTGTCCAAGCTTTTAAAAAATATTTTTAAGTGTATTTTTCTCAAAATTGCTTTTAACAAAAGCGCTTCTATAGAAAATTACTTTTTTCTGTTTCTGCTTTAACTCAAAAATACTTTTTTTTTCTTCTAAAAGCTTGGCCAAACAGGCTATAAATTTTATTTATCCCTAAGTTTTTGGTTGGTAAGCAATACTTAATTCACCTTTTGAACAAGACAAATAAACTCCCCTGAGACCATCTCCAATCTTACGCTAAATATTACACCAAATTCTATGTTGGTGTAATATTTGGTGTTTTGGTGCTCCAACTCACTACCATTTCTTACACCATTTTGGTGTGTGAATAGTGTTACACCAAATTTGGTGTAACATTATTCATCAACACCATTATTATTCATCATTATTTTATTATTATCTTTTATTATATAACACTTTTAATTTAACATATTATAACATATTATAAATTTTGCTTTTTTCATTTAGGTCCCTAATATACCTAATTATATTTTATGTAATATATTTATAATATTAATTTTACATCTTAATTTTGGTGTATAATTTTTATAAATATATTTACATATATATTATTCTTATATAAAATTATAAGTTAATTTTATCATAAATTATAATTGAGTAAAAAAATATAACCATCACAAAAATGAAAAGTGCAAATATAAAATATAATATATTTAATAAAATAATTTATGGTACTAATTTTATATTAAATGGTTATATAAGAGAGGAATATGAATTATATGGGATGAATATATAAAAAAGAAAGGATTTGTTTTATGAAATAAAAAAATGAAATTTTAATAAAAAATTAATATTAATATAGAAGAGAGAAGAATATAAAAGAATATTTTTTTTGATGTAAAAATAATATAATGGGTTGGAGTTAATTTCTGCTATTGTGGTGTTTACATGTCTAAAGTTTAAGTCAACAACCAGAAAGAGCTAATTATAGTCAGAATGTCCTCGGTTATAGCACACTTATTTTTTGGTGAAATTAAAAAATAGTCAGATTTACAAGTGATAATTGAAAAATACTCACAATTTCAAAAGTAATCGAAATTTAGCCACTTTTCATATAAAGATAAATTTGAACAAAAATACCGTTCAAAATCCGAAAAATATTCCAACATAATATGCTAGAGTTCGAATATTTTACATGTGAATTTTGTAATGTGCTGGAGTTCCAACATAATATGCTGGAAGTTCATGTACATATGCTCCAATCTCCGGTATATTATGCTGGAATTTTTCATGTAATTCCAGCATAATATGTTGGAAGTTCATACACAGGTGCTCCAATATCCATTATATTATGCTGAAACTTTCCGTGTTGCAGCAAAATAGTGGCCATTTTTTAATGACTTTGTAAATGCGGGCTATTTTTTTATTACCAGTTCGAAAACTGCCTAGCCCGTGCTATTTTCTTCAAAAATGGAAAATCTTATATTATTTTAGAACGAGTAAATTACACATAGATTCTTTAATCTTTTTGGGTAGATAAAGAAAGTATCCTTCATTATTTTGTATTTAAAAAACAACCTTTGATTTAAAACTATTAGTGCCATTTTCAAAAATCCTGAAACATTTTAGAATTACTAGTCTCATGTTAACGCTCACCTATATCAATGAATATACAAATTTTAAAAATAAAGTTTGAATTTTGAAGTCCGTATTTGTAGTTTTGTAACCATGTGTAATAGTATTAGACTCTATTCCATATACTTGAAAACTATGATAGATATATTATAAAAATTAAATCAAACCGAAACAATAGCTAATTTTGCAAACAGATCTCGAATTTTTCTTATGAGTATATATGGTTATGGCAAAGAAGTATTAACTTGAACATATAATATAATATGTACAAACAAGTAATAAAAATCTTAACAACAAAAATAGAAACAATATAAATGAGAAATAAAATTCGAAAAAAAACTTGCCTTTAAAATCCGATCTAATTGCCTTCTAGTGAAATTTTGGAAGGGTGTAGGGAGAGCAGGTTTAGTGTGGTTGACTGGGCTGTTTATTGTTATTTTCAAAGCAAAGAGGATGCCAGACGAGTGGAGGTAGAGTACGGTGGTCCCATTGTACAAGAACAAAGGTGATATCCAGAGTTGTAATAATTATAGGGGTATCAAATTACTGAGTCATACCATGAAAGTATGGGAGAGGGTCGTTGAAGCAAGAGTGAGGATGACAGTGTCTATATCAGACAACCAGTTGGGGTTCATGCCGGGTCGTTCAACCACAGAAGCTATACACCTTGTTAGGAGGTTGGTGGAACTGTACAGAGAGAGAAAGAAGGATCTGCACATGGTGTTTATTGACTTGGAGAAAGCGTATGACAAAGTTCCTAGAGAAGTTCTATGGAGATGCTTGGAGGCAAAAGGTGTGTCGATTCTCTATATTATGGCGATTAGGGACATATATGATGGGGCTAAGACTCGGGTTAGGACGGTAGGAGGCGACTCTGAGCACTTTTCGGTTGAAATAGGGTTACACCAAGGCTCTGCGCTCAGTCCATTCTTATTCGCCCAGGTGATGGATGCCTTAACAAACCATATATAGGGGGAGGTGCCATGGTGCATGCTATTTGCCAATGACATAGTTCTGATCGATGAGTCACGAACCGGTGTTAACGAGAGACTGGAAGTTTGGAGACATACTCTTGAGTCTAAAGGTTTCAAGCTGAGTAGAACGAAGACGGAATACTTGGAGTGTATTTTCAGCACTGAGCCGGGGGAAGTGGGCGTGGATGTGAGGCTTGAATCACAGGTTATCCCAAGTAGAGGAAGCTTCAAGTACCTTGGGTCAGTTATCCATGGGGGAAGGGAGATTGATGAAGATGTCGCACACCGTATTGGGGTAGGATGGATGAAGTGGAGGTTAGCATCCGGAGTTTTGTATGACAAAAGAGTGCCAACAATACTCAAAGGTAAGTTTTATAAAGCGGTGGTTAGACCGGCCATGATGTATGGGGCAGAATGTTGGCCTGTTAAGATCTCACATATCCAAAAGATGAAAGTAGCTGAAATGAGAATGTTGAGGTGGATGTGCGGGCACACCAGGATGGACAAGATTAGAAATGATGATATTCGGGAGAAGGTGCACGTGACTCCCATTGATGACAAGATGCGAGAAGCGCGGCTCAGATGGTTCGGGCATGTAATGAGGAGAAGCCCAGATGCTCCAGTGAGGAGGTGCAAGCGGCTGGTTGTGGAGGGCACGAGAAGAGGTAGAGGGCAGCCTAAGAAGTATTGGAGAGAAGTGATCAGGCAGGATATGGCGAGACTTCAGATTTCCGAGGACATGACACTTGATAGAAATTTGTGGAGGTCGAGTATTACAGTTGTAGGCTAGGAGCTAGTTGAGTCTTGCGTTACTTTGTTCCATTGTGAGCCTAGTCTGGTAAGGTTTTAATCGAAAATTACTAGGGACATTGTCGTGTCTTAATATTTTCTCTTTTCGGTGCTAGATCTATTTACTAGCCATCATTTCTGTCTTGTATTTTTCTTATGCATTTTAGGTTCCTATTTTTCCTATGATCTCTATGGTGAAACTAATATTCTCCCCTTTTGTTTTTCTTGTTTTTCTTATTATCTTGAGCCAAGGGTCTTTCGGAAACAGTTTCTCTACCCTTTTGGGGTAGGGGTAAGGTCTGCGTACATACTACCCTCCCCAAACCTCACTTGTGGGATTTTCCTGGGTTGTTGTTGTTGTTGTCGTCGTCGTCGTCTCAATCACACGCTCCACGTGAATCTTCCTTCACCTGCACAAGAATATTGCCAATGATCAATAATAACTTATATAAATTTGTTACAGATATATTGTTTGAAGAACGTGAAAAATCTAATGACTATACAAAAATAATAAACATATCGATGAGGGAAAAGGTAAAAAAAAAGAAAACATTATTTATGGAACATTAGATATCTTTAAAGAATTAGCTTATTTTGCACTTCAAATTCATGTTTATAGGGAACTAAAAAGAGGAAGAAATATTCCAAAGAAGTCGTCTAAATAAGCTAAACCTAAAAGAAAGCCACAGATTAGTAAAGAATTCTAATTCTAAACGAAGAATCCTAAACCTAAATAAAGACACGGCAATACACGGAAATTTCTAGTTTTTTTCTAACATAAAATAAAAAATAGTGGTAATTAATTACAATTATATCTAACATAAAATATACTTACTAGGGGATAAAAAAGCCGAACAATATTTCGATAGGGGTTTCGTGTATATATATATATAGAGAGAGAGAGAATGGGGGGGGGGGGGGTTCTAAGGGTGAAATTCAAAAATAGCTAGATTTACATGTAAGTGAAAGTTAGTCACAACTTCAAAAGTAATTAAAATGTAGTCATTTTTTTAATCTAAAAATAAAATGTGCACAAAAGCAACCTTAAAAACATGGAAAAGTTCCAGCATCATATGCTGGAGTTTGAAATTTTTTACATCTGAGATTTCAACATAATATGTTGGAAATTTGTAATATGCTAGAGTTCCAACATAATTTGCTGGAAGTTTATATGCAGAAGCTTCATAATCCAACATATTATATTGGAACTTTTCGTGTTTCAGCTAAGGCGGTATTTTTGTCCAGATTTTACCTCCACATTAAATAATGGCTATTATTCAATAACTCTACAAATGCTGACTATTTTTCAATTACTAGTCCAAAAACTGTCTATTCAATGCTATTTTGAAGGGGTTTAATCAAAATAAAAAATGCACCTATATAGATTATAAATAAGACCTACTAGTGAGTTTTTGCTAATTCTCACTCATTAATTTGTCTAAATCTGTTTAATTCTTTTTATTGGTGATAACACGTGTTAAATAGTAGTACTACCTTATTGAATATACTCATTGTATACGTGTGTGCTTGAGTACTGTGAAATATCCAGATTTTGCAGAAAACAACCCTCTTGTTTTTTCTGTAAAATAAAAGGCAAAGATAATCCAAGTTAACTACGTAAAGTAAATTGACTTTTAGAAGAAAGAAAAAAGAAAAAAAAAAAGATAGAAAACTTTCTCAACTTTCGTGAATTTAAACGAAGCATTTGGATGGAAAGGAGATAATTAAGGTAGAGAAATTAGATAAAAGCTAAACGAATTTTGATTTCTGATTCTAATTCCGACAAATTCATAATATGTTTTATTTCACATGAATCCACATCTAGCATGATACATTTGCACATTCATACCAGCAAAAACAAAAAATATGGAAAACAAAGAAGAAGAATTAATCATTTTTTAAAGCTCATTTTTTCTTCTTTGCCTTTTGCTTGTCTTTTTCTTTCTTTTCCTTGAGCTTCTGTTCTTCACGTTTCTTCTTCTCTTTTTCTTTCCGTTCTTTCCTTTTCCTCTCTTCCTTTTCCTCCTCCTCCTCTTCTTCTTTTCGCTTCTTCTCCCTTTCCTTCTCTTTCTTTTCCTCTTCTTTCCTTTCCTTCTCCTTCTTTCTCTTCTTCCTCTCCTTCACTTCTTCTTTTGTCAATTCTTTCTTCACGTTAAAACACATATTTGCTTCAATGCTCACTTTACAAAGTTATGATGTAAATAATTACATACTTTTTATGTGATAATTTGGCCTTATATATTTTACATGGCTCTTTTTTTTTTTTACACATTGCCGGCCCCGCAGGCTAATGTCGGCATTTTGTTTTCAAATTCTTGTAATTTATTATGTAAAATAATATCCCTTTTCTTCTCAAGGAAGTTAACCACTACTAGTATAAAGTTAAGGCTTTCGACAGACTCAGTGTCATCTCCAATATAATTTCATTCGACCAAATTTTGAATCTTTCATACTGAACCACTACTAGTATAAAGTTTCAACTTGCTGAATAGAATAATAAGACAATGAAAGCTAGAAATATATTGCTTTGTATTACGTGAATATGATGATTTTACGAATGATCAGACTCCCCTTTATATAGTAGGGGAGTCTTACTCTAAGTACAATTATATATGAAGTAAGAAATCTCATGGTTGGCTAATTAATCGACCTTTTCTTGATACGTGCCGGGATTCGTGCCGTAATCCTCGCCCAATTGCGGATATTTCATCTTTCCGTTATTCGACTCGGTAAGCTTCTCTCGATCTCTATCTTATTCGGTTTCGATCTTGGTCGATCTCGATCTTAATTGGTTTCAGGGCCACGAGCTCAGCGACCTAACTTTGCATCATAATTCGATATAATACGAGGCTGAACCTTGGCTTATCGCGCTCCAGTCTCGATCAGTCACACAGAAAGGGCAAGCCCGAATTTGATTGTATACAGATAGTTCCCTCGTTTCTGGGAGAGAAGACGATGAGAAACAACATGAATTTTTGCAATCCCATCTCGATGTGTCGTGATGTAAGCGACGAGCCCGATTATGACGTCAGTGACAAGTGGGTACTAAAATATTCTGTTGATTCGGTTACCGATGCATTAAATGCCTTTCAGTTGCTGGTCGGCTACCATCAGATCTGAACCGCCACCAGCAAGTTATAAGTAGCGCCACCTTCTTCCACTTAAACCTTTCTGTTCAGAATTTCCCGTATTGTTGCTTCTCTTCAAAAAATCTCTTTGTTCTGCTCCCAAATTTCTTTGATCCCAAGCAAATCACACATCACCCTAATTCCTTTCTCTTTTACTTTACAATGGAAAAAACTTCTAAAATCGTACCGCAAAAGGAGACTGTCTCTTCTTCACGGCCCGCCGATGATGGAGCTACGGCGGAACCTCCCCTTGAGGATTTCGTTCCGGGAGGGTGCCCTACTGTCGCTGATTTTAAGATTGAAAATACCTCCTTAGTACCTTGTCGTTGTGAACCGGTCTCGAGGTACATATGCACGATAATAGATGATTTCCTTCACAAAGTTAAAGAGGAGTGCCATTGGGTCGATAAACATGTTGTGATACCTTCGCCTGAGGAGTCGATCACTACCCATGTAGAGGGTTTCATATGTGTTTACACTTACCCTTTCATGTTGGGACCATTAGACCCTATCATCGTCGCCTTCTACAAGAGGTATGACATGACCCTCGATCTGATCCATCCTTTCTTTTGGAGAATAGTGATTCTCATTCGATTCTTTGTGAGCAAAATCGAGGAATGTCTTTCATCCTAGACCACCTTATGCGCTTTTACAGTCCTCGACTCTATCGAGGAGGGCTAGTTAAGCTTGCTCTTCGGGCTGTCAAGGCCCCGTTCTCGAGCATAGATGAGTCTCACGATTGAGGTTGGATGGGCTGATTTGTCCGAATAAGGACTTCAGACCTAATCCATGCTGAAGACATGTTGTTTCCGGAGAAATGGAACATGAATCATGAGTAGTACTTTGTCTCTCTAATTTTGCTGCTTTACCTCATAGCTTCTTTCCTCATCTGTATTTTTTTGTGTTGTAGTTGTGACCCAGGCGTCGGAGGTAATCCCCGATCTCAAGCAATGAGTACAACCTAGTATCGCAGAGACCTTACTCCGAGCGTGCTTGGATGGGATTGTCAAAGGGTCGATGGGAGGCCCGCAATCATCGTAAACTTCTTTCTTAGAACGGTTATCATTCGGGTTATCTTTCGAACTTACTCTTTTTTTTCCTTTGCAGGTCTCAGGAAGGATGTGTAAATGAGTCCCCCATCTGAAGAAGAAATCCTTTCCCAACTGCCTGCTTCGAAGCAGGCCAAAGAGAAGAAGAGAAAAGGGGTTCCAAGTTCCCCGAACTTGGAAAAGTAAAAGCCAAAGAAAAGGCAAACCCGTAAACCCAAGGGGTAGTATGAATAGTTTTTCTAACGTGTGAATTTGAATTGATTTGACAAGGAATATATATAGTACAAATAGAAGATACTATATAATCAATCAAATAAAAGACTTATATCTTTTTCAAATACTTATATTGCATATAAAATAATATTAACAATTTTTCCAATAGGTGCTTTAGCGAAAAGAAGTTTTTTAAATTAAAATTAATAATTTTTTAGCTAAGATCTATAATGTCTCAAGAAAGATTAAATGGTTAGCTATATTATCAATTGAAAAGCAATTATTGGAAGAAATTGATCATAAAAAAATTATTAACAACTTTGCATATCAAAACGTTAGAAGAATTAATTTCAAATGAAAATTTATATTATAACTGTTTTTTAAAAAATCTATAACTCACATTAAAGTTTAGTTTTAGACCACATTGTAGGCATGCAAAATTTATTGGATTCAAATTCAGTAAATAACTTGGATTATATTTTAAATATATTTTAAATTTAAAATATATTAGTCCAAATAAATATTATGGGCTAATATAATTGAATTAATTATATAAATCTAATATATATATGGATTAAATAAATAAGTCTTAATCCATTGGGCTAGCCCATTTAATTGGGCTAAAGTGATGAGTCCACTTTATTAAGCCCAAGTTGTCATCTTCCTAGAGGCCAGTTTGGTGCCACATATCAAATGACGTGTCATGCCAAGTCACATAGAAGAGTCAATGGGATCATGCCACACGTCAAAATGACGAGGCATGCCAAGTCACATTAAAAGGCCAATAAAACCGTGTCACGTGTGCAAGTGACATGTTCTGGCCAATCAAATGCGGCCTTGTCACACTTCAATTTGATTGGTCGGAAAGAGTTTGTTCTTATCATAACTCTTCCCTCCCACAACTATAAATAAGGGTCTTTATAACCCAGAAAAGATACCAGAAGTTATAACAAGAAGCAAGAGAGAGCTAGTGGATCAAACGCCGCAAATTTCTTTACAAATTTCAAGCTTCAAGCAATCAAGTTTAAGTTCAAGAAATCAAGTTCAAGCTCAAGAACAAAGAACAAATCAAGATTCAAGGAGTACGAGTTCAAATCAAAGTTCGTGCTAGTTGAATTCAAGATCATCATTCATTACAACAAATATAGGTTCAAGATCAAGCTCAAAGGCCCTTGAATTTATTTTGGAAAAGTAGAATCAGAGGAACCATAGAGATTGTAATACCCAAATATTTGAAATAAAATACTACAATTGTTTGCAATATTTTTCGGTCTCGATTATTTTCAAGAGGCAGATTTATTGTCTACAAATTCTGGCATGCCCAGTTGGACAATCTTTACCTCTCATCTCAACTTTTCAATCACCAAAGTTCAAGAATATCGAAATGGCTTCAAAGAAAATCAACTCCAGATCAAACTCCACCAAGGATGCTAATTCCAGGTTCTATGCTGATGTGGAAAGCATCCTTGATGTTACCTTTGGAAGCTTTCGACCGACTACACAGAGCAAGGCAAGCTCTTTAGGACAACAAGCACTCTAAGTTCCATCTGCATCAACCCCTATTTTTGGATCTTTATTCTCAAAAGGAGCAAGATCTTCCACAAACACACCCGAAGAAGGAAGGATGTTGCTGAAAAGATTAAGTAAACTCTTGCTTTGCTTGACCTCTCTGGATCCAAGAGCTCTATTGTGAAGGAAGATGATGATGCTTCAAGTAATTGATCATCTCCACTTACACCAAATAGCGTAAGCCAATCGAGGATCAATCTGTGTGACAATCCATGCTACTATCCATCGTCCACAACAATCATGCAAACCATGGTGAGAAATATTTCATCTGTGGAGGAACAGTTGGCAAACTTGACGGAAGCAATCGCTAGCTTGACCAAGTGCATGCAAAATCAAGATGCTAGAATCGATAAGCTAACATATATGGTGGGAATCTTGATGGAAGAAGAATCCACCCACGCACCTGGCAAGCTCCCAGAAGTTCCCGAGAGTGATTCTCCCACAAGACAAGTAGCATCCGCTAAGGCTATCCCTGTCTCATATGAATGGATGATTCCAAACGATTAACCAAATGAGTTCATTGAAGGAAATATTAAGAACAAGTATGAAGTTGCTGCCAAGTCCTCCCTTACATATGCAAAGTCGTACACTGTAAGGGTTCGATATGTTGAAGATGCCTACTAGCTATCAACCTCCAGAGTTCCAACAGTTTGATGGTAAAGGTAATCTAAAGCAACATGTGGCACACTTTGTTGAGACGTGCAATAATGCTAGGACATATGGAGATTACCTCGTCAAGCAGTTTATCCGCTCGCTAAAAGGAAATGCTTTTGACTAGTACACAGACTTCGAGGCTGGATCTATTAACATATAGGATCAACTAGAGCAAGAGTTCCTCAATCACTTCTATAGCATGAGACGTACTATGAGTATGATAGAACTTACAAATACTCGTCAACGAAAGGGTGAACCAGCTATCAACTTTATAAATCATTGGAGGAATGCAAGCCTTAACTGTAAAGAGAGGCTTAGTAAAGCTTTTGGCATAGAGATGTGCATCCAAGGCATGTACTGGGGACTCCGCTACATCTTTCAAGGTATCAAGCCTAGAACATTTGAAGAACTTGCGACTCGTGCCCCTGGCATGGGGTTAAGCATGGCCTCTGGTGGAAACGAAAGGCTGCCTATCTATGAGCCTCACAAAGGGAACGACAAACAAAAAGTCAGGAAATGGGACAAATTCGTACCCAAGTCTTAAAACAAAGAAGCTATGAATGTCAACGCATCACCTGTGAAGTTCACAACGAAGGTGAGCAAGAAGCAGAGTACGAAATCCACTTCTTTTCAAGACAAACCAAGTGGGAAATTGACTCTAAAAGAAATGCAAGAGAAGGAGTACCTATTTTTAGATTCTGATGTGCCAACAATTTTTGAAGAACTCCTCGAGTTAAATCTTATTGAGCTTCCAGAGAAAAAGCAGCCAAATGAAGCTGGTAAAATAAATGACCCAAATTACTGCAAATACCATCGACTTGTGAGCCACCCTCTAGAGAAGTGCTTTGTCTTCAAGGATAAAGTTATGGACTTGGCCCATGAAAAAAAGGTTGTGCTTGAAGATGAGAAAGCAAGCACAAACCAAGTCTCTATCACCTTTGGCTCATTCAGTCCGGATGAATTATGTGGTTTTAAAGAAAGTATAGATGAAGAATTACCTGGAGAATAACAAAGTTGAAATCGATCAACCTGATGATGATGAAGGTTAGGCGTTGGTGACTCGTCGTAGGCGCCACAGAAAGAGCCCATAAAAATAATCAATAAAACAACCAACAAGCAAAATGATGGTAAAAATACCAAGGAAACAAAATCCAATTAGGCATTTGAAGAAAGCAAAAGCGTAGGTGCACCACCCTAAAAATCCATGACATCTAGTGACCTTGGAGGATTTCTTGCCATGTTGGTTCCGCATGAAGATTTCCTGTGATGGTTTTGAGGCCTCTTGTTGCAATGCTAATAAAGGGGAAGAAAAGAGTGATGGCCTACTGTTGGCACCATCTTCAAAAAATCTCATCGAGTCTATTCCTCAAGAAGTTAACATGTGCAAGGAAAAAGTTACGTTCACAAATGACAATCTTCTACTAGGTGACACTCTTCATAACCGCCCATTGTACTTGGTTGGCTACATGCGTGATGAAAGGGTACATCAAATTTTGGTTGATGGAGGATCCTCAGTGAATATCTTGCCAATTCGTACTGTGAAAGAACTTGGTATTCCCATGAACGAACTCTCGGAAAGTCATGTGATGATCCAAGATTCAAAAAAGGGGGGAAAAGAGCCACATGTGCAATCAGGTTGGGAATCACCATTGAAGATATGCAATCAAGTGCATGGCTGCATGTGATTGATGCAAAGACTTCATACAATATCTTGCTTGGAAGGCCTTGGATATATGAGAATAAAGTGGTTCCATCTATCTATTATCAATCTTTGAAATACTACGAGGGTGAAGTCAAGAAGAAGATAGTTTCTGATGACGAGCCATTCACCGAGGCTGAGTAACATTTCGCCAATGCAAAGTTCTACTTGAAGAACCACATTGTGAAGGAGCTAAAAGCTGATGATGTCATGAAAATGAGGAATGACGAGCCCACAACTAAAAGAGATGAGGTAAATGCTGGTAAGCCAAATCTGTTACTGAGGAGGTACAACCTAACTCGAATAAATCCTATAGAGGGTATATTGCGTCATATGACAAGAAAGTAACTCCCACGCTCCAATATGTCCCTAAAAGGAAGAAAGAGAGGCATCAGAAGGGAACACAAGTATAAGAAGGAAGATAACCTAGAACGACGTTTCAAATTTAGTGAGACTTGAACCCAAGATATTTGGTGAGAATGAAGCTATTGGATTTCAATTTCTGGCGATTAAAAAGGTCTTGCAATCTTGAGGCTTTCACACTAAGATACAAAAATTTTGGTGAAGTCGTGCTAACTTGGAACTGTCGGCATATCAGAAACCAAAGTCGACATTGAACTATCATCTGAAACTATCCTTAAGGCATTAAATTTTACATTTTGGATATTTTTTAAATTTTAAAGTTTAGTTTCCAAGAAATAAAACGATTCGTGATTTCGAAGTCCCTGCATCAAAATACAAAACTTTTGGTGAAGTCACGCAAATCTGAAATCGTCAGTATATCAGAATTTTATATTGATTTCGAACTATTATCTTAAACTATCCTTAAGGTATTAAATTTTTTATTTTGCGTATGTTATATATTTGTAAGTTAAGTTTCCAAAAAATCAAACGGTTCGTGATTTTGACTTTTCTACACCAAGAAATGATTATTTTGGTGAGACTGTGCAAATCTGAAAATTTCAACTGGGTGGAATCTAAAGTTGGTTTCAAAATATTATTTGGGGCGATTCTGAAGGTGTTTGATTCTATGTTTTGGATATGTTTTAGATATTGATATATAATTTTTAAGAAATCAAACGGTTCGTTATTTGAACTTTCCCACGACAAGATATGGATCTTTCGTTACAAGCGCGTAAAGCTGAAAATTATGCGGCTAAGGTAAAAGTTTGACAATGTAAAGCAAAAGAGAAGCAATCTTATTTAAGATGAAGTAAATATCCACTAGGTCAATCTAACATAAATATAAAAGATAGATAATGCTAATAGCCTAATCTAAACAAAAATTGTAGTTGATCAATTCTTGACAGCTAGTCTTTAGGTTCTTCTTCTTCTCCTCCAGATTGGTCGAATCATCAACAGTCAGCAAATCTACATTGTCATATGAAGATACCTCAGTCTCGGCAACAGAAATGTTTACTTGAATCTCTTCAACCTCCTTTTGAGTCGCTTCTATAACACCTTCGAGATTCTTCCTCTCTTGTTGTAATGTCTGCAACTTCTTTATAACTCTCTTCAGTTTCTTTTCACTAGAGGAAACTTTCTTGACTTTCTCACTTGCTTCAAGTTTGAACGATTTGAGACGCTCCTTACCTTTGGAAATTCGCTCTAGCTTCTCATCTTTACTCGTATTATCAACCAAATTGAATTGCTCTTGGTCATATAAAGCAGCAAGCTCGAAAAGAGAATTCAGTAAACACTCTAATGGAGAAAGATCCAAAATATTCACTTTTTTCATATCCTCGAAAATCTTAGTGATTTGCTCCCTATAAGATGAGAGCAATTCTGCACGAGTTTTGGAGAGTTTATTGCAAATATCCTCCCAAAGTCCCAAGATGAATTCTTTTTTGGGATTAAAGACAATGTTCTTTCCTTCAAAAATAGATAATGTTGCATTTGTCATTGGTGGAACGCGAGTTATCCAATTTGGAGTTTGTCTTTTTAGGGCTTTGTCATGAGGAAAAGACAATGCTTTTGAAGATGACTTCACTTTAGACGTAGACCCTCCAATAGATTTATCACTCACTTGCGGCTTGTCATGTGGGGATACCATCGAATGCCCAATGGAATTTAACTACCCAAGTAAAAGGCAAAGTAAGTAATTTTTTTAGTGAAGCTATTCATTCAAGAAAAAAAAGGAAGGAAAAAGGCGAGGTGGTTGTATTTTACCTCTTTGTTACAAGTTGTATGCGTTCTTTAGGGACTATCAATACTTGGAACCTCTACGATCTCTACTGGGTTAGGCCATTTCCTTTTCCAATTTTCATCTTTATTGGTACTCTGGCTTGTATCTTGAGGAACTCGCACGCTAAAGGGAAGAACTGGAGGGTGTTTCTCTATATCTGTTGAAGTGCACACTACCTCTTTCAAAACACTCTCCAGTGCTTTGACTTTTGAGAGAATCTTTCCAACACCTTGATCTTCATCCCTAAAGGAGTAGTAAATTTTAGCCCAACATTGTCTACCAGAGCTTGTAAATTATCCTTGAGAAACTTCCCATGCGTTTTCTCTGTCACGACCCAAAACTAACCCTATCGTGATGGCGCCTATCGTGGTACTAGGAAAGCTGACACATTACCAAAACAAATGATATTTTCATTTTTCAAGATAATCCTAAAGCTATTTAATATAAAACCTTCATAAGAAGTTCAAATCAAAAGAAAAGTGCAGAAAAGGAAAGCCCGACATCAGAGTGTCACTAGTCATGAGCATCTACTACAACTGTCTGACAATATCAAGACTAACATAGTCTGGAAATAACTGAATACATATAAGGGAAGATAAAGAGGGAGAAAAGCAGGGCTGCGATCGCCAGGCAGCTACCTTGCTAACCCCGATGGATCTGCAACTGAACAATCAACACTTGATACCGCATCTAGAAACGCCTCGATCTGCACACAAGGTGAAGGGAGTAACGTAAGTACGCCAACTATGTAAGTAACCAAAGTAAATAAAGGTTGAGCAGTAGTGACGAGCAATAAAGAATGTAAAGTTCATATCATGAAATCTCAGTAAAAATACAACAGGCTTTAAAAGCAGAGTTTAAATCAAATCATTTAGTTTAAACTCAATTTTAGTAAAATTATTTGAAGATATTTTTCAACAATTCTCAAACATAGGCTCAATGCAACAATGAGCAAAATTATGGAATCATAAACAGCCCCTCGGGCAAAACATCACTCACACTCGTATACAGTCCCTTGGGCATACCTCACCATCACTCATATACGGCCCATCGGGCATTTACACTCAGTAGGTACCTGCGCTCACTGGGGGTGTGCAGACTCCGGAGGGGCTCCTTCAGCCCAAGCTCTATAACAAGCCACCTCGTGGCATAAATCAATCAGACCCTCGGCCTCACTCAATCATAAATCAGTAAAACATGTTGTGGCGTGCAACCCGATCCTATAAATATTGTCACAAATCAGGCCCTCGGCCTCACTCAGTCATAAACCTCTCAAGCCACTTGGGCTTTTAGTAAAACAGGGTACTCAACCCAAAATAACATTTATATGCATCAAAATAGAGTAATAAAGACTGAGTTATGAAATCACTAAGTTTAACATAACTGATGTAATGACCCGACCGGTTATTTTAAGAATTAATGCCTCGATCCCCTATTAACTGCTTTTCCCATGTTTATTTCTGCTATTGTGAGTTGCCGGGAGGATTCGTTTGGAGTTTCGGAGTGTTTTGGGACACTTAGTCCCTCAATGAGAGCTTAAGCTTGAGAATTTGAACCATAGTCAGAGCAGTGTGACGATGGCCTCAGAATGGAATTTCGTTAGTTCCGTTAGCTCCGTTGGGTGATTTTGGGCTTAGGGGAATGCTTGGATTGTGTTTTAGAGGTCCGTAGCTTAATTAAGCTTGAAATGCCGAAAGTTGAAATTTAAAAGTTTCCGGTTCGATAGTGAAATTTTGATATCGAGGTTGGAATCCGATTCCGAGAGTTGGAACAGCTATGTAATGTTCAATGTGACGTGTGTGAAAAATTTCAGGTCATTCGGATGAGGTTTGGTAAAATTTTTGATCGAAAGCGGAATTTGGAAGTTTTGGAATCCTTAGGCTTGAATCCGAGGGTGATTTGGTATTTCAGCATTTTTTGATGTGATTCGATGGTTGGAATAAGTTCGTATGATGTTTTAGGATTAGTTGGCATGTGTGGTTGAGGTTCCGGGGGCCTTAGGTGAGTTTCAGATGCTTAACGGAAGTTGAATTGGACTTAGGAAAATCTGAAGTTGGCTGAACCTGTCATAATCGCACCTGCGTGTATGGGACCGCATGTGCGGAACCATAGAAGTGGTGAAGGGACCGCAGGTGCAGTATGAGAAAATGTTGCAATTGGTCGCAGATGCAGACCATGTACCGCAGAAGCGGCACCGCATCTGCGTTTAGGAGGTCGCAGGTGCAGAAGTTTGGGTTTTAATGAAATGTCACAGTACGGTTCAGTTGCCACATAAATGGAACAGTAGGTGTGGTCCCATGGTCACATAAGCAGTATCGCTGGTCAAAAAAACGGAAGAAACATGGTTTGAACTCAAAACTTAGAAAAACGATTCGGAGCTCGGTTGAGGCCGATTTTTCGAGGGGTTTTGAAGGAGAATCATTAGGTAACGATTTCTATCTTGATTTTGATCTTAGAACATTAATCAATTATTATTTTCCTCTTCTAATTAAGAAATTTAGGGGTAAAAGTTGAGAAATGGGAGAAAAGTTCTGCAATTGAAAATACGGGATTTGGGTGAGATTTTGACGTCGAATTTTTGTAATTTTTGATCGAGTGTGTTCGTGAGTGATCGGGGGTTCTGAATTTGTAAATTTTTTCCAATTCTGAGACGTGGGCCCGAGGGACTTTTTGGGCAATTTTCTTAATTTCGCGTGTTAGCTTCAAATTAATTAGTTGAATTAGTTACTTGAAGTTATATTTACATTATGCAATTAATTCTAATAGATTTGGGCCATTTGGAGTCGGGTACTCGTGGCAAGAACGTGATTTCGAGTTGATGGAGCTGGTTCGAGGTAAGTGGCTTGCCTAACCTTGTGTGGGGGAACTCCCCTTAGGATTTGATATTTTTGTTATATGGTTGCTGTGTACGTGAGGTGACGAGTGCGTACACATGCCAATTGTTGAAATCCCATTTTCATTAAGCTAATACCTATGTCTTCTTATAATTTAGCAAATACTTGTACTTGAAGCTTCTTGTTTAGATTAGGAAAAAACATGCTTACGTGACATAATTGTCTTACCTGCCTTAATTGCCTACTTGTACTCTGTGCAGCATGTTAGAGTAGAAATTTCCTGTTTAATTCTTGAATAGAACTGTATACTCTTCTGAGATAGTTGTGTGTTTACTTTGGGACTACGGGACGATATCTTGGGAGATCCCCCTACTTGTTTACTTTGGGACTACGGATCGGTATTCCGATAGACCCCCCTGCACATTTATGATTGGAAATACGGGACAACACCTGGTAGATTCCCCGTACTGGATATTTACTTTGAGACTACGAATTGGTATTCTGGGAGTTTCCCTTGCACATTTATGATTTGGACTACGCTACGATATCCCGGGAGATCTTCTGGACATTTACGTTTGGGACTACGGGATGAGTTGATAACTAGAGATTATGGTTCATTTTACACTCCTTCTTACTTGAGTTTTGATTGAAAATGTATACAAGATAGTCCCAAAGGCTCACATGTTGTACTTGTTTGCAGGGTTTGATCAAAAGGGTGACAATTAGTCAAAACCAGCTTAAAAAAAGAGTGAAACATGCACAAGTACCAAGAACAAGTCTAAGCACAGTGCAACAGATCCACTGCGGCCACATTCCGTTTAGTGCGGTCCGCAGTGAGGAGATTCAGAGAGGTGCACATTTTGGAACTTCAAGCACTGCGGCCGCAAAGCATTTTGTGCGGACCGCAGTGGCCTCACCGCGGCCGCAATCAAGTTTGTGCACTCCGCAAAGATGGAGTTTAGAGAGTTGGGAGTTTGGAGGATAATGCCAGTGCGCGGCCGCGGTGTATTTTATGCAGCCCGCGGTGGCCAAGTTCAGAGAGCAGAGTTTGAAGCCAAAAAGACTCACCGCGGCTATACTCCATTTCTTGCGGTCCGCGGTACCCCCGCAGGGGTATTTTTGTCCAAAAAATTTGGCCTAGTATAAATACTTTCTTTTCCCATTTTTTAGGGCATCTTTTGTAATCTACAAAAGACCAGAGCACGTGAACGGCTCTGTTTAACTATTTTCAGTAATTTTATAGTGGGTTTATTATAGAATCTTCAATTATTAGAATGTAATTAATTCTTATGGGTTATTCTTTATCTATTTCTCTGTTTTCTTTCATTATTATGAGTAGCTAGACCCATTAGCTAGGGTTGTGGCTCAACCCAAGTGTGGGTATTTGATGGGTCTTTTGATTTATGGCTCAGATGTTTATGGATAGTTGATATTTGGACTGATTTGTATTTTTCTTCTTGAATTAGTGGTTGCAAATACTAATTTGTGCCTATTTGACTTGGGTTCTTCTTGAGAAAGAGAACTTCAATCTAGGAAAATCAGTCCAACGAAGAATTGGGGTGTAATCAAGAGATTGATAGCCCCAATTAAAGGGTTAAACCTAGAGATAGTAATACCCGACTTGAGCCTATATTGCTTGTACAATTTTGACACACAATTGGTCTTGAGAAAGTCAATTACGGCAAAGTCACTCAAGCTACCGAGAGGTATAGAGTGAGTAATTCCATGCATTGGCTATATCACAATCCCTAACATAACGTCTTTGCCTTAGGCTTTAGATCCCGCCAAGTATTTACCTAGGAGAAAGTCACTTCCCTAGTGCCTCTTTAACTATTTAGAAAAACCTACAAGCAATCATTCTTAGTTTAATTTAGCTTATCATTAGCATAAATATTAGAAGTAGAATTCAACTAAAAGATGATTTGAAGAGTAATTAAGAGCACTGCGCATCTCTAGTTTAGATCAGAATCCAATTCCCACTTCTAGCTCCCTGTGGAATCGATCCCGACCATCTCGGGTAAAAGCCGCTTCGACCACTCTCGCTACTTTGTAGTGGTGTAGGGTTGGCTTCGATCACTTTTTGGTGCCATTGCCGGGGAGCTATCGGTGTTGGCTATCTATCTAAATAGTTTTGTGTATTGTTCTTCTTTCCTTCTGCGTTACCAATTTGTGTGTGTCACAACTTCAGGTACAAAATGGCAGCAAACTTTGCACCTCTTGGAGATCTTCTGCCTGGGGAGGAGGTAGATGACAATATTGATGATGAGGTTCCTATTGTGCCTCAAGGACAAAGGAGAGGCCGCCGGGCCAATAATAATATTCCAGACCCTCCCCCGCTACCTCCAAGAGTGGCTGCTCGAGTGCTTCCCAACCAAGGATATTCTAGTGCAATTGTCCCACCCCGGATCCGGGCGGGCAATTTTTAAATTACTAATGTGATGCTGACATTGTTGGAGTAGCGAGGGTATTTCATGGATGCTCCCAATTAGAATGCTTACAAACATCTCAAGGGTTTTTTGGATACCTGTTGGGGTAGCAAGCAAACTAATGTGTCAGAGGATGCACTTCGGTTGAGACTATTCCCTTTCTCACTTAGAGGGAAAGCATTGGATTGGATTGAACGACTTCCCAACCATTCCATCACTACTTGGGATGAGTTGACGGATAAATTCATTGCAAAGTTTTTCTCGCCGGGGCACATGGTAGCATTGAGAGATGAGATCTTAGCTTTCAAGCAGGAGCCCACCGAACCATTACATGATATATGGGAGCGATATAGAACCATGGTAAAGGAATGTTCCAACAATGATATGAGTGAGGCAATGATACAACAGACATTTTATTGAGGCATTAACATAACAAAGCAGTGCATAGTGAACCAACTTGTTGGGGGTAATTTCATGAAGCTGTCTTATGATGAGGCTTGTGACATTCTTGATGAGATGACTGACACGTCCTCCGCTTGGCAAAGTAGAGCCAATGTGCCACAGGGTGACCCCACGGTCACTCACTTGCACAAAGAGCTACATGATCATGGGCAGGAGATAGCAGAGTTGACAACAACAATGAACCAGCTAGCAAAGGCACAGTTACATCAGATTCAAAATCCAATGCTATGGAGGGTGTCAATATGCTAGTGAATAAAAAAAGACAAATAGGTCAACATAACCAAGGGAGTTCAGATCAATATGACAATGATTGTGGTGGATTCCAAGATGATGGTTATGATGGGAAGAATGAAGAAGCGCAATATGTGAACAATTATCAGGGCCAAAGGGGCAATTCTTCCAACCAACAACAATGGAGACTCCAAGGCAATTGGGGAAATCAACAATAACAAAGGAATAGTAATTGCGGGAACAACAACCAAAATTCCAATTGGGGAAATCAGAATAATAATCAGAACAATCAGGGTAATTGGAATGGCAACAACAACAACTAGGGTGGTAACAACAATCAGGGTGGTTGGAACAATGGCAATAAAGGAAATCGGGGGTAAGGCTTTCAAAGGCCCCCAATATATCAATAACCAAACAATCCACCCCCATTTCCATCCCAAGGTCCTAGTTCTTTCAACAATGAAATGGGGAGAATTGAAATGATGTTTGAACAGATGATAAAAAAGAATGCGGACTCTGATGCTCAGTTGGCTTCCCACAATACTTCACTTAGAAACTTGGAGGTTCAATTAGGACAAATCTCACAATCCTTGAATACTCACCCTAAGGGGGCTCTACCAAGTGATATGGTAGTTAACCTAAAGGGTGGGAACAATCATATTATGGCGGTAACTACAAGAAGTGGACAAGGCGGTGATGTGAATGCCTCCAAACAATTTTGGTGGTTAAAAATGCGATTGATGAGAACATGAATGAGGAAGTGAGGATTGATATTCAAGATGCAGAGGTGGAGACTCAGAATGATGTGAACCCGTCTAGGGAACACATAGTAGACATGCCAGAAACGGTTGTGCCTAAAGCCAAGGCTCCTTTGCCAAGGCCACCTCCACCTTATCCTCAAAGGCTCACGAAGTAGAAAAATGAGAATCAGTTTAAGAAGTTTATTGACATAATGAAGAGCTTATCCATTAATGTGCCTTTGGTGGAGGCTCTAGAGAAAATGCTGGGTTATGCTAAATTCATGAAAGACTTGGTGATGAAGAAAAGATCCATGGATTGTGAAACTATCAAGATGACCCACCAAGTTAGTGCAATAGTGCACTTAATGGCCCCGAAGTTAGAAGATCCCGGTGCTTTCACCATTCCTTGCACCATCGGGAGTGCGGACTTTGCAAAAGCTCTATGTGATTTGGGGGAAAGTATCAACTTGATGCCCTACTCAGTTTTCAAGACTTTGGGTATTGGGAAACCGAGGCCGACTTCCATGAGATTGCAAAAATGGTGGATAGAACTATGAAGAGACCATTGGGTATCATTGATGATGTTCTTGTCCGGGTGGACAAATTTATCTTGCCAGCTGATTTTGTGATCTTGGAGTGTGAGGTATATTATGAAGTTCTAATCATATTGGGAAGACCTTTCCTTGCTACTGGGAAAGCCTTAGTTGATGTGGAAGCAGGGAACTCACCTTCCGTATGGGTGATGAGAAAGTGGTCTTTCATGTGTGCAAGTCAATGAAGCAGCCCAATAGTTCTAAGGTGTCTACTTTGTAGACCTTTTCACGGCAATGATAGTTGATGATACTAGTGCAATGATCAATGTGGAGGACCCTCTAGAGGCAGTATTGTTGAATCTTGATGTAAATGAGGATGAAGGTCGAGTGGAGTGCGTGAATGCTTTACATGGAATGGGCTATTACTCTTATGAGCCTTGGAAACTCTCTTTGGATCTTGAGAATAGGAAGACTCCCCCAACAAAACCTTCAATCGAGGAACCTCCGTTGTTGGAGTTGAAGTTGTTGCCTCCATACCTCAGGTATGAATTCTTAGGCCCTAGTTCAACTTTGCTAGTTATTCTTCTTGTCTTACTAACATATAGGTTGATGTCACATTGGTGGTGCTTCGAAAGCGGAAGAAGGCAATTGAATGGACCTTAGCTGATATTCGGGGGATAAGCCCCGCATTCTGTATGTACAAGATTATTCTGGAAGATGATGTAAAGCCCTCCTTGGAATATCAAAGGAGGTTGAACGAGGCAATGCAAGAAGTTGTGAAAATGAGGTGATCAAGAGGTTGGATGCTGGGGTTGTGTACCCCATCTCTGATAGCTCTTGGACTTCGCCGGTGGAATGTGTACCAAAGAAGGGTGGCATGACCGTGGTTGCAAATTTGCAAAATGAGTTGATTCCTACCAGGACCGTCACCGGATGGAGGGTGTGTATGGATTACCGCAAGTTGTAAAGTGACCCACAAGGATCACTTTCCATTGCCTTTTATTGAAAAGATGTTAGATCGACTTGGTGGGCGTGCCTTCTATAGTTTCATGGATGCGTATTCTGGGTACAACCAAATTTTGATTGCTCAGGAAGATCAGGAGAACACCACCTTCACTTGTCCATATGGCACCTTTGCCTTTCTAGGATGCATTTTGGGTTATGTAATGCACCGGCTATATTTCAGCTGTGTATGATGGCCATTTTCACCGACATGGTGGAAGATATTTTAGAGGTGTTCATGGACGACTTTAGTATTGTGGGGGACTTATTTGATGAATGTTTGAAATATCTTGATAGAGTGTTGGCCCGTTGTGAAGAAACCAATCTTGTTCTTAATTGGGAAAAATGACACTTCATGGTTGAGGAGGGTATAGTTCTTGGGCATAAAATTTCAAAGCATGGTATAGAGGTGGACAAAGCAAAAATTGAGGTGATTTCAAGGCTCCCTCCCCCTACTTCTGTCAAGGGAGTTAGAAGTTTTCTTGGGCATACGGGGTTCTACCGGAGATTTATCAATGACTTTTCAAAGGTAGTGAATCCCTTATGCAAGTTATTGGAAAAAGATGCCAAGTTCGTGTTTGATGAGAGATGTATGCAAGCCTTTGAACTTCTCAAACACAAGTTGACCACCACTCATATTATTACCGCACCCAATTGGAGCTTGCCTTTCGAGCTTATGTGTGACGCGAGTGATGTTGCGGTTGGGGCGGTCTTGGGTCAAAGAGTGAACAAAATGTTTCATCTAGTGTACTATGCAAGCAAGACGATAAATGATGCTCAAGTGAACTACACGATGACTGGGAAATAGCTTTTGGCTATTGTGTTCATGATGGAGAAATTTCGGCCATAACTCATGGGTGCCAAGGTCATAATTCATACCGATCATGCCGCACTCCAGTACTTGATGACGAAGAAAGATTCCAAAGCTAGACTGATGCGATGGGTATTGTTACTTCAAGAGTTTGATTCGGAGATTGTAGACTGAAAGGGTAGTGAAAACCAAGTGACAGACCACTTGTCCGCTTGGAGGAGGAGGGGAGGCCTCGTGATGGCCTAGAGATCAATGATTCATTTCCCGATGAGCAACTCCTTTTTGTTCGGTGAATGGTATGCCATGGTTTGCGGACGTTGCTAATTTTCTTGTGACTAGTATAATCCCATGTGAGCTCTCTTCTAACCAAAGGAAAAAGCTCAAACAGGATAGCTTGGACTTCTGTTGGGATGAGCCGTACTTGTTCAAGATCTGCACAGATGGTGTGATCCAAAGGTGTGTTCCCGAGGAGGAGCAATTGAGTATCTTAGAGGCTTGTCATTCCTCTTTCTATGGTGGCCATCATGGCGGGGTGAGGACGACTTCAAAAGTTCTTAGTTGTGAGTTTTATTGGCCAACTTTGTACAAAGATGCAAGTGAACTTGTGAAGAGATGTGACGAATGTCAAAGAGCGGGTGGAATTTCGAACAAAGATGAGATGCCTCTCAATACCATTCTTGAAGTTGATATTTTTGATGTATGGGGCATTGATTTTGTGGGCCCTTTTTTTAGCTCGTGTGGGAACACATACATTCTTGTGGCAGTTGAATATGTTTCAAAGTGGGTTGAAACTGTGGCTCTACCCAACAATGAGGCCCGGAGTGTTGTTGAATTTCTCAAGAAGAGCATTTTTATAAGGTTTGGCACCCCTCGTGCAATCATAAGTGATGGGGGGTCTCATTTTTGTAATAGAGTTTTTGACACTTTGCTTGAAAAGTATGGTGTCAATCACAAAGTTTCTATGCCTTATCATCCTCAAGTGAGTGGCCAAGTTGAAGTCTCAAACAGGGAAATCAAGATTATATTGTCAAAGACGATCAATGCAAATAGGACCGATTGGTCAAAGAAGTTGGATGATGTTTTATGGGCTTATATGACTGCTTACAAGAATCAGATTGGTATGTCTCCGTATCGGTTGGTGTTTGGTAAAGCTTGTCATCTACCGGTTGAGTTAGAGCACAAGGCCATGTGGGCTTTGAGGAAGTTGAATCTTGAATGGGATATGGCAGCAAATCTTCGTGTGGAGCAGCTTAATGAACTTGATGAATTCTGATTCCATGCCTACTCCAGTTCGTACCTTCATGATAAATATACTTATGGCAAGGAGTTCAAAGTGGGTGATTTGGTTCTCTTGTTCAACTCTGGGTTATGTATGTTTCTGGGAAAACTTAAGTCGAAATGGAATGTACATTTTGAAGTGGTGTTTGTGACTCCGTTTGGTGCATTTGACTTGAAGAAAGAAAATGGGAAAATTTTCAGAGTTAATGGGAACATGGTCAAGCAGTACCCGGGCAAGATTGATGACAGCCACGTGGTGGCACTGCTCCATCTAAAGTGAATTGATGGTAACGTGCATCGTGCCACGACGTTAAGTCAGGCGCTTTCGTTTTGTTTTTCTTTGATTTTCTTTGTAGTATAGGATTTGCTTTTGGACTAACTAGTTGTGAGATGTTGTAGGATTGTTTTGATGCAGTGTAGGACTAAGTTGAAAAAAATGCACACTCTATGAAGTTTGCAATGCGGCCGCATTGCATTTTGTGCAGCCGCAAAGGCCTTAGTGTGGGGGCAACATTTCAATGCAGGGCGCAGAGTGATTGATCAAAAAATGGGGGTTCTCTGAAGTTTGCCACTGCGGCCGCAATCCATTTTGTGTGGTACGCAGTGGACCACTGCAGCCGCATTGCATTTTTTGTGGTCCGTAGTAGACGTCTCCCCAGTGCCTCTTGATTCTGAGTACCGCGGACCGCGGTTCCATTTTGTGATGTCCGTGATGGGTAGGTACAGTGGGTCCCAGAGTCCTTTTCTATAAATAGGGCCTCAGGCCCTCATTTCAAACTTTTTGATCTTTTGCTCTTCGTAGTAAAAAAAGTATTGTTCATCCAAGCCTTAATTGCACAAATTACAATCTATTGTCAATCATCTGTGTTGCATCTCACTAACTGGTAATCTTATTTTTTTTTTCTTAGTTTTAACTGTTATTTACTTCTAATTAGCTAGTTTTTCTTCTTTTTCTTCCCTGTTCTTTAAATTGTTGCGTAGGTTTTGCTTAATAATGTTTAAATTAGGACTAATTAGTTAAAAATACTGATTAAACATCTAAGGCATCAATAATATGTGATTTTAGGCTAAAATTGAGATGAATATTTGAAACCCTAGGTTGGTATTACTGTTTTTGGCTTACCGCGGTCCGCAATGGTATTTTGCGCGGTCTGTGGTGCTTCTCTGCAGTCCGCAATACCATTTTGTGCGAACCGTGATGGTATAACTTCAGAAAGGTGGAAAGTTAAGGACCGCGACCGCAGTGGATTTTGTGCAGTCTGCGGTGCCTTAATGCGGACCACAATGCCATTTTGTGCGGTCTGCGATGCTTGGAATCAGAGAGTGGGTAGTCTGACCCCCACCTCAATGCGGACCGCGGTGTATTTTGTGCGGTCCACGGTAGGTTCTTTGCGGCCGCACTTCATTTTGTGTGGTCCGCAATCTGCAATTCTACTTTCATTTTCAACTGTCTACAATTTTATTCTGCACTGATTCATCTGATACTGGGATACTAACAAGAACAGAATGCATTCTCCTTGCAGATAATGGTGAAATCACGAGGCAGAGGCGCTAAACAAACAGGGAAAGGAGAGTCCTCCCAGGGTAGGGGACGAGGCATGATTAGATTGACCCACAAGCCTGGCAAGCTATCAAGGACACCGGAAGAATCATAAGGGCTACTGATAGAGCTGCTTCCCAGCCAGGAAGTGAGTATATGCCCTCCTGGGAGGCATCCGACTCCGATTCCATGCTAAAATATGTTCCTGACTGGCCGGAGAGGCCTAGATTGAGAGATACACCTCCGGGCACACCATACTGCCCAAGCGTCGGTGGAAATTTCTTCTAAGTTATATGAGGGCTCAGCTACGGGTAGTGACAGTGCCTCTTCTACCTGACCTACAACTTCAATACCCTGTGAGGATCCCGTAGAAGAAGAAGGAGGGGGTGAGCCCCAAGAAGGAGGAGTAGAGAGGACTAGGAACCCGGAAGCATGGCAAGATATATTTGTGAGTGAATTGACCTACCGCAAGTTCAGAGAATGGTGGCCCGAGAGGAAGTTGATATCTGAGCGGAAATTCATCACAAAGGACCTTTTACCTCACAACCCCAATGTGCTGAGGCAGTTTAGAAAAAGAGCAGGCGAGGACTATTTCATAGGCCACATGGAGGATGCAAATGAGCACTTGGTGAATGAGTTTTACACAGATGTTGCCCACATAAAAAAGGGCACTATAGTGACCAAGGTGAAAAATTTAAAAGTAAAATTTGAAGGAAAAACGATCAATGACTACCTGGGCTTCCCGGAGGAGGATGAGGAATTGTACTTAGAAAAGGTGGCACTGGGTGAGGCTACTTGTCCTTGGTTAGAAGAGTAGTTGGCAGTCCTAGGTACCACCCCAGCTTGGTTGACCACGGGAGTAAAAATTCTGAGGAGAACCCTGAACTTTGAAGCAAAAGGGTGGGAGACATTTGTTTGTAGTAGTCTAGACCCCCCTACTTACGACAACTCTCTTCCTATATCCCGGGATATATTGGTGGAATCTATCATGGCGGGGTATCCGATCAACATCGAGAATTTGATGTCTAGGATGATTACACGGGTGGTGAACAAAGGTGATAGATCCTACCCCTTCCCAAATTTCCTGACCATGTATTTTGAGGATCTAGATGTGGAGAAGAGAAGATTTGATGTGAAAGTGAAAGTTAATGCACCTTTCTCCTGGTACAACACCAAAGGTCCTGACAACCCCAAGGACCCTAAAGGCAAAGCCACAACTTCAACTGGCCAGTCTGAAGAGCCAGTAGTAGTAGTAGTGGCTCCTACTCTACCTTCTTCAACCACACCAGACATGGCCTTAGGACCCTAAACTTCTACAGTTCCAGATATCTCCTCATCTACAGCATATCCTTTGACTGCCCACCACTTGAGCTAGACCCTTGCCAATATCAACAACTGGATGCAGACAACCACTTCTAAGCTGTCTGTACTTTCTACTTCGGTGGCAGCCCAGTCTGCACCTCCTCAGCCACAGGTCCCACAGTCAGTGGAGGATACTCTCAAAGAGCTTCTGGACAACCAAAAGAAGCTCCTAAAGAATCAGAAGTTGATCATGGATGCTGTTGATTCTCATGGAAAGGCATTGAAGGAGCTTGCTAAGGAGACAAAGAAACTGAGAAAGACCCATGCTTCCAAGGAGTCGGTGGAAGAGCTGAGGGTAGAGGTAGAGAAGATGAAGGCTGATCACTTGCCTTTGGATCTTTTATTGTATGACCCGGCTCCAGCAGCCAGCAGGAGACAGAGAGGCCAGCCAAGAGGAAAAGGGTGATTCCCCGTACTGATGATGCTATTATAGAGTTGGAGGACCCGCATGGAGGTTCCTCTAGCCAGCCCCAGATTCCAGTACAGGCCCAAGACTCAGTACAGGCCCAGGTCCAGTGGAGACACGGGTTACAGGGAGTCCAGTCACAGGTTCCCGAGCAGTCCAAGGACCCAAGGACCCAAACTCATGATCTTATGCAGACGGAGGGTCAATAGGGAGTTTCTTTTTCCTCTCTATCTTTTCTTGTGCTTATTTTGGTTAGTTTGCATTGAGGACAATACTAGCTTTCATTTGAGGAGGTAGCCCTATTTGGATAATTTAGGTTATATATATGACATTACTTTCCTTTTACTTTTGGTATGTACATAATTTTATCATTTTATTGAACTTTTCGTACTTTTTACTTTTGGTCTGTATATAAAGTTATGTTCTAATGTATATATTCATTCTCCCTTATGTATATTAATCTAAATTCCCTTTTGTACATATTCATTCTACTTGTAGACATGTGATTTTTGACTCTCCCCAAGATTTTTTATATTTTAGCATATAAATATTTAATTTAGGCCTAATATCGTTATTTCAACTAATTTTGACTCTTTTACTTTATTTTATTATAAGAAAATAAAAATTACAAGAAAAATAGTTTCATTAATGTTTTGTAGTCATTTTTAATCTTGAAAATACCAAAAATAGTTTTGTTTTAACGGTCAGTCTTATTTTAATAATTAATTTTACTTAAGTAGGGCTAATTAATATTTTTGGTAATATTTCTATATGGATAGATTTTTAGTTAATTAAGCTAATTTTAAGCAAGTCTAGTCATAAAGGCCCAAGTTTCTAGCCCAATACCCTTAAATCCAAATAATAACCTAGACCTAACCTATAAAAACACTAGGACCTAAGAGCTGAAGACACAAGAACAGACCTATACAATATAGACCTAGACTCCTAAGACCTAACAAGAGCCATTTCCTATCAGATCCCCCCCCCCGCCTTCCATCTCCTTCATCACACCCCACCATAAAGACCCAAAAACCAGCGACCCCCTCATCCAGGAACCCCATCCCTGAAACTTCATCGACCTCAGCCACACCCCGCTCACCGTCGCTAAGCTCCCATCTCTTATATCTCACTCTTACTGAAGAAGAAACAACAAACCTAATCCCCAAAAACAAGAGGAAAGCGGCCGAACTCCCCTCATCGCCGGCTAGCTACTGGAGTTGACCACCGGTAGATCTGGTCAGCCATCCACGATAGTTGTTAGCCTCACCTCCGCCCTTCTTTTCTCTCATGCCATTATTCTCGTGATGATAGTAAACGAGGAAGATAGGAACTCGCCGGAAATACAATATCCGGCGATTGAGGTGACCCTCTCTCTTTAAGGTTTTCCGGCGATTTTTTTTCTTACTATTTGCGACATAAAACAATGACAAGAAGTCGCAAGAACAGATCTGAGACGATTCTGTTTTTTGCTTCTTTCATATTTCAAAAATGATTGTGTAACAGCCCAACCCACGAGTGATAATGTCCGTTTTGGGCCTAGGCCCTTACTGGTTTAAAACGCGTCACTAGGGTCTAAGGCTTGTTAACTTATATACCCAGCATCTCTCTTGTGTTTTGTCAATGTGGGACTCTGTCTAAAGCCTGGGGTGTTACATACACCCCTTCTTATGGACTCAGCGTCCTCGCTGAGGTTTTCCCCACCGCATTAGATTTGCCTAGACTCAGCACTAAGGTTTGCCCCTCCTATTCGGGATTTGCCTAAACTCAGTTGAACTCTGACCCACCATCGGCATGGCTGACACAAGAGTGGCTATGATACCATCTGTAGCAGCCCAACCCACTAGTGATATTGTCCGCTATGGGCCTAGGCCCTCACGGGTTTAAAACGCGTCGCTAGGGTCTAAGGCTTGTTAACTTATATACCCAGCATCCCTCTTGTGTTTTGTCGATGTGGGACTCTGCCTAAAGCCTGGGGTGTTACAGATTGCAATTCTCACAGACCTTTATGCTCGCAAGTACAAGAGCTTGAATGTTCTCGATTTGATTGTCCTCTTTGTCATGGTTTAGACGCAGTCGAGAAAGGTATTATTCGAGGTTCCGGTGATTGTGGCTCTGTTTGGTTTGACGATTAAGTTGTAAATTTCCGGTTTTGTTTATCAACATAGAGGTTCATCTCTAACCTTTGCTTTGAGTTAGTATTGGTTACTATCCTTTTTAAGATTGAATAATTATTAGATATGTTGCGGACTTTGTTTAATCTTTTGAGTTTTAGCTTTGTGTTATATTATTGCTATCTCGAATTGGTTATAGCTGAATTCTCTTGGTTTGAACATGATAATGATTTAAAAATAAATATTCGTAGAAAAGCCTTTAGGTGCATTTAAAATACAATTGTGATTGTGTACACATTCACGTGACATAATTACGATTCTAAAACCAATTCGAAGTATGCGTTCGCGCAACTTCGATCAAATTCTTCTTAATAATAAAAGTGTTGCTAATAGGCCGCTAAATTGAATTTAGTTATAATAGCTCGAGGTGTGCCATCCACAATTTAATCATTCATGGACCTCGTATTAATTTCATAACCTAGATATAAAAATGACAAATGCTCGTAGTTGCTTTAGGCCCGTTTAATACATCATTGTGAGTGTGGACACGTTTGCATGACATGGTTACGATTTCTAAAAACAAAATCGGAGTATGTGTTCGCACAACTTCGGTCAAATTTTCTTAATAATAATAAAGCGTTATTAGTTATGGACACGTTTGCGTGACATGATTTTTGACGTGCCAAACAAATGGGTACACGTGCGCGAGACCCGTTTCAAGATAATTTTCTTAATTTAAAAAGCGGTAAAAGGTAAATGCGCAGAGGTTCTAAAATGAGTAATTAGACAATTTTTATCAAGCCAAGTATGACCAAAGCGAGCGTGCTACAACCACGGAACTCGGGAGTGCCTAACACCTTCTCCTGGGTTAACAAAATTCCTTACCCGGATTTCTCCGTTCACAGGCATAAACAGAGTCAAATCTTTCCTCGATTCAAGATTCTAATCCGGTGACTTGGGACACCATAAATTATCCCAAGTGGCGACTCTGATTTTTAATTAAATAATCCCGTTTCGAATGTCACTTAAAATTAGAAAAAACTTCTTTATACCCTTCTGGGGGTAGTAAAAGGAGGTGTAAGACTACTTTCCGCATTTTCTCTTTCATAGCTTCTTATTTCATTTTGATAGCTTCTTATTTTGAGTTTTGCGTTTAATAAGCATTTGGTTTTCTTAATGCCGTGGTTCTTTCCAAAGGTAAAATTTGTGTGAACCAGGTGTCTTTTTCTGATGATGGATGGCATGACAACCTTCTTAAGGGTTTGAGTCTATTATCTTTTTGATTTTTGTGTAAATAGTAGCTAGTGAGTAATGGTGCCTCAAGCTAAGCTTCACTTGGGCCTAACACATTTTCCTTTGATCCTATGGTAAAAAACAAATTGTTGTGTATAGGATGGTGAAAGTTGTGACCTTGAGACTCTTGTGTTGGCCGATAATCATCAGGTAGTTTTTCGGGACCATTTTGTTGCTCAAATATTAGCTAAGGTTGTTGTGGGCCCCCGACTCTGTCTCTTTAGCAATCCCATAGCTTGTGTGGTGAGAATCTGAATTGCAAGTCCAAGTCCCGAGCCATTAGTCTAGAACTTGCCCTGAATGTTTGTCTAGGCGAAATCCTAAGTGTAGTTTGACTTGAGATGTGATTATAGGCTCTCCTTAATCCGAATGATATCTTGAAATCTTCCATTAGCCTACCAATAATAATATCCCTAGTCAACCCTTTAGAGCCATAGACCTTTTTCTTTCAAAAACCATGATACAAGCCTTTACCCGTTCTAAAAAGACCCTCTCTTGGCACCCTATCTTTCCTTAGCACAAGGCAAAAGCATAAGTTTGGGGGAGAGACGAGGAATGCAACAAAGTAGTAAAAGGTACAAAATGAAGAAAAGGCAAGGCAATAAAAAGAAAGAAAGTCAAAAAGTCAAAAAGAATGAACAATCTAGAAGAAATGAGGGGAATCAATAAAAGAAAAGAGATGAAAGGTGTGGAATGTTTAGAAAGGAGAAAAAGGTTTGAAAATAACAAGAAAGAGTGACAGTGTGTCTCTCTAACCCCTAATAAAGAAGCAAATAACTTAAAAAGTCAAGAGAATGTGTGCCAAAATGAAGCAAATGAAGTGCTAAAGGGAATATGGAACCTACTTAGACCAAATATTTCCCACCCTGAACCAAAAGCCTTCACTATATCTCCACAAAAGCCCTATATGATCTTGAGCTGAATGAAGCTTACATTAACTCACATAAGGGGCAAGCTTATGGTACTTAGATCCGGACTTGTGACCATACTTTGAGAGAGATGAGTGTGTTTCCACTATCCTCATTCTGAGCGCTACAATCTAAAAGTGAGGTTTGCTTAGGGAGAGTTGAGGAGTATGAGTTTGGGTTCCACAATGACCAATGCAGTAGAAAGAGTTTCTTTGATGGGTTGAGTCAACTCTTGATGCTCTTGTGTCGCAATAAATCCATGGTGTTTAGAAGGTCAAATGTTGTTAATGATTCATTTGAATGAGGGCAATGGTTAGTCCCAATTGATGCTAGATGAGGTCACTTTAGGTCACGTGAACTTTCTTGGATTTACTCTTAAGGAGGTGGGTCTTCTTTTGTTTGCTTGAGGACAAGCAAAAGCTTATGTTTGGGGGAGTTGATAATTAGGCATTATGGTTCATTTTACACTCCTTCTTACTTGTGTTTTGATTAAAAATGTTTACAAAATAGTCCCAAAGGCTTACACATTGTACTTGTTTGTAGGGTTTGATAAAAAAGGTGACAATTAGTCAAAACCAGCAAAAAAGGAGTGAAACATACACAAGTACCAAGAACAAGTCCAAGCACAGTGCAACAGATCCACTGCGGTCGCATTCCATTTAGTGCGGTCCGTAGTGAGGAGATTCAGAGAGGTGCATATTTTGGAACCTCAAGCACTACGGTCGCAAAGCATTTTGTGCGAACCGCAGTGGCCTCACCGCGACCGCAATCAAGTTTGTGCGGTCTGCAAAGATGGGGTTCAGAGAGTTGGAAGTTTGGAGGATAATGAAAGTGTAGTTCGCGGTCCTTTTTGTGTGGACTACAGTAGAAGCCACCGAGGCCGTGGTGCATTTTATGTGGCCCGCGGTGGCCAAGTTCAGAGAGCGGAGTTTGAAGCCAAAAGGCCTCACCGCGGCCGCACTCCATTTCTTGCGGTCCGCGGTGCCCCCGCAGGGGTATTTTTATCCAGAAAATTCGGCCTAGTATAAATACTTTCTTTTCCCATTTTTAGGGCATCTTTTGTAATCTGTGAAAGACCAGAGCACGTGAACGGCTGTGTTTAACTATTTTGAGTAATTTTATAGTGGGTTTATTATAAAATCTTCAATTATTAGCTTATAATTAAATCTTATGGGTTATTCTTCATCTATTTCTCTGTTTTCTTTCTTTATTATAAGTAGCTAGACTCATTAGCTAGGGTCGTGGCTCAACTCTAGTGTGGGTATTTGATGGGTCTTTTGATTTAAGACTCAGATGTTTACGAGTAGTTGATATTTGGACTGATTTGTGTTTTTCTGGTTGAATTAGTGGTTGCAAACACTAATTTGTGCCTATTTGACTTGAGTTCTTCTTGAGAAAGAGAACTTTGAGTCTAGGAAAATCAGTCCAACAAGGAATTGGGGTGTAATCAAGAAATGTATAACCCTAATTAAAGGGTTAAACCTAGAGATAGTGATACCCGACTTGAGCCTATATTGCTTGCACAATTTTGACACCCAATTGGTCTTGAGAAAGTCAATTAGGGCAAAGTTACTCAAGCTACCGAGAGGTATAGAGTGAGTGTTGATACCCAATTTTTTCCCTATATATTTTTCATATGCAAAATACTTTCAAAATAGCATACGTATGCATATATAAGCATGTCCAAGTGTTTTATTATTTTTCCAATTTTTAAAAGATTTTTAAATCAATTTATCGCTTTATTTTATTAGAAAAACCAATAATTATTTCCCAAATTATCATTTTTGGTAACTCCTTTATTGAATTCTCATATTTATACCAAAATATAGCTAAGGTAATTTTTGCACATTTTTTTACAGATTTATTTAGCATTTTAAAGTTAAATTGCATATAATTGCAATTTTAGCATATTTTAATATTTAATTGTGTTTATAATTACAAATTTGAGTCCAGTGTTTTTAATTTAATATTTACATATTATTAATCGATTTATTACCTTTAATTTATTTCCAGAAATTATTTTACTATTTTTATAAAATAAATAAGGGGAAAATGGCTATTTAAATGTTAGCCCCGTTTATTTCAATTTTAGCCTTATTTGAGCCCCAAATGAACCCAATGCCCAATCTCAATTCCCCAACCCAATTTTAATTTAAACCCGCCCCTGACCTGATTAAATCCTACCCGACCCAGACCCCTCTCATCCTGGCCGTTGATCTCTGAGATCAACGGCCCCTATTCACTCTTACCTTTTTTAACCCAAACGACCACCCTAACCTTCTCATTTCTCACCTACCATCCGCCTCTGAACTCTAAAACTCTCTCGAACATTCCCAAACCCTAACCGCCTCTTACCGCCACCTCCACCTTGAAACCCATCGGAATCCATGGCTTCTCAGGCTATGGGAGTCTTATACTCACCTTCTCTTGCTCCCACGTGCCTGATACCTGAAGATTCGAGGCCTGACCTCGAAGGGTTGCACCCAGACCTCTGTCAATTCAAGGTTCCACGGCTATCTCCAGCTTTACTCCGGCGTAACATGGTGGTTTGAGCCTGATTCGGACCTCTCCGACTCAGATCGGTGACCTTTCAAAGCCTATCTCACTTCTAGGGTTCTTTTGAAATCCTAACCCTTCGAGGTTTTCTTCGATTTCCTTAGATCTGTTGTGTATCTGTGCGCTCCTTTAGTTTTCAAACAATTTCCCTAACTTTTCTTTCAAAAATTACTTTCAAAATCGCTTCGTTTCCGATCTAGGGTTTTCTGAAAATGTTTAAGTGTTTCCCTGACTTTCTCTTCTTTATATTTTGTGTTTATTTGCCTCTACTGTGTTCTTATGTTATCTTCTACCTTGTATGTTCTTCTACTGAGTTTTTACACTCCGTTCTTGTATGTTCTTCTACTGAGTTTTTACACTCCGTTCTTGTATGTTCTTTTACTGAGTTTTATATACTCCATGCATGTATGTTCTTCTACCATGTTTTCCATACTATGCTCTTATATGCTTTTCTTCTGTGTTCTTATACTTTTTGTCTTCTACTATGTTCCAACATGTTTCTCCTACTGTATTTACCTGCTAAGCTCTTAAGTTTCCTTATTTTCCTTCTATTAAGCCCTGTTTAAGTTTCTTCTGAAAAATCTCTTAAGCTTGTTTCTTTTACTGTTCCTATCAGTGTTTTTCTTTTGAGTGCTTCTACTGTGTTTCGCATGTTACTTTGCTATCATGTTTTTCTCATGAGTTTCTATTGATGAAAGAAGCATGCAAGAGATTTCAACTCTAAAACCTCTGAACCTGTTTCAACTACTTGCCTTCTCATCTCTGTACTTGATTCAATGTGGAAACCCTAGAATTTGGGGGTTTCGCCAAGCTGATTATATGATTTGATTGAACTTAGGGTTTATTTCAAAACCCCTAACTCTTTCAAACCCATTCCTTGCTTTCATATAACTCTGACCTTTTGCTAAACTTTTCTATACTGGATTTTCTTCTGACTTTACAATGACACTATAGTCTTCCTTCATGCTTAACATGTTCATATGCTCCTTATATATGATAGACTTCCCTTTAAAGTAGCTTTTGAATTTGTGATTAGTTCCTGCTTCCTTCTGAATATGGGTCTAATTGATTCCCTTTCCATTGTTTGCTGATTTCCCTTAAGTTAAAAACCTTTCCCATCTTCTGACTTGGTTCATTCATGCAAAATCTCAGACTCTTTTGATTTGTTATTTGTTAATTGATTTGCTTACCTTATTTGTACAAACCGTGTATTTTAAAAACCCTGTCCTTAAATAACTTTTTTGTATTCACCCCTAATTGCCTACTTTGCGCAAAGTGTTTGATTAATTTCTTTCCTTAATTGGTTTATACCCGTTTGAATCTGAATCCCTTAACTAAAGGCAGTCTTGTGTAATTGATTGACAATCAGCTCTTCAATTATTTCTTACCTTATTTCTACTTGGTTTATACACTATAAAGGGCATGACCCTTTTCACAAACACACACGGCAGACGACACAATTCACAATCTCTTCTGAACTCTTACTCACATAATAGAACTCTCTCTTCTTGTCTGCACTGAGGTTTTTACTAGACTACTGCATTTTTCTTTACTTGTTTCTTTGAAACTGGTATGTCCTAATTTCAAATTTCAGCATCCCTACAATGTGTTTACTTACAACTTTCTGCATCTATGCCTACTTTACTACTTCTGCAGAGTTAAATACTTAAGCTAGCATGGTGATTCCCTTTTGCTTGTTTTTGCTATGAATCCCTATTCCCTATTTCTCTTTATGTGCTTTGAGTTATAGTTTATGACATGGAAATATGCAAGGTATTGTCTATGGATTGAACTTGATCCCTTAAGGGATCCTAACCTCTAAACAATGTGTTCTAGTAGGCTTATGGGTGTGCCAGCATCTCCCATTGTTGGGTTATGCCCACTAGCCTACTTTTTTTTTTACCTCTTGCAATTCCCCATTTCCTATATCCCTATGTGTGATGTTTCCTTTTCCCTTTCCCCCTTTCAGAATTCTACACTTACACTCTCTCTTAGTTCCTAAGTTCTGCCCCCCTCTTGTGAGCCTTGGGACCTTGAGTTCCCTCTGAACTTGGACACCTGAGGGCTGGCCCTTCCACACTGCACTTTGGCTTAATATGGTGATACATTTGGGTGTAAGCACTGCCCGGAGTTCTTATGAAACTCTTAGGGAACTCTGACACACCCAAGTGGGAGAAAGGCTTTGAAACATGATCTTTAGAGTTGGTTTACTTCATATTTCAGACAGGAAGTCTGAATCAGGCTCCCTTTGGTTGTAATTTTCAATTTCTAATGTAGTTTTTATTTATTTTATTTGGACTATAATAACTTGTAATAACTTTTGGGGATGGTTAGTGAAAAGGGAATGGTAACCATGCATGTAAAAAAGGGTAGATAACCTGCCTATAAGATTCTTGCATTTTTCATATAGCTACCATGCCTATAAGATTCTGCATTTTTCATATAACTACCATGCCTATAAGATTTCTGCATTTTTTTATATAGCTATCATGCCTATAAGATTTCTGCATTTTTCATATAGCTACCATGCCTATAAGATTTCTGCATTTAGTCGCCATGTCTATAGGATTTTCTGCATTCTCATTTAGTTACCACGTCTATAGGAACTTCAGCATTCTCATTTAGATACCATGCTATAGGGAACCTGCACTTTCATGTATATACCGTGACTTCTGCATATGCATGTAGAGAACATGTCTATAGGTTCTGAAAGTCAACTACAATTAGATGTCATGCCTATAGGGTTTCTGTATTCTTATTATGTCCAAAGGTTTTTTTAAAATCAGCAACGCATAGAAAGCATGCCTATAGGAACTATCAACCAAGTCTAAAAGGTTTCACTCGCTTATAAGTCTAAAACCAGTAACAACAATGTCTAATGTCTGCAAAATTTATGATCTTTTGTCAAAACTCGTTTTTCCTGAATAACTGACAAACTTTTCTAAAATCAGTATACCTCTTCTTTTTCTGAAATCAGTAGATATCATGCCTATAGGTTTCGTCTATCACTTAGGCAAGCCATAGGACAGTTTATGAATTGAATCAGATTTTATTAACTACAACCAGTAGGCAGACCTGATTCGGGCTTCTTATCTGAAATATGCAATAAATCAGTCTGCCCCAACTTTTAAGTTTAATCAGACCCTAATCAGTACGTGTAAGACATGCTAAACTATATGCTTTTCTCTGATTCAAGGAGGTCTGTTTGAGCTTTATTTGTTTATGTGCTTCCCCATACTTGCTATATATATGTTTTTGCTTATTGCCTTAGTATTTTAACCTTTGAAACCACAAATAAACCTGACCTCTCCTCCATTTTAGGAATAGTAGTCCCAAATACCTCCGGGGCTGATAGGATTGGGGCGGGTAATAGCATGCAATAAGTAAACGAGACCGATCTGCGCTTTAATACCTTAACGGGGTGGGAAGGGTAGATATGGATATGATGACCATACGATAATGTCACGTGTAACCGCTCATCGAGGAGCGATTACCGGGCATTGTGTGGGGTGATCCATATTATTTATAAACCTAGGACCCTCTTCCCCTGTTTTCTTTGTTTCTTTTAAAAAATTTTTTTTAACTATTTCTTTTAAGAAAATCAACTCTTTTAGTTTCTTTTTCTTACTTTTGTTCATTTGTAACCATTACGTGAAAATTCCCTCTTATTTGAAGCCTTTATTTGCCTATGTGTTATTTGCACTTAAGTCGCAACAATAGTTTGGCCGGGAACCACACAAGTGGATCCTAAGGGGTGCCTAACACCTTCCCCTTGGGATAATTTCAAGCCCTTACCCAATTTCTTGTTACTCAAAACAAACCCCTCCTAGTGTCCTAATGCACTTTAATCATTAGGTGGTAACTCTTCAATTCAAACCCAATTCCCAAAAGGGAATGAGTTGTCCTCCCAAATGTCAAACCCGATTTTCGTGAGAAAAAGGGGGTGTGACAGCATGGCAACTCTGCTGGGGATTTCTTTTAGGCTTTTACCATTTCAATTTATTACTGTGACTTTACATTTCATATGTGCCTTTATTTGTTTAACACCTTTAAGCATTTAATTCTCTCTCCTACTGCAAAACTGACTTGTCTCTTCGTTTCCTCCCTTTATTACTTTCCTTTTCTGCTTTCCTTTGCTACCGCTTTAAGTTATGAAAACTGTTGTATTTACTGCTTCCCTAACGTGCAAATACGTGAAAATCTGCTTTAATTATTGCATAATCATGCTCAATATCATATTTCACTCGTGCCAAACAAAATACCATAGCAATGCTTATAATGAGTGGTTGCGCTCTTCCGATATTATCACCTCCTAAATCCAAAAAAGGTGTATTTGCTGTAAAATCAGTCGATCAACGGTGTAGTTGACGGTTCCGTGCCTTTCCCCCTTGAGTTATCCGCTCAAGGGTACCAGTCTAAAACCCCATAGAAACCTTACTCTATTTAATTGTGCTTGCATCATGGTCAAACCTAGCCGAGTCAGTTATGTTGTTCGCATAATGACTCTTTAAGATAGCCTAGTCAAAAGTCCACTGGGTTTACCTAAAACCCAAATGGACATCACCACGTTCTGTGCATTTATTTGGAGAACTAAATGCTGCATGCTAATTGTTGATGTTAAATAGTCGAGACTGGTGGGGGTAAGGGCCTAACCTTGTTTGTCTTGCAGAAAATGAAGAACGAGGTCCCCAGATTCAGTATGGTTAGCACGTCCCCATTCTTGCTAGACTGGTGGAGGAGTCTCACATCAAATGACCAAGTCAATGAGTGGAAAGAGAGGGTCGCCAAAGCTAGCGAAAAGTTGGAATATCTGAAATACAGCCTGCTGGAATTGGAAGGAAAAGTGAGGAAGAGAGTCACCGACTGCTAAAACGCTGAGGGAAACGAAGGAGAACACTTGGCAAAAGCATTTTTACTGGTGAACCTACGCGAGCTGGAGGATTTGATCAATGAGAGCATTCAACCTGAGGAAGGTCCTTCTTGGACCAAGTAGATAGGAGCTTGCTCTTTTGCTTTAAGAAATGTAATAAGGTCAATGGCCACTAGTGACATTTTATTCCTTGTTATTTATTGTTGTCTTGGGATTCGTCTACTTTTTATCAATAAAATGAGGCATTTAGCATTCCAAGTTCTCCAAATCAATTTGTCGCTAGGCCTACCTCGGGCACAATGAGGCTCCCAAATTAGGACGTGATTTACATTCTTGCACTATGTGTTTAAATATCGCAACACTTTCTTATAATACCCATTGACTTGTTACCTTTTTGTTTTTACTTATTGTTTATTTACTCCCCTCCCTAAAGGTTAGTTCGTGCACTCTGGCATCGTCATCATATTCTACAAGATCAAAGGGCCCTCCACCCACTCCTCCTCCTAGTCCTATCAGAAGCAGGAACAAAGGAAAGATGGAAGATTTGAACAACAACAGAACGGAATTCTCAACTGAACGAGTAGAGGTCACTCATGGTGCTCAGGTCTCCGAAGAAAGTGCGTCCCAACTCGAGCAGAAGCTGTTGAAATTTTAGGAGGAACTTGATCAGGTTCGGAATCTGGCAAACTTGTCATTTTCCCTCACCACTCTGGATATCAATTTTCCAAATACTCAGAACCCCATGCCTACACAAAACATCCCAAAACCATAAAACCATCTCGCTCCTCACCACCACTGTAATACATGCCACACATCCAGCAATACTCCACTGCTCATCCCAGAACCTCTAAATTCCACAAATAACCATTTCCACCATAACACCCCCATTTATGTGGAAACCATGCCACACTCCACCCAACCTATCTCAAGCACACCCGAGTCTGATGATAAAGACTCACTCATCAGGAACCTGGCTGCAGAACTCAAAAAATTGACTAGTCGAATTCAGGGTGTCGAAGGAAGTAAGGGGATTGAAGGGTTGAACTACGAAGATCTTTGCATACAACCGGATGTCGAACTGATCGATGGGTACAAACCTCCTAAGTTTGAGATGTTTGATGGTACAGGGGATCCGAGAGTCCACTTGAGAACATACTGCAACAAGGTGGTCGGAGTAGGGAAGGACGAAAGGATGCGCATGAACCTTTTCATGAGGAGTCTGAAGAGAGATGCTCTGTCTTGGTACATTAGCCAAGACCCGAAGAAATGGTCTAACTGGGTGAGTATGGCGTCCGACTTTATGGACAGGTTCAACACAGAAAATGCACCAGATGTGTTCTACATTTAGAACTTAAAGAAGAAGCCCACAAAACATTCCGCGAGTATGCCACTCGCTGGAGATCAGAAACTGCTAAGGTCAGACCTGTTTTAGAAGAAGAACAAATGAAAAAGTTTTTTGTCCAGGCTCAAGACCCGCAGTACTATGAAAGGCTGATGTTGATTGAAGGCCAAAAATTTTCCGACATCATCAAGCTAGGGGAAAGGATCGAGGAAAGCATCAAAAGTGGTATGGTTACAAACTTTGAAGCTTTGCAAACAACCAATAAGGCTTTACAGTCTGGTGTTACGTCCAAGAAAAGGGACGTATGTGCCTTGATGGTTGCACAAAGAGCCAAATCCCCTATCAAATACCAAGCCTATCCGCTACCTCCACTCACATATTAGCCTACCCCGAATTACCAAGCACCCTCACCCTTTTACCAAACTCCACCTCCTACTTACCAATCATCCCCACCTCCCACATATCAACCTACTTCACCCAGATATTCCCAACCCGCACATGTCTACCAAGCCTACAATGCTCAGCCATCCCACTATTAATCACCTCCCACACGATAAAACTTTCCTAGACCTCGACCAAATTCTTACCGTAGACCCCCAAAGAGTATACTGCCATTGCTAAACCGACTGACCAGCTGTACGAAAGGCTCAAAGTTGCTGGTTATGTCACCCCTATCCCTGCTATAACCCCTGAAAACCCTTCTCAATGGGTCAATCCAAATAAATCTTGTGCATACCATTCCGGCATGAAAGGGCATACCATTGATGAATGCCGCTCTCTGAAAGACAAGATCTAGACTTTGATTGATAACAAGATCATTGTAGCAAAGGAGCCTACTCCGAACGTCGGACCATAAGGGTGGAGGTGTTCACATGATTGAAATAGAGGATGATTGGGATCCCAAAGGATCGATCGGTTTAATCACAGAGGGTGACGAACCAAAGAAGCCAATAGTCACCACTCAATCCCATTGTAGTCCAGACTCAGCCTTCTGGGGATACAGAGATAAACATGTCTGTACCATTTGAGTTTGAAGCACCACCCCCCACAAAGACGTCAACGCCAATTGAGGTCGAGTTTGGGTCTCCAGCAAACACACCCACACCGTTTGAAGTTGCGGTTTTACCCTCAAAAATACATGCTCCGTTAGGAGTAAAGGTGCCCATCCTAGTAACAATGTCAGACGTAACACCGTTCCATACAAATGCCATACCTTGGGATTACACAGTCGAGGCGAGAAGGAAAGGGAAAGCTAAGTTCGGGGAAACAGTTACAGCACAGGGTATGACAAGAACCGGCAGGATTTATACTCCAGAGCATTTAGCTGAGTCGAGTAAGCAGGCCTCTGGTCGGCCGACCATCACTGAAACCGGGACCGATGATCTCTGGAGAAAGATACAAGCCAAGTAATACTCAGTCATTGATCAGCTGAACAAAACACCTGCACAGATTTCTATCCTAGCTTTGCTACAAAGTTCCGACGTACATAAGAATGACTTGTTGAAGGTGCTAAGTGAGGCATATGTACCAAGCAACATCACCGGAGGAGAAATGGCAAACATGGTAGGAAAGGTATTGGAAAGTCACAAGATCACTTTTCATGAAGATGAGCTGCCACCAGAAGGGTTGAGTCACAATAAAGCGTTGTACAACACCGTGCAATGCAAAGATCATTTTATCACTAGGTTCCTGATTGATGGAGGGTCCAGCCTCAATATTTGTCTGTTGGTAACACTCAGAATATTGGGAAAGGGTCTGCATGAGATCAAGGACGGGGCCATCAACGTCAAAGCTTTCAATGGTTCCCAAAGATCCACCATAGGGGAAATCAGCCTGTGTTTGCAAATGGGGCCTACTTGGTTCGGCGTTGATTTTCAGGTTATAGACGTGCCGACATCTTACAACTTGCTGTTGGGACGCCCGTGGATTCATACTGCTGGGGCCGTAGCGTCAACACTACATCAGGCGGTGAAATTTGAGTGGAACCACCAAGAGGTGATCATTCACGGCGATGGTAGCAATCCCATATACAGTCGCCAAACCATCCCAGCGATTGGAGGAAGGATAAAGATAGGCGGGGAAACCTATCACCACATCGAGCGAGTCAACGCCATTGACAAATAAAAATGGTGGGACAACAAAATTGAAAGCATACTGAACTGGAGCGGATATGATCATGGCAAGGGACATGGCAAGAACCTCCAAGGAATTGCCAAGCCGATCAAACTGAAGAAACATGGCACCACTTTCGGTCTGGGATACGAGTATACTTGGAAGGAATTCAACAACTGGTTGCCACCATGGCGCGGCCCATACTACCCACTGGAGCAGCCAATACCACATTTGGAGCAGACTTTCCAGTTGGCCGATGTTATCTATGGGTCGGAAGAAGAGGAAGCACTGGCAGTAGTGAGGAATTTGTTCCTAGAAGAAGATGACATGGATTGTTGTGTCATTTCGAGGAGGAGGGGAAGGAAGGCCCTTCCATATAGGCCGTAAGCCGAGGAGCACGCCTCAACAATTGGACCATCAGAACCATTAGATCTCGGAAAGCGTCGAGGTAGCAAGGCTGAACATAGCATCATGCACTACCATTTATTTTTTACTAGTTGATTTTCCTTTCGCATTTTTGAATTTTCGCAATAGATCTTCCAATGTTCAAAACAGTTATGAAGTTTATCAAAGCATTTCGGTTTCCTTACAAATCTTACTCTTATTAATTTCTCTCATTACTTTACTCATACAATATTATTATTACCTATCTTGATGAACCAATGGTTGTGACATGCAACGAGACAACGTAACAAACGGACATAGATTCAGAGGAAGATGATATACCGGAAGAGATTGTTAAAGAGGTTGAAAATATTAAGAACAGACCTAAGTCCAACCTATACGAGATTGGGATTGTTAACTTGGGAGATGCAGAAAATATCAAAGAAACTCGGATCAGCGTTCATTTGTTACCGTCAGAAAAGGAAGAATACACAGAATTTCTGAAGGACTATGAGGACATATTCTCCTGGTCATATAATGACATGACTAGTTTGAGCACATCTATTGTGGCCCACAAACTGCTAACTAATCCGACATGTCCACCGGTAAAACAGAAGCTCAGAAAGCTTAAACCCGACATGAGTCTGAAAATCAAGGAAGAAGTCACTAAGCAGGTCAAAGCTAAGGTCCTCAGGGTAATAGAATATCTGATGTGGTTAGCCAATATTGTGTCGGTGCTGAAGAAGGATGGGAAGGTAAGAGTCTGTGTCGACTACCGGGATCTCAATCGAGCTAGTCCAAAGGACGACTTTCCCTTGCCGAACATACACATCCTGATCGACAATTGTGCCAAGCATGAGTTGCAATCATTTGTTGATTCTTCGCTGGATATCATCAGATCTGGATGGATGAAGAAGATGCTGAGAAAATGGCTTTCATTACGCCGCAGGGGATGTATTGCTACAAGATGATGCCATTCAGGTTAAAGAATACAGGGGCCCCCTGCATGAGGGCCATGTACTATCTTCCATGATATGAAACACAAGGAGATTGAGGTGTATGTAGATGATGTCATCATAAAGTCCAAGAAAGCCACTGACCACATGGAAGATTTGTGGAAGTTCTTCAACAGACTGAAAAGATACAACCTGAAACTGAACCCCGCGAAATGTGCATTTGGGGTTCCTGCCGGAAAACTACTTGGGTTCATTGTGAGTCGCCGAGGGATAGAACTGGATCCATCTAAGGTCAAAGCTATTTAAGAACTGCCACCACCAAAGAACAAGAAGGACGTAATGAGCTTCCTGGGAAGACTTAACTACATCAGCTGGTTCATAGCACAATCTACGGTCATCTGTGAGCCGATCTTTAAGATGTTGAAGAAGGACGCCACTACCACATGGACTGATGATTGCCAAAAAGCTTTCGACAGAATCAAGGAATACCTATTAACACCACCAATATTAGTTCTGCCTGAGTCGGGTAGACCTCTATTACTCTACCTTGCAGTATTGGATGGTGCGTTCGGTTGTGTTTTGGGGAAGCATGATGAAACGGGTAGGAAAGAGCAGGCCATGTATTACCTCAGTAAGAAGTTCACCCTATACGAGGCTCGGTATTCTCTGTTAGAGCGCACCTGTTGTGCTTTGACTTGGGTAGCTCAGAAGTTGAGGCACTACTTCTATGCCTATACTACATATCTCATATCAAGAATGGATCCATTGAAGTACATCTTTCAAAAGCCCATGCCCACTAGCAAGCTGGCCAAGTGGCAAATCCTGTTGAGTGAATTTGACATTGTCTACGTGACTCAAAAAGTAATCAAAGGACAGGCACTAGCAGATCACCTTGCTGAAAATCTCATGGACGGAGAATACAAACCCTTGAAAACATATTTTCCTGATGAAGAGGTATCATTCATAGGAGAAGACATTGCAGAATCCTATGATGGTTGGAGAATATTTTTCGATGGAGTAGAAAATTTCAAAGGAGTTGGCATAGGAGCGGTCCTAGTATCAGAAACCAGTCAGCATTATCCAGTATCTGCCAAGCTCAAGTTCCCGTGCACCAACAACATGGTCGAGTACGAAGCCTGCATCTTAGGGCTCAAGATGGCCATTGACATGAACATCCAAGAGTTACTAGTAATTAGGGATTCACACATGCTTGTACATCAGGTCCGAGAAGAATGGGCGACCAAGAACTCCAAGATACTCCCTTATCTATATCATGTGTAGGAGTTGAGAAAGAGGTTCACAAAGACAGAATTCCACATGTTCCCAGAGTCCAGAATGAATTCGCCGATGCAATGGCTACCATATCATCCATGATACAACATCAAGACAAGAATTTCATTGATCCTATTCTGGTAAAGATCTATGATCAGCCCGCTTATTGTGCTCATGTCGAAGAAGAAGCAGACGGAAAGCCTTGGTTTCATGATATCAAGGAATATTTGACAAAAGGAGAATATCCAGAACTTGCAAATCCTACTCAGAAACGCACACTTCAGAGGTTGTCCAACAATTTCTTTCACAGCGGAGGAATCCTGTATAGGAGGACTCCTGATTTATGATTACTAAGGTGTGTCGACGTAAAGGAAGCATCCAGACTATAAGAGGAGATTCATGCAGGGACCTGCAGTCCACATATAAATGGATTTGTTTTAGCAAAGAAAATACTCCGAGCTGGTTACTTTTGGATAACTATGGAAACAGACTACATCCAGTAAGTCCGAAAGTGCCACCGCTTCCAGATACATGCAGACATGATATAGGTGCCTCCAAATGAGCTTAATGCAACAAGCTCGCCGTGGTCGTTCGCCGCTTGGGGAATGGATGGTATCGGACCAATCGAACAGGTTTATCCTAGTAGCAATTGATTATTTCACCAAATGGGTTGAAGCAGTATCTTACAGGGCAGTGACTAAGAAAGTCGTGGCGGATTTCGTCCGCGACCGTATCATGTGTCGGTTCAGGATTCCAGAGTCAATCATTACTGATAATGGCTGCCAACAACAATATCAAGAAGATACTAAGGAAAATGATAGAGAAGTATAAGCAGTGGCATGAGAATCTATCATTTGCTTTATTGGGATATCGCACCACAGTTCGCACATCGACAGGAGCAACCCCCTATATGTTGGTCTACGGTACAGAGGCAGTCATTCTCGCTGAGGTAGAAATTCCTTCCTTAAGGATCATACAGGAAGCAGAGCTCGACAACGCAGAATGGGTGAAGAGTTGTTATGAGCAATTAGCTCTTATAGACGGAAAGAGAATGAATGCAATTTGCCATAGTCAGCTCCATCTGAACAGAATGTCCAGAGCCTTCAACAAAAAAGTCAAGCCAAGACAATTCACATCGGGGCAGCTGGTGTTAAAGAAAGTTTTTCTGTATCAAGATGAAGCCAAAGGGAAATTCTCTCCCAACTGGCAGGGTTCGTACATGGTTCACTGGGTTATGATAGGAGGAGCCCTCATACTTGCAGAAATGGACGGAGAAGTTTGGCTAAAGTCGATCAATTCAGACGCAGTCAAGCGATACTATGTGTAATCTTTATGCTTTCCTTATATGATGTAACTTGAATTACGCTTGACTTGATTCTTGTTTAAGAGGGGATACGTAGGCAGCCATATGGGTTCGGTCACAATTCAATAAAATTTTCATTTCCCCCGCTATTGGAAACTGGGGAAGAATTTTAAGGAGGACCCTCAAAATTCCGAAGTGATTTCAGTCATTCGCCGTGAGCAGCCGTCAGAAGCAGCAACCCAGTAAACTGGGGTAGAATTTTGAGGAGGACCCTTAAAATTCCGTAACAAGAAAGGATGCAATGTCTTGGACCACGTCGAAGTCGTTGGTTCATCTAAAGAAAATTATCCTTAATTATGCATTTATATTTTTCTAAAATCATGCACGTGTATTTCTGAAATTACTCTGTTTAGCAACGCTACCCCAATGATACGTACAATATCACCAGATCAAACCCGAGCAGGTCAAGCAAAGCCAGCGGGGGTACGAACTAACCTTTCCCCTTTACAAACTCACGATTTTTCTTTGGATGCAGGCACTTGAGTTGTAAAATCATCAAATATACTATACGCTCACTCACAATGTTCGGGAATACAACTCTCTCAACTGTTACCCTTGCTTGCAACTGCTATCCGCGCACAACAGTGTCCCCAGCAAGCACAATATCCCCAGCAATCATGATACCACAATCTGCTATCAGCTAAGAAAACTCTATTGCCATTTGCTATTTTAACTTCCTGCATAAGGCTACCATTCTGCCTTCCGAGGTTAAGCTCTACCTCCATCTGCATTCTTGCATTGCATAAGGCTACCATTCTGCCTTCTGAGGTTAAGCTCTACCTCCATCTGCATTCTATGCATTGCATAAGGCTACCATTCTGCCTTCCGAGGTTAAGCTCTACCTCCATCTGCATTTCATGCATTGCATAAGGCTACCATTCTACCTTCCGAGACTAAGCTCTGTCTCCATCTGCATTCCCTACATTGCATAACACTACCATTTTGCCTTCTGAGGTTAAGCTCTACCTCTATCTGCCTTTCCTGCATTGCGTAAGGCTACCATTCTGCCTTCCGAGGTTAAGCTCTACCTCTATCTGCATTCTCTGGATTACATAAGGCTACCATTCTGCCTTTCGAGGTTAAGCTCTACCTCCATCTGCATTCTCTGCATTGCATAAGGCTACCATTCTTCCTTCTGAGGTTAAGCTCTACCGCCATCTACATTCTCTACATTTCATAAGGCTACCATTCTACCTTCCGAGGTTAAGCTCTACCTCCATCTTGCATGGCTGAAAGATCGCCATTTTATTTACATCTTGCATCGGCTGGAAGATCGCCACTGCATATATACCTTGCATCAGGTGAAAGATCGCCACTTATTTTACATCTTGCATGGCTGAAATATCGCCACCTTATTTACATCTTGCATCAGGTGAAAGATTGCCACTCCATTTACATCTTGCATGGCTGAAATATCGCCACTTTATTTACACCTTGCATGGCTGAAATATCGCCACTTTATTTACATTTTGCCTGGCTGAAATATCGCCACCTTCACACTTGCATGGCTAAAATATCGCCGCTTTATTTTACATTTTCATAGGCTGAAAGATCGCCACCTACTGCATTCCATAGGCTGAAAGATCGCCAAAATTGTCCAAAAGCGTCATTGTTCGGAGGCACCATTTTCATAGCCTGAGAACGCCATGCCATGGCCTGAGGACCCCTTTTATCTTTTGCATATCATTATTCAAAGGCATCATAGTTCGGAGACATCATTCTTATAGCCCGAGAGCACCATTTCATGGCCTGAGAATCCTTATTATACGCTTCATGGCCCAGGACATCATGGTCTGAGGACGTCATCCTAACCGTCCAAAGACAACATTTTATGGTCTGACGGGAACTTGCATCATGTTTAAATTTCCGCACAATACATTGTTTGTTTGCAGGTAAACCGATGAGCAATGACCGTCTCAGCAGAATCAATCCTGCTCCAGTTTCCGCAACCCTATTAGACTTTAACCATCCATCCTAACTCAAGTATCGCGTCCGTCTTAGAAAATCTCCATCGGCATATTCCCCTGACAGATCCTGGACTTCATATGGCCTGATTCCTGTAAGACCAGGGATATGTAGGCAGCTCAGGAGCCAGAGCTCGGTCAAATTCTTCAAACTATTCCGTTCGGTCAAAATTGGCCATCATATCTTTACCCGACAACTCTTTCATCCTTCCCGGATAAAGAGGGGCAGTTGTTGATACCCACTTTTTTCCCTATATATTTTTCATATGTAAAATACTTTCAAAATAGCATACGTATGCATATATAAGCATGTCCAAGTGTTTTATTATTTTTCCAATTTTTAAAAGATTTTGAAATCAATTTATCGCCTTATTTTATCAAAAACAAACCAATAATTATTTCCCAAAATTATCATTTTTGGTAAATCCTTTATTGAATTCTCATATTTATACCAAAATATATCTAAGGTAATTTTGCACATTTTTTTACAGATTTATTTAACATTTTAAAGTTAAATTGCATATAATTGCAATTTTAGCCTATTTTAAGATTTAGTTGTGTTTATAATTACAAATTTGATTCCAGTATTTTTAATTTAATATACATATTATCAATTGATTTAGTACCTTTAATTTATTTCCAAAAAATATTTTACTATTTTTATAAAGTAAATAAAGGAAAAATGGCTATTTAAATGTTAGCCCCGTTTATTTCAATTTTAGCCTTATTTGAGCCCCAAATGAACCAAATTCCCAATCTCAATTCCCCAACCCAATTTTAATTTAAACCTGCCCCTGACCCGATCAAATGCTACCCGACCCATACCCCTCTCATCCTGGCCGTTGATCTCTGAGATCAACGACCTTTATTCACTCTTACCTTTTTTAACCCAAACGACCACCCTAACCTTATCATTTCTCACCTTCCATCCGCCTCTGAACTCTCAAACTCTCTCGAACATTCCCAAACCCTAACCGCCTCTTACCACCACCTCCACCTTGAAACCCACCGGAATCCATGGCTTCTCAGGCTATGGGAGTCTTATACTCACCTTCTCTTGCTCCCACGCTCCCGATACTTGAAGATTCGAGGCCTGACCTCAAAAGTTTGCACCCAGACCTCTGTCGATTCAAGGTTCCACGGCCACTTCGGCTTTACTCCGGCGTACCATGGTGGTTTGATCCTAATTCCGACCTCTCCGACTCAGATCGATGACCTTTCAAAGCCTATCTCACTTTTAGGGTTCTTTTGAAATCCTAACCCTTCGAGGTTTTCTTCGATTTCCTCAGATCCATTGTGTATCTGTGCTCTCCTTGAGTTTTCAAATGGTTTCCCTAACTTTTCTTTCAAAAATTACTTTCAAAACCGCTTCGTTTTCGATCTAGGGTTTTCTGAAAATGTTTAAGTGTTTCCCTAAATTTCTCTCCTTTGTCTTTTGTGTTTATTTGCCTATACAGTGTTCTTATGTTTTCTTCTACCTTGTATGTTCTTCTACTGAGTTTTTACACTCCGTTCTTATATGTTATTCTACTGAGTTTTTACACTCCATTCTTGTAACTTCTTTTACTGAGTTTTATATACTCCATGCTTGTATGTTGTTCTACCATGTTTTCTATACTATGCTCTCATATGCTTTTCTACTGTGTTCTTATATTTTTTGTCTTCTACTATGTTCCAACATGTTTCTCCTACTGTATTTTCCTGCTATGCTCTTAAGTTTCCTTATTTTCCTTCTATTAAGCCATGTTTAAGTTTCTTCTGAAAAACCTCTTAAGCATGTTTCTTTTACTGTTCCTATCAGTGTTTTTCTGTTGAGTGCTTCTACTATGTTCCGCGTGTTACTTTGCTATCATGATTTTCTCATGAGTTTCTGTTGATGAAAGAATCATGCAAGAGGTTTCAACTCTGAAACCTCTGAACCTGTTTCAACTACTTGCCTTCTCATCTCTGTACTTGATTCAATATGGAAACCCTAGAATTTGGGGGTTCCGCCAAGCTGATTATGTGATTTGATTGAACTTAGGGTTTATTTCAAAACCTCTAACTCTTTCAGACCCATTCCTTGCTTTCATATGACTCTGACCTTTTGCTAAACTTTTCTATACTGGATTTTCTACTGACTTTACAATGACACTACAGTCTTCCTTCATGCTTAACATATTCATATGCTCCTTATATATGATAGACTTCCCTTTAATATAGCTTTTGAATTTGTGATTAGTTCCTACTTCCCTCTGAATATGGGTCTACTTGATTCCCTTTCCATTATTTGCTGATTTCCCTTAAGTTAAAAACCTTTCCCATCTTCTGACTCGCTTCATTCATGCAAAATCTCAGACTCTTTAGATTTGTTGTTTGTTAATTGATTTGATTACCCTATTTGCACAAACCGTGTATTTCAAAAACCCTATCCTTAAATAACTTTTATGTATTCACCCCTAATTGTCTACTTTGCACAAAGTGTTTGATTAATTTCTTTCCTTAATTGGTTTATACCCATTTGAATCTGAATCCCTTAACTAAAGGGAGTCTTGTGTAATTGATTGACAATCAGCTCTTCAATTATTTATTTACTTATTTCTACTTGGTTTTTACACTATAAAGGGCACGACCCTTTTCACAAACACACACGGTAGACGACACAATTCACAATCTCTTCTGAACTCTTACTCACATAATAGAACTCTCTCTTCTTTTTTGCACTGAGGTTTTTACCAGACTACTGTATTTTTCTCTACTTGTTTCTTTGAAATTGGTATGTCCTAATTTCAAATTTCAGCATCCGCACAATGTGTTTACTTACAGCTTTTTACATATATGCCTACTTTACTACTTCTGCAGAGTTAAATACTTAAACTAGCATGTTGATTCCCTTTTGTTTGTTTCTGTTATGAATCCATATTCCCTATTTCCCTTTATGTGCTTTGAGTTACAATTTAAGACATGGCAATATACAATTTATTGTCTATGGATTGAACTTGATCCCTTATGGGATCCTAACCTCTAAACAATGTGTTCCAGTAGGCTTATGGGTGTGCCAGCATCTCCCATTGTTGGGTTATGCCCACTAGCTTGCTTTTTTTACCTCTTGCAATTCCCCATTCCCTATATCCCTATGTGTGTTGTTTCCTTTTCCCTTTCCCCCTTTCAGAATTCTACACTTATACTCTCTCTTAGTTCCTAAGTTCTGCCCCCCTGTTGTGAGCCTTGCCTTGGGACCTTGAGTTCCCACTGAACTTGGACACCTGAGGGTTGGCCCTTCCACACTGCACTTTGGCTTAATATGGTGATACATTTGGGTGTAAGAACTTTCCAGAGTTCTTATAAAACTCTTAGGGAACTCTGACACACCCAAGTGGGAGAAAGGCTTTGAAACATGATCTTTGGAGTTGGTTTACTTCATACTTCAGACAGGAAGCCTGAATCAGGCTCCCATTGGTTGTAATTTTCAATTTCTGATATATTTTTTATTTATTTTATTTGGACTGTAATAACTTGTAATAACTTTTAGGGATGGTTAATGAAAAGGAAAGGGTAACCATGCATGTAAAAAAGGGTAGATAACCTGCCTATAAGATTCCTGCATTTTTTTATACAGCTACCATGCCTATAAGATTTCTGCATTTTTTCATATAGCTACCATGCCTATAAGATTTCTGCATTTTTCATATAGCTACCATGCCTATAAGATTTCTGCATTTAGTCGCCATGTCTATAGGATTTTCTGCATTCTCATATAGTTACCACGTCTATAGGAACTTCAACATTCTCATTTAGATACCATGACTATAGGGACCCTGCACTTTCATGTATATATCATGACTTCTGCATATGCATGTAGAGAACATGTCTATAGGTTTTGAAAATCAATTACAATTAGATGTCATGCCTATAGGGTTTCTGCATTCTTATTATGTCCAAAAGTTTTTTTTTTAAAATCAGCAACGCATAGAAAGCATGCCTATAGGAACTATCAACCAAGTCTGAAACGTTTCACTCGCTTATAAGTCTAAAACCAGTAACAACAATGTCTAATGTCTGCAGAATTTATGATCTTTTGTCAAAACTCGTCTTTCCTGAATAACTGACAACCTTTTCTAAAATCAGTATACCTCTTCTTTTTTTGACATCAGTAGATATCATGCCTATAAGTTTCGTATATCACTCAGGCAATCCATAGGACAGTTTATGAACTGAATCAGATTTTATTAACTACAACCAGTAGGCAGGCTTGATTCGGGCTTCTTATCTGAAATATGTAATAAATCAGTCTGTCCCAACTTTTAAGTTTAATCAGACCCTAATCAGTACGTGTAAGACATGCTAAACTATATGCTTTTCTCTGATTCAAGGAGGTCTATTTGAGCCTTATTTGTTTATGTGTTTCCCCATACTTGCTATATATATATATGTTTTTGCTTGTCGTCTTAGTATTTTTACCTTTGAAACCACAAATAAACCCGACTTCTCCTCCCTTTTAGGAATAGTAGTCACAAGTACCTCCGAGGCTGATAGGATTGGGGCGGGTAATAGCATGCAATAAGTAAACGAGAGCGATCTGCGCTTTAATACCTTAACGGGGCGGGAATGGTAGATATGGATATGATGACCACGCAATAACGTCACGTGTAGCCCCTCACTGAGGAGTGATTACCGGATGTTGTGTAGGGTGATCCATATTATTAATAAACCTAGGACCCCCCTTTCCTCTGTTTTCTTTATTTCTTTTTAAATTATTTTTTAACCATTTCTTTTAAGAAAATCAAATCTTTTAGTTCATTTTTCTTACTTTTGTTCATTTGTAACCATTACGTGAAAATTCCCTCTTATTTGAAGCCTTTATTTGCCTATGTGTTATTTGCACTTAAGGTGTTATTTGGCTAACACCTTCCCCTTGGGATAATTTCAAGTACTTACCCAATCTCTGGTTACTCAAAACAAACCCCTCCTAGTGTCCTAATGCGCTTTAATCATTAGGTGGCGACTCTTAAATTCAAACCCAATTCCCGAAAGGGAATGAGTTGTCCTCCCAAATGTCACAAACCCGATTTTAGCGAGAAAAAAGGGGCGCGACAGTGAGTAATTCTGTGCATTGGCTATATCACAATCCCCACATAACGTCTTTGCCTTAGGCTTTAGATCCCGTCAAGTATTCACCTAGGAGAAAGTCACTTACCTATTGCCTCTTTAACTATTTAGAAAACCCTACAAGAAATCATTCTTAGTTTAGCTTATCATTAGCATAAATATTAGAAGTAGAGTTCAATCAAAAGATGATTGGAAGAGTAATTAAGAGCACTACGCATCTCTAGTTTAGATAGGAATCCAATTCCCTTTTCTAGCTCCTTGTGGAATCAATCCCGACCATCTCAGGTAAAAGCTGCTTCGATCACTCTCGCTACTTTGTAGTGGTGTAGGGTTGGCTTCGATTAACGGTATTCCGAGAGATCCACTATTGCTATTTCTGTGTACTGAGTTAGATTATTTATGTGTTTTTATTCGTTATAGACTGTTAGCACTTTAATTATATTGTCGTATTCTATATTTTTTTACCTTGTTTTTCATCTATAATCAGTAGGGCCCTGACCTTCCTCGTCACTACTCGACCAAGGTTAGACTTGGCACTTACTGAGTAATGTTGTGGTGTACTCATGCCCTTTCTTGCACATGTTTTTTATGTGCAGATCCAGGTTCTTTAGCCCAGCCATACCATCAATAAGGCGAGGTGATCTTTAGATACTTCGAGGTATATCTGCCGCGTTCGCAGACCGAGGAGTCCCTCTCTATTCTCCCCTTTAGTTTTACTCTCCTATATTTACTTTTGTTTAGACATTCTGGAGTTAGAATTCTTGTGGTTATTCAGCAGCTTGTGATTTCATTAGATTCGAGGCTTTGGGAGTTGTTTTAGTTTGAGAGCTTATTTGTATATGTTGAGCGGCATTTTAAACATTTTATTTATGTTTTTATCCACAGTTTTTAGCTAGTTTTTATTTCGTATCCCATTTTCGCAAATTGTTAGGCTTACCTAGTCGTAGAGACTAGGTGTTATCACGACAGTTCACGGAGGGTGAACTCGGGTCATGACAAGTTGGTATCAGAGCTCTAGGTTCATAGGAGTCATGAATCACAAGCCGGTTAATTAGAGACTCGCATCTTACAACTCATATTCACGTATGTTAGTTCATGTCGTAAGGTAGTCGACGTAAATCCGAGAAGAGATTATCTTTGAGATGATAAGAAGTTAATCCTATTGGTCTTAAATGATACAAGGGTGTATAAGGGGGGTTAACAAATATTAGAAGTTAAACGAATCAAGGATGTTGTAACCCGTATTTTCGGGTAAACCTAGAGGTGCTTAATATATTTAAGAGGTCATGTTTTAAGGTATTTTAATCATATAATATTTGTATCATAACTCTTGAAGTCAAACAAGTTATAAAACAAAAGTCAACAAACATTGGCGCAACTTACGTTCATAATTTTACTTAAACTTTAGGTCAAATATTACTAAGATTTTCTTCCAGTTTAATGGGAATTACGGGGTGATCTACCCACCAAATTGAAGATCTATGAGTCTAGTTTCCAAATCATTAAACCGTTTATCCATACGATCTCTGAGTAGAGAGATATTTGCGTTTTTACAAGACCGCGCCAAGCACCTCTCTATGAGCCCACATAGGCGGTTTAAGACATATGGATATATATATAAAAGAGGAATCAACCCCGTTTTAAGTCATTGTTTTTAGTGTATTCAGACCTTAGAACCCTAAAAATATCCTCTCAAGTTTCTCTCATGATCCAATACCCAAACAAAGGGCAAACAACACAAATCAAATGTCGGGAATCCCGTGGCGCTAGTAAGTTTCTTGTTCTTCTTGTTGTTTCTCATTATTGTATTGTGCCAGCTCATGTGGGAGGTTGTTTTAAGTGGTTTATGTTCTGTAAATACTCCCTCAAGTTTTTAATATCAACCCTAGGTGATTTCAAGTCTTCTAAAGTGATTCTAGTGCCGAAAACCCCTAATTGATTGCTAGTTTCGCTTCCTTGTTCTTGCGGCAGCATTGGAGGGATATTTCGTGAAACATTAAGGTCAAATTGAAGTTTTGCTTTTTATTTACAGGTAAGTAACCTCTTACCCTACATATATTTAAGATTATGCAAGTTGTGGCTAAGTCATTGAAGCTAGAACTTGTGAAATATATATATCGAAAGGCTTGGTAGTAATGTTGTTGGTTGGTGGACTATTTTGGTAGGCTCAATATGATTATTATTGATGTTTTTTGGTCTGTTTGGTAATTTTTTTACTTGTGGAAAGTCATATAAATAGGGGATGTTCTGTCCGTTTCATCGTAAAATAAGTTGTGGTCGATACATAATAGTTACGATGCCTAAATGATAACGATAGTGTCATTTCTCTTATTGTAGAGTAAGGAGTCATGACATTTTCAAAGCTTGAGGTTGGGAAGTATATACAATGTATGTGAGTCTATTCCCTTCCTTCTTTGCGCGACTCCAATTGTACATAACTAGCACCCGACCATACTTGTCGAGCACCAACGTACCTTTATCTAACCTTTTTTATTATCTTTTAGGGCTGACGAGATCAATATAAATGGTAGATATGGATCATGAACAACCAACAATGAAAGATAATGACATGAACATACATAACATAGGATGACTAGACAGTCAAGAAACTATATATAAGGTACGAGCTACCACACTGCTATGAAAGACTATACAACAAAAATCAGCCGACAAGGCATACCAAACTATACATGAGTCGACACCTGTCTATGAGCCTCTAAAGGAACATAAGTGCTACAACATTGCCGGAACAAGGCCCTGACATACCCATAATATCTATAACAAAAATGCATACCAAGACCAAGACAAGTCCGGAGAAGGGATCTCACCAATAACCTCTGAACTGGGCACCAATCGTGAGCATATACACCACTCTAGCTTAGGCAAGGTTGATTTCCCTTACTGCAGCAACATCCCAGGCCAGGGGAGGAACACAGACTCCCGCTGCCTGTACTCCTGAGCAGTGAGTCTAGGTTGATTAGATCCTAGAGGTTATACCGGCACCGCCTGTGGCCCCATTTTAGCTCGAGGATAGGGTAACGACTTCAGAGGATGAGCAGTAGAGGCTTGAGAGGTTCAAGAAGTATAAGGCTCCTGTATTCAGTAGTTTAGCATCAGATGATGCCCTGGGATTTTTGGAGGAGTGTTACTGTATCCTCCGCACTATGGGTGTATCAGGATCAAGTGGGGTTTCTTTCACTACCTTCTAGCTTCGAGGAGCAGCCTACCAGTGGTGGCGTACTTTTGAGTTGGATAGTCCAGTTGAGGCAGCATCCCTTACGTGGACTCAATTTTCAGATATGTTCTTGAGGGAGTTTGTCCTTTATAGCCTCAGGGACGCATGGCGCATAGATTTTGAGCATTTGCACCAGGGCACTATGACTGTTTTGGAGTATGTTGTCCATTTCACTAACTTGGCTAGGCATGCACCAACCTTGGTTGCTACAGTTCGTGAGAGGGTTTCGTCGGTTTATTAAGGGGCTCATTCCCAGCATCAGGTCTAGCATGGCTCGTGAGTTAGAGATAGATATTTTTTATTAGAAGGTGGTGAGAATTGCTAGGAGAGTGGAGGGAATGCATGCTCGTGATAGAGAGGGGAGGGAGGCCAAGAGGTCTCGAGAGTTGGGCCATTATTCTGGTGCCCATGCTCCAGCTGTAGTTCGTCATGGTAGGGGTTATATGAGTCGCCCCATTCATTTAGCTCTTCCAGTAGCCAGTGGTATTCTAGCTCCTCCTAGACCTCGGGAGCCTTATTATGCACCTCTAGTATCTAGTGCGCCTCCTACGCAGGGTGCTTTCAGTAGTCAGTCCAGCATACCTAGCCCGAGCCAGTCACAACCGCCACGCCCTCCCAGAGCTTGTTTTAAGTGTGGCGACACCCGCTATATGGTGAGGGATTGCCCCAGACTTATGAGGGGTGCACCTCCACAGACTCCTCGGCCACAGCGTGCCCCGCAGAGTTCCCAGGCTATGGTTCCAGCATCAGTTGCTACTCCACCTGCTCAGCCGTCACCTTAGAAGGGGAGGCGAGGCCAGATATTATGCCCTTCCTGCCCGTACTGAGGTTGTCGCCTTCGATTCTGTCATCACAGGTATTGTCCTGGTTTGTCATAGAGATGCATCGGTTCTATTGGATCCAAGCTCCAGTTATTCTTATGTGTCTTCTTATTTTGCCCTATATTTGGGCGTAACTCGGGATTCTTTGAGTTCCCCTATTTATGTTTCTACTCCTGTGGGGAATTCTCTTATTGTGGATCGCAGTTATCAGTCGTGATTTGTTGCTCTTAGTGGTTTTGAGACCAGAGACAATTTATTATTGCTCAGCATGGTAGATTTCGATGTTATCTTAGGCATGGATTGGTTGTCGCCCCATTATGCTATTCTTGATTGTCACGCCAAAACCGTGACGCTGGCTATACCAGGTGTACTGCGAGTAGAGTTGAGGGGTACTTTAGATCACACTCCCAGTAGAGTTATTTCTTTCCTTAAATCTCAGCGAATGGTTGAGAAGGGGTGTGATTCATATCTTGCCTATGTGATAGATGTTAGTGTTGATGCCCCTACAGTTGATTCGGTCCCAGTAGTACAAGACTTCCCTAATGTGTTTCCAACTGATCTTCCGGGTATGCCACCCGACAGAGATATTGATTTTGGCATTGATCTGTTGCCAGGAATGATAACTGTGATTTATACATGTTTTATACCCATTCTTACCTAAGCTTTGTGCATTAATTGCCATAAATTAGTCCCAAAATGCTTACAAATTGCGCTTGATTGCAGGTTTGAGCGACAAGATCACAAATACCAAAGATCGGCTCAAAAAGGAGTGAAATCTGCCAAGTGTCAAAAGACAACTGAAGTGGGGAACAAAATGACATGTGCAGTCCGCACTGATTTGTCTCGCGGCCACACAGGAGAGTTCAGAGGCTGGGCAATTTCCAGGTAAACCTGCGCGGTCCGCACTGCCTTGCCACGCGGCCGCACAGGATAGTTTAGAGACCATGCAATTTTAAAGTCAAGATGCACGGTCCGCGCTCCTTTCCACGCGGTCCTCGCCCAAGAGTGTTAGAAACTCGGTCATTCAAGGCAAAAGCCCACACGGCCACACACCTAATCAGTGCAGTCCGCGTGGAAACGCCCTACGTGGCCGCGCATCGCATTTGCGTAGTCCGCGTCCCCAAGTGTCAGAAACAAGATATGAAGACCCAAACCTCTACGCGGCCGCGCGTTATTTGTGCGCGGTCCGCGCCAGACCCTCAGGGGTATTTTTGTCTGCTTTTTCCTGTGTAGTATAAGTAGAACATTTTACTTTTTAGGTGCAGTTTTCAATTTTGGTTTTTTATCACATAGCAGCTGAACTCGAGACTTCATAGTTTTAGTCCATGTTGGGCAATTTCTTCTAGTATTAACGTGGATTTGAGTAGATTAACATTGTACTTAATAATTATGTCAATTTCATCTACTATTTTTTCAATTTCTGTTTCTATTATGGCTAGCTAAACCCATTAGCTAGGGTTGTGGCTCAACCCTAGTGTGGGTAATTAATGGGTGTAATTGTTTAGTGCATGAATGATGTTGGGTATTTGTTATTTGGATTAATCTTATGTTTTCATTAAGATTTGGTGGTTGCAAACACTAAGTCTAGCGTAGTGAGTTTTGACTCTTCTTGAGAAAGAGAGTCTATGACCCCAAGATTAATTCCAACAAGGAATTGGGATGGACCCATGAGAATGGTAGTCCCAATTAACGGGTTAAAACTCGAGAGAGTAATTACCAACTTGAACCATAAGTTGCTTGGGCAATTTGGCCTACCCAGTTGGTCTCGAGAGAGGCAATTGGGGAAAATCACTCTCTCTACCGAGAGGTGTGAGAGTGGGTACAAAAGTACAATGGTTATAGCATAAGTCCCATATTCATCATTCTTGCATTAGGAATCTCTACCCGTTAGTTGACCACCTAGGTACATGCCATGACCCTAGTGCCTTTCTCTATATTGCATACAACTTAGAATCTATATCTTAGCCTAACTTAGCTTTAAACTTGTAGTTGATAAATTGTAGTTGATAATCAAAAGAAAACCAAAAATGTTAGCAGATCAATTAGGAGCTAAAACATAGTCCTAGACCATACAAACACTCAACTCCAAATTGAAGCTCCCTGTGGAAAATTGACCCCGATACCACTATTGGGTAAAAGTATTAGCGCTCACTCTTCCTTAGGTTGAGTCCGCTGCGATCAATTTTTGGCACCATTGTCGGGGAGCTTTACGGTGTTGACTATTTGTGTAGCTACTATTGTGTTTTGCTTATCTTTCCTTCTTATTTACTAACTTTGTTTGTGTCGATCAATCAGGTACAATGGCTCTTAATGCAAATGACCCTCTCGGCAATGTGATAGCGGGGGAGGAGGTAGAGGATCTAGAACAAGATGAGGTCTTACCTCAACTTCCACGGAGAGGCCGACATGTCAATATAAATGCAAATGAGAACAACAACATTCCAGACCCTCCTCCGGCACCGCCGAGAGTGGCTCTCAGAGTTCTACCAAATCAAGGATACGCCAGTGCTATTGTTCCTCCCCGAATCCGGGCGGGGAACTTTCAAATCACAAATGTTATGCTGACCTTGCTCGAGCAAAGAGGTTATTTCACGGGTTCCTCCGATCAAAATGCCTACAAGCACTTGAAGGGGTTCGTGGATACATATTGCGGTAGCAAGCAGACAAACGTGTCCGAGGATGCATTGAGATTGAGGCTTTTCCCATTTTCTCTTCGGGGTAAAGCATTGGATTGGTTAGAAAGGCTCCCCAATCATTCTATTACAACATGGGATGAATTGGCGGACAAATTTATTTCCAAGTTCTTCTCTCCAAGTCATATGGCAGCTCTTCGGGATGAAATTCTAGCTTTCAAGTAAGAGCCAACGGAACCTTTGCATGATATATGGGAAAGATATAGAACAGTGGTGAAAGAGTGCCCTAATAATGACATGACCGAGGCTATGATTCAACAAACCTTTTATCGGGGAATCAACACCACAAATCAATGCATTGTGAACTAATTGGCCGGAGGGAACTTTATGAAACTTTCTTACCAAGAGGCATGTGATTTACTTGATGAAATGGCCAACACCTCTTCGGCATGGCAAAGCCGAGCAAACGTGCCCCAAGGTGACCCCACGGTCATCCATTTGCACAAGGAATTGTACAATCATGGCCAAGCTATAGCCGAGCTTACAACAACTATGAATCAATTGGCAAAGGTGCAATTGCAACAAGTCCAAAACCCGCGTCAAGTCAACGCAATGGAAGGTGTTTCTATGTTGAAAAGGAGGTAAAGAGGGCAACAACCTCAAGGTAATTGTGAACAATATGACAACAACAATGATGGTGGTGGTTATTCAAATGAGTTCTATGAGGATCAAAGCGAAGAGGTCCAATATGTCAACAACTATCAAGGGAATAGAGGTAACTCCTCAAACCAACAATGGCGTCCTCAAGGTAATTGGGGAAATCAACAACAAGGCGGAGGTAATTGGAATAACAACAACCAAAACAACAATTGGGGTAATCAAGGCAACCAAGAAAATTGGCATGGTAATAACAATTATTGGGGCAACAACAACAATCAAGGAGGGTGGAACAATGGCGGGAACCAAGGCAACCGGGGGCAAGGTTTTCAAAGGGGCCCCATGTACCAACAACAAAACAATCCACCCCCTTTCCTTCTCAATGTCCGAGTTCGTCCGGAAGCGAGATGGGGAGCATTGAAAGCATGTTCGAGAAGATGATTAAAAAGAACCAAGATTCTGAGGCCCAATTAGCTTCGCATAACACATCTATCCGGAACTTGGAAGTGCAATTAGGCCAAATCTCTCAGTCTTTAAATACTCGCCCAAAGGGTGCTCTACCAAGTGATACGGTACTAAACCCCAAGGGTGGGCACAATAATCATGTGATGGCAGTGACAACGTGAAGTGGAAGAGGCGGTGATGTGCATGCCTCACGAGGAAACCAAGTTACAGTAGATAAAGATGAGTTACGAAATAATGAGATCCCGTTGGTAGTTGAGGATGTTGTTGAACAAAGTGCAAGTGATGATGTGAGAATTGAAATTGATGAGGGTAAGGAGGAGACTCAAGAGGCCGTGAACCCGTCTAGGGAACACGTCATTGATATGCCCGAACCGATGGTGCCAAAAGCCAAGGCACCCTTACCTAGACCTCCTCCGCCATATCCTCAAAGGTTGGCCAAGCAAAAGGGTGACAACCAATTTAAGAAATTCATTGAAATGATGAAGAGTTTGACTATCAACATTCCTTTGGTGGAGGCACTCGAGCAAATGCCGGGATACACAAAGTTCATGAAAGATTTGGTTACAAAAAAGAGATCAATGGAGTGTGAGACAATCAAGATGACCCATCAAGTGAGCGCAATTGTGCATTCTATGGCTCCGAAACTTGAGGATCCCGGAGCATTTACAATACCATGTACCATTGAAAGTGCCGATTTTGCAAAAGCCCTATGTGACTTGGGGGCAAGTATCAATCTCATGCCATATTCGGTCTTCAAGACCTTGGGTATCGGACAACCTCGTCCAACTTCTATGAGGCTTCAAATGGCAGACCGGTCAATGAAGCGGCCTTTGGGTATTATTGATGATGTCCTTGTTCGTGTTGATAAGGTCATATTGCTGGCCGATTTCGTGATCTTGGATTGCGAAGTGGATTTCGAGGTGCCTATCATTCTTGGAAGGCCTTTCCTAGCTACGGGGAAGGCCTTGGTTGATGTGGAAGCGGGAGAATTGACCTTCCGTGTTGGAGATGAAAAGGTGGTGTTCCACGTGTGTAAATCAATGAGGCAACCGGATAGCACCGAGGTATGTTCGTTTGTTGACATTGTCACGGCGGTGATAGTGGATGACACAAACGCAATGGCAAATGTTGAGGACCCACTTGAGGCCGTGCTATTGAACATGGATGTTGATGATGATGCTAGAAGGGTGGAGTGTGTAAACGCATTACATGGCATGGGCTCATATTCTTATGAACCGAGGAAGTTATCTCTTGATCTTGAAAATCGCAAAACTCCACCCACCAAGCCATATATTGAGGAGCCACTGGTGTTGGAGTTGAAACCACTTCCTCCTCACCTCAGGTATGAATTTCTTGGTCCTAATTTCACTTTACCGGTTATTCTTTCTTCTTGCTTGACTAGCGTGCAGGTTGACACCACTTTGGCAGTTCTTCAAAAGCGCAAGCGGGCGATTGGATGGACCTTGACGGATATTCGGGGTATTAGCCCCACGTTTTGCATGCACAAGATAATATTGGAGGAGGATTCTAGGCCGTCTCTGGAACATCAAAGGAGACTCAATGAGGCCATGCAAGAGGTGGTCAAAAAGGAAGTCATCAAGTAGCTTGACGCTGGTGTGGTGTATCCAATTTCTGATAGTTCATGGACTTCTCCAGTACAATGTGTGCCAAAGAAGGGAGGAATGACGGTGGTGACCAATGAAAACAATGAACTTATTCCAACTCGTACTGTGATGGGTTGGAGGGTATGCATGGACTACCGGAAGTTGAACAAGGTGACTAGAAAGGATCATTTCCCATTGCCGTTCTTAGACCAAATGCTTGATCGTCTTGCGGGCCGGGCTTTCTATTGTTTTTTGGATGGGTATTCAGGCTATAACCAAATTCTCATTGCCCTGGAAGACCAAGAAAAGACAACCTTCACATGTCCTTATGGCACATTCGCCTTCTCTCGAATGCCATTTGGATTATGTAATGCACCGACGACCTTCCAACGATGTATGATGGAAATCTTCACCGACATGGTGGAGGACATATTGGAGGTCTTCATGGATGATTTTAGTGTGGTTGGGGACTCATTTGGTGAATGCTTGCAAAACTTGGATCGTGTGTTGGCCCGATGCGAAGACACAAACTTGGTTCTCAATTGGGAGAAATGCCATTTTATGGTAAAAGCAGGAATTGTGTTGGGTCACAAAATTTCAAAAAGAGGGATTGAGGTTGATAAGGCGAAAATTGAGGTTATCTCAAGGCTCCCTACCCATACTTCTGTCAAAGGGGTGAGGAGTTTTCTTGGACACGCGGGTTTTTACCGAAGATTCATCAAAGACTTTTCTAAGGTAGTTAACTCGTTGTGTAAATTGCTAGAGAAAGATGCCAAATATGTGTTTGATGAGAGATGTATGGAGGCTTTCGAGCTTCTAAAGCAAAAGTTGACGACTACCCCCATCATTATCGCACCAAATTGGAGCTTTCCCTTTGAGCTCATGTGCAATGCTAGTAATGTTGTGGTGGGGGCGGTCTTGGGCCAAAGAATCAACAAAATATTCCATCTGGTGTACTACTCAAGTAAGACAATGAATGAAGCTCAAAGGAACTACACGGTCACCGAGAAGGAATTGCTTGCCATTGTTTTTGCCATGGAGAAGTTTCGCCCATACCTTATGGGGGCCAAAGTGATTATTCATACTGATCACGCCGCCCTTAGGTACTTGATGATGAAGAAAGATTCAAAAGCGAGGTTAATGAGATGGGTGCTTCTTCTTCAAGAATTTGATTTGGAGATTGTTGATAGAAAGGGTAGTGAAAATCAAGTGGCGGACCATTTGTCTCGATTGGAGGAGGAAGGGAGGCCTTTGGACGGCCTTGAGATAAATGATGCTTTTCCAGATGAACAACTCCTCTCGGTTTCAATGCTAGACATGCCATGGTTTGCCGACATTGCCAAATATCTTGTTATCGGTGTGGTTCCGTATGAGCTCTCTTCTAACCAAAGGAAGAAGATCAAGCGGGATTGTTTGGACTACTATTGGGATGAGCCGTATCTTTTCAAAATTTGCACCGATGGTGTAATTTGCCGGTGTGTTCCCGAAGAAGAGCAATTGAATATTGTGGAAGCTTGTCACTCTTCGCCCTATGGTGGCCATCATGGCGGGGAGAGGATGGCGTCTAAAGTGTTGAGTTGTGGTTTCTATTGGCCTTCTTTGTTCAAGGATGCCGGTGACTTTGTGAAAAGATATAATGAATTCCAACGTGCTGGAGGGATTTCGAAGAAAGATGAGATGCCCCTTAACATGATTCTAGAGGTTGACATTTTTTATGTTTGGGGGATAGACTTTATGGGACCATTCGTAAGTTCTTGTGGCAACACCTACATCTTAGTAGCGGTTGATTATGTGTCAAAATGGGTTGAGGCCATAGCTTTGCCAAATAATGAAGCTCTAAGTGTGGTGGCGTTCTTGAAAAAGAGTATCTTCACGAGGTTTGACACTCCACGTGCTATCATCAGTGACGGGGGTTCTCATCTTTGCAACCGGGCTTTTGACTCTTTGCTAACCAAGTATGGGGTAAATCACAAGGTGACCACTCCTTATCATCCTCAAGCGAGTGGCCAAGTTGAGGTGTCCAACCGTGAGATCAAGAGTATTTTGTCCAAGACTGTCAATGCAAATAGGACCGACTGGTCGAAGAAATTGGATGATGATCTTTGGGCTTATCGTACAGCTTTCAAGACTCCGATTGGTATGTCGCCGTATAGGTTGGTGTTTGGGAAGGCTTGTCATCTTCCGGTAGAATTGGAACATAAGGCTATGTGGGCCCTGAAAAAGTTGAACTTAGAATGGGATGTCGCTGAAATCTCCGGGTTGAGCAATTGAATGAACTTGATGAGTTTAGGTTTCATGCTTACTCCAGCTCGTCCTTGTATAAGGACAAGATGAAGTACCTTCATGACAAGTATGCCCGAGGGAAGGAATTCAAAGTTGGTGACATGATTCTTTTTTTCAACTCCCGGTTGAGGTTATTTTCGGGCAAGCTGAAGTCTAAGTGGAGCGGCCCATTTGAAGTGGTTGGTGTAACTCTTTTTGGTGCCATTGATCTCAAAAATAAGAATGGTGAAGTTTTCTGGGTCAATGGGCATCGTGTCAAGCATTATTTGGGCAATATTGATGACAACCATGTGGTGTCACTCATTCATTTGAAATGACGGTGATGGTAACATGCGTCGTGCCGCGACGTTAAATCAGGCGCTTCTTGGGAGGCAACCCATGTCTTTTTCTTTTTCTTTGTTTTTCTGTAGTAGAGTAGGATTTTTGAGCTGATAGTTTATGAAGTGTTGCAGGGATAATGTTGAACCAGTGAAGGGCAAAAGTGCAAAATGGTCAGTCTCTGAATATTGCCTACACGGCCGCGCAACAAAACAGCGCGGTCCGCGTAAGTCTGAGCAGCTGAAGGGTTAAGGCCTAGAAGACCCAGAGTGGCCGCGTGACATTTCTGTGCGGTCCGTGCTGTAGGACCCAGAATTACATGCTCTCTAACAAAGTCCCACGCGGCCGCGCACCAAAGCAGTGCGGTCCTCAGTGGGATGGCTGAAAGTACCAAGTCTCTGACAAAGGTCCATGCAGCCGCACACCAAAACAGTGCGGTCCGCGTGGATTGAACAGTTAATGTGTAGGATGCAAAATCCAGCGCGGTCCGCGTCCCTTTTTGTGCGTCCGCACTGGTATGTATGTACTGGGTCCTAGGGTTCTTCTATAAATAGAGGCCTTGGGCCTCATTTTAACCTTTTCGCCAAATTTGCACCTGAGCTATAGTTTTCACTGTTCGTCAAGACTAATTGTGCACATAGTTGAAATCTCATTAATCCCTGGTAACAACTCTCATTCATTTCAATAATAGTCTAATTTTTGTTTCGTTTAATTGCTTTCTACTAGTGTAACTTCTTACTTTCGTCTTTTTCTTCTTAGTTTAATTGTTAGATTAGATTTTTGTGTATTTTTGTTTAATCATGGGCATGGAATCTTGTTAAATAACTGAGTAGGGACACTTAGGACCCCAAAAGGGTGAAAAAAAAATTAGATTTAATTGAACAAACACCCGGCTCAGTTAAATTAGCCCTACGCGGCCGCACAACATTTGTGCGCGGTCTGCGTGACTCTAGTTAAGAGATGATGAACCTCTCTCGCGGTCCGCGTGCCATTTATGTGCGGTCCGCGTGAGCCCAGCGCGGCCGCGGTCCAAAATAGTGCGGACCGCGTGTGAAGAGTTCAGAGAGGTCAACATTTGGGTATTTCACCTGTGCGGACCGCGTACCATTTCTGTGCGGTCCGCGCTGAACCAATGCGGCCGCGGTCCAAATCAGTGTGGACCGTGTCGGTTTATTCAGAAAAGTATGTGTGGGTGTCAGTATACTGCGCGGACCGCGTGCCTTTTGGTGCAGTCTGCGCCCCTCTGTCTGTGTCACTGTGTCTGCCCTCTTTGCATTCAACTGAACTGTCTACTCCATCTAATGTGCTTCTACTAACAATGTTAGACATGTATTCCTTGTAGACAATGGTTCAAAAACAAACGGGCAAAGAAAAACAACCCGGGAAAGGTGGTTCCTCCCGAGGGGGGAAAAGCAAGCGGATTGTGAAACTCACTCCAAAAACCAGGGAATTGATAAAGAAAACCCGGAAGATAATCCGGGAAGCTGATAGAGCTGCATCTCATTCCACGAGGAGTGAGTATGCACCTTCACGGAGAATTACCTCGGAGTCTGCCCCCACCTACATGTCCACTTCATTTCAGCTCCATGATTCCCCTTCCCCGGATCATGGTAATGTAGCCTCCTCCAAGAAGTCGGTTAATGTCATCTCGGACTCGTCTGATGAGTCCGTAGCAAGAGAAGAATAGCAATACTCCACATCTCCCACAGCTTCATTATCAAGGGAGAATGGAGGGTATGTTGAGGGATGTGAGCCACAGGTCGGGAGGATAGAGCGTACTAGAAAATCGGAGGTATGGGCAGACAGGTTTGTTAGTGAGATTGCTTTCCACAGATTCTGGGAGTGGTGGCCCAAAAGGAAACTGATTCTGGAGAGGAAGTTCATAGATGCCGATCTTGTCCCTCTCAACCCTCATGTGCAAGCACAATTCCGCACTAGAGAGGGTTGGGGCTTCTTCAAAGAACGTGTTGAGATGGAGAATGAGCATATGGTGAAGGAGTTCTACAGTAATGTTCACCATGTAGTTTGGGACTCAAAGGCAACTAAAGTGAGGGACAAGACAGTTGTGTTTGATGTCAAATCATTGAATGAATTCCTGGGGTTCGAAGAAGAGGATGAATCACAATATTTAGAAAAGCTAGCAATGAAAGAGGAGGTTCGTCCTTGGTTGGTCGAGCACTTGGCAGCCCGGGTACAGTCCTAGTCTGGTTGAAAGCACAAGAAAAGATCTTTAGGAACACCCTGAACTTTGAAGCCAAAGGGTGGTTGACTTTCGTGTGTAGTCGACTTGACCCGTCTACACATGATCACTCCATTCCCCTTCCTCGTGCTGTCTTGGTAGCATCTATCATGGCGGGTTTCCCTCTAAATGTGGGTAATATTATGTCGAGAGTGATTTCTACAGTTGGTAATGAGACCCAAACAAACTACCCCTTCCCAAACACACTCTCTTTGTACTTCAGAGAATTGAAAGTGAAGAAAAAGAAATATGATGTCAAGGTACCTCCGGTGGCCCCGTACTCATGGTATAGTCAGTTGGGTCCAGACAACTCGAAGAGGGGCAAGAAGAATGTGGCATCCACTTCCACCGCACCTGGCTAGTCTGAAGAGCCAGCGGTCATTGAGCAGCCCAGTGAGCCTTCCACCATTCCTGCTACTGATGAGGCATTGCCTCCAGGTCCGTCGTTAGTAGCTGGTCCTTTTATTGCAGCTGACCCGGTATTCCCTTCATCAAAGACTCACCAGTTTACCGCAAACCAGCTCACCCACTCCCTTGCCATTTTGAACAACTGGATGTCAGCTGCGACATCCAAGTTGTCTACTTTGACCACTGTTGTATAGGCACAGGGAGCACCAGCTACTGTTGAGATTCCTTCCTCCATTAAGGATGCACTAAAGAAGATCCTGGCCAACCAGGAAAAGATGATGGCGACGCAGGATGCCTTGACTAAGGTGGTTGGGGCACATGGCAAAGCGTTGGAGAAATTGACTCGGGAGCACAAGAAGCTGAGGAAGCAGAAGGCTTCCAAGGAGTCAGTGACACAGTTGAGAGTGGAGGTGGACAAACTCATGGCGGATCAGTTGCCACTTGACCTACTATTTGGGGATCCGGCTGTAGAGCCAGCAATAGCATAGGTACAGGAGGAGGAGCAGAGGCCGAGGAAGAAGAGGAAACTCCCTAGCATTAAGGGAGTTGTGATTGAGGTAGCACCGGTTCAGGAGAGTCCCTCCACTGCCCCACCAGTTGATGAGCCAGTTCTTGAGCAGGCACCTGGCCCAGAAGCACAGCAGCAGCAGGCCGGGGACCAGTCTGAGATCCCCGCCAGTACAGAGGACTTAGGAGCCACTAACCAGCACAGGGTGATGGATGAGGCTTGTGGGGCCTTTCTATATCCTTTCTTTCATTTTGGTGTTTATTTTGATAGTTAGCATTGGGGACAATGCTAGCTTTTATTCGTGGTGGTGTGGCCCTACTATTTTGATTGACTGTTGGATTATTGTATATATTCTTTTACTTTCAGCACATTCGTAGTTGTAGATGGCTTGTATATAACTGTTCATTCTAGATGCTCTTAAACTCTATGTATATATTCATTCCCCCTGGTTGTATATTCTACTCCCCTTTTGTACATATTCATTCGGTTCTCATTTTGGTTTTCTATTTTTCGTTAAAAAATTTCGTTTTAGTTGCAAAGTTAGGCCCGTAGCCTTTTTGTTTTGTTTTGGCATTTGCAATAAGCCCTTGGTTTTCTTAATGCCACGGTTCTTTCCAAGGGTAGAGTGTTGTGCGAACCGGGTGGCTCTTCCCAATGATAGATGGCGTGACAACCTTCTTAAGGGTTTGAGTCCGTTTTTTATTTTTCTTTTTGATTTTCAAGTTTTTGTAGTTAAGGGTACCTCAGGCAAAGCTTCACTTGGGCCTAGCACATTTTTCTTTGATCTTATGGTCAAAGACATTATGTTGTGTTTAGGATGGTGAAAGTTGTGGCCTTGAGACTCTTGTGTTGACCAAACAATCATCATGTGGTCATTCTGGACCATTGTGCGCTTGAATCATATCTAAGGTCGTTTTGGGCCCTCGACTCCGTCTTTGGCAATCCTTGAGTGTGTTTAGTGAGAATTCGAATCGTGAGCCCAAGTACTGAGCCTATGGTCTAGAACTTGCCATGAATGTTTGTTGAGGCGAAATCATAGGTGGAACTTGACTTGAGACGTGATTATAGGCTCTCCTTGATCCAAAATGCAAAATTTGAACAATTCCCATGACCTACTAATGAAATAATCCCTAGTTCACCCCTTTTGAGCCTTAAACCTTTTTCTTTAATGAACCAAGCTACAAGCCTATAGCCGTTCTTAATGAGACCCTCTCTTGGCACCCAAATCTTCCCTTGAGTAAATGGCAAATGTCTAAGTTTGGGGGGAGAGACAAGAAAGGCATCAATGTGTTAAAAAGGCGCAAAAGCAAAAGAAAAGGAAAGAAATGAAAAAGAGAAAAAGACAAAAAGAAAGACAAAAATGAATAAGAACCAAAAAGGGAATCCAATGACAACAAAAAAGTGAAAAAGTTGTGGAAAGTGGTAAAAGGAGAAAGGGTTTAAATTGCAAAAGAAAGAGTGACAATGTGTCTCTTTAACCCCTTGAAAGAAGTGAATTACTCAATTGAGTCAAGAAAGTGTGCCAAAATAAATCAAAAGAAGTGTTTAAGGGAAGATTGAACTCATTTGAACAAAAATATGTCCTACCTTTACCCAAAACCTTCACAATCACTCCTCAAAAGCCCTATATGATCTAGAGTTGAGGGAAGCCTACATTAGTGGTTACTTACATAAGGGGCAAGCATATGGTACTTAAAGCCGAACTTAGGGCCTTTTCTTTGTGAGAGATGAGAGAGAAGTCCATTCACCTCGATTTGTGTGCAAATACTCTAAAAAGGTGAGGTTCACTTAGGGAAAGTCGAGGATGTGTGAGTTTGGGTTCCACAATAACCAAAGAAATTGAGAAAGGTTCCTTGATGAAATGTGTCAACTCTTGATGCTCTTGTGTCACACTTGATCCACAAGTTTTAAAAGTTTAAATGTGTTAATGATGCATTCGCATTGAGGGCAATTGTTAGTCCCATTTGATGCTTGTTGAGGTTACTTTAGGATAAACAGGAATTACTTGGGTGTTTTCCATTGAGGGGTAGGTCTCATTTTATTTGCTTGAGGACAAGCAAAGGTTTGAGTTTGTGGGAGTTGATAACTGTGATTTCTACATGTTTTATACCCATTCTTACCTAAGCTTTGTGCATTAACTGCCATAAATTAGTCCCAAAATGCTTACAAGTTGCGCTTGATTGCAGGTTTGAGCGACAAGATGACAAATACCAAAGATCGGCTCAAAAAGAAGTGAAATCTGCCAAGTGTCAAAAGACAACAGAAATGGGGAACAAAATGACATGTGAGGTCCGCACTGATTTGTCGCGCGGCCGCACAGGAGAGTTCAGAGGCTGGGCAATTTCCAAGTCAACCTGCACGGTCCGCACTGCTTTGCCACGTGGCCGCGCAGGATAGTTCAGAGATCATGCAATTTTCAAGTCAAGATGCGCGGTCCGCGCTCCTTTCCACACGGTCCGTGACCAAGAGTGTCAGAAACTCGGTCATTCAAGGCAAAAGCCCACGCGGCCGCATACCTAATCAGTGCAGTCCGCGTGGAAACGCCCTACACGGCAGCGCGTCACATTTGCGTGGTCCGCTTCACCAAGTGTCAGAAGCAAGATATGAAGACCCAAACCCCTACGCGGACGCGCGTCATTTGTGCGCGGTCTGCGCTAGACCCTCAGGGGTATTTTTGTCCGGTTTTTCCTGTGTAGTATAAATAGAACATTTTACTTTTTAGGTGCAGTTTTCAGTTTTGGTTTTTTATCAGATAGCAGCTGAACTCGAGACTTCATAGTTTTAGTCCATTTTGGGCAATTTCTTCTAGTATTAACGTGGATTTGAGTAGATTAACATTGTAGTTAATTATTATGTCAATTTCATCTACTATTTTTTCAATTTCTATAACTATTATGGCTAGATTAACCCATTAGCTAGGGTTGTGGCTCAACCCTAGTGTGGGTAATTAATGGGTGTGATTGTTTAGTGCATGAATGATGTTGGGTATTTGTTATTTGGATTAATCTTATGTTTTCATTAAGATTTGGTGGTTGCAAACACTAAGTCTAGCTTAGTGAGTTTTGACTCTTCTTGAGAAAGAGAGTCTATGACCCCAAGATTAATTCCAACAAGGAATTGGGATGGACCCATGAGAATGGTAGTCCCAATTAACGGGTTAAACCTCGAGAGAGTAATTACCCAACTTGAACCATAAGTTGCTTGGGCAAATTGGCCTACCCAATTGGTCTCGAGAGAGGCAATTGGGCAAAATCACTCTCTCTACCGAGAGGTGTGAGAGTGGGTACAAAAGTGCAATGGTTATAGCATAAGTCTCATATTCATCATTCTTGCATTAGGAATCTCTACCCGTTAGTTGACCACCTAGGTACATGCCATGACCCTAGTGCCTTTCTCTATATTGCATACAACTTAGAATCTATATCTTAGCCTAACTTAGCTTTAAACTTGTAGTTGATAAATTGTAGTTGATAATCAAAAGAAAACCAAAAATGTTAGCAGATCAATTAGGAGCTAAAACATAGTCCTAGAACATACAAACACCCAACTCTAAATTGAAGCTCCTTATGGAAAATTGACCTTGATACCGCTATTGGGTAAAAGTATTAGCGCCCACTCTTCCTTAGGTTGAGTTCGCTGCGATCAGGGCACTCAACCCATTTCTATTCCTCTATATTGTATAGCCCCTCCTGAGTTGAAGGAGTTGAAGGATCAGTTACAGGAATTGCTTGATAAGGGTTTTATTCGACCCAGTGTATAACCTTGGGGTGCTCCTGTCTTGTTTGTTAAGAAAAGGATGGTTCTATGCGTATATGCATTGATTATCTCCAATTGAACAAACTTACAGTGAAGAACCGGTATTCTTTGCCTTGTATTGATGATTTGTTTGACCAGTTACAGGGTGAACGAGTGTTTTCTACGATTGACTTGCGATCAGGTTACCATCAGTTGAAGATGCGGGAGCCAGACATCCCGAAGACTGCTTTTAGGACTCGGTATGGTCATTACGAGTCCCTTGTTATGTCATTTGGGATGACCAATACCCCAGCAGCCTTCATGCATTTGACGCACAGTGTGTTTTGACCATATCTTGACTCGTTCGTCATTGTCTTTATTGATGATATTCTAGTATACTCCAGGAGTCAGGAAGATCATGAGCAGCACCTGAGGACAGTGCTTTAGACTTTGAAAGAAAAAAAGTTGTATGCAAAGTTCTTGAAATGTTAGTTTTAGTTGGATTCCATGGCATTCTTGGGTCACATAGTATCGACTGAAGGGATACAGGTGGATACAAAGAAAGTGGAAGTAGTGCAGAGTTGGCCCAGACCATCCTCAGCTATAGAGGTCCACAATTTTCTTGGCTTGGCAGGTTATTACCGCTGATTTGTTGAGGGGTTTTCATCTATTGCAACACATATGACTAGGCTGACTCAAAAGGGTGCTCCGTTCTAGTGGATGGAAGAGTATGAGGTGAGCTTCCAGAAGCTCAAGATAGCTTTGACTACAGCCCCAGTATTGATATTGCCTATAGGTTCAGAGTCTTATACTGATTATTGTGATGCCTCGAGGATTTGCCTTGGAGCAGTATTGATGCAGGATAGTAGGGTGATTGCCTACGCGTACAGATAGTTGAAGGTACATGAGAAGAATTATCATGTCCATGATCTCGAGTTAGCTACTATTGTTCACGCCTTGAAGGTCTGGCGTCATTATTTGTACGGTGTTCCTTGTGAGATATATACTAATCACCGGAGTTTGCAGCATCTGTTCAAGCAGAAGGATCTTAATTTGGCACCAGAGAAGATGGTTAGAGCTACTGAAGGACTATGATATCACTATCTTGTATCAATTGGGCAAGGCCAATATGGTGGCCGATGCTTTGAGTCGTCAGGCGGAGAGTTTGGGAAGTTTGGCTTATCTACCAGCAGCGGAGAGGCCCATGGCGATAGATGTTCAGGCCTTAGCCAAGCAGTTTGTGAGATTGGATATTTCGGAGCCCAGTCGGGTTCTAGCTTGCGTGGTCTCTCAGTCTTCCTTATTTGATCGTATTAGGGAGCGTCAGTATGATGACCATCATTTGCTCGTCCTCAAGGTTAAGGTTCTGTACGGTGATGCCAGAGATGTGACTATTGGTGATGACGGGGTATTGAGGATGCAGGGTCGGGTATGTGTACCCAATGTTGATGGGCTTCGGGAGTTGATTCTAGAGGAGGCCCATAGTTCACGGTATTCCATCCATCCGGGTACCGCGAAGATGTACCAGGATTTGAGACAGCACTATTAGTGGAGGCGGATGAAGAAGGATATAGTTGGGTTTGTAGCTCGGTGCCTCAATTGTCAGCAGGTAAAGTATGTGCACTAGAGACCGGGTGGGTTTCTTCAGCAGATAGAGATTCCAGAGTGGAAGTGGGAGCGGATCACCATGGACTTCGTAGTTGGACTCCCACGGACTTTGAAGAAGTTCGAAGCCATTTGGGTGATTCTGGATCGGCTGACCAAGTCTGCACACTTCATTTCTGTGTATACTACCTATTCTTTGGAGTGGTTGGTGGAGATTTATATCCGAGAGATTGTTCGTCTGCATGGTATTCCAGTTTCCATCATTTCACATCGCGGTTCTAGAGGACCGTACAGCATGAATTGGGTACTTGGGTGGAGTTGAGCACAACATTTCACCCCCGGATGGACGAACAGTCCAAACGTACTATTCAAATTTTTGAGGTATGCTCCGTGCGTATGTGATGGAGTTTGGAGGTTCTTGGGATCAGTTCTTGCCACTGGCGGAGTTTGCCTACAATAACAACTATCAGTCCAGCATTCAAATGGCACTGTATGAGGCCTTTTATGGTATGCGGTGTATGTCCCTAGTGGATTGGTTTGAGCCGGGTGAGGCTAGATTATTGGGTACAAACTTGGTTCAGGATGCTTTGGAGAAAGTTAAGGTGATTCGGGATAGACTCTGTACAGCCCAGTCCAGACCGAAAAGTTATGCGGACCGGAAGGTTCATGATGTTTCCTATATGGTTGGAGAGCGG